>NC_082721.1:44561989-45192614 GCF_030144855.1 Hypanus sabinus
AATTATTTGCCATTATTGAAAAAAATTCAAAAGGATCTTGATAAATGGATGATGTTACCAATAACATTAATAGGTAGAGTCAATGCTGTGAAAATGAATATATTCCCTAGATTACAATATTTATTCCAAACACTACCAATACAATTACTGCAGAATTTTTTTCAAGAGTTAAATAAATGTGTGAGGAAATTCCTTTGGAAAGGTAAGATGTCAAGAATATCGTTGGAAAAATTGACATGGAAATTTGACCTAGGAGGGTTACAATTACCAAATTTTAAGAATTATTACAAAGCAAATCAACTTAGATTTATTGCATCTTTTTTTTTGATAAAGATAAACCAGCATGGATTAGAATAGAATTAGATAAAATAGGAGAAAATATACCAGAAGATTTTATATATAAATGGGAATCTAAATGGATTCAGGAAAAGAAAGAATCTCCTATACTAAAACATTTGATTGATTTATGGAATAAGATAAATGTTGATGATGAGATAAAGAAATCTTTATTAGCAAAGAGACATTTAATTCAAAATAAACATCCCTTTTACAATGGATAATCAATATTTATATAAGTGGTTTCACAAAGGGTTTAGATATATAGGAGACTGTTTTGAAGGAGGTATATTAATGTCATTTGACCAATTAAAGAATAAATATAAAATATCAAATAACACTCTTTTCTGTTATTTCCAATTAAGGGCTTATTTAAGAGATAAACTGGGTCAAACAATGTTATTGCTGAAACCTAATGAAATAGAAATTTTAATTTATAAAGGAAAAATTAAAAAAATTATTTCTGGTATATATAATTTGATTCAAAAACAGGCAATTAAAAAGGAATTCATAAATCAAGACAAAAATGGGAAGCTGATTTGAATATTTAAATTGATGAAACAAGTTGGTCAAGATTATATCTTGACAGTATGACAAATACAATAAATGTTCGACTAAGATTAGTACAATATAACTTTTTACATCAAATATATATTACACCACAAAAATACATAGATTAAACTCAAATTTATCTGATCATTGTTTTCGATGCAATCAAGAAATTGGTACTTTTTTACACTCTACTTGGTCTTGTTTTAAAATTCAAATTTTTTGGACAAATTTAAGAGTTTTACTGGAACAAATTATTGGAATACAACTTCCACATAATCCAACATTACCTTTGCTAGGTGATATTGAAGGGATAAAATTGAAATCAAAATTGAATAAACATCAGAAAGAATTCATAAAAATTGCATTGGCAGTAGCCAAAAAGGTTATTGCAGTTACTTGAAAATTGGATTCATACTTAAGTATAGATCATTGGAAGAATGAAACTTTTAGCTGCATTCCATTTGAAAAAATTACTTATAATTTAAGAAATAAATATGAAATATTTCTGAAAATTTGGCACCCTTATTCACAAAATATAGGATTAAATATATAGGTACTCCAAAAATAAAATTATTGGTTATCTGGGGAAAGAATTAAATAAACATATTAAAGCGATTATGAACTCCATGGAGTATGTGGGGATCTTCTGATATCCAGGCATTCTTTCTTTCTCTCTTTTTTTCTTTCTTTCTTTCTTTTTTCTTCTCTTTTTTTCTACAGCGCTATGTTTGGGGGGAGGGGTTAAGGGGAGGCAGGGAAGGGTTGACAATTTTTTTTTCTTTCTGTAACCTATTTGAAAATTCAATAAAAAAAAATTTAAAAAAGAAAGAAAGGAGGCATCTACCATTAAGGACCCTCATCACCCAAGACAAGCCCTCTTCTCATTGTTACCATAAGACCATAAGATAAAGCAGCAAAATTAGGTCATTCAAACCATTGAGTTTGCTCTGCCATTCCATCATGGCTGATCCCAGATCCCACTCAATCCCATACACCCGCTCTCTTGCCATATACTTTGATGTCCTGACTAATCAGGAAACAATCAACTTCTGCCTTAAATATACTCCCAGGCACGGCCTCCACCACAGTCTGTGACAGAGCATTCCACAGATTTACTACTCTCTAGCAAAAAAAATCTTCCTTAGCCCTTTTCCAAATGTTGTCCCTCAATTTTGAGGCAGCTCCCTCTAGTTCTGGATAGGCCTACCATATGAAACATCCTCTCCACATCCACCTTATCTAATCCTTTCAACATTCAGTAGGTTTCAATGAGATCCCCCTGCATTCTTCTAAATTCCAGTGAGGACAGGGCCAAAGCTGACAAATGCTCCTCATATGTTAACCCCTTCATTCCCAGAATCATCCTTGTGAACCTCCTCTGGACTCTCTCTGATGACAACACATCCCTTCTGAGATATGGGACCCAAAACTGTTGACAATGCTCCAAATGCAGCCTGACTAACGTCTTATAAAAGCTCAGCATTATCTCCTTGCTTTTATATTCTATTCCCCTTGAAATAAATGCCAACATTGCACTTGCCTTCTTTACTACAGATTATACCTGTAAATTAACCTTCTGGGAGTCTTGCACAAGGACTCCTGAGTTCCTCTGCACCTCTGATGTTTGAACATTTTCACCTATTTGGATAATAGTCCACACTATTGTTCCTTTTACCAAAATGTATTATCATACATTTCCCAACACTGTATTCCATCTGCCACTTTTTTGCCCATTCTTTCAATGTGTCTAAGTCCTGCTGCAATTACATTGCTTCCTCAGCACTACATACTTATCTTCGTATTATCTGAAAAATTTGCCACAAAGCTATCAAGTTCACTATCTAAATCACTGACAAACAATGTGAAAAGCAGCAGTCCCAGTACTGAGGAAAACCAGTAGTCACTGGCAGCCAACCAGAAAAGGCCCCTGCTTGTCCCACTCACTGATTTCTGCCTGTCAGCCATCCCTTTGTGCATGCTAGTATCTTTCCTGTAATGCCACAGGATTTTATCTTGTTAAGCAGCCTCATGTGTGGCACCGTATCAAATGCTTCTGAAAATCTAAGTAAATGACATCCACTGCCTCTCCCTTGTCCACCCTGCTAGTTACTTCCTCAAAGAACTCTATAAGATTTAGCAGGCAAGATTTCCCTTCACAGAAACCATAATGACTTTGACTTATTTTATCATTAATTTCCAAATACCCTGGAACTTCTTCCTTAATAATAGACTCCAACATTTTCCCAACCACTGAAGTTAGGCTAACTGGCCTATAATTTCCTTTCTTTTGCCTTCATCCCTTCTTAAAGAGTAGAGTATCATTTGCAATCTTCCAGTTCTCTCGAACCATGCCAGAATCAAGTGATTCTTTAAAAATCATGACCAATGCATCCATTATCTCTTCAGCAATCTCTCTCAAGACTCTGGGATGAGTCCATCTGGACCAGGTGACTTATCCACCTTTTAGCTTGCCTAGCACTTTTTCTTTTGTAATAGCAATGACACTCATTCCTGCTCCCTGACACTCATAGACCTCTGGCATACTGCTAGTGTCTTCCACAGTGAAGACAGATGCAAAGTTCTCAATAAGTTCATCTGCCATTTCTTTGTCTCCCATTACTACCTCAACAGCATCATTTTCCAGTGGTCCAATATCAACTCTCACCTCCCTTTTATCTTTATCTAAATGAGAAAAAAAAACCTCTAGTATCCTGCTTTATATTATTGGCTAGTCTGCCCTCAAATTTCATCTTTTCTTTTCTTATAGCTTTTTTAGTTGTCTTTTGTTGGGTTTTAAAAGCTTTCCAATAATCCAACTTCCCACTCACTTTTGCTACTGTATATGCCCTTCCCTTGGCTTTTATGCAGTCTTTAATTTCCCTCATCAGCCATGGTTGCCTATCCCTGCCATTTGAGAGCTCCTTTTTTATGGGACATATCTATCTTGCAACTTGTGAACTATTCCCAGAAATGTCAGCCATTTCTGCTCTGGTGTCATCCCCACCAGTATACTCCTCCAATCCACCTGGGCAAACTCCTCTCTCATGCCTCTGTAATTCCTTTATTTCATTGTGATACTGGTACATGTGACTTCTGCTTCTCCCTCTCAAATTGCAGTATGAATTCAATCATATTATGATCACAATATCCTAAGGGTTCTTTTACATTAAGCTCCCTAATAGATCAGGGTTATCACACAACACCCAATCTAAGAAAGCCTTTCCCCAAGTAAAAAGCCACCTTGTAGGCATTCAATAAATTCCCTGTCTTACAATCCAACAACAACCTGATTTTCCCAATTCCCTTGCATACTGTATTGAAGTCTCGCATCACAATTGTGCCATTACCCTTATCACGTGCCCTTTCCAGCTCCCGTTGCAAACAGGATGGAAGTACAGAAGCCTGAAGGCATACACTCAGCATATAAGGTATAGTTTCTTCCCCTCTGCCATCCAATTTCCAAATGGATTTTGAACTCATGAACACTACCTGACTACTTTTTTTATTTCTAATTTTGCACTACTTACTTTAATTTAATTATTTAATATACATACAGTATATATTGTACTTACTGTACTTCAGTTTATTTTCTATATTTATCATGTATAGCATTGTACTGATGCCACAAAGTTAACAAATTTCACGACATGTGCCAATGATACTAAATCTGATTCAGATTGTATGTTTCCATATCTGTCATATTTTACTTTTGCAAACTTTATTGCTGAAAAATACATTAAACTAATGCCTCATTTGGTCCAACATGTGAACTAAAAAAAATCCCTTGGACGTTCATTGAAACAGCAAAAGAGTTTATTTCTGTATTCCTGCACCAATTTTCTACTCTATGGACTCTTGAAAACTAATAATCTCTTTATTATAACACTGTAGCTTGGGATATTGCAAGGATCTTAAGATCCCAAGATGCAATGTTATAATAAACAAAGGATTAGTTTGTTATCTGTGCATTGGCTGCCATTTTCCAACAATGCAGTAGTAACTACACAGTAGTACTTCCTTTGTTGTAACATGATTTGGGGAATCTTGAGCTTGGGAAAGGCATTAGATACAAGCTGAGCAAACCCCTTTAAGCCTACCAGAAAAGAACAAAAACATCTGAACACTTCTCTCATCAGTGTGTAAAGGTATTGTGGGTTGATTAGTACACCACTGATGTGATCATGAAAATAGAATATCAGTGGAATTAGCATGGACAGCTCAATGACACATCCTTAGTATAACAGTACAGTATATACTGTAAATCAATGATGGTAAAACAGGAAAAAGAGAAAAATACAGAAAATAATTTGTTGTTAATGATTCTTTACAATTAAAAGCTCTTAAGGAATTGAATTGATTGGAACTAGTTGTTTCTTTCAACTGATTGCAACCAATTGCTTCTCAGTTGATGTTTATGTGGACTGCATAGAAGAGAAAACACTGAGAGGTCCATGGGAAAATTGCATTGTATTTCAATAAACAAAATGGTAGAGTTAACTTGCTCAGAAACATGCTGGGCTAACAGTGGAAAGAACCCTCAACAACTACCAAAAGTTCATATCCCTTACTTATAGGTTGCTTTCTTCCCTTATCCTTACAACCTAACAATGACTACCAATCTCTTTAATCTGTACCTTCTTATTCTCTTTAATCTCTACACCACATTAACCATGATTACGCATATCACCATCCTCTATTTTCTAATTCCATTTAAATGTTCTGAGTGTATTATTTCCTAATTTAGGAATGGCACTCCCTGTTCGATCACATATTCCCTTTGTAATTGAAGAAATCATTATTATTTCCCTTCAGTTTTTTTATTGGTTGCTTCTTGTGCTAAGGGTCAGTTTCCTTTAATGCGCAATATCAGCTGAATTTCTTTCTCTCTTTACTGGTCTCTCTATTGTATCAACACCTTTAAACAGCTTTTGAAGTATTTGTCCTAAGTTAACTTTGGAAAAAGTCAAAGTTAATGCTCTAGCCTTTACCATGCCCCATACATTTTCTCCTTGGCCACTGCTTGACTTGCCAATACTTCTTTTCTCTCTTTTATTGTTAGCCATATTTTATAGAGTTTCCTGCTGTAAACCAAATTTCTCTTTATTCTGGTTTTTCACTCTCCAAATCTGGTGACACAGCTGTATTTACTTTCTGTGGACCAGTAATCCCTAGTTACCAACTAGGCTACTTTACTGGAGAATAAAGACATTTCAAACAGGTATCACCATAGTGATTGATCTGATATGGTTTAGTACTATTTTATCAGGGCTAAAAATAACGTGTCATGACAAGCAGCATGTAGAAATGTAAGAACTTAAATAAAACCTGAGTTCTAATTAACTCTTTGAAGATTCAACTTGGCCCATTGAAATTTAAATTCAATAAGAACAATTACATTTTAATTTATGACTCTTCACCAGGGGATAAACAGAACACTGGAACACGAAACACTAAATTGCAAGGCATGATTTGCACACAATATCTTGTAATGAAATAGCATATTGCTGCAGGGGGCATAGGAGACTGCACAAAATAAAATCTTGATCTAGTTTCTCATGTTTTAACAATACTCTTTTGACATTAAATAATTTTCAGGCTTTGGAATATATAGAATGGATTGCACAGATTGGGACAAAACAGAACACAAGGCAGGAAAGGTACAGAATGGAACACATATGGAACACACACCAGAAGGGACAGGGCATGGGACACTCAGCATGGAGCACACACAAAACAAACATAATACAAACAAAACGTGGGAAACACTTAGAATTCCACAAATAGTTGTCAAAATGGTACAGGTGATGTTAAATTGAAAGATAAAAACTGCCTGTTGACAAGTAAACAACCACCTTTCACATCTTTTACCAGGCATTTATGGGTCTTGCTTAATGGTCTTAGAGGCGTTTCAATAGTGTCCTGCTCAACTGTTCCATTTTCTTACCATGAACTGTGAGTCTCACACTTCATGAGCACTTGTGTGGAGATTTTAATATGCTGGAAGGGAAGGAAGCTCTGATTTTGTAGTGCCTTTTTCCAGGTAATGTGAGTTGGACACCTCTTTCATCAGTTGCATTAAACGGAACATGGCAGAATGACACATGTAGAAGTCAAGACTACTTTTCTAAGGTGATAATTCTCAAATGCAATTGTAAAGGTAGCATTCCGAAATAATGGTCTTAAAGCAGGGTCTGGGGCAATTGAGATATAGTGAAATTATTTCTTGAAAATCAGGGGAACCAGGATACCTCTGCCTTCTGATTGTTTCTGATTTATAAGATAATAATCAGGAGTGAAAGGAGAAAGTGCTTTCAAAAATCAGGTTAAAAAGTAGAGTAATGTAAGTCTTTAATTCGAGTTAGCTTTGCAGTTGCTGATTTTTTTGCCATCAAAGTTTCTGCAAATATAGCTATTTTCATTTTCTTCCAAATAAGGAACAGATTTGATTTAATAACCTTAATCAAAGTAACCATATGTCAAAAGTTGTATAGGTTTTCGAGTCATTGAGATTTTCCTCTGTTTTTATTCAGGTCTTTTGGTTTGCCATGGCAACTTGTTAACATTCTCCCTACAGTACTCATAACTCATATTCATAACATTTAGACTCCTTGCAGAACAGACAGATCAGACGCTCAAGGAGTTTAAAATTGGAAAATTGGTTTATTCTTATCACATGCACTGAGGTACAGTTAAAACCTTTTTATTTGTGGAACATCCATACAGATCATTTCATCATATCAATGTATCGAGGTAGTGCAGAATGAAATGGTACAGTTACAAAGAAAGTGAAGTGTAGGTAGGCAATAAGGTGCAAGGCCATACCGAGGTAGCTTTGTCCATTATTGTCCCAGAGGTCCATTCAAGTGACTAGTAACAGCAGAATAGATGCTGCTGTCTGAGTCTGATGGTACAAGCTTTCAGGCTTTCCTTCTGCACACTGAGGGAAGGGGAAAGCGAGAGTATGGGCAGGGTCTGGGTTTTTTACTGAGGCAGCAAGAGGCGTTGGCAAGAGTCCGTGGACAAGTGTCTGGTTTCCATGCTGTGCTGAACTGTTTCCACAAATCTCTGCAGTCCTGGGCAGAACAGTTGTCGTGCCAAGCTAGGATGCAGCCAGATAGAATGCTTTCTGTGCTGCTTCTATTACATGCTTTTTTTTAAGATCAGCGGGAACATGCCAGATGTCTTTAGTTTCCTTGGTAAACTTGCCTGGCCATGGCATTTACATGGTTAAACAAGTATAGGCTAATGGTGATGTACACACCTAGAAACTTGTAGCTCTCAACCCTCTCAACCTCAACACCACTGATGTAGACAAGAGCGTGCATACTGCCTCCTTTCCTAAAGTCAATGACCAGCTCTTTTTTTAAAAAACTGACATTGAGGAAAAAGTTATCATAAAATAATGCCATAATGCGACTTGGCTCTCTGTCTCCTTCCTGTACTCCAACCATTATTTGAGATATAGCCCATAATGGCAATGCCATCTGCAAATTTGCAGATGAAGTTAGTGATGCACCATCAATAACTCACTCTGAGACGTAAAGGCGAGATATCGGCTTTTATTGACTGGAAGAAGGAACAAGCAGTGAGTGACCACCATACTACATCCTGGAGACTGAGAGGCCGGGCCCAGGCCTCAATCGCCTTTATACAGGGGTCTGTGGGAGGAGCCACAGGAGCAGTCAGCAGGGGGCGTGTCCAGACAGGTATATGTAGTTCACCACAGTTAGTGAAGAATCTGGCCATGCAGTCATAAGTAAAGCTGAGGGCTGAGGGTGCAGCCTTGTGTGGCACTAGTGTTGAAGGCAATCATGGCAGAGATGTTGTTGCCTATCCTTACTGATTGCTGTCTATTGCTCTGAAGCTCAGTTGCAAAGGGAGGAGCTAGGTCCCAGGTCCAGCAATTTAGAGAAGAGCTTCCCTGGAATTATAGTATTGAAGGAGGAGCTGTAGTCAATAAAGGATAATCTAACATAGGCGTCTTTGCTGTCCAGATGCTCCAGAGATGAATGCAGGGCCAGGGAAAAGGCAGGCAGTGTGGAATTTTTCCAGAAGGAGACAAATTGTAGAGGGCTGGGAGGCTGGAGGATAATAATGTGAATTAACTTTAGCCATAACAACTGAATCGTATGGAGAGTTTCAAGCTTCTCCTTGGCCCTACCAGTGTCAAAGGATCAAAGGACCCGAAGATGTTCTTCCTTTCCTGTGCTGCATTGCTCACTGATAAATGGACACAGAACATTTATCCTTCATTTCTAACAAACACAGATAAACTTAGAAGTCTTGATGGCCACAGAGATTATGCCTTAATGGGTCAAATTGACTCTATTCAGGGCTGCTGCGACACTAACCCCCGAGTGCTTTTAGCACTTGTAAAACGCATTCTGTGTGAAACAGCTTTCCCTAAAGGTCTTCAGACCACCTTTCCCAACCCGTCATTATCTGAAAAAAAAATGTAGCTATCCCAACCAACCGGCCTCAATCTAACCTCCCCCAAACCACACCGGCCCCAAACCTGTGCTTCGAGTGCCAGCTTAACATTCCCCTCACCTATGGAGCTTGAAACAAGTCAAAGTGTACTTATTGTCAAATGCATCACAAACACACAGCACCATGGATGCAATATACACAGGAGAAAAAATGAATAAGCACAGCATGAAACACCATATTTGTACAGAACAGAACATTAATAGAACATACAGAATGGAGCAGTTTTAAATGCAGAACAAGAAGACATATAAAGCAGATATCCTGAGCACTCAATATGGAAAATGGCTGTTAACACTTACATACAGCATAGAATGTAGAATATACAACATGGAGGTTCAAGAACAGTTTCTACCCCTCAACCATCAGGCACTTGAACAAAAGCTGATAACTACACTCATTCTACTTCTGGTGTTCCCACATTCAATGATCTCACTTCAAGGATTCTTTAACTTGTTATTTCATGCTCGTTATTTATGGCTATTTATTTATATTTGCACTTGCACAGTTTGTTGTTCATTAGGGCTGTTTACAGTTACTGTTCTATAGATTGGCTAAGTATGCCCACAGGAAAAACAACCTCAGGGTTGTATGTGGTGACATTCAATAGTGTATGAGGCAGATACAATAGGGTCTTTTAAGAGACATAGGGCTTAGAAAAATAGAGGGTTATGTGATAGGGTAATTCTAGGCATTTTCTAGAGTAGGTAACAGGGTTGGTACAACATTGTGGACCAAAGGGCCTGTAATGTGCTGTGCTATTCTATGTTCCATGCCATGTATGCGCTCTGATAATAAATTTTATTTTGAACTTTAGAGTACACAAAGAATGCACATCACAGATATAACTGACTTGGAGCACTGCATGGAACACACATGGAGATGAGTTTTAAACAACTAACATGTAGAATAGTGCTTAGCACTGAATACACAATGTGATGCACTCTAAGAACATAGAGCACACCTCACTGATCATAGAGCAGATGTGGAAACTTGAATGGAATGCGAGGCTTGAAATGCTGGAGATGGTATAAACACAACACACAGGGCTGCTGGATTCAACCATTTGTAACAGAGGGCACTGGTACCTCTGCACTGTCTCTCATAATTGCTGTACTGATTGTGCTGCAGGCTGCTGCAAGCACTCATTATGAATCACAGACTCTATCCCCATTATGCCTTTGATATTTTAATAAGATATTTGAATCAGATCAAAGGAACAATTAGCATTCACGCTATAGTATTACTATAGTGGGAGTGTTATAGTTTGCATTGCCATCTGCAATGAACAATGAATAGCAAAAGGATTCTCTTCCCCTATTATACTCCATGTTACTATTATCTTAAAGAGGCACAATCATTATTCTGGAAATTTTGATAAAGTGACAGATAAACATTGGATAACAGCAATGCACACAAAATGCTGGGGGAACTCAGCAGGTCAGGCAGCCTCTATGGAAAGGAATAAACAGTTGACATTTTGGGCCAAGACCCTTCTTCAAGAGTAAATGCCAGAATAAAAAGGTGGGTGGGGAGGGAGGAGACTAGCTGGAAGATGATAGGTGAAACCAGGTGGGTGAGAAGGAAAAGGGCTGGAGAAGAAAGAATCTGATAGGACAGGAGATTGGACAATAGGAGAAGTAGAAGGAGGAGGGAACCCAGGGGAAGTAATAGGCAGGTGAGAAGGTCAAAGTGGGGAACAGTGGAATGGGATGGGGGTAGGGATTTGTTTACCAGGAAGGAGAAATTGATATTCATGCCATCAGGTTGGAGGGTACTCAGAAGGATTATAAAGTGGTGCTCCTCCACCCTGAGGGTGGCCCCATCAAGAGGAGGCCGTGGACTGTCATGTCAGAATGGGAAGGGGAATGGGGATGGAAATTAAAATGTTTAGCCATCGGGAAGTCATGCCTGTGGTGGGCAGTGTGGAGTGCTCAAGGAAGCAGTCCTCCAATTTATGATTGGTCTCACCAATGTAGAGGAAGCAACACTGGACACAATAGACAATCCCAGCAGATTAAAAGGTGAAGTGTTACCTCATCTGGAAGAAGTGTTTGGGGCCCTGAATGGAGCGGAGAGAGGAGGGGTAGGGGCAGGTGTAGCAGTTAGGCTGCTTGCAGGGATGAATACCCGGAGGGAGATTAGTGGGGAGGGACGAACGGAGGGAGCGAGCGATCCCTGCGGATAGCAGAGTTTTGGGTGGGGGGGAAGAGAGGTAAAGATATGATTAGTGGTAGCATCCCTTTGGTGGTGGCGGAAGTTGCGGAGGATAATGTGTTGGATGCGGAGACTGATGGGGTGGTAGGTAAGGACAAGACAGACTCTCTTACTATTAAGGCAGCAGGAAGATGGGGTGAGCGGGGATGTACGGGAAATGGAGGAAATGTGGGTAGGGCAGCACCAATAGTAAAGGAAGGGAGAAAACATTCTTTAATGAAGGAGGACATCGCTGATGCCCTGGAATAGAAAATCATGTCCTGGAAACAGATGTGGTGGAGGCGAAAAAAACTAAGCTTGATATAGCTAACATCATGAACTGGATGACAGGTAAATGGAACTAAGTCATGAAACAGGGGCAGCTCTCATAAGGTGGCAACTGTCATGGGGTGGAAGAAAGACCAATGGATAAGTACCTAGGCTTTATTGGTTTTGATTCTCTGCTCCATTGTGTTATCCTGTCATCCTGTTAGTTTACCAACTTATGATTAAACAATGAACTATAAGTTCATCTCAAGATCATATCAAGATGATATAAGTGAACATCAAAACTCTTTTTCAAATAGGAGAAATAGGTTTCCGCCTTTGAAAGCAGCCTTAATAATCAGGCCTTTTTCCAATGGTTTCTAATAGAGAAATTCAGAGCAACACAATGCAAGATGTTGGAAGAACTCATCAGGTAAAGCAGTACCTACAGAGTGCAGCAAATAGTCAATGTTTTGGGCTGAGACCTTTCATCAGGATTGAAAAGGAAGGGTGAAGAAGGCAGAATAAGAAGGTGAGGGGAGAGAAAAGAGTTCAAGTTAGCAGGTGAAAGGTGAAATCAGGTTGGCGGGAGAGGGAATGAAAGAAGATGGATGGTGAGACATGAAAGAGGTAAAGGGTTGAAGAAGAAGGAATCTGATAGGAGAGGATAGTGGACCATAGGAGAACAGAAAGAAGGAGGGGCACCAGTCAGAGGTGATGGGTAGGTGAGGACAAGAGGAATAAGAATCAGATTAGGGAATACTAAAAAAAGAGAAGTGGAAGGGGAAGAAATCACCAGATGTTAGAGACCTCGATGCCCATTCCATCATGTTGGAGGCTACTTAGGAAGTGTTGCTCTCCCACACTGAGAATGACCTCATCATGATTGTAGAGGAGGACATGGACTGATGTGTTGAAATGGGAATGGGAAGTTGAATTGGAACTAATGGCCACCAGGAAATCTCACAGCTTGTGGTGGATGGAGTGAAGGTACTCAAGAAAAGCTGTCCCCTAATCTTTGTTGGGTTTCACCAAAGCTCCACCAGGAGAACTGGATATAGTAGATGACCTTGACAGACTTGCAGGTGAAGTATCACATCACCTGAAATGACTGATCGGAGCACTGAATAGTGGTGAGGGAGGAGGTGCAGGGGCAGGGATAAATGCCAGGAGGGAAATCAGTGTGGAGGGATGAGTGAACAAGGGAGTCACACAGAGAGTAATCCCTGTGGAAAGTGGAGTGTGCCAGGGAAGGGAAAGATGTGCTAAGTGGTAAGATCTCGCTGAAGATAGTGGAAGTTACTGAAATTGATGTGCTGGATACAGAGGCAAGAGTTTCAGAGTAAGTGCCTCCACAAATATAAAGGTATGAAATTCGCTGGTGCTATTTACAAGAGTTTAAACTGAAGTGGCAGGATGGCAGAAACTAGAGAGAAGGTCAGAAGTCAAAAAGTTTGATGGGAAGGTAGAAGTTATTTTCAACAGACTTCACTGCAGCATGGTGGAATTCTGGGCGTGGGGGGAGGGGGGGTCATGAAATATGTGAAGTTACCAAAACCAGAGAGAAGATTCTTGGGAAACTGAAAGGTCTAAATGTAGATAAGTCACCTGAACCAGATAGTGCACCCCCCAGAGTTCTGAAAGAGGTGGCTGAAGAGATTGGGGAGGCATTAGTAATGATCTTTCAAGAATCACTAGATTCTGGAATGGTTCTGGAAGACTGGAGAATTGAAAATGTCACTCCAAACTTCAAGAAGGGAGAGAGGCAAAAGAAAGGAAACTATAGACCAGTTAGTCTGACCTCAGTGGCTGGAAAATGTTGGAGTCAATTATTAAGGATGAGGTTTTAGGGTCTCGGGGATAATATAGGCCACAGTCAGCACGATTTCCTCAAGGGAAAATTTTGCCTGACAGATCTGTTGGAATTTTTTGAAGAAATAACAAGCAGGATAGACAAAGGAGAATTGGTTAATGTTGCGTACTTGGATTTTCAGAAGGCTTTTGGACAAGGTGCCAAGCATGAGGCTGCTACAAGCTACAAGCCCATGGTATGAGGGGTGATTGATAAGTTTGTGGCCTAAGGTAGAAGGAGTCAGTTTTAGAAAACCTAGCACATTTGTTTTTCAACATATTCCCTCCTACATTTACCCACTTAGTCCAGCAGTCATGGAGCATGCAGATCTTGGACCTCCAGAAAGTGCCCACAGCAAGGGTGATTGATAAGTTTGTGACCTAACATAGAAGGCGATGAGTTATACGGCTCTCGTTACATACACGTGCAGTTCAGCTATTTGAATGAATATGAAGTTAATAACATCAGTTAATAACTCATCAGGGGTGATTGATAAGTTTGTGGCCTGCAGTAGAAGGAGATGAGTTATTAACTTCAAACTTTCTGCATAATCACTCAAAGAGTTGTCCTGCACGTGCATGTAATTAGAGCTGTATAACTCATCTCCTTCTACCTTGGGCCACGAACTTATCAATCACCCATCTGTGGACACTTTCTGGAGGTCCAAGATCCGTATGCTCCACCACTGCTGGACTAAGTGTGCAAATGTAGGAGGATTTATGTTGAAAAATAAATGTGCTAAATTTTCTAAAATTGACTCCTTGTACTTATCAATGACCATGAACTTATCAATCACCCCTCGTATTACAAGAAAGTTTCTAGCATGGATAAAGCAGAGTCTGACTGGCAGGAGGCGAAGAATGTGAATACAGGGAGTCTTTTTTGGCTGACTGCTAGTGACTAGTGGTGTTCCACAGAGGTCTGTGTTGGGACCAATTCTTTTTACGATATATGCTGTTATGAACCCCAGTTTCAACACCTGGGATGATATGTGATGTACTGGGAATCTGTGTGTGATGTACCCCAGTATAATTTCTTGGGACGGTACATGATGTACTGGAAATCTGTGACTTTGTTTCTGTGAGTGTCACGCGAAGACCTAACCCAACAGTATAAAAGGAGCAGCACAGATTGCTCCGGAGAGTCAAGTATGGTTTTGATCATGGAAAGGGGTCTCAGCCCGAAACGTCGACACTGCTTCTCCTTACAGATGCTGCCTGGCCTGCTGTGTTCCACCAGCATTTTGTGTCTGTTGCTTGAATTTCCAGCATCTGCAGATTTCCTCGTGTTTGCTCAGTGAGTGGGGTTGCTGGTTTAAACTTCCGGTAGCCCAAAGGGGTGAGTTGAGATCAATCCAGAGTATTGATAAATGACTCTCACAGTTGCTGCAGCTGGAGGCAGTTGCAGAGAAGAGGAGAGAGAAGGTTTGAAACAAAAGAAACCTAGTGACAAAGAGATCATTATTTAGGGTGAGTTTGATTCCAAGTAGCCTGTAAGGGTGAGTTTGATTCAATTCGAATACGAAAGTGTGGTTGTCACATAGTTAATCCACAGCAGTAGGTACTCTGATGAGGAAAAACCTTTGTGAATACAACATCACACACAAAATGCTGGTGGAACACAGCAGGCCAGGAGCATCTACAGGGAGAAGCACTGTTGACGTTTCGGGCCGAGACCCTTCGTCAGGACTAACTGAAAGGAAAGATAGTAAGAGATTTGAAAGTAGGAGGGACAGGGGAAAATGCAAAATGATAGGAGAAGACCGGAGGGGGTGGGGTGAAGCTGAGAGCGGGAAAGGTGATTGGCAAAAGGGATACAGAGCTGGAGAAGGGAAAGGATCATGGGACGGGAAGCCTAGGGAGAAAGAAAGGAGGAGGGGAGCACCAGAGGGAGATAGAGAACAGGCAGAGTGATAGGCAGAAAGAGAGAAAAAAAAGGAGGACGGGGGGAAAAACTAAATATATCGGGGATGGGGTAAGAAGGGGAGGAGGGGCATTAATGGAAGTTAGAGAAGTCAGTGTTCATGCCATCAGATTGGAGGCTACCAGCCGGTATATAAGGTGTTGTTCCTCCAACCTTAGTGTAGCTTTATCTTGACAATAGAGGAGGCCATGGATAGACATATCAGAATGGGAATAGGATGTGGAATTAAAATGTGTGGCCACTGGGAGATCCTGCTTTCTCTGGCAGACAGAGCGTAGGTGTTCAGCGAAATGGTCTCCCAGTCTGCGTCGGGTCTCAACAATATATAAAAGGCCACACCGGGAGCACCAGATGCAGTATACCGCACCAGCCGACTCACAGGTGAAGTGTCGCCTCACCTGGAAGGACTGTCTGGGGCCCTGAATGGTGGTGAGGGAGGAAGTGTAAGGGCAGGTGTAGCACTTGTTCCGGTTAGAAGGATAAGTGCCAGGAGGGAGATCGGTGGGAAGGGATGGGGGTGGGGGGTCTAATGGACAAGGGAATCGTGTAGGGAGCAATCCCTGCGGAAAGCAGAAAGGGGGGGAGGGAAAGATGTGTTTCGTAGTGGGATCCCGCTGAAGGTGGCAGAAGTTACGGAGAATTATACATAGGACCCGGAGGCTGGTGGGGTGGTAGGTGAGGACAAGGGGAACCCTATCCCGAGTGGAGTGGTAGGCAGATGGGGTGAGGGCAGATGTACGGAAATACCACATGTGTGCTAACCCTTGTCTGGGTGTGGTAGTTCACTGAAGAAGGCATCCCTGTAGCAAATCACTGTTGGAGTTACTTCATATGTCATGGAACTGGGTAATTCAAATGTGAATTTTTGGCACCCACTTTGGTGACCAGTCTCGGGTCTGTGGTAACAAGTCCTGGAAAAGGGACATCTCCTGTCAGTTACGTGGTGAAATCTCACTTTTTGGGTACTGTGTGTCTGCTGAATCACCTTCAGAAAGGTACGGTGGCCATTTCTGGCGTATATCTGAGAGACTCACTTCTTCACTGTATTTTGAATTTCTGTCTTCAAGATCATCTCTTTACACTTTGAAACTAAAAGTCTCTCCTCTCAATTCCCCCATGAATCCCTGAGACTTTCTGAACTGACATTCTGAGACTGTACTCAACTAAGACTCTGTTAAGAACGGTTTCTAAGTTTAACTGTTTGGGAGCTACAGACGCATAGTGCTGTTAACTTTGTTTTAAGTTAGTCGCTTATCTAATTTTCCATGTTTCTGCTTGACTGTTAATAAATTCTGTTGTTTTCCGATAATATCCTGACTCCATTCCACATCTATTATTGCTGGTTCCATGTAACAATGCCAATGATTTGGATGAAGGAATTGATGGTTTTGTTGCAAAGTTTGAAGAGGATATGAAGATAAGTGGAAGGTCAGATAGTTTGGAGGAAGTAGAGAAGCTACAGAAGAACTTAGATTAGGAGAATGGACAAAGAAATGGTAGATGGAATATAGTGTCAGAAAGAGTTTGGTCATGCACTTCGGTAGAAGAAATAGAAGGTTTGACTATTTTCTAAATGGAGAGAAAATACAAAATCTGAAATACAAAGGGACTTGTGCAGGATTCTCTTAAGTTTGATTTGCAGGTTGGGTCTGTGGTGAAGAAGGCAAATGCAAAGTTAGCATTGTTACGAATGCAGCAGCAATGAATATGAAACTGAGACAGGCTTTAAAACAAATCCCAAGATTTATTAACCTCTGCTCAAAACTTAAAAAAGGAAACAAATTACTAACTTAACCAAAAGTTAACAGTTTGGTGACAATATCTAACAAACGGTCAAACTTAGAAACTGTTCTTAACAAGTTCTCATCCAAGCACAGACTTAAAATGATAAATTCAAAAAAGTCCATGTGATTTACACAGTCAGTAAGGAGAGACTTCCCCAAAACAATGATTCCTTCGAAGTAACGATGAATCTGCCAATCCCACAGCCAGGAGATGCCTTGCTCGAAGAAATCACAAGGAAATAAAAGGAACTGACCTTTCGACTGCAGGGTGGTCACTGCACAAACCTTCCCGACCTTACAGGGGTTTAACTCAAATGTGCATGCCACAATTCCTGAATGAAGTCACAAAGGTCTATCATTCCCAAAACGCTGAACAACATTAACTTTATCTGATCCTTTGAATTTGGATAACTCCGGTAATGCCATCACTCTCCGATATTGGACTGTAAGGGAAAATAAATGTGCAACAGACAAAATCGGTGGAGCCTCCACACCTCCGACCGGCAACAACAGCGTTGCAAAAAAATTAAAATGAGAACTGCATCACAGACCACGGGTTGGTTTAAATACCGTTTGGAACACGCCATCATGTGACATAACATCACCCCACCATCCTGAGACAATTACATCATCCCACTCACAAGACTATTACATCACCCCACTGTCCCGTGTTCAAACTATGAGTATGTAACAACATTAATTTCAAAAGGACTAGAATATAAAAGCAAGGATGTAATGTTGAGACTTTATAAAGCATGAGTGAGGCCTCACTTGAAGTACTGTGAGCAGTTTTGGACCCCTCATTTTAGAAAGGATGCACGGAAAATGGAGAGGGTTCAAAGGAGATTCATGAAAATGATTCCAGGATTGAATGGCTTGTCATATGAAGACTGTTTCATGCCTCTGGCCTGTATTTGCTGGAATTCAGAAGAATGAGGGGTGACCTCAATTAAACCTATTGAATGGTGAAAGGCCTTAATAGAGTGGATATGGAGAGGATGTTTCCTATGGTGGGAGAGTCTAAGACCAGAGGACATAGCTTCAGAATAGAGGGGCATCCTTTTAGAGTGGAGATAAGGTGCAATTTCTTTAGCCAGCGGAAGGTCAATCTGTGAAATGTTTTGTCACAGGCAGCTATGGAGGCCAAGTCTTTATGTATATTTAAGGCAGAGGTTGATAGATTCTGGAATTGTCAGGCATGAAGAGATATGTGGAGAAGGCAGTAGATTGGGGCTGAGAGGAAAATTGGATCAGATATGATGAAATGGCGGAGCAGACTCGATGGGCCAAATGGTCTAATTCTGCTCTATATCTTATGGTCTTAGTCTGAAAGGAAGCAAGTCTGAAAGGAACTTGGTGGATTGTTGTGTTTATCTCAATGCAAGAAGTATCAGAGGTAAGATAGATGAATTTAGAGCCCGGATTAGTGAATGTAGCTATTATGTTGTAGTCATTACAGAGGAAAAGGTTGCAAGGTGGTTGAGACTAGCAGATTAACCTTCCAGGATTTTGATGTTTCAGACATGCGAGACAGGGAGGTAGAAAAGTTGGGGGATTTTCATTATTTTTCAGAGAGAATGTCCCAGATGCTCTGAGGCAATATGGATAAAGCTCAAAAATTGGAAAGGTGCAATCATTCTGATGGGTTATAGCGTAAGCCTCCCAACGGTAAGTGGGAGATGGAGGAACAGACCTGTAGGCAGATTATGGAAAGATTTAAATGCAACTGGGTCATTGTAGTGGGTGATTTCAACTTTTCTCATATTGACTGGGATTTCCTCAGTTCAAAAGGAAAATGTATTAGGTCCATTGTAGAGAGTTTCTTGGAACATTATGTGCATAGGTCAACTATAGTTCAGGGCTATACTGGATCTTATTTTGGAAAACAAGTTTGCATAGGTGACAGATGTTTCAGTGGGAAAGTATATTGGGAATTGTGATCATAACTCCTTAAGATGGTTATGAATAAGGAACAGACCGACGTGGAGGAAAGCATTAAATTGGGGCATTACTAGGTAGAAACATGGGAGAGTAAATCAGGAGCAGATATTATTGGGCAAGTCCACATCTGATATTTGGGAGTTATTGCCAAGTTATTCCACTATCAGTGGAAGTGGATAGAATAATGATGTTCAAGAGACTCTCATAGACACATAGAAAACCTACAGCACAATACAGGCCCTTCAGCCCACAATACTGAGCTGAATATGTACTTACTTTAGAAATTACCTAGGGTTACTCATAGTCCTCTATTTTACTAAGCTCCATTTACCTATCCAAGAGTCTCTTAAAAGACCCTATTGTATCCGCCTACACCACCATTGCCGCCACCACATTCCACGCACTCATCACTCTCTGCATAAAAAACTTACCCCTGACATCTCCTCTGTACCTCCTTCCAAGCATCTTAAAAAGGTGTCATGTTGGCCATTTCAGCCTTGGGAAAAAGCCTCTGACTATCCACACGTTCAATGCCTTTCATCATCTTATACAGTTCTATCAGGTCATCTCTCATCTTCAACCACTCCAAAGAGAACAGCCAAGTTCACTCAACCTAAGGCATGCTCCCCAATCCAGGCAACATCCTTGTAAATCTCCTCTTTATCCTTTCTATGGCTTCACATTCTTCCTGTAGTGAGGCAACCAGAACTGAGCACAGTACTCCAAGTGGGGTCTGACCGGGGTCCTATATAGCTGTAATATTACCTCTTCACTCTTAAATTCAATCCCATATTTGATGAAGGCCAATGCACCATATGCCTTCTTAACCACAGAGTCAACCTGCACTGCAGCTTTGAGTGTCCTATGGACTTGGACCCCAAGGTCCCTCTGATCCTCCATACTGCCAAGCGTCTTACCATTAATACTATATTCTGCCATCATATTTGACCTACCAAAATGAACCACCTCACACTTAGTCTACTCTAGTCCTGACGAAGGGTCTCAGTCCAAAATGTAGACAATGCTTCTTCCTATAGATGCTACCTGTCCTGCTGCGTTCCACCAGCATTTTGTGTGTGTTGCATCTCACACTTACCTGGGTTGAACTCCATCTGCCATCTCAGCCCAGTCTTGCATCCTATCGATGTCCCGCTGTAACCTCTGACAGCCCTCCACGCTATCCACAACACCCCCAACCTTTGTGTCATCAGCAAATTTACTAACCCATCCTTCCACTTCCTTTTCCAGGTCATTTATAAAAATCATGAAGAGAAGGGGTCCCAGAACAAACCACTGAGGCACACCACTGGTCACCGACCTCCATGCTGAATATGACCCATCTACAACCACTCTTTGCCTTCTGTGGGCAAGCCAGTTCTGAATCCACAAACAACTGACCCCTTGGATTCCATGCCTCCTTACTCTCTCAATAAGCCTTGCAAGGGGTACCTTATCAAATGCCTTGCTGAAATCCATATACATTACATTTACTGCTCTACATTCATCAACGTGTTTAGTCACATCCTTAAAAAATTCAATCAGGCTCATAAAGCACAATCTGCCCTTGACAAAGCCAAACTGACTATTCCTGATCATGTTATGCTTCTCCAAATATTCATAAATCTTGCCTCTCAGGATCTTTTCCATCAACTTACCAACCAAGTTCTTATTTTCCAGATGGAGATATGAAATATGTGGAAATGGACAAGTGTGGATCATGTGCAGCTAGAAGTGATTACTTCTATTTGGCATCATGCTTAGTCCAGGCATTCTGGGCTGAAGAGCTTGTTCATGTGATAAAAACACAAGAAATAGGAGTAGTAGGCCAGCAGCCTTTCAAGCCTGCTCTGTCATTCATTAAGATCATGGCATACTTGTGGTGGATATAGCTCCACCTATATGCCCTTTCCTCATATGTCTTAATTCCCCTACCATGCAAAAATCTATCTACCTGTAGGTCTCAAATATTTTTAACGATGTAGCCTCTACTGCATCCCTGGGCATAGAACTCAACAGATTCACTGTTCTCTGGGAAAACCAATTCCTCCTTATCTCTGTCCTACATCTAATTCCCAGAATTTTGAGGTATGTCCCTTAGCTTTAGTGTCACCAAATTTATTGTCTTTTCCTTATCCATCCCTTACATAATTTTTTAAATGTCAATAAGTCTCCTCTCATTCTTTTGAACTCCAGTGAGTATAGTCCCAAGTGACACAGTCTCTCCTCATCTCCAGAATCATCCCAGAATCTCTCCTCTGTACTGCCTCCAAAGCCAGTATATCATCACTCAAGTAAGCAGATCAAAACCATATGCAGTACTCCAGGTGTAGCCTCACCAGTACCCTGTACAGTTGCAGCAAAACCTCCCTGCTTTTAATTCAATCACTTTAGCAACGAAGGCCAATATTTCATTTGCCTTCTTGACAAATTGTTGCACCCACAAATTCATGCACAATCACTCTCAGTCCCTCTGCACAACTGAATGTTGTAATCCTCCACCATTTAAATAATAATCCCATCTTCTATTTTCCCTTCCAAAGTAGGTGGCCTTGCATTTTTAACATTATACTCCATCTGCCAAACTTTTGCCCACTCACTTAACCTATCTATATCTCTCTGTAGACATTCTGAGTCCTCTGCACAATTTGCTTTTCTCCTCAATCTAGTGCCGTCAGCAAATTTAGATATGCTATAGTCAGTCTCCTCTTCCACATTGTAAATATATATCATGAATAGTTGTGGGCACGAAAACAACCCCATGCAGCACTCCACTCATCACTGATTATTAATAAGAGAAACGCCCATTCATCCCAACTACAATACCCCCAATCCCATGCATCCTCATCTCATGGATAAGGCACCTTATTGAATGCTTTTGGAAATCCAGGTATACAACATCCACTGGTTACTTTCTGTCCACTGCACTCATTATACTTATTTATTGAGATACAATGTGGAATAGGCAACTTTGAGCTGTGCTGCCCAGCAACACGCAATTTAACCCTGACCTAATCACAGGAAAACTTACAATGACCAATTAACCTATCAACCAATGCGTCTTTGGAAACCAGTGCACCCGAAGGAAACGCACACAGTCACAGGGAGAACGTACCGAGTGCTGCAGGAATTGAACCTGGGTCACTAGTACTGTAAAGTGTTGCACTAATCACTGTGCTACCATGCTGCCTCAAATAACTGCAGCAAGACCTTTCCTTCCAGAAGCCGTGCTGTGTCTGCCTGTTGGAAACATTTCTATCCAGAAGCCTCGTTATTTCCTCTTTAATGATAGCTTCAAGTATTTTCATGGCTACAGATGCTAAGCCAACCGGCCTTTAGTTATCTGCCTACATCCTTATTTTAAACAGTAGAGTGACACTTGATGTTATCCAATTCACCAAGACCTGTCCAGAGAGTTTTGGTAAATTATCACAAAAGGCCTCTACTAAAACATTTACCATTTCTTTCAGTACCATAGTATACGTTCCATTGGGTTGAGGGAGTTTATCTACCTTTAAGCCCACTACTTTGCTCTTTAGTGATAGCATTTGTACCAAGGTCCTCACCCCCACCCCCACCATCACATTCAGAACATCCATCTTTGGCTTGTTAGACATGTCCACCACTGTGCAGATCAACACAAAATCCGTTTTTTAAAGGGTTGGCCATTTCCACAAGACCCAAGACTAATTTTCCCTTCTCATCTTCTAACAAATCTACATTCACTTCAGCCAGCTTTTTCTCCTTTATATATTTATAAAAGCTTCTGCTGTCTATTTTAATTTTTTTGTGCTAGTTTAATAATCTTTTGTACCTTCCTTTTCTTTATTGCTTGTATAGCAGTTTTCCATTCCTTTTAAAGTTTTCCAATATTTGATGACCATGTATGCTTGAGTTTGTACTTTGATGCCTTCCTTTATTTCCTTAGTTATTCAAGGCTGGATTTCTTCACCTTCACTGCCCTTGCTTTTAACTGGAATATAGTTTTGTTGGCCATTTTAGAAAAGCTCTTTGGAAGTTTGTGTCGCACTGTTCTTTGTTCTACCTGATTGCCAAATCTACAAACCCTTGCATGCTTAGGTGCATAGATTTTAAGATAACTGACAGACATTGAGAGGCCTTTATTACAGTGAACTTGGAGGAATACAAGGTGTAGAATGGGAACTAAGAAAGCAAAGGGATGATAGGAAATAAAACTAGTGAATAATATTGAACATATCCAAACATAAAGAGCAAGAGAAACCTAAAGAAAAAGGCTGTTAAATATGAAGCAGAAGGACACCATTGTAATGGCGAGGAGGATGTAAGTAAGGTTTTAATGATTATTTTATTGATATCTTTATAACAGAGGGGGCAATGTCAATGCTGCTATTAAGGAGGAAGAGCATGAAATAGGAAATAGGATAGCTATAATAAAAGAGGAAGGATTAAAAGGGTTAACATCTTCAAAAGAGAAGAAATCAGCAAGCTCAAAAGAAACATATCCCATGTTATTAAAAGAAGCAGGAGAAGATATTTAATTATTATTATTATTATTTAATTATTGAGATTGAACAGAATAGGCCCTAATGGCCTTTTGAGCCATGTGGCCCAGCAATTCTAAGATTTAATGCTAACCTAATCACGGGACAATTTACCTACCAACTTGTATGTCTTTGGACTGTGGGAGGAAACTGAAGCACTGAGAGGAAACCCACACGGTCACAGGAAGATCCTTACAGGCAGCAGTCGGAAGTACTGGCAATGACCATAAACTACCACACAGTATCAGTTAATAGCTACAACAAATTGAAAGACAGCTGAAAGGCATATGTGTGAGAGAATAAGTAGCAGGGATGCTTGGGAAAAAAAGGGGGAATGGGACTCAAGGGATTACCTGTTATGGTCAGGTCCGAAGTGTGCATTCCGGTTCGTGATCCGGTCCATGGACTCCGGACTCCAGGCCCTTCGACGGCCCCTTGTTTCGCCTTAAACTCAAATAGTCACACCTGAGGATCATCTTAGCTTGGTTGGGCTCACGGAGGCGCACCTGATGCCTATCGGTTGGTTGTGAATATTAGGGGCTTTGGGATTGATTATAGTTGGGGGGGGGGGAGGGTCATCCTGTCTGTCTCAGCTTGGAGTACCACCGTTAATGATGAGTTCTGTGAGTGAGGTATGGACTGAGCTGCTCCGTAGCCCGCCCGAGCCTTCCGGCCGCAGTGAGTCTTGAAGTCACCCTGGACCAAGCTCCCTTCCTATCCCTTGCCTCCGTCAGGTAACCCAGGCCAGACTGCCATTGCCCGACGGGGGACTCTGCCCCTTCCTATCCCTCGCCTCTGACAGGTTGTGCCCTGCAACTTGCCCAGGAGCCCCACGACTTGCCCAGGCCTCTGTGTCCTGCCTGGGAGGTCCGGGCCCTGCCCAGGAGTTCTGCGGCCCACCCAGGGGGCTATCCTTCCAGCACTCCTACTCCCAAGAACCCATCCTCTAGCCAAGCCTCAAGACCCCTGCCTCTAGCCAAGCCTCAAGACCTCAGTCTCAAGCAAGTCTCAAGACCCCAGCCTCAAGAACCCATCCTCAAGCCAAGCCTCTAGACCCCAACCTCTAGCCATCTCAAGACCCCAGCCTCTAGCCAAGTGTTTAGACCCCAACCTCTAGCCGTGTTTAGACCCCAGCCTCTAGCCAAGTGTTTAGACCCCAACCTCTAGCCGTGTTTAGACCCCAGCCTCTAGCCAAGCCTCTAGACCCCAACCTCTAGCCGTCTCTAGACCCCAGGCTCTAGGCAAGTGTTTATACCCCAACCTCTAGCCGTCTCTAGACCCCAGCCTCTAGCCAAGTGTTTATACCCCAGCCTCTAGCCGTCTCTAGACCCCAGCCTCTAGCCAAGTGTTTAGACCACAGCCTCTAGCCAGTTTAGACCCCAACCTCTAGCCAAGTCTCTAGACCCCAGCCTCTAGCTAAGCCTCAAGATCCCAGCCTCTAGTCAAGTCTCTAGACTCCAGCCTCTAGCCAAGCCTCAAGATCCCAGCCTCTAGTCAAGTCTCTAGACCCCAGCCTCTAGCTAAGCCTCAAGATCCCAGCCTCTAGTCAAGTCTCTAGACTCCAGCCTCTAGCTAAGCCTCAAGATCCCAGCCTCTAGTCAAGTCTCTAGACTCCAGCCTCTAGCCAAGTCTCTAGACCCCAGCCTCTAGCCAAGCCTCAAGAACCCAGCCTCTAGCCAAGTCTCTAGACTCCAGCCTCTAGCCAAGTCTCTAGACCCCAGCCTCTAGCCAAGCCTCAAGATCCCAGCCTCTAGTCAAGTCTCTAGACTCCAGCCTCTAGCCAAGTCTCTAGACTCCAGCCTCTAGCCAAGTCTCTAGACCCCAGCCTCTAGCCAAACCTCAAGAACCCAGCCTCTAGCCAAGTCTCAAGACCCCAGCCTCTAGCCAAGCCTCGAGAGCATCTCTGAGCATTTGTACAGGGCCCTGGTGAGACCACACCTGGAATATTGTGTACAGTTTTGGTCTCCAGGGTTAAGGAAGGACATCCTGGCTGTAGAGGAAGTGCAGTGTAGATTCACGAAGTTAATTCCTGGGATGTCCAGACTGTCTTACACAGAGAGGTTAGAGAGACTGGGCTTGTACATGCTGGAATTAAGGAGATTGAGAGAGGATCTGATTGAAATATATAAGATTATTAAGGGATTGGACAAGATAGAGGCAGGAAGTATGTTCCAGATGCTGGGAGAGTCCAGTACCAGAGGGCATGGTTTGAGAATAAGGGGTAGGTCATTTAGGACAGAGTTAAGGAAAAACTACTTCTCCCAGAGAGTTGTGGGGGTCTGGAATGCACTGCCTCAGAAGGTAATGGAGACCAATTCTCTAGATGCTTTCAAGAAGGAGCTAGATAGGTATCTTATGGATACGGGAATCAAGGGATATGGGGACAAGGCAGGAACCGGGTATTGATAGTAGATGATCAGCCATGATCTCAGAATGGCGGTGCAGGCTCAAAGGGCCGAATGGTCTACTTCTGCACCTATTGTATTGTCAGAACTCCAGGATCCTCTCTGAACTCCAGGATCTTCTCTGAACTCCACAGTCTCCATGAACGCCATGGTCTCCACACCTTGTCCTATCCTTTAGCTTGTCCCGTCCTGCCCCCAGTACTTCAGAGCCTGCGTCCTGCATTTGGGTCCAGTCTCACACCCCTTATGACATTACTACTCTGGAGGCAGTACTGGCCCAATGGAATGAATGGCTGTCTGTGTGGTTATAAATATTAAAAACATGTTACTTGAGGGTATCAAACTGAATGGATAAAAGACAAGTATAACTGAGATGCATATTAACCTTGGTCTTAGTGAACAGGCTCAAGAGTCTTAGTGAGGGATACAGCTTTATTGCATCATTTTACAAGGTTATCTATGAGTCTATAGACCATACAGCCTGTTAAGGTATGAAGCTGAGACAGCATTAGAAGTTCTCTACTCTTTCGCACTGTGTGCAATGTGTCAATGATAACTTCAGGTGAGCAAGGAAAAGATTGTCGGCTTTAAAAGAATTCAATGTTAGTTTGAGCAGTCAGTATGGAACATCAGTTAACAGACTGAATAATGTGCAAAGCTATTTTGCAAAGCCTCAAAATGATGGTGTTAATTTTAATCTGCAATGCTCTTTGCTGAAGTTTTTCTCTTGGGACAAATCAAAGGAAAATGATACAGTCACTACTTTGAGGTTTCTCTTACTGAAGCGGGTGGAAATAGTTAAAACAAGTGAAACTAGCAGACTTGTCTAATATGCAGACTCTGTAGAAATGCAATAGAGTTAATGTTTCAAGCCAAAGGCTCTTCAAGAGAGCTTGAAAAACATTGTATTAAAGCTACAACACGGTAGTGTTGCAGATCAAAGGAACGAGGTTTGATCTTTGACCTGAGATATTAACTGTTTCTCTTTCCACAGATGTTGCCTGACCTGCGGAGTGTTTCCACATTTTTTCTATTCTTTAGTGAGGGATACAGCTTTATTGCATCATTTTACAAGGTTATCTATGAGTCTATAGACCATACAGCCTGTTAAGGTATGAAGCTGAGACAGCATTAGAAGTTCTGTACTCTTTCGCACTGTGTGCAATGTGTCAATGATAACTTCAGGTGAGCAAGGAAAAGATTGTCGGCTTTAAAAGAATTCAATGTTAGTTTGAGCAGTCAGTATGGAACATCAGTTAACAGACTGAATAATGTGCAAAGCTATTTTGCAAAGCAGTCTTTTGCAAAGCAAAGCACATGCAGTCTTTTTTCCCCAAGAATCATACAGAATCTGTTTGAAGACAAATACGGAAAGCCCAGAGAAAGCAGACCTTGGGGGATATGCTACGCCCTTTGAGATAGAAGGGAGACTGAAATATTTGCCTGTAGGTTCACTACCTTCAGACTTAAGCACTTATTTTTCTTTCTTGATCATCAAGGAGGGTTAATTGTGCTGGAGGCCACCTAGCTGATGATCTTCAAACAGAAATCTCTAAAGCAGCCTTTCTCAATCTTTTTGCCCTGGAAGAAATTTTGAAACAATTTTCAGGTTCAAGGGAACCCCTGCATAAAAATTATTATATCTAGACCTCACAGTACATTAGTGTGATCAGTAAGTTGTAGATATAATAAACCAAAAATAATTGTCAATGCTCTTTTGAGTAGGGAATGAATTTTTAGCCAACCTTTCTTGAAAAAAAATAGATAGTTATGCTTAGCTTACCCTTCTTGAAATTTTTCTTTCATTCTCTTTCATAAATTTTAAAAACTCAAAAGGCAAGCATAATAAATTTCTCAATTCTGTGTCGATCTTGAGATAAGCACACACAGATTTCACCTTCAACTGAAATGAGATGATTTCTATCCTTGCTCTTGATGCTTGTTAAACAAGAAAAAGCTTGCTCACACACAAGTTAAAAACTGCAGTAAAATGTTCATTGCTAATCCTATGACTGTCAGGATACTCTTCTTTCACAAAAATCCAGAACTTGTCCAGGGGCAGGTCAGTAACTTTCATCTCGAGTGCACAAACAGACTGCATCTCACAAAATTCCTCTTCTCTCAAAGTCAAGTTCACAGGCTGAGCAGATGATTCAGAGAAAGGGTCCCTCACTTGTGTTGAAAGGGAGGAAAAAATTGTGAAAAATATCCATTAAGCAAGCTAGTTTCTGCAGCCATTCTTCATCTTCAAAGCACTTAGCCAAAATCTGGCCTACTATTTTCTTGAAAGTACCTCTGTAATTCACCTTTCAGCCTAAAAGAAACTGTTGAGAAATCTTCCTCAGCTAAGCCACCAGATTTCTATATGTTACACGCGATTGGTTGCTTTGTCCAGGTTTTCACAAAGTTTTTAAAACGTTTTCGAGTGAACTGGTCTTAATGCTACTAAATAACTTGCTTCCTGAATCCTTTTACTCACTGTAACTTTATTTTCAAAAGCTTTAATCTGTTTGTTTTAAGATTTTGAGTCATTTAAAATAATCAGTTCTTTCATGTGTCATGTTTGTGATTTGCAGTTAAGTGTCTTTTCAGTTTTGCTGGAGCCATTGCTACATTTGTAAGTTGTTTGCCACAGACTAGGCTCAATGGAATAGAACAACTTGGATCCCCAGTCCATGTAAAACCCGTTGATAAGAACTTTAATTGTAAAGATATTGTACCGGCTCATTACTTTAGTCCTTCCCACTGCTTTTCTCTCCAGGACTGAGAATGGGCTGGTGGACTTCTTCTGGGGAAACAGGAGGTACTGGATTTCTGCCGCGTGCTGAGTCTCCCTGTTGCTATGTCAGTCATTGGTGTGTGTGTGCACCCAGCTGGCGGCTCTCCACCTTGGGAGCCTGCAGAGATACCTGTACGGTGACCACCCTCCGAGACATCATGTGCTGGCAATGCACTTTCTCCACCAGGGACACTGCCTGCACGAGGGATGGGGCTACCAGCAGACAGTATCAGCCGCACCTCTTTGACGGAAATGCCAAGGGTATGAAGTCTAGTCTCGTCTACATAGGGTGCCCCGCACCAATGGGGGATAGTGCTCTAGTTACGAGAGGGTCTGGTCACTATCCTATCCTATTACAGTGGGTGTCAAGGGGGCTCGGGGAAGTGGAGGGGTTCCGACTGCACCACTGTCTGATGGGCCGGCAGTACTCGTCAGACCCAGGCCTCAGATTACCATAGAACCATAGAACCATAGAACACTACAGCACAGTACAGGCCCTTCAGCCCTTCATGTTGTGCCGACCCATATAATCCTTAAAAAAAGTACTAAACCCACACTACCCCATAACCCTCCATTTTTATTTCATCCATATGCCTGTCCAAGAGGCTCTTAAATACCCCTAATGTTTTAGCCTCCACCACCATCCCTGGCAAGTTATTCCAGGCACTCACAACCCTCTGTGTAAAAAAACTTATCCCTGATGACTCCCCTAAACTTTCCTCCCTTAATTTTGTACATATGCCCTCTGGTGTTTGCTATTGGTGCCCTGGGAAACAGGTACTGACTATCCACCCTATCTATGCCTCTCATAATCTTGTAGACCTCTGTCAAGTCCGCTCTCATTCTTCTACGCTCCAAGGAGAAAAGTCCCAGCTCTGCTAACCTTGCTTCATATGACTTGTTCTCCAAACCAGGCAACAATCTGGTAAATCTCCTCTGCACCCTCTCCATAGCTTCCACATCCTTCCTATAATGAGGTGACCAGAATTGAGCACAATACTCTAAGTGCGGTCTCACAAGAGATTTGTAGAGTTGCAACATGACCTCTCTACTCTTGAACTCAATCCCCCTGTTAATGAAGCCAAGCATCCCATAGGCCTTCTTAACTACCCTATCAACCTGTGCAGCGACCTTGAAGGATGTATGGATTTGAACCCCAAGGTCTCTTTGTTCATCCACACGCTTAAGTAACTGACCATTAAGTAACTGACTGTACTCAGTCTTCTGGTTTGTCCTTCCAAAGTGCATCACCTCGCACTTGTCCAGATTGAACTCCAATCACCATGTGGGAGAGGGTCCCGCATAACATGAGCCATCCATGTGGATGCCCACTGTGCCTTCTGTGATGCTCCGAAGTATTTCTTGTACAGCTTATCTTGCACTCCTTTCACTTTCTTGTCTTCATCTGCTGCCTAGACTCGCCTTGGCAGTCAGTTCTACCATTTGGCAGCGGAGGAGGTCCCTAGTGGAAATTTCTTAATGTGGGGGTCTTTCCCCTGTACATTGGGGATCTGGAATGGAAGGTTTTTAAGCAGGTTCACTGTCATCCTGTGACCGGAAGGAGTCGGTGTACCAAGTTTACATGGAGTGTGAGTGGTTGCAGCCCCTGTTTGAGTATCTGAAGGGGCTGCTGCTCGGGTTTTGGCCCCACACCCCTCATATACGGGCACCCAGTATGGAAGGGGGGCGGTCACCAGGAGGATCTTGGGAGGCTTGGCCAAGGTGGCCATTCACTGATCCAGGCAGCGGAAAATTGAGGGCTCTGCCAGGGCCGAATGCCTGCCCCTCTTCTGAGTATACATTTGTGCCTGGCTGTCCTTGGAGAGGGGGTATACAGTGACAGTGGGGGATTTCTGAGAGTGGTGTACCCCCCCAGAGAATTGACTGTTTTATAGACAGTAATAATCATATTTTTATTTGAGTTCAAACACTGTCTTGTAAGCACTTTATGTTTGGACTTTGTGTATTTGCTGTGTAATTAAACTTCTATAGTTTTGTAAAAGAAAGACGGACTTTTGTGTCCATTATTGCACCTGTTCTGTGAAATGACTCAGAAGATTGTAATTCTTCATCATTAACCTTATCAGAATTGTCAGTGGTCCTAGGCCTAGAACCCTCCTCTTCCATCTCACACCTCCTCTTCAAAAATCACCACACTGAACTGACCAGCTTTAGAATAGAAATTTTCCTCCAGTTTTCTACTACACCTGTTGTATGTTTGCTCCCATGTCAGACAGCGGTGCATCAGGGGAAGCTGGGGGAGGAAGTTCAAGAGGGAGAGCCAGATGTCACAGCCCAAGTTGGGCAAGACCACTCAAAGTTTTGAAAATGCACTTATCAGCCTACTGTCCTCCCCTCCATGCAATACAACACTCACCAATTATCAGCCTACCGTCCTCCCCTCCCTACAATACAACACTCACCAATTATCAGCTTACTGTCCTCCCCTCCCTGCAATACAACGCTCACCGATTATCAGCCTACCGTCCTCCCCTCCGTGCAATACAACACTCACCAATTATCAGCCTACCGTCCTCCCCTCCTTACAATACAACACTCACCAATTATCAGCCTACCGTCCTCCCCTCCCTACAATACAACACTCACCAATTATCAGCCTACCGTCCTCCCCTCCGTGCAATACAACACTCACCAATTATCAGCCTACAGTCCTCCCCTCTGTGCAATACAACACTCACCAATTATCAGCCTACCGTCCTCCCCTCCCTGCAATACAACACTCACCAATTATCAGCCTACCGTCCTCCCCTCCGTGCAATACAACACTCACCAATTATCAGCCTACAGTCCTCCCCTCCCTACAATACAACACTCACCAATTATCAGCCTACCGTCCTCCCCTCCGTGCAATACAACACTCACCAATTATCAGCCTACCATCCTCCCCTCCCTACAATACAATGCTCACCAATTATCAGCCTACCGTCCTCTCCTCCCTGCAATACAGCACTCATCAATTATCAGCCTTCCGTCCTCCCCTCCTTACAATACAACACTCACCAATTATCAAGGCCCCCCTCATCTCGCATTAAAAACTGAGAATGGACTCAAGCAAATAAACTTAGTAGTACTACACACTGTGCTGAGAGACCTCTAATGGGTTTGCTAACAGGGCTGCTCAGTCACTGCCCTTCTTTGCCAGTGCTAGCATCATGCAAAATTCCAGAAACAACATTTATGTTTTTAGCACCAACTCTCATGGAATCCCTCGTGAACTCTCACAGAACCCCGGGTCTAAAGTTAGTAGTTATTTCTGCATCCTCATACATCTGAGTGTATGATACCTGATTTTGATATCCAGAGACTGAGTTCAAATTTCACCATAATCTGGTGATTCAGGGCAGACACGGGTTATTATCATCATAAGAATGATCAGATTTTTTTAAAGGATTCAATATATTTGGGGTGGGGTGGAGATCCTACTACACTAATGCATTGGAGTGTAGGATTCCACAGCTGCTATCTGATTGTCAAAATGTTTCCTTACTTTCCTGCTTCATAAACTTTCTGCAATTCAACCCCCTTCACCCCCTCAACTACTTCCCACTGCAATCAGAGGACGGCCAATTGGTTGAAATACTGCAACCAGAACTGTGATGGTGCACCTAGCAAAAGAGAAAGAGATAGGAGAGGTGTTCAAATAAGGTGAATGGAGAATGGGAGGGAGCTGGAGAACTAATTAAAAAGATCCTCTATGTGTCTAATAGTGGTATTTGACAAGAGAGCAATTGTTGAATTCTTATAATAAGAGGTTATTATCAGTGCATAGTAACACTACATTTCCTTCTTTTGATATGTTGTTCATCTCAATTCAGGCGGTGTACAGATTCAGCTGGGATTGAAGTGACTGCATAGATACTGTGTGTTCTATTCAAATGTTAATCAAAGATACTTAGAGATTAATATAGATAGGTAGACCTCCATCAATCCTGCGATCCTTATTTCATGTGTCTCGAATAGTTATTTTTTCCGTATGAAATTCACTGAAGTACATGGAACAGATTTTAATTAGCAGATGGTGTAAAGAAAAGAATGAGCTAACATGGCAATGGAGACAAGGTATAAATTCATCCTCAGCTTTAATTTTGACCGCTGAAATCACTGACTCAAGAGCATCCACTTTGTTGCTTTCATTCTCTTTATTACCAGAACATCATTTAGTTTGCATCAGCTGGGAGCAGTGACTTTGCACAGTGCCTTGTGATTCTCCTGTGAACATCAGATATAATGAATATAGCTGCACCAGGGCCACTGCAGGTGCTGGTGGGCACCTGGCATGGTGGACTCCATCTTTCTGAGGCTGACTGGCTGGTCCCCTGAGGTCCTAGGTGATGCACCATCAATAACTCTGAGACGTGGGTTAAGGTAGGCTTTTATTGGCTGGAAGAAAGCACAAGCAGCAAGTGACCATCACATAACATCCTGGAGACTGAGGAAGGGTCTGTGGCTCCAATCGCCTTTATAGCGGGGTCTGTGGGAGGAGCCACGGTCTGTGGGAGGTGCCACAGGAGCAGTCAGTGGGGGGGGGGGGGGTGCATGTCCAGACAGGTTTATGTAGTTCACCACACTAGGCCCATAACTTGTGCCTACATTTCCTTTTGTCTACCACCTTCACCTCCTTTGTTCCTTGTTCAGCTTTGCCTTATTTCTTTCCATTTGTTTTCAAGAAGTTGATAATCTCAAACACCGTTTACCACTGTTATTTCCCTCAATGCTGTCAGACTTGTTAATTGTTTCTGAAATTTGGGTGGATGCAGAAGTTTGTTTCAACAAAGTAAATGTAAGAACTTGACACTGCTGGAGACATGTAATTCTGAAGATCTAGACAGTAGCATCTTGTTATCAGGTAGACAGGCCAGGACATCAACAGAAGCAGTTCCATCAGTAGGTAGGAGTGGAACAAGAAGCTCAATAATAAATGGGCATTTTTATTAATTGATAGAATAACAAAAAACTTCAAAGACAGAGTAATACACACAAACTACCGGAGGCAACATCAATGAAAATGAATAAACAGTCAATGTTTTAAGTCAAGATGCTTTATCAGGACTGGAAAGGAAGGGGAAAACATCAGAATAAAATATGGAGTGGGGAGGAAAAGGAGGACAAACAAGAAGGAGATAGGTGAGGCCAGGTGGGTGGGAAAGGTAATGGGCTGGAGAAGGAAGAATCTGATAGGAGAGGAGAGTGGACTATGGAAGAAAAGGAAGAAGGAAGAGTAGTGGGGGAGGTGAGGAGAAGAGCGAAGTCCAGAGTGGTGAATACAAGAAGAGGGAAGAGGGAAGGAAAACAAAAAAAAATACCAGAAGGATAAATCGAAGTTTATGCCATCTGATTGGAGGCTACCTAAACAGAATATGAGGTGTTGCTCCTCCACCTTGAAAGTGGCGTCATCGTGGCAAAAGAGAAGGCCATGGACTGACATGTTGGAACAGGAGTGGGGATAGCATTTAAGGTGTTTGGCCACTGGGACATTCCGCTTTTGGCGGATGGAGATGAAGTGTTCAACTCAGTGGTCCCCCATTGTATGTCGGATTTCACCAATGCACAGGAGGTTACATCAGGAGCTCCAGATACAGTAGACGACTCCAACAGATTAGCGGGTGAAGTGTTGCCTTACCTGGAAGGACAGTTTGGAGCCCTGAATGGAGTTGAGGGAGGAGGTGAATGTGCAAATGGAGCACTTCTGTTGCTTGCAGAAGTACGTGCCAGGAGGGAGATTGGCGGGGAGGGACAAATGGACAAGGGAATCATGGACGAAGTGATCCCTGCAGAAAACAGAGAGTGGGGGAGAGGTAATGATGTATTTGATAGTGGAATCCCACTAAAGCTGGCAGAAGTTGCGGACAATGATGTGTTGGATGTGAAGGCTCATGGGGTGGTTTGTGGGACAGGCGAATCTGTGGCAAGGTGCTGAAAGATAGCAGGCAGAGTAAAACCATGCATTCAGATGAGGTGAGAAGTGAAAGGTATGCTGATTATGGGAAAAATTATGAAGATATTATTAACAAACAAGAGAAAATCTGCGGGTGCTGGAAATCCCAGCAACACACACAAAATGCAGGAGGAACTCAGCAGGCCAGGCAGCATCTAGGATTCTAGGGAAAAGAGTACAGTCAATGTTTTGGGCCAAGACACTTCATTGGGGTATTGTATTCAAGGTATTCAAGGGAGATGAGGCTGAGTACAGGGCTATGGTGGGAAATTTTGTCACATGGTGCGAGCAGAATCATCTGCAGCTTAACGTGAAAAAGACTAAGGAGCTGGTGGTGGACCTGGGGAGGGCTAAGGCACCGGTAACTGCTGTTTCCATCCAAGGGGTCAGTGTGGACTTGGTGGGGGATTACTAATACCTGGGGATATGAATTGACAATAAACCGGACTGGTCAAAGAACACTGAGGCTGTCTACAAGAAGGGTCAGAGCCGTCTCTATTTCCTGAGTAGACTGAGGTCCTTTAACATCTGCTGGATGATGCTGAGGATGTTCTACGAGTCTGTGGTGGCCAGTGCTATCATGTTTGCTGTTGTGTGCTGGGGCAGCAGGCTGAGGGTAGCAGACACCAACAGAATCAACAAACTCATTCATAAGGCCAGTGATGTTGTGGGGGTGGAACTGGACTCTCTGACGGTGATGTCTGAAAAGAGGGTGCTGTCCAAGTTGCATGCTGTCTTGGAAAATGTCTCCCATCCACTCCATAATGTACTGGTTAGGCACAGGAGTACGTTCAGCCAGAGTCTCATTCCACCGAGATGCAACACTGAGCGTCATAGGAAGTCATTCCTGCCTGTGGCCATCAAACTTTACAACTCCTCCCTCAGAGTGTCAGACACCTTGAGCCAATAGGCTGATCCTGGACTTATTTCCACTTGACATAATTTACTTATTATCATTTAATTATTTATGGTTTTTACATTGCTATATTTCTACAGTATTCGTGGTTGGTGGGACTGTAACAAAACACAATTTCCCTCGGGATCAATAAAGTTTGTCTGTTTGTCTGTCTGTTAAAGTTTCATTCCTGTGCCCAAGTGGCCTTGGAGCCATTTTGTGATTGATCTCTAATATTAACATAGGCAGATAAGAATCTCATTCAGCAATTTCTTCACAAAACATTATCACAAATGGGATCAGAATCAGGTTAGTTGTGAAAGGTTCAGCAGTTGGGAAGATTACACTGTGAGGGAAGAGGAGACTTTGATGAACGGCCTCCTTGAAGGATGGGGGTACATAACTACCCCTCATTTTCAAGAGCCAGCAGTTTTTTCTCCAGCTCATGAAAGACCTTTAGAAGATGCATGCCTAAAACCAGGTTCCCAGTTGTACTGCGGAACCCTGATTCAGTATTCTAAGTAAGGATACTGCTTCTTTACAGTTCAATGCCCAGTCTCCCTAATATCCACCACCATAAATGTGATTTGATACATTAAGTGATACTCTGGACATGTAACTTATTGGTCCTCCTGCTAATCCCCTCCCATGCAGGGCACAGGTAAACCTCAAGGGCATAAGTCTGTAGTTCTGCTGTCAGTAACAGGAACCCATTACATTGATGTTGTGCTTAATAGGACTGATAACATCACATAGAAAAGCAAGGGAACTTGCCACTAGTCTAAATGATAGCACAAGCTCCATGCTCTTTCTGGGCGCAGTGGTGTTTATAGGGCATCATGATTATTCTGGGATGTAAAAGCTGTTCTTAGAACCATAGAACCATAGAACGTTACAGCACAGAAACAGGCCTTTTGGCCCATCTTGGCTGTGCCGAACCATTTTTCTCCCTAGTCTCACTGACCTGCACATGGGCCATACCCCTCCAAACCCCTCTCATACCTGTCCAAGTTTTTCTTAAATGTCAAAAGTGAGCCCGCATTCAACACTTAATCTGGCAGGTCCTTCCACACTCCCACCACTCTCTGCTTAAAAGAAGGCCCCCCCCCCATGTTCCCTTTAAATGTTCCCCCTTCACCCTTAACCTATGACCTCTGAGGTTTTTTACTTCCCTAGCCTCAGTGGAAAAAGGCTGCTTGCATTCACTCTATCTATACCCATCATAATTTTATACACCTCTATCAAATCACCCCTCATTCTCCAACGCTCCAGGGAATGAAGTCCAAACCTATTCAACCTTTCTCTGTAACTCAGATTCTCAAGTCCCAGCAACATCCTTGTAAACCTCTGCATTCTTTCAACCTTATTCATATCCTTCCTGTAATTAGGTGACCAAAACTACACACAATACTCCAAATTTGGTCTCACCAATGTCTTATACAACCTCACCATTACATTCCAACTCTTAAACTCAATACTTTGATTTATAAAGGCCAATGTGCCAAAAGCTCTCTTTACAACCCTATCCACCTGTGACGCCACTTTTAGGGAATTACGTATCTGTACTCCCAGATCTCTCTGTTCTACTGCATTCCTCAGCCTCCTACCATTTACCTTGAATGTTCTACCTTGGTTTGACCTTCAGAAGTGCAATACCTCACACTTGTCTGCATTAACCTCCATCTGCCATTTCTCAGCCCATTCCTCCAACTGGTCCAAATCCCTCGCAAGCTTTGAAAACCTTCCTCACCGTCCACTACACCTCCAATCTTTGTATCATCAGCAAACTTGCTGATCCAATTTGCCACATTATCATCCAGATCATTGATATAGATGACAAATAACAATGGACCCAGCACTGATCACTGTGGCACACCACTAGTCACAGGCCTCCACTCAGAATAGCAATCGTCCACTACCACTCTCTGGCTTCTTCCATTTGCCAATGTCTAATCCAATTTACTACCTCACCATGTATACCTAGTGACCTAATCTTCTTAACTAACCTCCCATGCAGGACCTTGTCAAAGGCCTTACTGAAGTCCATGTAGACAACATCCACTGCCTTCCCTTCATCCACTTTCCTGGTAACCTCCTCGAAAAACTCTAACAGATTTGTTAAACATGACCTACCATGCACAAAGCCTTGCTGACTCTCCTTAATAAGTCCCTGTCTATCTAAATACTTATAGATCCTATCTCTTAGTACTCCTTCCAATAATTTACCTACTACCGACACCAAACCTACTGGCCTATAATTTCCTGGATTACTTTTAGAGCCTTGTTTAAACAATGGAACAACATGAGCTATCCTGCAATTTTCTGGCACCTCACCGACATTTTAAATATATCTGCCAGGGCTCCTGCAATTTCAACACTAATCTTCTTCAAGGTCTGAAGGAATGCCTTGTCAGGTCCTGGGGATTTATGTACTTTGATTTGCCTCAAGATAGCAAGCACCTCCTCCTCTTCAATCGATATAGGTTCTATGACCTCACTATTTGCTTGCCTTATTTCCATAGACTCCATGCCAGTTTCCTTAGTAAATACAGATGCAAAAAACCCATTTAAGATTTCCCCCATTTCTTTTGGTTCCATACATAGTCGACCACTCTAATTAATCTTCAAGAGGACCAATTTTATCTCTTACTATCCTTTTGCTCTTACTATACCTTGAGAAGCTCTTTGGATTATCCTTCACCTTGACTGTCAAAGCAACTTCATGTCTTTTTTTACTCTTCCTGATTTCTTTCTTAATTATTTTTTTGCATTTTTTATACTCCTTAAGTACCTTATTTGCTCCCCTATTTCCTATACATGTCATCCATCTCTCGCTTCTTCTTTGTCAGAGTTCCAATATCCTTAGAGAACCAAGGTTCCTTATTCTTATTCACTTTGCCTTTAATCCTGACAGGAACATACAAACTCTGCACTCTCAAAATTTCTCCTTTGAAGGCCTTCCACTTACCAATCACATCCTTGCCAGAGAACAACCTGTCCCAATCCATGATTTTTAGGGTTATTTCTTCATTTCTTCAAATCTGGCCTTTTTCCAGTTTAGAACCTCAACCTGAGAACCAGATCTATCTTTATCCATGATCAAGTTGAAACTAATGGTGTTATGATCACTGGAACCAAAGTGTTCCCCTACACACACTTCCGTCACCTGTCCTAATTCATTTCCTAATAGGAGATCTAATATTGCATCCTCTCCAGTCGGCACCTCTATATATTGATTTAGAAAACTTTCCTGAAAACATTTTACAAACTCTAACCTGTCTAGACCTTTAACAGTATGGGAGTCCCAATCAATATGTGGAAAATTAAAATCCCCTACTATCACAACTTTATGTTTCTTGCAGTTGTCTGCTATCTCTCTGCAGATTTGCTCTTCCAATTCTTGCTGACTATTGGGTGTCTATAATTCAACCCCATTAATGTGGTCATACCATTCCTGTGGTCATACCTTTCCTGCTTCTTAGCTCTACCCATATGGCCTCAGTAGACAAGCCCTCTAATCTGTCCTGAGCACTGCTGTAACATTTTCCCTGACTAGCAATGCCACCCCCCCCCCCCCACCCTTCACCCCTCGGCCTCTATCATGGCTGAAACATCGGAACCCCAGAACATTAAGCTGCCAGTCCTGCCCCTCAGGTAGCCAAGTTTCACTGCTGGTTACAATGTCATAATTCCATGTGTCAATCCACGCCCTCAGTTCGTCAGGCTTCTTCACAATACTCCTTGCATTGAAATAGACATACCTCAGAAGATTATTACCACCACAGACAACCCTTCAATTTGTGACTTTGCATGAACCTTTAACATCATTTATTTTCACCCCGCCCCACTATCTACTCTGGCACTCTGGTTCCCATTCCCCTGCAAATCTAGTTTAAACACTCCCTCCCCAATAGCACTAACAAACCTCCCTGCAAGGATATTGGTCCCCCTGTAGTTCAGATATAACCTGTCAATTTTGTACAGGTCCCATCTGTCCCTGAAGAGGTCCCAATGATCCTGAAATCTGAACCCTGTCCCCTACACCAGTTCCTCAGCCACGTGTTCATCCTCCAGAGCATCCTATTCTTACCCTCACTGGCACGTGGCACAGGTAGCAATCCTGAGATTACCACTCTCGAGGTCCTGCTTTTTAACTTCCCACCAAGCTCTCTATACTCACTCTTCAGGACCTCCTCACTCTTTCTTCCTATGTCATTGGTACCAATGTGTACCATGACATCAGGCTGATCACCCTCCCAATTCAGAATGCTGTGCACGCAATCAGAGACATCCCTGACCCTGGCACCCGGGAGGCAACAAACTATCTGTGAGTCTCTGTCATGACCACAGACCTCCTGTCTGTACATCTAACTATCGAGTCCCCTAACACCACCGCTCTCCACTTCATCCACCCTCCCTTCTACACTGCAGAACCAGACTCAGTACCAGAGATCCAGCTGCCGTAGCTTGTCCCAGGTAAGTCATCCCCTCCCCAACAGTATCCAAATCGGTACTCTTGTTGTTATGGGGAATGGCCACAGGGGAGCCCTGCTCTGCTTGCCCTTTCCTCTTCCCTTGCCTGACGGTAACCCAATTACCTGTGCACTGCTCCTTTGGCATAACTACCTCCCTGAAACTACTATCTATAAACTCCTCATTCTCCCAAATGATCCGGAGGTCATCCAGATTTGTTAGGAGCTGCAGCTGGATGCATCTCCTGCAGGTGTCATTGTCAGTGACACCAGAGGTGTCCCTGACTTCCCACATTCTGCAAGAGGAGCATTCCAACATCCTGCCTGACATTCTCTCTGCTTTAAATGAACAAAAACAAAACTTATCAGAACCTACCCTCACCTCTGCCTGTTCACGCCGAAGCCTGTTGAGCCAAAGCCGTCCCACTCTGACTCAGTCCACTCTGACGATGGCTGCTGTATATGGCGATCTTTTTTTCAACCTTTGGCGCACTACATAATGTGCCTGCACAGTCTGGCCTCTTTTCACTGATCAGTAAAGAAAATGGCTTCTCTGCAAGATGTCTTCAGTCCTTCACTCTCAGCCCCTTGCTTCGAGTTATAAAAAAAATCTAGGAAAATTTTTTTAAAAAACTCAGAAATATCAAAAGCAAAACCTTGGAAACACTGAGAAAAGTCCTGGAAACCTGGAGTGCCATGAGAAATCTTGAGAACCTTGGACGATTGGACAGGGATGCTGAGGCCAGGATGCTCAGACTGAGAAAATATCTTGAGTCCCAGAAAATTGAAACTGGTAACTTAGGGAAGGATACTGGAAGGAACTTTGTCACAGTGCTTTTCCCTTCACTGTCTTTCCAGAGGCTGTTGGGATACAGAAGGCTATACCCTCAAGTTCACAGATTGAGACAGCATAGACAGACTCTTCCTGTCACTGAGCCAGCTGGCTCACTGTAGAACTGTTTTATTTGTCACATGAAAGTTGAATTTTCACAGTCTGTACCATAACTTTCATCATGTGGTTAAATATAAGGCAGCTTACTCTCGATAGGGTTACTTTACTTGTGTGTTTGCAAACTCCAGCCAGGGATCAGCTTTTGGAGCAGGGCTCTTCCAAAATTTACACTATTGACTTGAACGCTGATTTATTGAATCAAATAAAATTTATCTATAAGCTTGCTTGAAGCAGTCATTTGTTATGCAGACCTGAGTCACAGGACCCCAAAGCTGGGAACCTGGGTACTCATGACTTGTAAAGCTCGGAATGGAGGCTGGAGGAACACAGAATGTTGACTCAGAACTTGAACTTGGGACATGCACTGAGAACCACCTCCAGCCACCAATATCAAAATGCCTCTGCTCAACCTCTGCTGGGTCCGTTACTTGGCAGGGTCCTTCCGTCATGATGTGCTCTGACAATACTGGAACTCAAGTTCAGAGAAAAGGCAGACTCTGAAGTAGAGAAGGCAACATCGGTGACTCAGCCAAGTGACATTGCGAGATGTAACATTCTCAAAACGAGGACCTTGTAACTAACACTTATCAGGCCTCCATTTAAATAATACAAGTAACACAGAATCCCTGAGCCTATCAAAATAAACTTATCAGGCTTAAATAAAATATACCAGGAGACGGCATTCCAAAGAACAAGTAACTTGAAAAAAAAACATAAGGAACTCTGAACAATTAATGACTTCCATTGAACAACAATTAACCAGTTTAGGTGCTCTGAAAACCTCTAAACATGCCTCTAAAGGTCACATTGGTTGTCAGTTTCCATGCGGTGGTTCATTGCAGTAAGGAGCAGAGGGCAGCTGTGATGTTTTCTAGGCTGTGGTGCACTCTGCATTAGGGATGTCACAGAAGCTATGTTCCTCCCTTACAGAGAGCAGCAGACAGCACAAGCACAGATCTACCAGTTTTCATGTCCTTATGACAAAAAAAAAGATGTTACTTAGCCTAGTGAGTCTTTGTCACTTCTCAGAGCAATAACATCAATCCCGTTCTCCTTCCTATTTCTCTGTTACCTATTTATTTTCACTGTCCATTAATGCCCCCACCCCCAATTCTATCACAGCCTACCTACACTAGAGGTAACTTGCAGTGGGCAGGTCACCTAACAACTGTCATGTATTTGGGATTTGGGAGGAGAGCAGAGCATGTGGTTACAGGACAAATATGCAAATTCCATATGGACCGCACCCTAGGTCAAGATCTAACACAGTCAGCTAGATCTCTGAGACAGCTGCATTACCTGCAATGCCACCATGTCACCGAAATACCTGTTTCTTGTTAGATCAGCATGTCATTAACTACACTCATATTACATTGCACATTTCCACACTAAGATTTCCTGTAAACATAAAAGTTTCAATTCACTAAATGTGGAGAAAGCCTTCAAACTCTGAATAGAGTCTCATTAGTGTACTCTGTCTGTTCATATCACTTCAACAGATCAAGAGTGGCCAACAGAAGTCTAGGGCTCTGAATATCTGGCTCTTGAATCATGCATGGGAAGAAAATGTATCTACAACAACACCTTTGCTCCTTGTATGGACTTCACTGATGACAGAGGAGCCTGGAATGTACTAATCACTTGGAAGTTCTATTGTAATTGGTTGTAAGCACCTTCATTTACAAGGGATAGTCATTGCAACTAAAAATATTCACAGAATTCTCTGCTATCATGTGCTTAATTTTCTATCACCATTTGTGATAAGATGCAGCGAAATTCCAGAATTTCAATCTGATCTGCTAGTTGTAGCACCTCCTATTTATATCATGTCACCTCTGCTGTTTGGCATACAGGAATTTTTATGTTGTAATCCTATCAAAATTCACAACATATTTAGGCTTGTATTGTGCAGCTACTGGCATGTTTGTTACTTCCATTAGGACACTGGTTTGTTGCTGTTGGAACAGTTAGGGAAATATCAGGTCAGGCGATTAGGATTTCTAATTAAGTAAAAGATGTCCTGCAGAGTTCTAATGCATCACATTTTTTTCTGAATCCATTCCATGCAACACCATTCCAGTGTATTGCAACACTACACAATAGGGAGGGCCTCACTGTGGAAATAAAACTTCACAGATCATATATTGTCACTGTCACTGGAATTCCTGTAGAACTATACCTCCACAACAGGTGTTGTCACAGAAGCTCAGCGATTAGTGTGATGATATTACGGCTTGGGGCACTGGAGTTCAGAGTTCAATTCCGGTGCCGTCTGTGAGAAGTTTATACGTTCTTCCTGTGAGCATGTGAGTTCCCTCCAGGTGCTCCAATTTCCTTGAAAAGTCCAAGGGTGTAGCTGTTGGTCGGTTAATTGGTCATTGTAAACTGTTCAGTGATTAGACTATGGTTAGATAGGTGAGTTGCTGGGTGGCACAGTCTGTACCAGAAGAACTTGTTCCATCCTCAAAATAAAATACATTTTATCTCTGACCTTGTTTTCTCATCATCATTACTGGTGATGGACATTGAGGTTTTCTACTCCAGATACATGGTTAACACTATTTTATCAATTCAGGAAGGATTTTCTATTCAGAAAAACTTGGACAGTTACATGGATGAGAGGTGTATGAAGGGATATCGGCCAGGTGCAGGTCAGTGGGACTAGGCAGAAAAATGGTTCGGCACAGCCAAGAAGGGCCAAAATGCCTGTTTCTGTGCTGTAATGTTCTATGGCTCTATGAACAGTAGGTGGCCTTCATTTGAATGCTCCTTTACCAATCCCCTTTTTGCCCTTACAAGACTTAATAATGTAACAGTGCCTTCCAGGTTAAAAGCTATTTGGTGGACAAATGTACTTGGAATGCAGAATCTTAAAGTCTATCACTGGTAGTGACTTGGCAGCAGCACTACGAACTGAACTTGCAGGACTAGATGAGGAGATAATGATATTGCACGCAGATGATGAGAAAAGCAATGCACATCTGACTGTACTAAGCACCACCTCCTCAACTACGATGTTTAGAATACCCTGAACTTTCAAGAAGTTCAGCCCCTCCATAATTCTATTTTACTGCCTTTTCCGGGTCAAGCTCAGATCATGTAGGACGTTCAGCACCTGTTCCACCAACAATGCTGCTCCTTGCAGGTGCACAGCCAAACAACAGTGTTTTTAGTGTTGGCTACAGAGAGAAGCAGGAAGGTGCCATCCGGTCTGCAGTATGTCCTGGATTAACCACGCATTTTGGACGAAGAGTCTTTGACCTAAAACATAGCTAAATACTGCCTGGCCCAGTGAGTGATTTCTGCATTTTATGTTCTTATTTCCAGAATGTGCAGCTTGTTCTTTAAATCTTCATCTTTAGGGCAGCAGCATGTGAAGTTTTAACTTTAAGTTGATAACTATAGCTCTTGGAAATCAATATGAAATTCCCCACTGTAATTTTCTGTCTCTAAAAAAAATTCACAGTGGATACGGAGTATACTTGAACCTAAAACAAGTGATAACCAGATTTTCCTTTAATTCCATTTCTCTTGTCTCATGATTTTTCTTGTATTTCTCTGGTTCATCATCAGATCACATCATAATAGATAAGTAATTATCCATTCTGAAATAATCCCAGCCTCCCACATTCAACAGTAACCAATGCATCCAGTTTAATTTAGTCCAGTATTAGCACGATGCTCCCTCCATGTGTGAAAGATGTCAGGGTTTACAACCTGCACCATGTTAATTCAAATTACAAAGTGTTTTATGAATCAATACAGAATGAGCAACACAGGAAGGCTACAATTAGAACATAGAACTGCACAGCACTATCTGGGCCATTCACTCGGGAAGCAGCTGAACCTGCTTCTACCACTATCCCTGACTGTAACCAGTAGCTGTGTAAATGACTCCCTGTTTCATTTTCCCTCCTTTTTCCGGGTGTTTGACCTTCCATCAATGGAAGCAGACTCTCTCTATCTGCTCTGTTTGTTCAGGAGGGAGATCAGTGGGAAGGGATGAATGGACAAGGGAGTTGCAGAGGGAGCAGGAATTGGAGGGGGGAGAGAGAAAGATGTGTTTGGTGGTGGGATCCCGTTCAAGAGGACGGAAGTTGTGGAGAATTATGTGCTGGATACGAAGGCTACTGGAGTGGACAGTGAGGACAAGAGGAACCCAATCCCTGGTAGGGTGGCAAATGGAAGGAGGGAGGGCAGACGTGTGTGAAATGTAAGAGTATGCGGGTGAGGGCAGCATTGATGGTAGAGGAAGGAAAGTGGCTTTGTTTGAAGAAGGAGGAAATCTCATTAGTTCTGAAGTGAAAAGCCTCACCTTGAGAGCAGATGCAACGGAGATGGAGGAACTGAGTGAAGGGGGTTGCACTTTTACAAGTGACAGGGTGGGAAGAGGTATAGCTCAGGCACCTGTGAGAATCTGTGGGTTTATAAAAGATATCAGTAGATAATCTGTCTCCAGAGACAGAGACAGAGAGATCAAGAAAGGGGAGGGAGGTGTCGGAAATGAACCAGATAAACTTGAGGGCAATGTGGAAGTTGGAGGCAAAGTTGATGAAGTTGATGAGCTCAGCATGGGTACAGGAAGCAGCACCAATGCAGTTGTCAATGTAAAAGACTAATAAAGGTCACATCATGGCAGCCTGATTAATCCACTCCCATGAACCCTATTCTCATTCATAGTTCACTGGAGCTGTTCTACAATTCTGAATTCCCAGTCAGAGACTGGTGGTTGGGGGTGGGGGGAGTATTGTACTTATACTATTCAGATGTTCAAGAATACAGGGAATAGGGTGTCCAACAGAAGGTCAATATGGACATTCAAGATGACCCCATTCAGAGGGTCCCAAAGAGCAGTGTGCCAAATAGTCCTGTTCACAAACTAGGAAACCTGGAAGGATACTCTGGGGGCCTGAATGGTAGTGAGGGAGGAGGTGTAGGGGCAGGTGTGGCACCTGTTCTGCTTGCAAGGATAGGTATCAGGAGGGAAATAAGTGGGAAGGGATGAATGGACAAGGGAGTTGCATAGGGAGCAATGAGGATGGTTAGTTTACTGTTCCCTATATCTTTCAATATTCTATCTGTTAAACACTTTTTCAATAATCCCTAAAATGTTTTCCTGAGAAAAGGTGGCTATATTGGCAAAGTTTGAAAATGTGCCAAATGGATGCAGAGATAATCAAAAGTTTCTGGTCAAAATTCAGAGTTTAGCGAAGAATGTTTGCCCTAATAACTGCTTATAATAACTTGAACTTGTCAGAAAGTATTAATAAATTAAACTACTAGCCCAGCGTTCATCTGTTGATTCGATTCTATTTTTGTGGTGCTGTATGTGCCCATCCTGTTACAGTTATGATTCTGGCTGTCATGAAGGGAAGTTGGGGCTGAGTAATATCCATGGAAACCCCTCACCTTTTTGTTGCACATATAACCTGCAGCTTTGCTTTTGCACTCATGCGTCCACCTTTTTTTCCACAAGAACTACTCGCAGCATTGCTGTAGTAGACCAGTGAAGACCATTCCCATGTGCTTATTCTCCATTGGCATCCAATTTAAAGGATTATGAGAATTTGTGAAAACAATGTAAACATAGCTCCATTTTCTAAGTTTATCTGAGCTTTTGAATTAGGGTACTGTTGCAAATCATGGCTTTAATGAGGAGCAGAATATTGAACTAGCCTCAGTTTAAGGATGAAGGCTACCTCTGGTCATTGTGGAAATTGAAATCATAACTAAGCTTGGATGCTCATTGTTTCCAGGGGGAAAAAAATCTCAAATGTGCTAAAACATGATGTCTACAATTTCATTTGAAACACTGAACAGACAAAATCCTTCCCAGACGCATTTACGATTTGAGTTCCCATAGCGACCAGAAGAACCCTAACCCTTTTGTGCTCATCCTTAGTAACACAATAGTAACCAAGCAATCAATTCTCACAATAAGCACTGAATCCTATAAGCAGAAGAACATTTTCACTCCCTTATTGAAGAAAACCTTACTTTGGAATAAGCAACAATGTAGTGATTGCTTGGGAAGGTTTATTATTAACTCCAGTCTGCAAAACTGAGCTAGATAGTCAGTTGGGAGGAAAAGGTGCTATTAAAGAATATGACTATTAAAGGACATAAACATTTGTATTTCTCATTCTTTTGTCTTAAAATTCACAATCATTGTAATGAAAGAGTCGATGACATTTTTAAAGCATCTTATTAAATTGCCAGGCATCGCCAAGTTGATTTCACTTGAAGTACAACTCCTGTAATGTAAGCAAGTACAATAGCCATTTTCTGTATTGTAATAATGAAGTCACAGATTCATACAACACAGATATAGACCCTTGGCCCATCTTAGTTAGACTGATCAAGTTGGCTTCCTGAGCTAGTCTCATCTGCCCATCTTTGGCCCATGTACTTATAAATCTTTGCTATCCATAAATCTGTCCAAAAATCTTTTAGAGATGGAATTCCACCTACTATACCATATATCCACCACCATGAGTGGGAAAAACCTAAGGCCCTTTTTAAATCTATCTCCTCTCACTCTAAGCTTATGCCCTCTACTGTTAGATTCCCCTATCCTAGGAAAAAGATCGTGACCATCTTTCTTATCTATATCCTTCATAATTTCATAAACCTCTGTAAGGTCATCCCTTCAGCTTTTTTCATTCCAGTGAAAACAGTCCAAGCCTATCAAGTCTTTCCTTATAACTAAATCCCAATGGTCCTGGTAACATGCTTGTGAATCTTTTCTGCACCCTCTCTAGTATAGTCACATTCATATAGTCATATAGAACGCCAACCAGAACTACAAGGTACAATCTGAACAATATCTTATACAACCAAACTCCTGTACTCAGTGCCATGTCCAATGAAGACACTCGTTTCACACCACCTCGTCCACCTGCGTCATTATTTTCATGGAACTAGTTACACTCTGTTCTACAACGCTTCCTGGGAAATATGTACACTCAGTCTATATTACTGCACAAACAAACTATCAGTGTTCTTCTCCTTCAATCAGCCACCCATTTTGGTTTCCTCTAAAGACGTGAAAGCCCAGGTGATGACGCTGAAGGAACCTAGCTTTTTCAATGTATCCTTGGACTTGCATATTAGATAAAAGTGGGATGTGCTTTCACCATAATGCAAAGTAGTCTTCTCCAGATATTTCCAGCAGTACTAGTCCACAATTGCTAAATATCAAAAAAAATCAAATACTAATTTGTGGACTTAAAATGAATGAATGTAGATTTTTGCTATTTTGCATCTCTAGACCTAATTTAAAGATTATGAAAATTTATCATAGTAGTTTCCGACATATTCTTTAATCTGTTAAACATGCCTTCTCTCCTCAAAGCAATATATAAACAACCATCAATTGTTGTTTCACAATTTATGAAATGGTCGGTGCTTAGGGAACAAAATATCATGGCTGAATATACACATATAGAAATTTGTTGCAATATTTTTCCATGTACCGAGACTAACATACTCTTTATTATAGGGAAACATAGCTTTGTAGGTTGAAGACTCAAATCTAAAGAATCAATGGAGCTTAGGAGAATTAATGGCACCTAACTGCAACTCTTTTTATTGCATCTTCGGAAACAGCTCTTGTAATGTTCTCGCACAGGTGTAAAAAAATCTGAACTAAACACCAAGCATAAACCAGTCAATGAGGCAGTCCCAGTAAGATTAACAGTTTACTGTTCACTCTTCCACATTAACGTATGGTGAAAACTGTTAATAAGACAATACAAAATATATACAGTATTTGTTTTCTTCTTGACATCACATTTACATCATAAATACTTCCAAAAGTAAAACTACAACAACTATATTACATTAAAGTGCAGCATACAGTCAGAATTTACCTACGCCATCGACTGGCTTTAAATACACTCCAAAACAAACTATCCGCAACTCTTTAACTAATGAAAACATAAACTTTATCAATCATCATTACTTTTAACAGAATCAGCGTTAACATTTTTAATTCAACCTATCGATTATCTCATGAACTTACGGCGTTGCTTCACTGATGTTTCTAGTGCATAGAAAGAAAACTTTTCTCGTACTGATCCTGCACACACATAAGCCCCCTCCTTCCCATTTCTCCAAACCGGTATTTTCCCACAAGACGCAGCGTAACCATGTGTGATGTCATCGCATGCCGCGATATATTACAGACACGGATTTACTTTAAACAACCTTAACTTTAACTAGAAAATGATAACAAATGAATTACTAAAGCAAAAATATAATAAACTAAACATATGCCTTAAAGGCAACACACTCCCCGCCGGACCTTCGTAAGGTCACTATGAACATAATACAAAACTTCAGTCTCTAAATCAGTCCTTTGGGAGAAGTAGAATGACTTCTGCAACTGGCCTTTGGTAAATTCTCACATCACCTTGGTCAGAAGTTTTCAACTCAACATTCCTGACATGTCCATCCCTACTAGGGAATGTGGCAGTGATGCTGGCCATTGGCCAGCAGTTGCAGGCGATTTGCTTGTCCCTGAGCAGGACTAAATCTCCAACTTGAAGATTCCTTCGGGGTTCTGTCCACTTTTGTCTGTGTTGCAACAAAGGTAGATATTCATGTCTCCAACGAGACCAGAACTGATTTGCGAGAACCTGAACCTGTCTCCATTGCTTTGTGTACAGATCCTTATCAGAGAAGTCCCCAGGTGGAGGGGGAGCTCCTGCCTTCTGCGTAAGGAGCATTGATGGCGAGAGTATGAAGGGGTTTTCCGAGTCAGGAGACACAGGTAGGAGTGGTCGTGCATTTATAATGGCTGTGACCTCTGCCATTAGTGTGCACAGTACTTCGTGGGTCAGACGGGTGTGTTGCTGCAGAAACACTGAATCAAGAATTCTTCTGGCGATACCAATCATCCGCTCCCATGCACCTCCCATGTGAGAGGCGTGTGGTGTGTTAAACTCCCAGTTGCATCCCTGCTGACTGAGGTACCTTTTTACCGTTTTGTCCATCCCCAGCTCCTTGGATGCTCCAACAAAGTTCGTGCCACAATCAGACCTTAACTGTTTTGCAGGGCCTCTTAGCGCAAAGAAGCGCCTGAGAGCGTTAATGCAGCTGGATGTATCCAAAGATTCGATGACCTCAATGTGTACCGTTCTTGAACTCGTGCAGCTAAACATGATGGCCCACCATTTGCTCTCTGCTTGTCCTACTCTGGTGCATCTCGTAGTGATAGACCAGGGACCAAATACATTGAGCCCCACATATGTAAAAGGAGGGCAGGCTTCAAGGCGTTCTGGTGGGAGGTCCGCCATATGTTGAACTTCCATCTTCCCTTGCAGTTTCCTGCAGGTTACACATTTGTGAAGTACTGAATTGATCAGTGTTTTACCTCCCAAGATCCACAGTCCAGCAGCTTTTATTGCACCTTCAGTCAGGTGACGGCCCTGATGCATTACCTGTTCATGGTGATGGCGAGTGAGCAGTAAGGACACATGGCTGTTTTTGGGCAGGATTACTGGACTCATTTCTGCAGCTGGAAGTTGGAAGTGTATTAACCAGCCTCCAATGCAAATGATATTGTTCTTCAGGATCAGGTTGAATTTCCTCAAAGGGCTGTCCTTTGGTATTGGTTTATTGGCTTGGAGAGCCGAAAACTCCCTTGCAAAAGCTGCTCTTTGAGTTGCTTTAAAGATGATGTCCTTTGCCTGGGCCAATTCGTCCGCAGTGCAAGGTAAGTTACATTTGTGCCATCCCTTGCATTTACTATTTCGGTATGATTGTTTGTGTGATCTGGCCATGTGAATGAGGAATGCAAGTCCTCTCACTAAAGAATTCAAAGTGGAGAACCGCTGAAAGCTTTCGTTAGTACGTATCGATTCTGCGAGGTAGGTGACTCCTGTTTGTGTTTGCGGCTGAATTTCGGAGTCTCTTTCAGGTTCGATCAGCTCAAATGTCTTGCTCGTTTGACTTTTTTCTGTTGGTGGCTGATACAGAAAGAGGGGTCCGGTGAACCAGGATGTCTGCGCCAGACGGGATGCAGGTAAGGATCTCGATGCGTGGTCTGCAGGGTTATCCTCGGTACGTACATTATGCCATTGTTCGGGCTTTGATGACAGGCGGATACGTTGAACTCTATTATGAACATACACGTAGAAGTATTTTGATTCGTTATAAATATAACCAAGCACTACTTTGCTATCTGTGTAGAACTTGATATTTTCCAGCTCTAGGTCTAGCTCGTCCCAGATAAGATCTGCCATTTCCACAGCCAGGACAGCTGCATACAGTTCAAGCCTTGGAATTGTCGGCGCGGACTGAGGAGTGGGCTTCGCCTTACCAGTTACAAATCCTACTTCAACTTGCCCATCCTTCCCGACCACTTTCAAGTAAGCCACAACACCGATGGGCTTGGTCGACACATCCAAAAAAAAACACACAATTCTGTGTGTGCTGCCTCAGTGGGTGAGGTCGCAGAGTACCTATGTCGGATATGAAGCTGTTTTAGATCTTGAAGTGAATCTCTCCAAGCCTCCCACTTGCTTAGCTTGTCTTCTGGTAGAGGAGTATCCCAGTCGGAGGCTCAGAGGTAAGTTCTCTGAGAAGGACTCTTCCCTGGATCGTAACTGGTGCCAGTAGACCCAAGGGATCGAAAACACTGTTGACAGTGGAGAGAACTCCACGGCAGGTGAATGGCTTGATCACGGTCAGCACGGAGAACGTGAATGTGTTAGTCGTAATCTCCCAAAAGAGACTCAAGCTCCTTTGTGTGGATATGGTTTCTCCATCTAGATCTAGGTCTTTGATTGCAGGAACACAGTCATCGTGTGGAAAGGCCTCCATTACTGCCTGACAGTTTGATACGAACTTATGCAAGCGGAGGTTTGACTCAGCGAGTGAGGCTTGTGTACGTCGGAGCAGATCGATTGCTTCGTCTTCTTTCTGTAGCGATATCAAGCCGCCATTGACAGAGAAGTGTCCTTCTACAAACTTAACAGTGTCATCGCCATGCTCCTGTGCTCTGATGGCTCTTCACAGCCCATAGATGGCCACGGCAGGTGATGGACTATTGCCGAAAACATGGACTTCGATCCGGTACTCTATGACTTCCTCGTTAATGTCATTGTCCTTGTGCCATAAGAAACAGGAAATTGCGATGGTCCTCCTGTGCTAAGAAGCAATGGAACATCTGCTGGATGTCCGCTAAGATTGCGACCTTCTCCACCCGGAAGCGCAGCAGGACCCCAAGAAGGGTATTAAGGTCGGGGCCTGTAAGGAGCATGTCATTAAGGGAGATACCAGCGCACTGAGCACTGGAGTCAAAGACCACCCTGATCTGATTGGGCTTTTGTGGGTGGTAAACCCCAAACGTTGGGAGGTACCAACACTCCTCACCTTCCCTCAGTGGCGGTGCTACTTCAGCATGTCCATTAGTGAAGATCTTCTCCATAAATGCTACGCATCTCAGGCTTCCTTTACAGTCGATGTTTGAGCAGATTAACCTGTGGTGGGAAATGGAAGATCTAAGGCTATGTGCCCAGAGACCATAAAACCATAAGATATAGGAGCAGAAGTAGGCTGTTCAGCCCATCAAGTCAGCTCCACCATTTGGTCATGGGCTGATCTAATTCTTCCAGTCATCCCCACTCCCCTGCTTTCACCCCTTACCCTTTGATGCCCTGGCTAATCAAGAACCTATCTATCTCTGCCTTAAATACACCCAATGGCTTCCGCAGCTGCTCATGGCAACAAATTCCACAGATTTATCACCATCCGATTTAAGTAATTTCTCTGCATCTCAGTTCTAAAATCCTTCAATCCTGAATTCTTTCCCTCTTGTTCGAGAATCCTCTACAATGGGAAATAATTTTGCCATTTCCAATCTGTTCAGGCTGCTTAACATTCAGAATGTTTCTATGAGATTCCCCCTCATTCTCCTGAACTTCAGGGAATACAGCCTAAGAGCTGCCAGATATTTCTCATACGGTAACCTTTTCACTCCTAGAATCATTCTCGTGAATCTTCTCTGAACCCTCTCCAATGTCAGTATGTCCTCCCTAAAATAAGTAACCAAAACTGCACACAATACTCCAAGTGTGGTCTCTCAAGTGCCTTACAGAGCCTCAACATCACATCCTTACTTTTATATTCTACACCTCTAGAAATGAATGCCAACCTTGCATTTGCCCTCTTCACAACAGACTCAACCTGAAGGTTAACCTTTAGGGTATCTTGCACAAGGACTCCCAAGTTCCTTTGCATCTCTGCATTTTGAATTCTCTCCCCATCCAAATAATAGTCTGCCCATTTATTTCTTCCACCAAAGTGCATACACTTTCCAACATTTTATTACATTTTCCATTTCTTTGTCCATTCCCCTAAACTATCTAAGTCTCTCTGCCTGCTCTGTTTCCTCAACACTACACGCTCCTCCACCAATCTTTGCATCATCGGCAAATTTAGCCACAAATCTATTAATACCGGAGTCCAAATCATTGACACACATTGTATAAACCAGCAGTCCCAACACGGACCCCTGTGGAACTCCACTGGTAACTGGCAGTCAGCCAGAATAGGATCCCTTTATTCCCACTCTCTGTTTTCTGCCGATCAGCCAATGCTCCACCCATGACAGTAACTCCCTTGTAGTTCCATGGGCTCTTACCTTGCTGAGGAGCCTCATGTGTGGCACCTTGTCAAAGGCCTTCTGAAAATCCAAGCTGTCTACTGCATCTCCATTGTCTACCCTGCTTGTAATTGCCTCAAAGAATTGCAGTAGTTTGTCCGGCAGGATTTTCCTTTCAGGAAACCATGCTGGTTTTGGATTATCTTGTCAAAAACCTGAGATCTTTGGGAGTAGAGCTCGGAAAAAGAGACGCAATAGACTTTTAACATCATAAGCCAGTGGTTATATTTCCCCTCTCACTATGAAATGGAGACTCCTCCTTCTCCCATATTAGGGAAAGAGCCTGTCATATAGAAACATAGAAAACCTACAGCACAATATAGGCCCTTCCGCCCACAAAGCTGTGCCAAACATGTCCTTACCATAGAACTACCTAGGCTTACCCATAGCCCTCTATTTTTCTAAGGTCCATGTATCCATCCAGAAGTCTCTTAAAAGACCCCAGTGTTTCCACCTCCAACACTGCTGCCATCAGCCCATTCAACGCACTCACCACTCTCTGCTAAAAAACTTACCTTTGACATCCCCTCTGAACCTACTTCCTTAAAAATATGCCCTCTCATGCTAGCCATTTTAGCCCTGGGAAAATGCCTTTAACAATCCACATGATCAATGCCTCTCATTATCTTGTACACTTCTTTCAAGTCACCTCTCATCCTCCGTTGCTCCGAGGAGAAAAGGTCGAGTTCACTTAACTTTTTCTCATAAGGCATGTTCCCCAATCCAGCCAGCACCCTTTTAAATCTCCTCTGCACCCTTTCTATGGTTTCCACATCCAGTAGTGAAGCAACCAGAATTGAGCACAGTACTCTAAGTGGGATCTGACCAGGGTCCTATATAGCTGCAACATTACCTCTCGGCCCTTAAACTAAATCCCACAATTGATGAAAGCCAATGCACCGTATGCCTTCTTCTTTTTTCTTTCTTTCTTTTTCAATCTTTTTATTAAATTTCATATATAAAAAAAACAACACAAAATAATGAATAGATTACAGATTCAATAGACTTGAGATTACATTAGTAATAGGATAATAATATCCTATTAAAACATCCATCAACAAAAGGTACATAAATCAATCAAGTCTATATAAATATATATGAAAAACAAAAATAATCGTCGAAAAAAGAAAAAAAAATTGAAATTATATATGAGAGAAAATATATAATGAACAAAAATACTAAACTAAAACTAACATGGGCAATAATAGCACTTTATAAATATATAAAGGTGTCAAGAAAAACTCCAGAACTCCATACCTGAACAAGTATAAGTAGAGAAAAGGATCTGAAATAAGCCAAATTAATTCATATGAAAGTGTCGAATAAATGGTCCCCAGGTTTCTTCAAATTTAATTGAAGAATCAAAGATAGTGCTTCTGATTTTTTCCAAACTCAGATAAGAAATAGTTTGGGAGAACCACTGAAATGTAGTAGGAGGATTTACTTCTTTCCAGTTTTGTAATATAGACCTTCTGGCAATTAATGTTACAAAAGCAATCATTCGTCTGATTGAAGGGGAAAGCTGATTGCCATCTTCATTTGGTATACCGAAAATTGCAGTAATAAAATGGGGTTGTAAATCGATATTCCATACTGAGGAAATGACATCAAAAATGTCCTTCCAATAGTTATGTAAAGTGGGACATGTCCAAAACATGTGAGTCAATGAAGCCACTTCTAAGTGACATCTGTCACATTGAGGATTAATATGCGAATAAAATCGGGCAAGTTTATCTTTAGACATATAAGCTCTATGTACAATTTTAAATTGTATTAAAGCATGTTTAGCACAAATAGAGGAGGAATTAACCATTTGTAAAATTTTTTCCCATTTATCTGTTGATATATTACATCGAAGTTCTTTTTCCCATTCTTGTCTAATTCTATCCGATATTTCTGGCTGTATCTTCATAATCATGTTATAAATAAAAGCTACTAATCCCTTCTGACAAGGATTAAAAGTAAAAATCAAATCTGAAAAATCCGATGGAGTTGAATTAGGAAAAGATGGAAGAATTTTATGTAAGAAATTTCTAATTTGTAAGTATCTAAAAAAATTAGATTTAGGTAATTCAAATTTGTTGGATAGTTGATCAAAAGACATCAAAGTACCTTCAAAAAAAAGATCACGAAAACATTTTATACCTTTCCTTTTCCATATACTAAAAGCTTGATCTGTCAATGAAGGTTTGAAAAAAAAAATTACATAAAATAGGGCTGTCCAGAGCAAAGTTTTTCAGATTAAAGAATTTGCGAAATTGAAACCAAATTCGTAGTGTATGTTTAACAACAGGGTTAGATATCTGTTTATTGAATTTGGCTAAATCAATAGGAAGAAAAGAACCAAGAACGGAAAATATAGAATATCCCTTAACCTCACTACATTCCAAATTTACCCACTGTGGGCACACAGGTGAATCCAAATCTAGTTTCCAGTACATTAGGTTACGAATATTATTCGCCCAATAATAAAATCTAAAGTTAGGTAAAGCTAGACCACCATCTTTTTTAGACTTTTGTAATTGCCTTTTGCTTAACCTAGGATTTTTATTTTGCCAAACAAATGAGGAAATCTTTGAATCAATATTATCAAAAAAAGATTTAGGAATAAAAATTGGTAAAGCTTGGAATAAATATAAAAATTTCGGTAAAATCATCATTTTAATAGCATTAATCCGACCAACTAATGATAAAAATAAGGAAGACCATCTAGTAGTAAGTTGCTGAATTTGATGAAGCATAGGTAAAAAATTCAGTCCAAATAAATCTTTATATTTCTTGGTGATTTTTATACCTAAATAGATAAAGTTATCAGTAACAACTTTAAATGGCATCCTATCACTCAATAAAGTTTGCGCGTTTAAAGGGAATAACTCACTCTTATCTAAGTTTAACTTATAACCAGAAAAACTACCAAATTGAGCCAACAAGGATAAAATAGCAGGAATAGACCTACTAGGATTAGAAATATATAACAACAAATCATCAGCATAAAGCGATAATTTGTATAACTTCTCATTACGGGTAATACCAAAAATATTAGGAGACTCACGAATAGCAATAGCTAAAGGTTCTAATGCAATATTAAATAATAAAGGACTTAAAGGACAACCTTGTCTCGTACCACGAGATAATTGAAAAAAAGAGGATCTATAATTATTTGTAAGAACAGAAGCAACAGGTTTATAATATATTAATTTAATCCATGATATAAAATTAGGACTAAAATTAAAGTTTCTCAATGCATTAAATAAATATGTCCATTCAACTCTATCAAAGGCTTTTTCAGCATCTAATGAGATAACACATTCTGGGGTTGTAGGAGATGAAGTATAAATTATGTTAATCAATTTTCTAATATTAAAAAAGGAATATCGATTCCTAATAAAACCAGTTTGATCTTCTGAAATAATCTGTGGTAATACCTTTTCTAATCTAATGGCTAAAATTTTTGTAAGAATCTTAGAGTCTACATTTAATAATGATATAGGGCGATAAGATGCACATAAGGTAGGATCTTTATCTTTTTTAAGAATTAAAGAGATAGTAGCTTCATAAAACGATTGAGGTAATCTCTTCTTAACAAACGCATCATTAAAGATTTCACATAGCCAAGGAGAAAGCAATAAAGAAAAAGTTTTAAAAAATTCTACAATAAAACCATCAGGACCAGGAGCTTTCCCTGAATTCATTGATGAGATAGCCTCTCTTATTTCATCCATAGAAATAGGAGCATCAAGCAAGCTACAATCTTCATCTATCAGTTTAGAAATATTCAAATTATTAAAAAAATTATCCATCGTAAACAGGTCACCGTCAAATTCTGATTGATATAAAGATTTATAAAAATCTTGAAAAGTGTTATTGATTTCTTTATAATCAGTAGTTAAATTACCGTCTTGTTTACGAATTTTAATAATTTGTCGCTTAGTCGAAATAGCTTTTAATTGATTAGCTAACAATTTACCAGTTCGATCACTATGAATATAAAATTGAGCCCTAGTCTTAATTAATTGATTCTCAATTGAAGAAGATAATAATAAACTATGTTCCATTTGAAGCTCAACTCTCTTCTTATAAAGTTCTTTGGTAGGAGTAACGGAATAAATCTTATCAATTTCTTTAATTTTATCCACCAATAAAGCTATATCTGAATATCTTTGTTTTCTTTTACCAGCGGAATATGAAATAATTTGTCCACGAATAAAAGCCTTGAAAGAGTCCCAAAGTATTCCTTTATCAATCTCTTCATTATAGTTTGTTGAAAAAAATAAGTCAATTTGTTGTTTTATGAAGGTAATAAATTCTGGATCTTGAAGTAAAGTAGCATTAAGTCTCCAAGATCTAGTATTGATAGAAGAATCCGAAATCTTGATAGATAACTTCAAAGGCGCATGATCCGAAATAGCAATAGAATCGTATTTACAATCAATAACATCTGTTAATAAACGATGATCAATAAGAAAGTAATCAATTCTAGAATAACTATGATATACATGTGAAAAAAATGAAAATTCTTTACCTTTAGGATTCAAAAACCGCCATATTTCAGTAATTCCAGAATCAACCATAAAAGAATTAATAAGTAAAGCTGATCTATTCGGAAGAGTTCGAATAGGTTTAGATCTATCCATCGAAGGATTCAAACAACAATTAAAGTCTCCACCCATAATCAACATATATTCATTCAAATTAGGAAGAGAAGTAAATAAACGTTTAAAAAATTCAGGACAATCAAAGTTTGGAGCATAAATATTAACTAAAACAACTTTCCGATTAAAAAGTGAACCAGTTATCAACAAAAATCTACCCTGTGGATCAGAAATAATTTCATAATGTGTAAACGAAATTGAGGCGTCTATAAAAATAGACACACCCCTAATTTTAGCGGTACAATTTGAGTGAAATTGTTGACCTTTCCAGAACCTAAAAAAACGTTGATTATCCTCCCTCCTAATGTGGGTCTCCTGTGCAAAAATAATATTAGCGTTCAATCTATGGAATACTTTAAATATTTTTTTACGTTTAATCGGATGATTTAAACCATTAGTATTCCACGAGATAAAGTTAATAGATTTATCCATCATACCAATATTAATTGTGTGTATCATAAAAGGTTAAAAAGACACATAACCCACAATTTAGGAAGAAGGAAAATTGATTCAGGAGCAACCGGAGATCCTGACACCTCAACAATATTAACAATTTAAAGTCAGCCCATAAACTAAAAGCAAAAAAATAAAAAGCAAAAGCATGAAAAAAGATCCCTCCCCCATCCCCCCACCCTTTGAAAGAAAGCCAAGCGGCAGGCGCATAAACTAATACTAATATTACCCCCATTTCAAGATGGCAGCTCCATAAGAAAATTTTTTAAGAAAAAACTATATAACACCCCAATTAAAATATAGAGTTGCAAAAAAAAAAAAATATATATATATATATATACCTACATATATATATATATATATATATATATACACATACACATACACACCCATATCAGACAAATCAAAAAAAAAACTAATTAGAGAAAAATTCAGTTAAATCACCGGACTCAACTTTTTCGGGAATTCCGATGATGCGCAAATTCTGTCTGCGAGAACGATTTTCAAGATCAGTAATTTTAAACTTGTACTGATCTAAAGTTTTAGCAGTCGACTCTATCTTCTTCTCTAACACTTCAATTATACGTGCTTTTTCACAAATTGATTGTTCAAGAGTCGTGATCTTATTTCCATGCTGTTGAACCTCTAACGCCTGCGACTGAAACTTAGTTTCAAGCGATTTAACAACTCCTTCAAGATCGGATATTTTCGAAGTAATCCTCCTTTCAAAACTTAACAGTTTACTGTCCAATTTACCTTCTAGTCTGCCTTCCAGAGCCGCAAATTTAGCATCCAGTTTATTGTCCAATTTACTTTCCATAGCCGCAAATTTAACATCCAGTTTAGTGTCCAAAAGACCAACAATTGCGTCGATGGATACAGGATCCTTAGCCGATTTCTTACTTGTAGCCATTTTAGGTTTGACAAGATTAGATCAACTATTATTTTAGGAAAAAAGGGTCAATCAAAGGTAGCAACTCATATGATTAAGTTCGAAAAGGTCTAATTAAAGGGTGATTATAGTTAAAAAAATAAAGAGCGCCTAAAAGGCAGATGCTTACGCCGCCATCTTGAAACTCCACCCCACGTATGCCTTCTTAACCACACAGTCAACCTGCATAGCAGCTTTGAGTGTCCTATGGACTCTGACCCCAAGATCCCTCTGATCCTCCACACTGCCAAGAGTAAGGTGGAGGATTAATGCATGACTGAGGCATTGGAGCAGGGGGCAGGGATTTGGATTTATTGATCATTGGGACCAGGTGTGACCTGTACAAAAAGGATGGGTTGCACTTGAATCTGAGGGGGACCAATATCCTGGCAGGGACGTTTGCAGAGGCTATTGGGGAGTGTTTAAACTAGAATTGCTGGGGGGTGGGAACCGAACTGAAGTGACAAGGGAAAGAGAGGTTGGCTCACAAATAGAAAAAGCTTGGAGACAGAGTGAAAGGGAAGATAGACAAGTGATAGAGAAGGGATGCACTCAAACCGATAGTTTGAAATGTGTTGATATTAATGCGAGGAGTATTATGAATAAAGCAGGTGAGCTTAGAGCTTGGATCAGCACTTGGAGCTATGATGTTGTGGCCATTACAGAGACTTGGATGATGCAGGGCAGAAATGGCTACTTCAAGTGTCAGGCTTTAGATGTTTCAGAAAGGACAGGGAGGGAGGCAAAAGAGGTAGAGGTGGGGATGTGGCACTATTGATCAGAGCTAGTGTCACAACTGCAGAAAAGGAGGAAGTCATGGAGGGGTTGTCTACGGAGTTAGGAATAGGAAGGGGTCAATAAATCTACTAGATGTTTTTATAGACCACCCAATAGTAACAGGGACCGCAAGGAGCAGATAGGGACACAGATTCTGGAAAGGAGTAATGATAACAGGATTGTTGTGGTGAGAGATTTTAATTTCCTAAATATTGATTGGCATTTCCCTAGAGTGAGGGGTTTAGATGGAGTGGAGTTTGTTAGGTGTGTTCAGTAAGGTTTCCTGACACAATATGTAGGTAAGCCTACAAGAGGAGAGGTTGTACTTGATCTGGTATTAGGAAATGAACCTGGTCAGGTGTCAGGTCTCTCAGTGGGAGAGCATTTTGGAGATAATGATCACAATTCTACCATAGTAAAAACACAAAATACTGGCAGAAATCAGCAGGCCAGACAGCATCTATGAGAGGAGGTAGTGATGGTGTTTCGGGCTGAAACCCTTCAGCAGGAGTGAAGTAACATAGAATGGTCAAGGGGGGATAAGGAGTGGGGGGAGGGATGAAGTAGAGAGCTGGGAAGTGATAGGCTGGGGGAAGGTGGAGAATTATGAGAAATAAAAGAGAAAGAAAGGTAGCGCTGGGGGGAGATTTGAGGAATCTGACACTATTGTAGAAATACATCTCTCAGTCAACAGTCAGCTTCCATCCACAGATGCAGCCTGATCCTTTGAATACTTCCAACATCTTGTTTCCTGTTTCAAATCAGTGACCACATTGCCATTGCTTTTGTTGTTCTATCTTTTGCATTTTGAGGGCACTCACTGCTGGCAATATTTCATATTTCATGCCAACCCTTAAATTTTCAGATTTGATACCAGTATTTCCCTGAAACACATCAACCATGCTCATATGGCATTGTAGTTATAAACTGAATGGTTTAGTTAAACATGCTTATTTTCTATATAGAGAACAATACTGAAGTAGTTGGGTCTTTGTGACAATTTGAATGCGGAACATGAAAGTACCAAGTGACTGACCTGACTATCCATCGTAATTTGCCCTAATACCACGCCTGTTATATCTTTATTATTTTTATTTGTCTCAGCACTGCCATACTATGTGATAATCAGGCGTGCCCTTCAAACTGTGCAACCTCTCTCCCTAAGGACAGGTAGTCATGGTTGGCTTTGCTACAGCATTGCTCCACTAATAAAAGGTTCAAAATAAGGAAAGTGCACAAAAAGATGAAACTGTCTCTAAATGTCATTTGGATTCATTAACCTTTAGCAGACATGGGTAAAAAAAAAACAGCAAGAGCCATTGGAACCAATATGGCTGAGAGGCAGACACTACGGGTTTCAGCAATGTGAGACAGGAGGTGTTAGAAAATTTCACAAGTCTGTTCTCGCTCTGCTCAATATGTCCCTAATCACTGTGTGTAAAGCTTCAAATTGTCTGAATTTTCCAGACCTCAGTCCTTTTTTTCCCAACAAGTTATCTCATGCTTCTTGTTCCACTCAACAATTATGTCTCATCTCCTATTCAAAAAGAATTGAATTCCACAAGTGTTGACAGCATCCAACTACAAAGGCATCACAACTGAACCTAACCTCACTGACCCCTTTTCAGGGACACTTTACTGACTTTCTTCACCTTTGTACAGTCAACAGATCTGTTGTGTTTCTCTATCGAATTTGTTTATATTTCAGTTTCCAATAATTGCATTCTTACCCTTTCATATCCGTATTTTCCATAGTGTAAACGACAGTTACAACATGAGAATGACATGTGGACTGCAAGTCGTGATTTATAATACAGTGAATATGCCTTCAAATACCGCCATGACAGCTAGAAAAATAGAATTCTGAATGGAAAAAAGAAGAAAAAATGTCAGTAGTAAGTGGCTTGTGAAACATTTGGATTATCATAAAATTTAACAGGTTTACAGGAAGCACTTACCATTCTTATCTCATCCAATTAACTCCAACCTCACAGCAACTCATTTACAGATTAGTCTTCTGCTCAATATATCAAGCTGAGAAATGGACACTAGATGCTGGTCAAGACAGCTAAACTAATCATGAATAATAGAATAAACACTTAATAATCTAGATAACAGTGTTAAGGGTTCTTCATTTCTCTGTAACCTAATGCAGGGTTTGGGTTCTGGCCTAACAAGGCAAATTAGTTTTCATTTCTGTATGCAAATAAATCCAGATTGCATATGGAACCCTGTATATCTTTTTCCTGTTGAAATGGAAATGAGATGCCTTACACTGTGTTAGTCCATAATGGGTTTGTCATGTTTCACACAGATGTGATTCATTATCCAGGATGTAATTTACCTCACCATGGTTGTAGTTGAAGCACAAGAAGATTAGTGAAGTCAGCAAGGTGAACTTTAAATAACTAAAATCCAGTTTGCACAGTAACTTTGCCCTAAATAGATTGTGCAGGCTCAGATCTTATTTAGAGCTTGTTTGGCAACAGAGCATGACAAACAACATGTCTCTTCTCACTACTGTTCCCAGTTCTTGTTTAAGCTATAAGTCGTGACTCAGGATGAATTGCCTGGCTAGCACTGTTTGGTCAGAGTCCACATCAGTACCTCTTAGCTGAATGAAAAGTTAAAGCTTCAGGTCAGCTCTGCCAAAAGTGTACCAATGGTAGATGTGTGTGCCTATTTATGGATGAGTCTGTGCATGCATGCCTACACATGTGAGTACATTTGTGTGCACACGTATATACTAATGCAGCAGAACCTAGTCTCCACTTCTCTTGGACCTTCTTACTTCTGGAGTTTGAACTTACTCTGTCAAGTTGATGAAGTAGTTGAATGCAACCCCATGCTTAGATAATTCACACACAAGCATTTTCCACTTCAAAAAGTTCAGGACACGGAACATCAACACTATATGGACAGTCTCAAAAGTTAAGGTCACTTTGTTCTCACTGCACAGGAACTCAGATGCCCTGATATTGAAGTTGCCAGTCTGAGTGAGACAGTGTAAGTAAAGGTGACCAACTGACAGATGGACTTTCCTTGGAGCGGAAATCTAGAAATGAAGCTCCTTCCACATGGATTGAGTTATGTGATCAGGAAACACCTTGGTTGACTTCTCACCCATTCTTTTGTGTGTGAAAGTCTCAGGAACATATAGTCCATTTTAACATGAAATCAGTGCATTTGGGTCACCAATGTATATACCCAAACCCCAGAAGCAATGAGGACATGGACTTCTACAACCTTGAGAAAACACTAGCATCCATGCCAGAGAGAAACAAACTGTTCCTCTTGTGTACTTTGCTGGAAAGTTGAAAAATGTTACAAATCTCTGGGAAAGAAATGTGGAAGTAGCAAAAAACTAACTCCAAAGGTCCTCTCCCTGATTGATTGGACAATGGTTTTGTCATAACCAGCATCCTGTTTTCTCAGAGAGATGAGCGCAAGATACCAAGACAACATACCCAATTCCGCCAGTGATCCCTATTGATTACATCACCATCAATGCAGAAGGTATTGGATGACTGTTAGACCCTGTCCTCCAACAGTCAGCACTATGTTGCCTTTGACTTTCCTTGTTGCATCATCCTGCCTTTAGAATACTTCTTTGGGATCTATCTATATCACAAGGGGGCATTGGGAGGGGACCAAAATGCAAGACACAGACACTGAAGTAGTATGAACAGGACTATGTTTATTAAGAATACTAGGGAAGCCAAGCAGCGAGGACAAAATATCAACCTGGACATGAACATAGAATAACAAACCAGAAAACCTGGACTAGGACTTGGGACTTGGACTTGACTGACAACTCTGGTCTTGGCAGGGACTAAGTACCTGGGTCTTGACTGGGCTCGTGACTTAGAACTCGGGCTGGCCCTGACCAGGAACTCAGCCTCAAACTCAGACTCAGATTTGACTAGACTTGGACTCTTCTTGGACACTGTGATGGGACTCAACCTTGGACAGAGGACAGGGAGCCAGGACCCTGCTCACAGGACACAGAGCCAGGACCCTTCCTGGATGCAGGTCACAGAGCCGGGACTCTTCCTGGACACAGGACGCAGAGCCGGGACTCAACCTTGCACACAGGACACAGAGCTGGGACTCTTCCTGGACGCAGGTCACAGAGCCGGGACTCTTCCTGGACACAGGACACAGAGCTGGGCCTCAAGCTTGGACACAGGACACAGATCCAGGTCTCTTTCTGGACACAGAGCTGGGACAACCTTGAACACAGGACACAGAGCCAGGACTCTTCCTGGACACAGGACACAGAGCCAGGACTCAACCTTGGACACAGGACACAGAGCCGGGACTCAACCTTGGACACAGGACACAGAGCTGGGACCCTTCTTGCACACAGGACACAGAGCCAGGACCCTTCTTGCACACAGGTCACAGAGCCGTGACTCTTCCTGGACACAGGACACAGAGCCAGGACTCTTCCTGGATACAGGACACAGAGCCGGGACTCAACCTTGGACACATGACACAGAGCCAGGACTCTTCCTGGACAGAGGACACAGAGCCGGGACTCAACCTTGGACACAGGACACAGAGCTGGGATTCAACCCTGCACACAGGTCACAGAGCCAGGACCCTTCTTGCACACAGGTCACAGAGCCAGGACTCTTCCTGGACAGAGGACACAGAGCCGGGACTCAACCTTGGACACAGGTCACAGAGCCGTGACTCTTCCTGGACACAGGACACAGAGCCGGGACTCAACCTTGGACACATGACACAGAGCCAGGACTCTTCCTGGACAGAGGACACAGAGCCGGGACTCAACCTTGGACACAGGACACAGAGCCAGGACTCTTCCTGGACACAGGACACAGATCTAGGACTCTTCCTGGACACAGGACACAGAACCGGGACTCAACCTTAGACACAGGACACAGAGCCAGGACCCTACTTGCACACAGGTCACAGAGCCGTGACTCTTCCTGGACACAGGTCACAGAGCTGGGACTCTTCCTGGACACAGGTCACAGAGCTGGGACTCTTCCTGGACGCAGGTCACAGAGCCGGGACTCTTCCTGGACACAGGACACAGAACCAGGACTCTTCCTGAACACAGGACACAGAGCTGGGACTCTTCCTGGACACAGGTCACAGAGCTGGGACTCTTCCTGGACGCAGGTCACAGAGCCGGGACTCTTCCTGGACACAGGACACAGAACCAGGACTCTTCTTGCACACAGGACACAGAGCCGGGACTCTTCCTGGACACAGGTCACAGAGCTGGGACTCTTCCTGGACACAGGACACAGAGCCGGGACTCTTCCTGAACACAGGACACAGAGCTGGGACTCTTCCTGGACACAGGACACAGAGCCAGGACCCTTCTTGCACACAGGACACAGAGCCGGGACTCAAACTTGCACACAGGACACAGAGCCGGGACTCTTCCTGGACACAGGTCACAGAGCTGGGACTCTTCCTGGACGCAGGTCACAGAGCCGGGACTCTTCCTGGACACAGGACACAGAACCGGGACTCAACCTTGGACACAGGACACAGAGCCGGGACTCTTCCTGGATACAGGACACAGAGCCAGGACCCTTCTTGCACACAGGACACAGAGCCAGGACTCAACCTTGGACACAGGGCACAGAGCCGGGACTCTTCCTGGATACAGGACACAGAGCCAGGACCCTTCTTGCACACAGGACACAGAGCCAGGACTCTTCCTGGACACAGGACACAGAGCCGGGACTCAACCTTGGACACAGGACACAGAGCTGGGACCCTTCTTGCACACAGGACACAGAGCCAGGACCCTTCTTGCACACAGGTCACAGAGCCGTGACTCTTCCTGGACACAGGACACTGATCCAGGACTCTTCCTGGATACAGGACACAGAGCCGGGACTCAACCTTGGACACATGACACAGAGCCGGGACTCTTCCTGGACACAGGACACAGAACCAGGACTCTTCCTGGACACAGGACACAGAGCTGGGACTCTTCCTGGACACAGGACACAGAACCGGGACTCAACCTTGGACACAGGACACAGAGCCGGGACTCTTCCTGGATACAGGACACAGAGCCAGGACCCTTCTTGAACACAGGACACAGAGCCGGGACTCTTCCTGGATACAGGACACAGAGCCAGGACCCTTCTTGCACACAGGACACAGAGCCAGGACTCTTCCTGGACACAGGACACAGAACCGGGACTCAACCTTGGACACATGACACAGAGCCAGGACTCTTCCTGGACAGAGGACACAGAGCCGGGACTCAACCTTGGACACAGGACGCAGAGCTGGGACTCAACCTTGCACACAGGACACAGAGCCGGGACTCAACCTTGGACACAGGACACAGAGCCAGGACTCTTCCTGGACACAGGTCACAGAGCTGGGACTCTTCCTGGACGCAGGTCACAGAGCCGGGACTCTTCCTGGACACAGGACACTGATCCAGGACTCTTCCTGGATACAGGACACAGAGCCGGGACTCAACCTTGGACACATGACACAGAGCCAGGACTCTTCCTGGACAGAGGACACAGAGCCGGGACTCAACCTTGGACACAGGACACAGAGCTGGGACTCAACCTTGCACACAGGACACAGAGCCAGGACCCTTCTTGCACACAGGACACAGAGCCAGGACCCTTCTTGCACACAGGTCACAGAGCCGTGACTCTTCCTGGACACAGGACACAGAGCCAGGACTCTTCCTGGACACAGGACGCTGATCTAGGACTCTTCCTGGACACAGGACACTGATCTAGGACTCTTCCTGGACACAGGACACAGAACCGGGACTCAACCTTAGACACAGGTCACAGAGCCAGGACCCTTCTTGCACACAGGTCACAGAGCTGGGACTCTTCCTGGACACAGGTCACAGAGCTGGGACTCTTCCTGGACGCAGGTCACAGAGCCGGGACTCTTCCTGGACACAGGACACAGAACCAGGACTCTTCCTGAACACAGGACACAGAGCTGGGACTCTTCCTGGACACAGGACACAGAGCCGGGACTCTTCTTGCACACAGGACACAGAGCCGGGACTCTTCCTGGACACAGGTCACAGAGCTGGGACTCTTCCTGGACACAGGACACAGAGCCGGGACTCTTCCTGAACACAGGACACAGAGCTGGGACTCTTCCTGGACACAGGACACAGAGCCAGGACCCTTCTTGCACACAGGACACAGAGCCGGGACTCAAACTTGCACACAGGACACAGAGCCGGGATTCTTCCTGGACACAGGTCACAGAGCTGGGACTCTTCCTGGACACAGGACACAGAACCAGGACTCTTCCTGGACACAGGACACAGAACCGGGACTCAACCTTGGACACAGGACACAGAGCCGGGACTCTTCCTGGACACAGGACACAGAACCGGGACTCAACCTTGGACACAGGACACAGAGCCGGGACTCTTCCTGGATACAGGACACAGAGCCAGGACCCTTCTTGCACACAGGACACAGAGCCAGGACTCAACCTTGGACACAGGACACAGAGCCAGGACTCAACCTTGGACACAGGACACAGAGCCGGGACTCAACCTTGGACACAGGACACAGAGCCGGGACCCTTCTTGCACACAGGACACAGAGCTGGGACTCAACCTTGGACACAGGACACAGAGCCGGGACTCAACCTTGCACACAGGACACAGAGCCAGGACCTTTTCTGGACATTGGACACAGATCCGGGACTCTTCTTGGTATGAGTTTCTGAAGCCGAGCTTCTCGGTGTGGGATTCAGATGCCGAGCTTCTCGGTGTGAGTTTCTGATGCCGAGCTTCTCGGTGTGGGTTTCGGATGCCGAGCTTCTCGGTGTGGGTTTCGGATGCCGAGCTTCTCGGTGTGGGTTTCAGATGCCGAGCTTCTCGATGTGGGATTCTGATGCCGAGCTTCTCGGTGTGGGTTTCGGATGCCGAGCTTCTCGGTGTGAGTTTCTGAAGCCGAGCTTCTCGGTGTGGGTTTCGGATGCCGAGCTTCTCGGTGTGGGTTTCGGATGCCGAGCTTCTCGGTGTGGGTTTCAGATGCCGAGCTTCTCGGTGTGGGTTTCGGATGCCGAGCTTCTCGGTGTGGGTTTCTGATGCCGAGCTTCTCGATGTGGGTTTCGGATGCCGAGCTTCTCGGTGTGGGTTTCGGATGCCGAGCTTCTCGGTGTGGGTTTCGGATGCCGAGCTTCTCGGTGTGGGTTTCAGATGCCGAGCTTCTCGGTGTGGGTTTCGGATGCCGAGCTTCTCGGTGTGGGTTTCGGATGCCGAGCTTCTCGGTGTGAGTTTCTGAAGCCGAGCTTCTCGGTGTGGGTTTCGGATGCCGAGCTTCTCGGTGTGGGTTTCGGATGCCGAGCTTCTCGGTGTGGGTTTCAGATGCCGAGCTTCTCGGTGTGGGTTTCGGATGCCGAGCTTCTCGGTGTGGGTTTCTGATGCCGAGCTTCTCGATGTGGGTTTCGGATGCCGAGCTTCTCGGTGTGGGTTTCGGATGCCGAGCTTCTCGGTGTGGGTTTCGGATGCCGAGCTTCTCGGTGTGGGATTCAGATGCCGAGCTTCTCGGTGTGGGTTTCGGATGCCGAGCTTCTCGGTGTGGGTTTCAGAAGCCGAGCTTCTCGGTGTGGGTTTCAGAAGCCGAGCTTCTCGGTGTGGGATTCAGATGCCGAGCTTCTCGGTGTGGGTTTCAGATGCCGAGCTTCTTGATGTGGGTTTCGGATGCCGAGCTTCTTGATGTGGGTTTCGGATGCCGAGCTTCTTGATGTGGGATTCTGACGGGGACGGTCCAGCAAAAGAATATCTGGACCACTGAGTTATTTACGTTGCAAGCCCGAAATGAGGATCAGCTACCTTAATTAAGGTTCCCAATGGAACAAGGGAAAACAGAAACAACTCGAATGCAGAATCCATGGACTGGACTGTGAACTGCAATGGGGACTTCACAGACCAGACTGTGACAATCTATCCTGCACCTTCTGAATTGCTCCCAGAAAATCTCACCATTGCTTTCTGCCATCAACCCTGAAATCATCCCCTTTCAATCAACTTTGGCTAGCTCTTCTCTCATGCCTCTAAAATTCCCTTTACTTTACTGTAATATTGAAGTAATACGTTTTTCCCTCTCAAATTTCAGGTTAAATTCTATCATTTTATGATCACTGCACCTAAGGGTTCCTTTACCTTAAGCTCCCTTTTCAAGTCAGGTTCCTTGCACAACTCCAAATCTAGAATAACCTTTGCCCTACTGGACTCAACCACTAGTTTTTCTAAAAAGCTATCTCATAGGCATTCAACAAATTCACTGTCTTGGGATCTAGCACGAACCTGATATTCCCAATCTACCTGCATATTGAAATCCCCCATGACTAGTATAATATTGCCCTTTGACAAGCCTTTTCTATTTCCCAATGTTATTTGTATCCTGCATCATGACTACTGTTTAGAGGCTTCTATATAGCTCACATCAGGTTCTTTTTATCCTTTTAATTTCTTAACTCTACCCACAAAGATCAAACTGATCAGACTGAGAGTGAGTGAACAGCCCTTTTCAAGTCCAGCCACAATTGAATTCAGGTCTAGACTCCAACTCGGCCACTCCAGGACATTAACTTAGCTGTTTTTAATCCATTCCTGTGTAGCTTTGGGTTTATGCTTGGGGTCATTGTTTTGCTGGAAAACAAATCTCCTAAGTCGTAGTTATCTTACAGACTGCATCAGGTTTTCCTCTAGGATTTCCCTGTATTTTGCTGCATTCATTTTACCCTCCACCATAATAAGCCTTTCAGGGCCTGCTGCAGTGAAGCATCCCCATAGTATGATGCAGCCACCACCATCCTTCACGGTAGGGTTGGTGTGTTTTTGACTATGTATGGTGTTTGGTAACTCTAGCTGAGATTTCATGTGAGTTTGTTCAAAAGTGGCTTTCTTTTTGCCACTCTCCCATAAAGCTGTAACCAGTGAAGCACCCGGGCAACAGTTGTATGCACAGTCTCTCCCATGTCAGCAAAGAAACTTATAACTCCCCTAGAGCTGTCATAGATCTCCTGGTGGCCTCCTCACTAGTTCCCTTCTTGCACGATCACCAGTTTTTGAGATGGCCTGCTCAAGGCAGATTTACAACTCTGCCATATTCTTTCTATTTCTTGCTTATGATTTAACAGTACTCCAAGAGATACTCAGTGACTTGGACATTTTCTTGTATCCATCTGCTGATGTTACTTTCAATAACCTTTGGGTGGAGCTGCTCGGAGTTTTCCTTTATCTTTATGGTGTCGTTTTTGCCAGGATACTGACTCACCAGCTGTTGGACCTTCCAAATACAGGTGTATTTTTAGTACAATCAATTGAAAGACCTTGACTACACATGGTGATCACAATTTAACCCACTATGTGACTTCTAAAACCAATTGGCTGCACCAGTGATGATTTGATGTGTCGTATTAAAAAGGGTGAATGTTTGTGCAATCTATTATTCAGCGTTTTAGATTTGTAATTAATTTAGATCACTTTGTAGAGATCTGGTTTCACTTTGACGTGGAAGAGTCTTTTAACAGAAAAAGATCAGTATCAAAAAAAGCAAATTAAATACAATAATAACAATAACAATAAAAGATGAAAACTTCAGTTTGTTGGGGAGGGGGTGGTTGAACACATTTTCTAAGCAATGAATTATTGAGGGGAACAGCCAGAGTGGCACACAGAACTGACTGTCCATTGCCTCTCCCTCTCCTGACATCACACAGGTACCTGCCTCCTGCAACTTAGAAATGACTACCTCCCTTACCTCCCTGTATCTCCAGTCTATTACCTCCTAATTTTCCCATATGAGTTAAAGGTCATTGAACTGCAGCTCCAATTCCTTAACACGCTCTCTGAGGAGCTGCAGCTCAGTGCACCTGGTGCAGATGTGGTTATCCGGAAGACTGGAATTCTCCCAGAGTTCCTACATGTCACACACGGAACAATAAGACAGCACTTGGAGCAATTCTCACTGTATTATCTTCGCACTAACAAACAAAGAATGAAGATCAAACTTACCAGAAACTTACCTCACCCAATCCTGTTGAGCAAAGCCTCCTGACTCTAACTCTGGTCCACTACAATGGCCACTCCTCTTGTCTCTACCTTATTTTTATTTACCCTTGCTAATGAATTGTGATACAACTGGGCCACCAGAAAAAAAACAAAAACCTGAGAAAAATGCTGCTTTTTAAATTGATTGCCCCTGACTGTAATGACACCACTGTTGTAGGCCAAATCAAAGGTGTTAACAAATCGGCATATGGGAGGGTTGAATGGTGTCACAACAACAACCTCTCACACAACATCAGCAAAACGAAAGAGCTGATTATTGACTACAGGATGAAGAAACCGAAGTCCGTAAACCAGTTCTCAGTAGGGGATCAAAGGTGGCTAGGGTCGGTAATTTCAGTTTCCCTAGTGTTATCATATCAGGAGATCTCTCCCGGGACCAGCATGTAAGTGGCATCACAAAAAGACACAACAGCACCTCTACTTTCTCAAAAGTTTGCACAGATTTGGTATGACATCTAAAACGATGACAAACCTCTACAGATGTTCAGTGGAGAGTATTCTGACTGGTTGCATCATGGTGATAGGCAAACACCAATGCCCAAGAATGGTAAAGCCTACAAAAAGCAGTGGAGTCAATGCAAGTCCATCACAAGCAAAGTCCTCCCCACCATTGAGCACATCTACAAAGACCACTGCCATAAGACAGCATCATTCATGATCAAGGCCCACCACCATGCTCTCTTTTTGCTTCTGTCATCAGAACGAAGATGCAGGAGGTTTCAGTCCTACACTACCAGGTTCAGGAACAATTATTACCCTCCAACCATCGAGCTCCTGAACTTGAGTGGATAACTTCACTCATTTCCACTCCGAACTAACTCTACAACCTAAGTACTCATTTTCAAGAACTCTACAGTTCAAATTCTCTGCATTATTTATTTATTAATTACTATTATATTGTATTTCTCCATACAAATGTTAATGTCTGCAAGAAAGTGAATGTCAAGGTAGGATATAATGACATACTGTATATGTAGTTTAATAACAAACTTACTTTGAATTTCCACCTTTTTGAACTTGAACATTTTCTATCCAGACTCTGCGTTGGTGGAGATAGTCATTCTGATGATGTGATTAATACTTGGGAAATTTATAGATTCATAGAAAATGTGCAATATAATGTAAGCAGGAGCCTTTTGGACCATTGTGTCTTTGCTAGGTGGGAATAGGGCTATGTAGCCCAAACCCACCTCCGGTGCTGTTTCCTTAGCCTTGCAGGTCACAGAAACATGAAGTATCTGCCTTAATGCTTACTAGGCCTTGCTGTATGAGGTCCACAGGAATATTCTTGGTGTTTTTCATAGGGTAGAAGGTTGTCGTGGGTTACAACAGGACATTGATAGGATGCAGAGCTCAGCTAAGGAGTGGCAAATGGAATTCACTCTGGAAAAGTATGAAGTGATTCACATTGGAAAGTCAAACTTGAAGGCAGAATACAAGTTTAATGGCAGGATTCTGCACATTGTGGAGGAATATAGGGATCTTGTGAATCCTTCAACGTGGCTGTGCAGGTTGATAGGGTGGTTAAGAAGGCATATGGTGAGTTGTCCTTCATTAGTCAGGGGATTGAGTTCAAGAGCCATGGAATGCTGTGACAGCTCCATGAAGCACAGGCAGCCTCATGGTATGTTGGAATATTGTGTTCTGTTCTGGTTGCTTCATTATAAAAAGAATATGGAAGAGAGGGTGTAGAGGGGATTTACCAGGATGCTGCCTGGATTAGTAAGTCTGTCTAATGAGGATAGTTTGAGCAAGCCAGGGATTTTCTTTTTGGAGAGAAGGAGGATGACAGGTGACCTGATGGATATGTTCAAGATGATAAGAGACATAGATAGAGTGGACAGCCAGAGACTTCTGGTCCAGGATGGAAATGGCTAATACAAGAGGGCATACCTTTAAGATCATCGGAGGAATGTATAAGGGGCATGTCAGAGGTAGTCTTTTTTTACAGAGAGAGTTGTAGTTGCATGCAAGAGATTGTCTTGGATGTTTTTCTTGTGACTGCAAGACCCCGTTGGACATAGATAATGCAGAATACTAGTGAGACCGAAGGCAGGGGAGCTGTGTAGCCTTGGTTGTTGTGCAGACCTGGCCCTCATACCATGAGGCTGTCTGTTGCAGTCACTCAGGGGAGGAGACACTGGAGGCGCGAGGCACAGGGATCCTCTGAGCTGAGGTGGGGGGGGGCGGGGGTGCAGGCTCCAGTGTTTACTTCCAGGAAGTCAAGCTGGATTGCATTCATCTGCAGTTGCACCCATGCATCGAGGACTGCTGTGAGTTTGTTCTTGCAGAAACACGACACCAGGACAACATCACATGTACAGGCAGTCCCCTGGTTACCAACGAGATGCAGTCCTAAGTCTGTCTTTAAGTCAAATTTGTAAGTAAGTCAGAACAGGTACATACAGTTCTCATTTAGCGTCAGTTACTCAAACATTTGTCAGTACATAGCATATATTTTACCTTTCTATGCAGAGCTTTTCTTTTTCTCATCATAAGTGGCCTTGTAGCAGCTGAGGCCCTCGGTAACTGTACGGTAAACTTTGGTGAACCTCTCTGTATTAGGATCTTACTCCTCTGACTTTGCCATCCCTGCTTCAATGAGACAAAAGGCTTCAGCTAACTCTTTTTTCGAAATCTTTTTCAGTTCTGGAGTTTTTAGTCTTCTTCCTCAAATGCTCTCATCACTTTATCCTTTAAAGTTGTTCCAAACTTTGGTCACTTTTCCAATGACCGATGGCATTTCACCTCTTTCCGATTGATTTATTATTTCCACTTTATTTTCTTTTCCAATATTTTTATTAGTTTCTACATGGAAGAATACAGAGTACAAGAAAGTGTATATAAAAGGTCAGAAAATATCATTTTCCAATCATGATCATTTTCCTTTTCTTTACTGCATCACCAGCACTTGCATCAGATTTACACTTTGGAGGCATGGTTACAAGGGTAAATAAGAGAAAAATTTAAACCAAATACAAAGTTGTACACTCAACACAGTATTAACGGCAATGTGATCCGACTTGAAACGGCAGACGGCGTTCTCCTTCCTCGAGCCAACAAACCGCTGAAGCTGCGCAATGTTTTCATGAGCGTCACAAAGTAATGTGTGCGTTTGTTATTATGAACCATTGTATTTAACTCAAATTTTTAATATAATAGGCTTTATGGCAGTCCGTTCATAAGTATGAGTTGTCCGTAAGTCAGTCATTCATAACCCAGGGACTGCCTGTACTTTAAGTCTATAGATGACACTAAGAGACATGGGCTATATATTTTTTGGTGACTGTATGTTTTTCTGCTATTGTAATTATATGTGCTGTGTGTGAATGTTATCAATGTGTTTTGCACCTAGGCCCTGTAGAAATGTTGTTTCATTTGCCTGTATTCAAGTATACAGTTGTAGGACAATTACGCTTAAACTTGAATGCACTGCCATGGCTGCTGGAAGAGGCAGATACACTAGGGACATTTAAAAGACTCTTAGATGATCACATGGATGAAAGAACAATGGAGAACTATGTAGAAGGGAAGTCCAGATTGATCATGGAGTAGGTAAAAGGGTTGGCACAACATTGTTGGGCTGAAGGGTTTGGACTGGTCTATGTTCTATGAGCATGCAATGTATGTGGTGAACAATCTGTCAGATAGTGGAATTCTGCTAAACATGTGTCCCTTCCACTCACAATTGAAATTGAGAATGTTGCCAGAGACCTCGTCATTACATGACTCAAGTTAGCATAGAAACATAGAAAACCTACAGCACAATACAGGCCCTTTGGCCCACAAAGTTTGCTGAACATGTCCTTACCTTAGAAATTACTAGGTTTACCTAAAGCCCTCTATTTTACTAAGCTCCATGTATCTATCCAAAAGTCTCTTAAAAGACCCTATCATATCTGCCTCCACCACCATAGCTGGCAGCCCATTTCACGAACTCACCACTCTCTGAGTAAAAAACTTACCCTGACATCTCCTCTGTACCTATTCCCCATCACCTTAAACCTGTGTCCTCTTGTGGCAACGATTTCCGCACTGGGAAAAAGCCTCTGACTGCCCACACAATCAATGCCTCTCATCATCTTATATACCTCTATCAGGTCACCTTTCATCCTCCTTCGCTCCAAGGTGAAAAGGCCAAGTTCACTCAATCTATTCTCATTAGGCATGCTCTCCAATGCAGGCAACATCCTGTTAAATCTCCTCTGCACCCTTTCTATGGTTTTCACATCCTTCCTGTAGTGAGGTGACCAGTACTGAGCACAGTACTCCAAGTGAGGTCTGACCAGGGTACTGTATAGCTGCAACATTACCTCTCAGCTCCTAAATTCACTTCCACAATTGATGAAGTCCAATACACCGTATGCCTTCTTAACTACAGAGTCAACCTGCGCAGCTGCTTTGAGTGTCCTATGGACACCAAGATCCCTCTGATCCGCCACACTGCCAAGAGTCTTAGCATTAATACTATATTCTGACATCATATTTGACATACCAAAATGAACCACTTCATACTTATCTGAGTTGAACTCCATCTGCCATTTCTTAGCCTAATTTTGCATCCTATCACTGTCCCGCTGTAACGTCTGACAGCCCTCCACACTATCCACAACACCTCCAACCTTTTCTTCATCCAGGTCATTTATAAAAATCACAAAGAGTAGGGGTCCCAGAAAGATCCCTGAGGCACTCCACTGGTGACCGACCTCCATGCAGAATATGACCCATCTACAACCACTTTTTGCCTTCTGTGGGCAAACCAGTTCTGGATGAACAAAGCAATGACCCCTTGGATCCCATGCCTCCTTATTTTCTCAATAAGCCTTGCGTGAGGTACCTTAACAAATGCCTTGCTGAAATCCATATACACTACATCTACTACTCTTCTTTCATCAATGTGTTTAGTCACATCCTCAAAAAATTCAATCAGGCTCATAAGGCATGACCTGCCCTTGACAAAGCCATGCTGACAACTCCTAATCATATTATATAAATCCAAATGTTCATAAATCCTGCCTCTCAGGATCTTTTCCATCAACTTACCAACCACTGAAGTAAGACTCACTGGTCTATAATTTCCTGGGCTATCTCTACTCCCTTTCTTGAATAAAAGAACAACATCTGCAACCCTCCAATCCTCTGGAAACTCTCATGTCCCCATTGATGATGCAAAGATCATCGCCAGAGGCTCAGCAATCTCTTCCCTCACCTCCCACAGTAGCCTGGGGTGCATTTCATCCAGTCCTGGCAACTTATCCAACTTGATGCTTTCCAAAAGCTCCAGCACATCCTCTTTCTTAATATCTACATGCTCAAGCTTTTCAGTCTGCTGCAAGTCATCACTACAATCACTAAAATCCTTTTCCACTGTGAATACTGAAGTAAGGTATTCATTAAGTACCTCTGCCATTGCCTCTGGTTGCATACACACTTTCCCACTGTCCTATTCTTTCATGTCTTATCCTCTTGCTCTTCACATACTTGTAGAATACCTTGGGGTTTTCTTTAATTCTGCCCACCAAGGCCTCCTCATGGCCCCATCTGGCTTTCCGAATTGCCTTCTTAAGCTCCTTCCTAGTAGCCTTATAATCATCTAGATTGCTAACATTACCGAGCTCTCTGAACCTTTTGTAAGTTTTTCTGTTCCTCTTGTCTAGATTTATTACGGCCTTTGTAGATTTGACAGGATAACCCAAGGAGAAAAGTGTAGTGGGAAATAAAACACACTCCCCCACCACCTTCTTCCCAGTGTCTTCTTTTTGTTTGGTTCGAGACAGCAAGTCATGGAACTTATCGGGAGCCAGGAGAGAAAGGTTAGTTATCAGGAAAATCAGGGGCATACTAAAGGGAGGAATAGAATATTAAGTTAAACTGCCTTTATTTCACTGTCTGAGGCTTAACAGGTAAGGCAGAAGAACTCAGAGTATGGACTGGCTTTGGGGACTGGGATATTATAGCCATAAGATAACAGGATGACAGTATAGCATGACTGGCAGTTTGTTACAGATGCTGCAGGTGTGACAGACACACAGGTAAGGAAGTGTTGTGTTTTGATGATAGAGAATGTAATAGCATACTTAGAGGTGACATTCTTAGAGAATAATCCACTGAGACCATAGGCATAGAACTTAGAAACAAGAAGGGGAGGGTCACCCCATTGGGACCCCAGTAGTCAGCAAAAATCTGAGGAGCAGGTGTGTAGAGAAATTGCTGATGGTTGTAAATAATAGGGTCGCACTAGAGGAAAACATTAATTTATTTATTATCGATTCTACTATTCAGCGTCTTAAGTGCCTGGATGGGGTGGAATTTGTGAAATATATCCAGGAAAATTTCCTAAGAGAGCCTTACTGATGGGTGGGGGGCACGATACTCTTAGGGAATGACACAAGGCAAGTAACTGAAGTGGCAGTCATGGAGTACCTCGACTCTGATAACCCTAGTTTTAACATAGTGATAGAAAAGGAAAGGACAGGTCCACAGGTCTGGGTCCTAAACTGGAGCAGGGTTAATTTTGGGGGAATTAGGCAGAATCTAGTTGTGATTGACTGAGAGAGCCTGTTTGAAGGGAAAGGAATGAACAGCAAGAGGGTAGCTTTTAGGAGTGTGATATCAAGAGTGTCTTGCAGGGTGAAGGATAAACCAGGAAAGTTTAAGCAACCCTAGCTGATAAGAGATATTGAGGGTTTGCTCAAGAAAAAGAAGGGTTTAGGGGTCAGGGATCAGGGATGGTTATAAAAAGATTAAATGTACACTTAGGAGAAAAGTCAGGCGGGCAAAGAGGAAGTATGAGATGGGTCTGGCAGGTATGGTTAGGAAAACCCTTAAAAGTCTTGCAGCTATATTAAGAGTAAAAATGTGGTGCGAGTGGAGAAAAATTAGATCCCATTAGAATCAGCAGAGATACCTATGTCTCGAGACTCAGCAATGGGTGGGATTTTTAATAATGAGATCTCCTGGTTGTATGCTGAAGAGAAAATCCTGGTTGCCCAAGAGACAAGGGAAGCAAGTGGAAATGTTTTGGATAACATTCAAAATTAACAGGGAGGATGCACTTGTAGCTTAATAGCATACTAAGTTGAATAAGCCCCCACGGCCTGACCAAATGTATCCTTGGACTTTGTGCAAGGCTAGAGAAGAAATTGTGGAGGTCTTTGTGGGATATCTTCTTCACAGTGAAGTTTCTGAAGACAAGAAATTGGCTAATGTTATTCTTTTCTATAAGAAGGGTATCAAGGACTATAGGCCAGACAGTCTGACATCAAAATTGGGTAAATTGCTTTAAGGAAATGCTGAGTGACAGGATCTACCAGCATTTGGATAGATAAAGTCTGATTCATAGAGTCTGCAATGGCTGGCTGGATAAGAAGTTTTAAAGTTTTTTTTAAAAAAGAGATAACCAAAGGGATAGATGTGTGTAGGATGGTGGGTGTTGTCTATATGGACCTTAGCAAGACCTTTGACAAGGTCTTGCATGGAAAGTTGGATGGAAAATTAGATACCATGAAATCAAAGAGGAGCTAGTAGATTCAAAATTTGCTTGGTGTTCTGAAGCAGAGAATAGTGGTTGAAGATTGTTTCATTGAATGGAGGCTAGTGACTGCTGGTGTGCCAAATGGTTCAGTGTAGGGACCCTTGCTGTTCATCATTTATATAAATAACCTGGATGCAAATACAAGAGGCTTGATCGGTAAGTTTACAGATGATACCAAATTAGGAGGTGTTGTTGATAGTGGAGAAGTTTATCGTAGATTTTGGGGGATCTTGATCATTTATGGAAGTGAGTAGAGGTGCAGGAAATGGATTTCAATACAGGTAAGTGTAAGGTGACACATTTTGGAAAGTCAAACCAGTGTAGGACATGTTATAAATGGTAGAGTGCTAGGGAATTGAACGGATCAGAGGGATCATAGGAATGCAGGTGTATTCAAGTGCATAGTTCATTGAAAGCAGTCATAGGTGGATGTGGTATCGATTAAGGCACTTAAAACACTGATTGACCAATGAGGTGTTGGCTTTGATCAATCAGGGTATTGAGCACAGGAACTGGAACATTATGTTACAGTTATATATGTGGTTGGTGAGGTTACATTTGGAGTTTTGGTCACTCTGTTATAAGAAAGACATGGTTAAATTGAAAAGATGTACAAGAATGTTGGAAGGACTAGTGGTCTAGAGTTATAGGGAGAGGTTGGCTAGGCTATCTCGTTTTTCTTTGCAATGTAAGAGAATGAAGGGCAAACTTATAGAAATGCTTAATATCATGAGGCAGAGATAAGGTGGATGGTAATAGTCCTTTCTCCAGGGTAAGATCATTGAAATCTGGCAGGCATAGTTTTGGGGTGAGAGGGAATGATTTAAAAAGGGACCTGAAGACAAATATTTTCACACAAAGTGTGGTGGCTATATAGAACACGCTGCCAGAGGAAGTGGTTGAGGGAGGTACAATAATATCATTTAAGAAGTACTTGAATAGGTACTTGGAGGGCTGATGCTTAGGCCAAACACAGAAAACTGGGACTAGCTAGGTGGAAAGTGTTGTATTCATGGACCAGTTGGGCTGCAGGGTATATATCCATGCTGTATTACTCAATGACCATGATTCCAGGAAATACATCCTTGTAGTTCAATGTAATTGATAGAATCACTTCAAACCACCCATCTCTGCCCTTATTGGGTGGCTTCAAACTTCCTGCTTCTCCATCATTGTCACTTCTTCCTTCACTTTTTCTCTTTATGAACCTATTATAGATTTTACATTTCAGGATTTTTCAGGACCTGTTGTTGCTCTGGTCTCTTGACCACATGTAATTTCTATCATCAAGGTTTTCAGCAAGTACTTTCCCCATTTTCACCTCACACACACCCCTGGTAAGCATTAATCTCCACCCCATCTCTCTGCAGCTCTGAACGTTAGCAGGTGGAAAAGGGAGACTGTTTCTGAAGCTCGTAAGTGAGGCTGCATTTGGAATACTGTTCAGTTTTGGTCACACTGAACTAGGAAAGATGCCAAGAGGCTGGAAATACTGCAGAGCAGGTTCAGGAGGATGTTGCTGGGACTCAAGAGGACTAAGTTAGGGAGACAGATTGAGCAGATTGGAACATTATTCATTGGGAAGTAGGAGAATAAGGGGTAATATTAAATATGGAGGTGCATAAATTATAAGAGGTGCTAATTGGATCAATACACACAGTCTTAGTCCCAGAGCTGTGGAATCAAGAATTAGATAAGATGGATTTGAGGTGAGGGAGAAAAATTTAAAGGCAATTTTTTTCTCCCAGAAGGTAGTCATTACATGAAATGGGCTGCCAGAGGAAGTTGAAATGGATATATTAACAATATTTAAAAGGTACTTGAACAGTCCCTCACATTATGGGATGGATGTAAGATTTAAATACATTCAAATTCATTGTTGAGGGGGATACAGGTTAAATACAGACTGAAGATTAGCTTGATCTGTCACATGTACATTCAAGCATCAAAACATACGGCAAAATGCTGCGACTAACGCAGTCCGAGGATATGCTGAGAGCAGCCCACTAGGCTCGTATATTGTCAGCGCCAACATAGCATGCCCAAATAATAACTCATGTGTCTTTGGAATGTGGAAGGAAACTGGAGCACCTAGAGAAAAACCTCGTTGTCAAGGGAAGAAAGTATAAATTCCTTACAGACAGCCGTAGGAATTGAACCCCGATCTCTGTAGCGTGTTATACTAACTGTTTCACTATCATGGTGCCCCAACAATGCTACAACACTGCCCCCACTATATTACCATGCCACCACATACAGTACAGGCCAACAGGACTAGCTTAAATGATAATGCTTGCCAGCATTGACTAGATAGGCCACAAAGCCTGTTTCCATGCTCTATGATTCTCCCATCTTCCCAATCTGCCCTTCCCAACCTTCAGTTCACTCTGTTTTAAGGGTGGCATGCTGGTAGAGCAGGCAGTGCTGTTTCCTCCCTGCTCCAGTGACCTACATCCAGTACTGATCTCAGGTGCTGTCTCTGTATTTAATGCCATCATTCCCACAATCCTAATTGAGAAGTTACAGTACCTGGGCCTCTGTACTTCTTTCTGTAATTGAATCCTCAGCTTCCTAACATGAAGACCACAATCTGTGCAGATTTGTGATAACATCTCCTCCTCGCTGACCATCAACACGGGCACATCGCAGGGGTGTGAGTTTAACCCACTGCTCTATTCTCTCTATACACATGGCTGTGTGACTAGGCATAGCTCAAATACCATCTATAAATTTGCTGATGATACAACCATTGTTGGTAGAATCTCAGGTGGTGATGAGAGGGTGTACAGAAGTGAGATATGCCAACTAGTGGAATGATGCTGCAGCAAAAACCTGGCACTCAACATCAGTAAGATGAAAGAGCTGATTGTGGACTTCAGAAAAGGGAAGACGAAGAAACACATGCCAGAGATCAGAAGTGGAGAGAGTGAGCAGTTTCAAGTTTCTGGGTGTCAAGAAACCTGGTCCCAGATTGATACAGATATAAAGAATTCAAGACAGTGACTACATTTCATTAGGAGTTTGAAGAGATTTGGCATGTCAACAAAATCTTCTATAGGTGTACTGTGCAGAGCATTCAGGCAGGCTGCATCACTGTCTGGTATGGGGGGTGGGGGCGTGTTACCGCGCAGGACCGGAAGAAGCTGCTGAGGGCTGTAAATTTAGTCAGCTCCATCTTGGGTACTAGCCTACAAAGTACCCAGAACATCTTCAAGGAGCGGTGTCTCAGAAAAGCAATGTCAATTATTAAGGACCCCCAGCACCCAAAGCATGCACTTTTCTCACTGTTACCATCAGGTAGGAGGTACAGAATCCTGAAGGCACACACTGAGTGATTCAGGAACAGCTTCTTCCCCTCTGCCATTTGATTCCTAAATCGACATTGAACCCCTGAACACTACCTCACTTTTTTTTAATACATGTTATTTCTGTTTTTTGCACATTTTTTTATCTATTCAATATATGTATACTGCAATTGATTTACTTGCATTTATTGTTATTTTTTCTATATTATGTATTTCATTGAACTGCTACTGCTAAGTTAACAAATTTCACGACACATGCCAGTGATAATAAACCTGATTCTGAATCTGTAGTTAATGTGCATGCAGGCTGTGGATCTGTTTCCTCCACTATCTCAAGATGAGTTCGCAAATTGGTTGGAAACTGTGCATTACCCTATTTTGAACAATTATGGCAACAAAAATCAAAGATGAGGTGATCATGAGACTGTATATGAACAAAAATAGATACAGAGGAAATGGGGAGAAGTGGAATCTAACTTATGGGATTGTTCCTCCAGGAATTGGCAAGGGCCTAATGGGCTGAATGGACTCCTTCTGTATTGTAATAAACCTCCAATTTAGTTGAAATAATGTCAGAATTTGCTTTGAGATTTTCAAATCAGTGACTCCAGCAATTTAGCTGTTCAGACCAATTCAGTCTCAATCTGTGTTGAGTTACATGTCTTTAGCTATATGACTGCTGGTAACACAATTTACCCGTGTCAGTGAAAAATAATTTGCTGCATCTTATATTTCTGGAATACGAACAATTACCTGGAAGTGGGAAATAACTGACCTTCCCCGTGACATGCCAACACCTACACCCTCGCCTTCCCAGCAACGTGCTTGAAAGTCAAAGAAGCTCATCCATACTCACTGCCATGGTAATAAGTACAGCCATTTAAGTGAGTCAATAGACTCCACTGGCGTATTTTACATGTGCATTCTGGATGCGGATCAGAATGGTTAGGTAAAGAAGATGGATGAGAATTTATAGAACTTTAGGTTTATTATTCGATAGAACAGATCTGATTGCAATCTTGATTCTAATAGCATTCTGCTCACACCCTAAGATAAAGTGTCACGAGTTTGCAGTCAAGCTGAAAGGTAGTCGGTTTCATTGGGAAAGAGGAAAACCAGGAAACCTATCAAATTGACTGGAAGTGGAATTGCAGAAAGTCAGACACACTGCCAAAAGCAAACTTGATCTGTTGGTCACAAGAGCACTGGAATCCACACAAGTAAAGGCACAGACTGGACTGTCTCTTAGAGTCACAGAGTCATAGAACACTACAGCACAGAAACCAACCCTTCAGTCCACCTCATCTGTGCTGAACCATTACTCTGCCAAGTCCCATTGACCTGCACCTGGACCACGGCCATCCATAGTCCTCCCTTCCATGTAGCTGTCCAAATTTCTCTAAATCGACCCTGCATTGACCACCTGCACCTTCACTGGCAGTTTATTCTACATTCTCACCACCCTCTGAGTGAAGAAGCTCCCCCCCCCCCATGTTCCCCTGTTAAAAAATGGCAACAATGAATATAGAATTGAGACAGATTTTTTATAACAAATAAAACATTTATTAAACACTGTTCAAAAAAAAACATAAGTAAACAAACGACTAACTTAACTGGAAGTCGACCACAATATGGCAGCTCAAACAGTTCTTAAAACGAGAACTGCAAACTCAGTTCTTTGAAGTAGTAATGCAAAAGTCCAAAATGACTTACACAGTTAGAAAAGACTTTCCTTGAAGTAATAAATTGTCTTATGTGACGTTACTGCTGATCCCAGTCAAAATATGCCTTGCCCAAAGGATTTATGATGAAGGAAATAAAACAGCTTAAAGGCACTGACCTTTCCTTAGTGAAATCTTGCTCCAGTCCTTTCTGCTCTTTAGCAGGGATTATCTTGGATTGCAGGTTACTAATACCTTCCAAATGAAGATTAAATAAGGTTGAACCTGTTTCACCGCCAACAACACCAACTTTTCTCAATTCTTCAGCTTCCTGAACTTCGATAATTCTTCACTCTCCAACTGGACTTTAACTGGCAGCTATTTTCAGAACTGCCGGCACGATGATTCTTACAGTAGAAATTAAAACTCCACTTTAAAATGAAACTGCATCATGAAATCAAATACGCAGCAGAATGGAGTCACTGACGAATTAAGCCATGAACTGACCTGTGTCACAAGGAGGGGTTCTCCTTTTATACAGGCCATCACATGACCTCTCACTGGCGGGAAAATTACATCACTCCACCATCACAAGACCATTACATCATGCCCAGCAGAGCCGCAATTACATCATGGTCATGTGACAGTGACAAGATACCCACAGGGTATGTAACACCTCCGTCCAAAAAAAATTTTTTGATCTGTCAAGAGCAAAATTTTAACAATTAACTATTTACAAAAAAAATACAAATGTATAAAATCTACAGCATACACAGTATACATAGTATTATCATACAGCATCTTATAACTTACTATACAGTAGGAGTGTTACAAATGTTAAAATATCACTCCATTAAAAAAAATTACATTGTACATTCAACATCGAGATAGATAATCAGCAATCACATTATCTTTGCCATTAATATAAGTTATCAAAATATTTTACTCCTGTAACATCAAACCTTTGTTACTAAATTGGAGTTTGGTGTATTTCCTTAACCATTTTCTTCAACCAAGCCTGGATTTACAACATAGCTAAGGAAAGTCACAGTGGCATGACTGAATTCACTTTTAACTAGGTTAATAGTTAAGTTAGCTTTTGAAAACCTTTCAAATAGCTTCTCCACCACAGTAATGTGTGCTTCCCAAGTATCATTTCCTGTAACTAAATTGTCAATATAAGCATCTGTATCTTTCAATCCTTGAATCACAGAGATAATCATCCGCTGGGAAGTACCTGGGGCATTCTTCATCCCAAATGGAAGAACATTATATTCAGATAACCCAGATGGAGTTACAAATGTGGAAATTTCTCTACCTCTATCCTTCAATGGAACACACCTTTCAATAAATCAATCTTTGTAAGGAACTTTGCTATTCCAACTTTATCTACACAATCATCTACTCTAGGAATTGGATATGCATCTGTTTTTATCGCAGCATTCACCTTCCTGTAGTCCGTACAAAACCTAATACTACCATCTGACTTAGGCACCATAACACAAGGTGAACTCCAATTTAAGTTAGAAGGTCTAATAATATTATTTTCTATTAAATTCTTTCTCAACAAGTTCACATTTTTCCATGTTCATCCTATATAGATGTTGTTTTATGGGTTTGGCGTCTCCAGCATCTACATCATGTGAAGCTACTGTGGTTCTTCTAGGAATATCTGGAAATAAATCCTTATATTTAAAAATTAATTGCTTCATCTGCTGCTTCTGCTCTGGCTGTAAATGACCTAACTTCTCATCAATATTTTCCAAAACAGTTGAGTTTGGTAATCTGACAGAAGCAATGCTGGGTTTAGAATGAGTTTCAGGTGGATCATCCACTGTGTTCCTAATAAGATCAGACTTATGACCACAACAGTCATAGTAGCAGACTGTTTCTCATAATATGGTTTTATCTTATTTATATGGCAAAGTTGAGTTGGCCTTCTACGATCTGGAGTTTTTAATCACGTAATCCATATCATTAATTTTTGACACAATTTCACATGGACCATGAAATTTGGCTTGTAAATGATTCATTTGCACTGGGAAAAGAACCAGCACCTTATCTCCAGGCTTAAATGTCCTCATCCTAGCTTCTTTATCCTACCAGGTTTTCATTTTCTCCTGGGCCAATTTTTAATTTTCCCTGGCTAAACTACAAGCTTTATGTAACCTGTCCTGAAATTTCAAAACATAGTCCAGCAAATTAGTGTGTACCTTGTTATTAATCCAGTGTTCTTTTAATAAAGCCAAAGGTCCTCTAACTCTATGCCCAAATACAAGTTCAAATGGACTGAAACCTAATGATTCTTGTACCGACTCCCTTACTGCAAATAGAAGTTATTATATACCCTCACTCCAATCATTTTCATTTTCCACAAAATACGTTCTAATCATAGTCTTGAGGGTAGAATGAAACCTCTCCAAAGCTCCTTGTGATTCTGGATGGTATGCAGACGAAGTAATTTGCTTAACTCCCAATTTATAAACTATCTGTTGAAACAATCCAGACATAAAATTACTGCCTTGATCAGATTGTATTTCCTTAGGTAAACCAAAATAAGTAAAGAATTTTATAAGAGCCTTTGTTACAGTTTTAGTTGTTATATTCCTAAGTGGTACTGCCTCTGGAAACCTAGACGCAGTGCACATGAAAGTCAGCAAGTACTGATAACCAGTTTTTGTCTTTGGTAATGGACCTACACAGTCTATAATACTTTTGGAAAACAGTTCACTGAATGTGGGAATAGGTTGCAGTGGGGCCACTGGAGTAACTTGATTAGGTTTACCCATAATGTGACAAGTATGATACGTTCTGTAAAACGTCGCCACATCTTTTCTCAAACCAGGCCAGCAAAAATGTTTTAAAATCTTGTCCACAGTTTTCCATACCACTTGATGTCCACCCAAGGGAACACTATGGGCTAAAGTTAAGATCCCATTTTGATAAACTTTAGGAACAACTACCTGGTGAACAATATTCCATTCATCATTTGCAGGAATTGTAGGTGTTCTCCACTTCCTCATCAGTACTCCTTTCTCAAAATAATATCCCACTGGCACCTTATCAATTTCACTATCCAGAAGAGCTTGTTCATTTAACTTGATAATCTCTCAGGGTATCTAATCTGCTCTGCTATCATCTCTTTCTGAGACAGAGACAAATCTTCATAGTCAGACTTACTCCAAGAGTCTTGTTCAAACAATGAAGATAAGAAAGTTTCTGACACATCCTCAAAACTCAAATCCTGAGTTGAACAATCATGGGTAACAACCTCATTCTGCACATCAAACTTTTTAGCCATCCATGGTTCCTCTGATTTTATTGTCAAATGCACTTCAAGAAAAACTTGTCCACCTGCCAAGTCATTGCCTAATAATAAAGAAATATCATTCACAGGCAAACTAGGTTGTAGTCCTACTTTAACAAATCCTGTAACTAACACTGACCTTAAATTTACTCTATGTAAATGTACAGGCATAAGGGTATTCCCAACACTTCGTATATAGCTTACCTCACCAGTATCAGACTCATCATTAAACTTTAACACACTGTCTAACATCAGTGATTGAGAAACTCCGGTATCTCTAAGGATTTTTATTGGCACTGGAGTAGATCCCTCTTTCAAGGATACAAGTCTTTCAGTTATAAAATGATCATATCCCTTGTTAACTTGGTCAGACTCTAACAAAGCTTCATTCATGTTTATCAAACACTGTGAATTTACAGGTGTTTCAGTACATTGCACACAAGCATCTGGGACTGCTTCCTTCTCCTTTTTCAATCAGAAACAGTTAGCTATTACGTAAGCAGGTTTCTTAAAATAATTACAAATGGGACCAAACTGTCTTTCCTTCACAGGTTTTCCTTCCTCCCTACTTTTCTCACTAACTTCTGATTTAATTTTAATTAATAAAAAAATTTGTGTTGTTTTTCCTTTTAAAAGTTCTGCCCTGAGGAAATTTATTCTTGTGGATTAAAGCATACTTATCGGCTAATTTAGCAGAATCCTGCAATGTAGCCGTGTCTCCCTCATTTAAGTATGTCTTTACTTTAACAGGGATGCTCCTTTTAAATTCCTCCATTAAAATCAGCTCTTTCAATTTATTATAGTCCCCATTTACATTTTTAGAGGAAACCCATCTCTCAAAACAACAAAGCTTTATCGTAGGCAAATGCCACACAAGTCTTTTCCACAGATTTCTTCAAATTTCTGAATCTTTCTCTATATGCTTCTGGAATTAGCTCATACGCCTTTAATATATCCTGTTTCACAATATCATAATCAAGTGCTTGCTCAGCAGTTAAAGCTGTATAAATGCATTTAATTACACTCTGTAACAACACCGACCATTTCTCTTTCAACTACTCTGAAATCAGTGCAACAGTTTCAAAATGTTGAAAATATTTCTCTACTTCTGTTTCACTAAATGGAGGGACCAGTTTAACTTCCTGACTAACAACAAATGTTTTTCTAGAACCAGAGGACTGATTCTCAGACCTTAATTCCACCATCACAAGTTCAAATTCCCTCTTTTATGTTCAGCTTCTAATCGACTTAGTTCCAAGTTAGCTTCCAATTGTTTCTGTTTTAATTCAACTGCTGTTCTAAGCTTTTCTAATGCTACTTGTTCCAAGTGTATCTGAATCGCTGCTTTACTCACAGGAAACTTATCTAAAATTGTTACATCAAAAACACCCGAATCTATATAGTGTTCTGTGATTTTTCTCTGAATTACAGGCTTTGTTGTAACCTTCAAAATACCTTTAAGTTCCAACCTGCTGGCAATCACAAATACATCACTTTTTTTCACCTTCAATAATAACTCTGGGTCTGGCGAAGCCAGGAAGTTGTCAATATTCATTGTTGCCGAATACCACTCACAAACCAATCAAACAGAAGAATCGGGTATTCCCCTTTTCCAAAACACTGATTGAAAATTAAACAAGCATTTGAACTCAAAAATGGTACGTATCCCACGAGCCCCCAATTGTTATGAGATGGCAACAATGAATACAGAATTGAGACAGGTTTTTTGATAACAAATAAAACATTTATTAAACACTGCTCAAAAAAACCCAAAAGTAAACAAATGACTAACTTAAATGGAAGTTGACTGCTACAGGGCAGCTTGAACAGTTCTTAAAATGAGAAATCCAAACTCAGTTCTTTAAAGTAGTAATGCAAAAGTCCAAAATGATTTACGCAGTTAGGAGAGACTTTCCTTGAAGTAATAAATTCTCTTACATGGCACTACTGCTGATCCCAGCCAAAATATGCTTTGCCCAACAGATTTACGATGAAGGAAATAAAACAGCTTAAAGGCACTGACCTTTCCCTGGCGAAACCTTGCTCTTTAACAGGGACTACCTTGGATTGCAGGTTACTAATTCTTCCTGAATGAAGATTAAATAAGGTCGAACCTGTTCCACTGCCAACAACACCAACTTTTCTCAGTTCTTCAGCTTCCTGAAATTCAATAATTCTTCAATCTCCAACTGGACTTTAACTGGCAGATATTTTCAGAACTGCCTGCACAATGATTCTTACAGTAGAAATTAAAACTCCACTTTAAAATGAAACTGATTCATGAAATCAAATACGCAGCAGAACGGAGTCACTGATGAATTAAGCCATGAACTGACCTGTGTCACAGGGAGGGGTTCTGCTTTTATACAGGCCATCACATGACCTCTCACTGGCAGGAAAATTACATCACTCCACCATCACAAGACCATTACATCATGCCCAGCAGAGCCTCAATTACATCATGGTCATGTCACAGTGACAAAATATCCACGGGGTATGTAACACCCCTTAACATTTTATGCTTTCACCTTTAATCCATGACCTCTAGTTGTCAATTCCCCAACCTAGGTGAAAAATTCTGTTTGAATTTTCCCAATCTGAACCAGTCATAAATTTGTATATGTACTTCTATCAAATCTCCCTTCAATCTTCTACGTTCCAGGGAATGAAGTCCTAACCTATTTAATCTTTCCCTATCCTCAAGTTCTAGCAACATTTTCGTGAATTTTCCCTGTACTCTATCATGCTTATTTACATCTTTCCTGTAGATAGGTGACTAAAACTGCACACAATACTCCAAATTAGGCCTTTCCAATGTCTTACACAAAGTCAATGTAACATCCCAACTCCTGTACTTAATACGCTGATTTATGAAGGCCAATGTGCCAAAAGCTTTCTTTATGTTACTTTTCAATAACTTTCCACTATTGATGTCAGAATCATCAGCCTATAACTTCATGGCTAATTCTTAGAGCCTTGCTTAAACAATGGAATAACATTAGCTCTCCTCCAATCCTCCAGCACCTCAACCATGACTAGAGATGTTTTAAATATCTCTGCTAGGGCCCCTGAAATTTCTGCACATCTCCCACAGGTCCAAGGGAATACCATGACAGGCCTCAGAGATTTATCCACTCTAATTTGCTTCAAGACACCAAATACCTCCTCCTCTGTAATTTGTAGAGGGCCCATGACCTCACTGCTGCATGGCCTCAGTTAAACAGATGCTGTGTCCATCTCCCAAGCAAATAGAGTTGCAAAACAACCATTTAAGATCTCCCTCAACTCTTTTGACTTCACACATAGAATACCATTCTGATCTTCCAGATGACTACTTTTGTCCCTTGCTCTTCACCTATCTGTAGAATCCCTTAGGATTCTCCTTCATCTTCTCTGCCTGATCAATCTCATGTTTTCTTTTTGCCCTCCTGATTTCCTTCCAAAGTGTTCTCTTGCATTTGTTATACCCCTCAAGTTCCTCATTTGTTCCTGCCTGCCCATACCTGCTAGGCATCTCCTTCTTTTTCTTAACGAGGGCTTCAATATTCCTCAAAAACCAAGGTTCCTTAAACCTGTTATCCATGTGTTTTATTCTGACTGGAACAGATAAACTCAGTACTCTTAAAATTTCACTATAGGAAGCCTCCCATTTACCAAATACACCTCTGCCAGAAAACAACCTGTCTCAATCCACTCTCACCAGATCCTTTCTCCAATTTAGAATCTCATCTTATCTTGAAACTAATGCCATATTACCTTGGAACTAATAGCATTATGATCACTAGGTACAAAGTGTCCCCCTGCACAAACTTCTGCTACCTGTTCTGTTTCATTCCCTAACAGGAGATCTAGTATCACTCTCTCTTTAGTTGGGTCTTCTATATACTAATTGCAGAAACTTTCTGGAACACATTTGACAACACTTTTCCAAACAGCCCTTTTACAGTATGGGAGTCACAATCTATATGTGGGAAGTTAAAATTATCTACTATCACAACCTTATGTTTCTTGCAACAGCCTGCAATCCCTCTACAAATTTTCTCCTCTAAATACCATAAACTGTTGGGTAGTCCATAATATAATCCCATTCACCGAGTCATACCTTTCTTATTGCTCATCCTATTCCAATATGCCAGTCCATGGACTCCTCTACTGCCGTATGAGGCCACACTCATGTTGGAGGATCAACACCTTATATTCCATCTGGTTAGCCTCTAACTTGATAGTATGAATATCAATTTCTTGAACTCACAGTAATTGCCCCCCTTTCAACATTCCCCATTCCCATTTCCCTCTCTCACCTTATCTCCTTACCTGCCAATCATCTCCCTTTGGTGCTCCACCCACTTCCCTTTCTTCCATGGTCTTCTACCTTCTCCTTTCAGATTCCAGCCTTTATCTCTTTCACCATTCAATTTCTAGCTCTTTACTTCACACCCTCTCCCTCTCCTGATTTCACCTATCATATACCAGATTGTACTTCTTCCTCCCCTCCCCCCACCTTCTTACTCTCTCATACTTTTTCCAGTCCTGATGAAGGGTCTCAGCCCAAAATATCAACCGTTTACTCTTTTTCCTAGATGCTGCCTGACCTGCTGAGTTCCTCTAGCATTTTGTGGGCATTTCATATCCTTCTTATTCTTCAGTTCTTCCCATAAAGCCTCACTAGATGAGCTCTGCAGTCTTTCCTGAGTACTGCCATGACTTTTCCCTGACGGATAATGCCATTTCTTCCTCTTTAATCTCTCCTATTCTAACATATCTAAAGCAACAGAACCCCAAAACACTGAACTGCCAGTCCTGCCCATCCTACAACCAAATCTCACTAATGGCTACAGTGTCATAATTCCATGTGCTGAACAATGCCTTTCCTACAACACTCCTTACATTGAAATACATGCAGCTCAGAACATTAGTCCCACCATACTCAACCTTTTGACTCCTGACCTTGCATATAGGTTTAATAACATCCTTCTCAACAACATTTCTATCTGTTCTGGTGCTCCAGTTCCCATATCCCTGTTATTACTAAAATATGTTTGGCAAGGCTCTACAGAACCCTGCTGTTCTAATTCACAATAAATATAGAATAGCATCAAATGTTATCCAGCACCCAGTATAACAGTGGGTAACAGTGGCTCTGTTCTCCCCTGAGTGCAGCTGGGTCCTACTCCACTCTTGGTGGCCTCTTTGCTTCTCTTCCTCCATATTGAAGGAGGATATCTGCAATACAGCTGGAATTTTCATTTGGCGACCAACACAATGTCTACATTCTGTGTGAGTCCAGGCACTGTCAGTCTTGATGCTCCAACAGGTATGTAGACAGATATTCCTCACTTCTTGCAGATATGATATCATGGGATACCATATTTGTAGACCTGGCTCACCCATAAGCAATATGGTAAGCAAAAGCAACACTGTTGGAGGAGAGAGCAACTCTCGTGACAAAGATAAGGAATGGTGTCTATTACTCCACACTTTTGTATATTTACAGGAACCAGAAATTATATTTTCAAATGAAAGAAGAATAGTTATCATCTGAAGCCTCAATATCTTTTAATATTCTTTAGAGGAAATGGGTGCAAAGAATTATCCACACCTTATTCTTCCAGAGCACTTTATAGCAAACACGGAAACTCCACATAAAGGAAGAAGGCAAGGATATTCTTCAAATCCTATTAGCAAGCCTTAAAATCATCTTAAAGGAACAAATAAGGACAACTATTTCATAATGATTGTGCGAATTTGAGGTTGAATGCAGTTTTTCTTCTTCAAGCCTGTGTAGATATTGATGAACAGTCTTTTGTTATATACGTTGTCTCTTTTTTTTTGTTGCTTTGCATGAGGTGCCTCCTGCAATCTGCACCCACCTCCAACCCCTTCACCTTGCATTTGTTGACGAGTCCTTACTTCATGGCAGCTGTAGTCATGGCAACACCCGAAACCTGCGATAAGCAGGTGCCACGTGATCAGGTGTGGCAAATGAAAGCAACTGGACTCTCAATACTACAAATGGCTTCAGATAAACGATGCTTTTATTTGGTGTTCACATTTGCTGCATTTAAATAGAAAATACAATGACAGAGAGTGTTGACCACCAGGAGGAACAGCAAGAGGGAGAGTTAATATGATGCTGGGGTCTTTGCTGCTTTATCAGTGCTTTCCCAGTCTTTCTCCCACAACATTTTAACCTGATTGACTTTGGGTATCGGACAAGGTCTGGCTCAGAAGAATAAGAGTCTGATTTAAATAGCACTTCTTAACACAACATCCTCTTTGTAAACATAGGTTCAATTACAGTTTGAAAGGGTTCATTGAGAATGGACCTGCCAGCATCATATTAACTCCCTCAGCACGCTGTTAATTTTTGGTCAAATTCTTCCTTGTAATTCAGCCTTATGTTTAAATGCAGCAAACGTAAATACTAAATAGGAACATCAGTTATCAGAAGTCTAGAATTGAGAGTCCAGTCTCTTCCATTCACTAGGCCTGATCATGTGGCACTTGCTTATCATAGTTCCTTGACATTGTCATGACTTTGTCTGCCATGAAATGGAGCCTCATCTACAAGAGCAAAGAGAAAGGGGAGGAAGTGGAGTGGAGATAACAGGAGCCATCTCATGTCTAGGAACAGCTGGTGGGCTTAGTGGTACAGATTTACAATGTTAATGTGGACTTTTCTTTGCTGGCGTCCTCAATCCCCTTCAATTCACTGGGGACTCCTGCCTAACCGTACAGTCCTACCTGCTGATTCTGGGTTGAAGTTGAGTCCTAGGAATTAAAACCCATTGGAGCTTGGTGTACAACTAACACACATTCTCGAATCCTGAACATGAGAAAGTCTGCAGATGCTGGGTACCCTAAAATGCTGGAGGAACTCAGCAGGTCAGGCAGCATCTATGGAAAAAATGAAACAGTGAATGTTTAGGGCCAAGGTCCGTCTTCAGGACTTTTAGAACCCTGCCTTATTTGAAAACACAATACAGTATTTTCTGGCTCAAATATAAATGACAGCGTCAGGTTAGGAGGTTGATTCTACTTCCCAATAACCTGTATAATTTGAAAACTAGATGCAAAGTACCCCTAAGGTGTAGGTGAGTAAATAGAATCTGGGGAGAACTGATGGGAATGTGGGGAGAATAAAGTGGAATTACAAATTTTAATACAAATGTGTAATTGATGGTCATCAGTGACACAATGGGCTGAAGGATCTGTTTCTGGCTATGTCAATCCACAACTATATGACTCTACTCTTGGAAATGACAACTATGTACATTTCACGTGAAGGCATGGGCCAGCTCAGTCATGTTTGGCATCCACTATTCATCATCTGTAAGAAAAACATTAAATGTGATTCCTTCTTGGTATATGCTGAAATAAAATGGAAGTCTGTAAGACAAAATGGTGTTAGTTTGGAGTGGGATTGTTTTGAGAAAGTACAAGAGAACCAGCCCACAGCACGTTTTAGAGAAAGTTAAAGGAGTTCAAGTCTATATTCATAACACCAGATAATGGTGGAAAACATGCTTGTCTGGGGAAAGTGCGATCAATGTGCATTCTCACGGGGAAGTACTCCTGTAAAGGCATTTGAAGGGTATAAAAAGGGGCAAGTCCCTTGTGCAAGGGGAGAGAGGAAAGAGACTGAGAAGGATAGTGAAAAAGAGCGAGTGACATGAACCCTCTCTTAGGATTAGCGTTAGTGATGGAGTTGAAGAAAGGAACAAATATGTCAAGATGGTAAGAGTACATCAGAAGAGAGAGAGAAAAGGCTGCATTCTGCAGATCAGCTCATTTGGTGAATGATAAATATTAGTTTGCTTTCTGTACTGCTATTTCATTAACCACTTGTTTTGTGTTTTATATTGCATATTCTATATAAATTTAATAAAACAATTTATTGTGGTTTAAACTGCATACAGTGTTCCCTGTGTTTGCAGATGCATATACAAATGCCTATTACTGAGTCAGGAAAGAACAATGAACAAATTTTTAAATAATTTTCATTACATTCCCTTATTCTCTACCCTTTCACATCTGAATAGTCTTCCAATGCTTGATTCTAGACTCTCATTTGAGAGAACAACCCTGTGAAATGTGGGAACTGTGGGAAGATGTTTCAGCATTGGATATTCTTCCTTAGTAGAATAAGAAATAAAGCTGTAAGCATGAGGGATGAAATTAAAAACTAGAATTCCATCACTTACTATTGCCAAAGTAGATGCACAAGTTTCCATTATGGGCCAAACCTTAATGCAGGGAACTGCATCTGTAATTAAATGTTGAGATATCTGACTGGTACCTCGCAGAAGTATTGCTGAAGTATTAATGTAGCAAATCTTGAGCTCAACAGCACCACAGCAGAGGCCTCTAAGCAAAAATATTTCAAATTGGCCAGTTCTGATTTTTTTCTTTACTGTCCTTGTTATTTGCAAAAGATAGGGCAGTGGTTTCCTGCAGGCAACAAAAAAGATCACTAAGACCTGATGCACCATCAAAAACTCACTCTGAGACGTAAGGTGAGATATCGGCTTTTTTTGACTGGAATAAGGAACAAACAGTGAGTGACCACCATACTACATCCTGGAGACTGAGAGGCCGGGCTCAGGCCTTGATCACCTTTATACAGGGGTCTGTGGGAGGAGCCACAGGAGCAGTCAGCAGGGGGCGTGTCCAGATAGGTATATGCAGTTCACCACAAGACCCTGACGTTTAGACTACAATGACATACAACTGAAAAGCCCTCCATAGATGTAACAACTGTAATGCAAGTTTCAGTGTGAAAATCTGCCAATGCATTTCTTCCCCATTGTTTCAAAACTCAACCCAGGTCCAGCTCTGGTCACACACCCAGCCCACACTTCAGACTCAAGCTCCTGTTGCAAACCAACTTTCCTGTTACCCAGATCTCACAAATACATGGATTCACACAACGGTAAATTAAAAGGTAACAAGGACCTAGTCTGTATAAATTAAGTTGACATAAGTTAAAGAATTTGAAAAAAGTAATCCCCAGAGGAGAGGATACACGTATCACAGGCTTGTGACATATCACACCTCTGAACTTCAATTATAAAGAACCTGCTCCCAGGCATCTTTTAGAAGCCTCATTCGCAAGAATATGGCAGAACTGAGAAACCTCAGTACTTATACATTAAGACCAAGAAATGGTGGAAATATTCAGCAATGCTTCTGTCATTGTGGTGAGAGAACTAACTAAATATTCAAGATAATATGCAATCACAAAACATTAATAGGAATATTTTTAACTTCTATAACTAAATAGCCAATTGCTATGTAACTTAGCTATTGTTCAATTATTCGCTAATGTGCTGTAATCTACTCCCTAAGTATTGAATGTTTGGAGGTGCAACTTATTAAAACTAAGATCTCAGTGCAGAGAAAATAACATCTGTGTGACAAAGATAGTACCAATGAGAAGAGGAAAGGGTAACATTGGAATTAAGAATTAATTAAATTTGATCTTCCTGTATTGTTCTGGTATATTTGAACTTAAGACTACTAACCCCATTCTGCCTCTGACAAGATATGTTTACTAGTTAAGGTATTGGACTAATAATTAACGTGATTCATTAAATGAGTAAGATGCAAAGTCAAATACCACTACACCAGCTGGGGCATTTACATTTGGTTATTAACATCAGATATTAAATTGGGCAAAAGCACTTGCTTTAGCAATGGTATCCATAAAATAGAGTTATAAAAACTCAGCTGGTTCAAAGTGCCCTTCATTTACCCAATATCCAGAGCAATGTAAATGATTCTTAACTACCATTTGAAATGGTCCAGCAAGCCACTCAGCTGTTAAAACCATATTAGAATGGGTTAAAAATAAAGCCATGTAAACTGCATTGGATTGGATGAAGTCGTGCCCAAGCTCAAATTAAATAGAAACAGGAAAACCACCTGCCAATTCAAACCTGTGGAGCTTCCTCAAATGATGAATCAGTGAATCTCCATGTTGAAAAAGGGAAAAAAACACAAAGGGCATCAGGGAGACAGATTCCATAACAAGTGGGTCAGTAATATCACGAACCAGGCCCTGAAGGTTACAGGGCTAGGTCTATAGCAAATAGTGAATAAATTATTATAATGAATCAATCCACTTGATCTCACTCTCATGTCAGGTGCATCTGTCCTTGATAGTCACCAGCAGGAAAGTCAAATGGGATGGGACTGGCATCTCCCAAAACTGTATTTTGTGAGGCAGTGTGGACCATCAGCAAAAAGATTAGAATTTATAACCTTATGGTCTGTACAAGGTCTCACTCTCTTTACCAACAACCCAGGTAACTGACTGTGAGGTTGAAAGAGTAGGTCAGGAGTGGCAGAAGGATATATAACAATAAGCAGCCAAACTGGTGAAACTGTAACATGGGTCTATATGCATGCTAAACCACAAAGGTAGTAATCCATCATGCAACCAATGATCGGTTTGTTTACAATTGAGTCACATGTGAAAGATATTGGTCAATTAAGCAACCAACAGGAGGAGGAGGCACCAGGAAAATTCCCACCCTCCAATCTCATGGCCAGGCATAGGTTTTAACTTCAAGTACTTGTAACAATCCTCAGCCAGAAGTGCCATTTGACTGATCCTCATGATATTCCCATCATTACAGAAGCCAGTCTAACTATTTTGATTCACTTAATGCAATGAAGATTCAGCTGAGAGTATTTAAACCATAAGACATGGGAATAGAACTAGACTATTCAGCCTGCTCTGCCATTCCATCATGGCTGATCTCAGATCCCACTCAACCCCATACACCTGCTTTCTCGCTATAACCTTTGATGCCCTGACTGATCAGGAAATGATCAGTTTCCATTTTAAATATACCCAGAGACTTGGCCTCCACTGCAATCTGTGCTAGAGCATTCCACAGATTTATAACTCTCCAGCTATAAAAAAAAAATCTTCCTTACTTCTGCTCTAAAAGGTTGCCCCTCAATTTTGAGGCTGAGCTCTCTAGTTCTGGATAGCCCCATCATACGAAACATCCTCTCCACATCCATCCTATCTAGTCATTTCAAGATTTGGTAGGTTCAATGAGATCCCCCTGCATTCTCCTAACTTCCAATGAGTACAGGGCCAAAGCTGCCAAATGCTCCTCACATGTTAACCCCATCATTCCGGAATCATCCTTCTGAACCTCCTCTGGACTCTCTCTAATGACAACACATCCCTTCTGAGATATGGGATCCAAAACTCTTGACAATGCTCTTATTCTGGCCTGACTAGTGTCTTATAAAAGTTCAGCAGTATCTCCTTGCCTTTATATTCTATTCCCCTTGAAATAAATGCCAACATTGCATTTGCCTTCTTTACCACAGACTCAACCTGTAAATTGACCTCCTGAGAGTCTTCCATAAGGACTCTTAAGTCCCTCTGCCCCTCTGATGTTTGAACCTTCTCCCCATTTATATAATAGTCTGCATTATTGTTCCTTTTATCAAAATGCATTATCATACATTTCCCAACACTGCATTCCATCTGCCACTTTTTTGTCCAGTCTTCCAATCTGTCTCAGTCCTGCTGCAATCGCATTGCTTCCTCAGCACTACCTACCCCTCCACCTATCTTCATATCATCCGCAAACTTTGCCACAATGCCACCAATTCCATACTTGGTACAGCAAAGGCTAAAGGTCCAGACAGCTTCTCAAATTAATGATGAAGGCTTACATTCTAGAATGACCTGCATCTCTAGCCAAGATATTCCAATACATTTACGACACTGGCATTTACTCATCAATATGGAAGATTGCCCAAGCTTCTACTATTGACAAATGATGGACAACTGCTGTTCAATCTCTCTATTCTTTACCATCAGCAAAGTAATGCTAGCAGTATCACCATAAAGGCCTTAATTCATCTCATTGGTCCTCTTCACTGCCTTTTTTCAATCATGAACTGAGTACCAAAGCTGAGTCTAAATAACTAATACCATGTCATCAAGACACCACTTGGTCAAGCACGGCATGTTGACGTCCTGGTAAAACTGAACTCATTCGAGGAAGTACATTTATAATTGTTGCCACAGAAAAACAAAGATGATTGGAACTGTTAGAGGCCAATTATGCCAGCCCCAGGGCACCATGGCAGGAGTTCCCCAGGGCCATGTCTCAGTCCCAAGCAACACATACAAAATGCTGATGGAACGCAGCAGTTTAGGCAGCATCTATAGGGAGAAGCGCTGTCAACCTTTCAGGCCGAGACCCTTCGTCAGGACTAACAGGAATGAGGTTGGAATTGGAACAGGGTATGGTGAAGTCAAGACAGTTGATGTCCCATCAGCAATTAGCAATAAAGAGATCCAGAGCAGGCAGAGACCAGAGCGGGGTGTCCATGAAGAGGAGGAGGGCTGAAGACAGGAGGAGGGGTCATCGGTGGGGGTAGGAGAGTCGTTGCCAAAGAAGTAAGCTCGGAGACAGAGCCGGCGGAAGAACAGTTCAGCGTCATGGCGTACGCAGAACTGGCTGAAGTGTGGGTGAAGGGGGACAAAGCTGAGGCCCTTAATGAGGACAGAGCGCTCTGCCTCAGAGAGTTGAAGGTCGGAGGAGATGGTAAAGACCCGGCACGGATGAGAGATGTGATCAGAGGAGGGAGGGAGGCTGGTGGTGTCGGTGGAGAGGGGAGGGTTGGGGTGAGAGGAAGATGGAGCCTCTGAGGGCCCAGGAGCTGATGATGGGATCTGAGAGAGAGGAGATTGCAGAGTGGTGGTGGGGGAAGGGGAGACGGGAGTCACAATCGCAGCATGTGAAGACCCGGCCTGGAGTTCAGGCTGGAGTCGCAGTCGATGGTTGTGCAATTGCTTTGAAGCTGTCCAAGATTTTTGGAACCTGCGTTGATGGTGCTGGAGTCCAGGTTGTGAATATGCCCTGGGTAGCTAGGGCAGCCGAGATCGATGGCCGGACCCAGGGCCGCGATACAAAATCCATGCTCTGGGGTCTGCAGATGGAAGATCTTGCGATCCTTGCAGGATATGATAAAGTCAAAGAAATGGCGATTGCACACATGGATCCGACAAAGGATGAAATAACGGACAGGTCCATTGCAAACGGAGAAAAAGGTGTCCCAGAGGCATGGAAGGGATTGTGATAGGGACGTCAGGTACCTTCTTATGGCAGAGAGTGTCACCCTCAGAGCTCAACAGGAGAAACAACGGGAGGCAGAGTCAATTAAATGTGAAGCAGTGAGGTTAGAATTGGAACATGATGTGGTGAAAGGAGTGAGGTTGGAATTGGAACACAGTGTGGTGAAAGGAGTGAGGTTGGAATTTGAACACAGTGTGGTGAAAGGAGTGAGGTTGGAATTGGAACATGGTGTGGCGAAAGGAGTGAGGTTGGAATTGGAACATGGTGTGGTTAAAGGAGTGAGGTTGGAATTGGAACATGGTGTGGTGAAAGGAGTGAGGTTAGAATTTGAACACAGTGTGGTGAAAGGAGTGAGGTTGGAATTGGAACACAGTGTGGTGAAAGGAGTGAGGTTGGAATTGGAACATGGTGTGGTTAAAGGAGTGAGGTTGGAATTGGAACATGGTGTGGTGAAAGGAGTGAGGTTAGAATTTGAACACAGTGTGGCGAAAGGAGTGAGGTTGGAATTGGAACACAGTGTGGTGAAAGGAGTGAGGTTGGAATTGGAACACAGTGTGGTGAAAGGAGTGAGGTTAGAATTTGAACACAGTGTGGTGAAAGAAGTGAGGTTGGAATTGGAACACAGTGTGGTGAAAGGAGTGAGGTTGGAATTGGAACACAGTGTGGTGAAAGGAGTGAGGTTGGAATTGGAACATGGTGTGGTTAAAGGAGTGAGGTTGGAATTGGAACATGGTGTGGTGAAAGGAGTGAGGTTAGAATTTGAACACAATGTGGCGAAAGGAGTGAGGTTGGAATTGGAACACAGTGTGGTTAAAGGAATGAGGTTGGAATTTGAACACAGTGTGGCGAAAGGAGTGAGGTTGGAATTGGAACACAGTGTGGTTAAAGGAGTGAGGTTGGAATTTGAACACAGTGTGGTTAAAGGAGTGAGGTTGGAATTGGAACATGGTGTGGTGAAAGGAGTGAGGTTGGAATTGGAACATGATGTGGTGAAAGGAGTGAGGTTGGAATTGGAACATGATGTGGTGAAAGGAGTGAGGTTGGAATTGGAACATGGTGTGGTTAAAGGAGTGAGGTTGGAATTGGAACACAGTGTGGTTAAAGGAGTGAAGTTGGAATTGGAACACAGTGTGGTGAAAGGAGTGAGGTTGGAATTGGAACACAGTGTGGTTAAAGGAGTGAAGTTGGAATTGGAACACAGTGTGGCGAAAGGAGTGAGGTTGGAATTGGAACACAGTGTGGTGAAAGGAGTGAGGTTGGAATTGGAACACAGTGTGGTGAAAGGAGTGAGGTTGAAATTGGAACACAGTGTGGTGAAAGGAGTGAGGTTGGAATTGGAACACAGTGTGGTGAAAGGAGTGAGGTTGGAATTGGAACATGGTGTGGTGAAAGGAGTGAGGTTGGAATTTGAACACGGTGTGGTGAAAGGAGTGAGGTTGGAATTGGAACACAGTGTGGTTAAAGGAGTGAGGTTGGAATTGGAACATGATGTGGTTAAAGGAGTGAGGTTGGAATTGGAACATGGTGTGGTGAAAGGAGTGAGGTTGGAATTTGAACACGGTGTGGTGAAGTCGAGACGGTTGATGTCCCATTGGCTATTAGCAATAAAGAGATCCAGAGCAGGCAGAAGACCAGAGGAGTGAGGTTGGAATTGGAACACAGTGTGGTGAATGGAGACCCAGACATTGTCATCTACTTCATTACTGATCTTCCTTCTATTATAAGTCAGATGTGTGGATGTTCACTGATAATGCACAGTATTCGATTCCATTTGAACCCACTCAATCAGTAAGCAGTTCACAAATGTATGTAGCAACACCTAGACGACACTTGGGCATGGGCTGATACACAGAAAGTAACATATACACCACATTCACCAGCAATGACAACCTCTAGCAAGAGAGAGCATTATTGTCTAACCCGGACATTCGTGACCTTTATTATACCAGTTCCTCCACCGTCAACACCTTGGGTTCCCCAGTAACTAGAAGCTAAACTGGACTGACCAATTAAGTACTGTGTTTACATGAGCAAGTCAATTGGGTATCCTGCATTAACTAACAACCTGACTCTCTAAACTCTTCCCACAATTTTCAATGCACGAGCCAGGAAGGTGATAGAGTACTTTCCATTTGCCCAAAGCAGTACAGTTACCATGATCAGTGTCGGATTACCAAAAACATGAACCATCTGGTAAATTTGGGGGAGCCAGACAAATTGAAATTAACCTGTAAATGCATGTTTATTCATTTTGAGAGGTCTAGTAAGAGAGGACTTTGGTTATGGTCCAGGGAGAATTAATGAACAGGGGAACCTTGGAGTAAATATTCATAGTTCTCAAAATGTGGCAGTGTCGGTAAATAAGGTGCTGAAGAAAGTTCACAAGATGTCAGCCTTCATTACTCCAGGTATAGAACACACTCAGTGGCTACTTTATTAGATACATCTGCTCAATAATTCAAATATCTAATCATGTGGCAGAAACACAATGTATGAAAGCATGCAGAGCTGGTTTAGAGGTACAGCTGTTATTCAGACCAAACATCAGAATGGGGAAGAAGTGTGATCTAAGTGTCTTTGACTGTGAATGATTGTTGGTGTCAGGTGGGATGGTTTGAGTATCACAGAAACTGCTGAATTCCTGGGATTTTCACACACAACAGTCTCTAGAGTTTACAGACAAACAAAAAAACACCCAGTGAGCAGAAGTTCTGTGAGCAAAAATAACAGAGGTCAGAGGAGACTGGACAAATTGGTCAAACCGTTAAGAAGGCAACAGAAACTCAAATAACCACACGTTACAACAGAAGAACATCTCTGAACACACAATATGTCAAACCTTGAAGTGGGACAGACTACAGCAGCAGAAGATCACAAATAAACCCTCAGTGGCAACTTTATTAAGTACAGGAAGTACTGAGCAAGGAGTTCATAGTACAACTTTATAAAACTTCGGTTAGACCACAACTGAAGTAATATATGCAGTTCTGGTTATTACTCTATGGTCAGGAAATTTACAGAGGAGATTTACTGGGATGCTGCCTGAAATTGGAACATTTTATTAACGAGGGCAGACTGAACAGTTGGGCTTGTTTTCCTGGAGCAGGGGAGGATTCATCAAATTACCAAGAATATTTAAGTATGGGCAGTAGCATCCCTTAAATGAATTTAATTATTAGGCAAATTGATGTATATTCTCACATGTACCAGGAGAGGCTGAGTGGAGATCAAATAGACATATGCAAAATTATCAGTAGACAGGAAAGGATAAATAACGAGAAACTTCTCCCCATAACAGTGGTGTTTAAAGCCAGGGGCATAAGTTAAGGTGAAGAGGAATAGGTGAGAAGGGATTTACGGTTGGTTGCGGTCTAGAACATAATGCCCAAGGTGACAAAGGCAGAAGGCCCATGGGAACACCACCATGTTCCCCTTCATGTTTCAAACTTTTCTTGGAAATATATTGTATTTCCTTCACTGTTACTCTACCTAAAATCTTGCACTGATAGCCAACAACACCAGATGAACTGTTGCTGTTCAAACACAGCTCAACACTGTAGCTATTGCAGCTCAAGGCATTCCAGAGTTTAAAGTTCAAATTCTGGTGCCTTTCTGTAAGGAGTTTCTGTATGTCCTCCCCATGGAAAGTGTGGGTTTTCCACGGATGCTCCAGTTTCCCCCCACAGTACCAATGATATACTGGGTAGGTTAATTGGTCATTGTAAATTGTCCTGTGATTAGGTTAAGGTTAGTTGGAATTGTGGGGTTCCTGGGACGGCAAGGCTCGAAGGACTGGAAGGGCCTACTCCGTGTTGTATTGCTAAAATTAAATAAGGTTACTCACCATCAAAATATCAAGGACATTTAAAGATGGGCAGTAACACCCACCTCCCTTAAATGAATTAAAATACTAGGTAAATTGTTTTATTATTGTCACACATACCAAGGTGCAGTGAAAAATTTTGTTTTGCAAGCCAACCATACAAATCATTCCATTACATCAATACATTGAGATAGTACAATGGAAAATCGGTAACAGTATGCAGAGTGTTACAGAGAAAGTGCAATGCAGGCAGACAATAACATGCAGAACCACAACGAGATACAGCAGATTGTGCGGCTAAGAATCCATCTTATATAAGAGGTCCGTTCAATAGTCCTATTGCAGAGAAATAGAAGCTGTCCTTGAGCCTGGTGGTAAATGTTTTCAGGCTTTAATATCTTCTGCCAAATGGAAGAGGGGAGAAGAGAGGATGTTTTGAGTGGGTGGGGTCATCAATTACTCTACTGTAATCTATAATAACCTTCTTCGCTATAAACTATGCCTCCTAATCTTGCGTCATTCACAAATTTTCAGCAATTTAAAGTTAGTAACACTGCAGGTGCATTACCCACAGTGTACATGTATTTTCTCTATATCACCCAAGATACATCATAGCCATACAGTATTTTACCACCAACCCTTTCTGCAGCTCAACCCCACATTCCCCATACATGCTGATTGAAAAGTGCTCTACAAAATCATAAAAGCCATGAGAAAATAAGTCTAGAACTGGCATTAGAAAACATGACTACCTCCCTCTGCTATTGGAATAGAATTAAAGCATAAGTTGTTGACACCAGTTACGACACTTTACATTTATGTCATGTCAGTAAAATGTTAAAACTCTCAAACTGATTTTAGGTCTGAGACAGATATGGTAATAGTAGCACAATGCAAGACTATAATGTTAAAAGGGAAGATTGGGAGTAATGGAGAGTGCTCGGTTAACGCACTCAGTACACGTGCATTTACACTACACGCACAAACATTGTCACTCTGTTGAAGTTGCACTGAGAGCGCACACTTCATTGTCTTCCCCCAGTATATTCCACAAATGAGTCCTAAAGGGTTTGTCGTTGTGCTGCCTTTCCTGCCATACTGTTTGAAATATTCCATTTCTTTAGTGATGGGGTTGTGTAAATGATGTGTACATATTGTTTGTACACTGTATGTAAGATAGATACTACTATTTATTTTGTAATATAATTATAACTACATTGTGAAGTGCATTATATTCTGATTCATGTGTTGTCTTAAGTTAACTTTGTGGGTAATTAAAGATGGTATATTCAAGATTCAAGATTCAAGATTCAAAAACTTTATTGTCGTTCTAACCATACATCAGCTCTGCAGGGCAGAATGAGACAGCGTTTCCCAGGAGCAGTGCAATCATAACATAACAAATGCAACACTAAATAATAAACATAACAATAAAAAGTAAATAATAAATAGTAGAACACACAGCCACATGTCAGTTAAAGCAAGTTATAAGTGTCCAGTGCAAGTTAAAAGTGTCCAAAGCAGAGTCAGGTAGAGCAGCTATTTAGCAGTCTGACTGCCTGTGGGAGGAAGCTGTTTAGAAGCCTTGTGGTTTTAGTTTTGATGCTCCTGTAACATTTACCTGATGGCAGAAGAACAAACAGTTCATGGAGAGGGTGTGAGGGGTCTTTAATGATGTATCGTGTCTTCTGGAGGCATTGACTCTGAAAGAGGTCTTGGACAGTAGGTAGGGAGACCCCAATAACCTTCTCTGCTCCCCTAACCACCCTCTGCAAGGCTTTTTTGTTGGCAGCACTGCAGCTGGAGTACCAGGTTGTGATGCAAAAGGTCAGCACACTCTCAACCACGCCTCTGTAGAAATGTAGTTAAGATGTTAGTGGGGAGTGATGCTTGTTTAAGCTTCCTCAGAAAGTGCAATCTCTGCTGGGCTCATTTCACAATCCCAGTGGTGTTCCTGGACCAGGTGAGATTGTCCGAGATCTGCACCCCAAGGAACTTGATGTTTTCCATTCTCTCCACTGTGGAGCCTCTGATGCTGACCGTCTGAAATCGACAATCATCTCCTTGGTTTTGGTGACATTAAGCATCAAGTTGTTGTCACTGCACCAGCTCTGTAGGTGTTTGACCTCCTCCCTGTACATTGTTTCTTCATTTTTGCTGATGAGCCCCACTACTGTGGTATCATCAGCAAATTTAATGATCAGGTTCTCCTTGAATCTGGCTGCACAGTCATGTGTTAGTAGTGTAAACAGCAATGGGCTAAGCACACAGCCTTGTTGTGATCCAGTGCTCAGTGTGATGGAGTCAGAGATGTTCCTGTCTATAAAAATGGGACAGATTTCTCTCAGTGGGAGAAAGAGATTGAGCTACCAGGAATTCATACTGGACATAGAATGTATCTATTATTGTATTTTCTGGTAGATATCTTTTTGTAAGTATTGGCAGTTTTCTTGTTAATATTTTTGCTAAATTTTTGTTTGATATTGATGCACTAATAAACACCCTTGCATTAATGGGCTAAGTAGCTCCAGCCATTTTGTCTCTTCAGTCAAAACCCATGAATCGTAATATATGGTAACAATAGTAGGATACCCATAAATAAATGTGTTTAAATTGAACAAAAGTGGAACTCGGGTCCTGAGTCAGGAAACTCCCAGAGGCAAAGAATCAAGAAGTTGCCTGGGAAACAGTGGAGACCTCAGAGGAGGAAGAACTCTCCGAACCCTTGCTGGAAAATCTGTTCCGAGACTTTTTGGCTGCCCAGTGGAGGAGACATGATGCTTTTAGGAAGGAATTCTAAAGCCTGAGGAAAGGTTGCCAAAATGCTGTCTTACCAACTAGGTGACGATATTGAAAACTATCTCCTCAGGTTCAAGAGGAGGAGTGGGCCTGTCAACTGGTGCTACTACTGATGTATAAAGCTCTTAAAGCCTATACTGCAATGGATGAAGAGAAGTCCAACAACTATCCTGACCTGAAGGAGGTGCTGCTGGCTAAATTTGATCTCTTGGTAGAAAGCTTTTGTCAATGCTTCTGCTCCAGTTCTCTACCACCGGGGAAGTCACCCACACAAATATATCATCACCTGAAGGGTTTCTACCGTCGATGGGTTCGACCAGACCAGAAGAGGAGGTTGGTGAGACCATGGTTTTGGAGCAGCTGCTACAAGTGCTTCCTCCAGAGACCAGAACATGGGTCCAAGAGTATGAGCCAGCAGATGGACTCACTGCAGCCCATCTGCCCTGCAGAGCCACAATGCCTGAAAGGGGGAGACATCATGGCCATCATTCTGAAGCAATAGAGACACCAACCCTCCAAGGCACTGTCAGGGTAACTCTGTGGAATTGGGAAATGGGAGAAATGAGGGTAAAGAACCTTTGGTAGTTGCTCCTAAGTCTTTTATTTGCTACCATTGTCAGCAGCCAGGTCATAAGTCCTCTGTATGTCCTCTCAAGAAACACAAATTGTCAGGTATGTGCTATGTAGCAAGAGAGGAATGTGAAAATGATAATGACTGTAATGATTGTGACTGTTAATGAAAAACAAGCAGAATGTGAGGAGAAAGAGACTTTGTTTATAGTTGTCAAAGTCAATAGAAAACGCGTTAAAGCTCTTTTAAATTCTGGTACCACGCTGTCATTTATTAAGAAAAGTCATGCCACTGCTTTTGGTAAACAAGAGAAAATCTGCAGATGCTGGAAATCCAAGCAACACACACAAAATGCTGAAGGAACTTATGGGAAAGAGTACAGTCGACGTTTTGGGACGAGACCCTTTGGCAGGACTGGAAAAAAAAATGAGGGGTAGAGTTAAAAGGTGAGGGGAGGGGTGAAATAAATAGCTGGGAAGTTGATTGGTAAAAGACATACAGGAGAAGGGGGAGTCAATAGGTAGGTAGAGTAGGCCATGGAAGAAAGAAAAGAGGGGCGTAGCACCAGAGGAAGGCGATGAGCGAGCAAGCAGGAAGGTAAGGTGAGAGAGGGAAAAGGGAATGGGGAATGGTGAAGGAGAGGGGGGCCATTACCACACGCTCTAAAAGTCGATGTTCCTGCCATCAGGTTGGAGGCTACCCAGATGGGATATTAGGTGTTGTTCCTCCAACCTGAGTGTGACGTCATCACAACAGTAGAGGAGGCCATGGATTGACATGTTGAAATGGGAATGAGAAGTGGAATTAAAATGGGTGGCCACTGGGAGATCATGCTTCTTCGAGCAGACGAGGTGATCAGCAAAGCGGTCTTATGTCGGGCCTTCTGGTGGACAGGGCTTAGGTGCTCGGTGAAGCAGTCTCCCAATCTACATCAGACACGTTCCCCCCCACCCTTCACCATTCCCTCACCCTATCTCCTTGCCCTCCCATTGCCTCCCTCTGGTACTCCTCCCCCCATTTCTTTCCTCCATGGCCTTCTGTCCTCTCCTAACAAACTTCCCCTTCTCCAGCCCTGTATCTTTTTCACCAATCAACTTCCCAGATCTTTACTTCATCCTTTCCCCTCCTGGTTTCACCAATCACCTTGTGTTTCTCTCTCCTCCCCCCACCTTTTAAATCTAATCCACATCCTTTTTTTTCTGGTCCTACTGAAGGGTCTCAGTCCAAAACGTCGACTGTACTTTTTTCCATAGATACTGCCTGGCCTGCTGAGCACTCTGTGTGTGTCCCCTGCATTTGGTGTTGACTACAGTCACCAAACACCTGTTCAATGTGTCCTTGGTGACTGTAAGTCTGAGCCTCGGGCAGAACTCACTCCTGGGCTAGATGACCACAAGTATTTGACAAATGGGGGGGGGGGGGGGGTGCTGGAAAAACAATGAGTTGGCGTGAATCTGGGGAAAGATTTACCTGTGTTACATGAGTTACTAAGGAAGGGAAACAGCCAATCATATCCATTAATCCAGGAGTAGGTAGTGCTGTTTTGTATTTTGACATGATTCCTGCCAACACAAAGCAATGGTGGGGTGTTACAATCCCTACCTGACTTAGATGCGCGTCTATGCGAGGGAGGAACCAAAAGACCTAGAAAGTCACACCAGCAATGGCACCCTGAGAAATATGCTGGTTCTCCTGCCTCTGGTGATATTTGTACAGGTGATATACCCATAGATTATGATATTAAGGGGCCTGGGAAGGTTGACCTCTCCTATCTTTGATTGCCACCAAAGAGTGGAGCTACAAGAGAGTTTTACTGACTTTCTACAACTGTTCCAAAAAAACGAGGACTGGAGAAGGTCTAAGACTGGATCAGAGCTGACAAGGGTTCAGTACACCAGCACTGCTACAGACCTGACTTGGAGGAGCCCTGAAGGATAAGGCTTGGACCATGCTGGAGCTGGGAGTCATCAAGCCTTCAAATAGTGAGTGGAGTTGTCCTATCGTTATCGTCTCCAAGAAGGATGGCACCCTGAGGGTATGCACTGATTTCCATAAGCTGAATGCCATTTCTTTATCCTGTATTGATGACCTATAGAAAGAATTAGACAGGCAAACTACATTACTACACTTAACCTTAGTAAAGGCTACTTGCAGGTTCCCCTGGATGACCAATCAAACCCCCTCACTGCCCTTCACACACCCCTGGGCATGTTTCAGTCCACCATGATGCCCTTTAGTCTTTATGGTGCTCCAGCAATTGATGGACTGGGCATGACAAGGCTATGAGAACCACAGTTCTCATCATCCTACCTAGATGATGTAGCTGTCTACAGTCAGGTGTGGTAAAAGCATATGGACAATCTGCACAGAGTCCTGGGGAATATTCATGCTGCTGATCTCACCCTCAAGCTACAAAAATGTGAGAGGGGACAAAGGGAAACCAGATACATTGGCTACCAGCTGCGACATGGAGAGGTTCAAGCACAGGTGGACAAAGTCGAAGCGATCTACAACTGTCGTCAACCTCGCACTGAGAGGGAAGTGAGGTCCTAGCTGGGCCTGGTAAGATGATGTTGCAAGTTCATTCCCCAATCCGCCACTCTGGGCACACCTCTGACTGATTTTACCGGGCAGTCTGTAAGTAACCCAGTGATGTGGATGAGAGTGATGTGGATGTGTGAAAACACTTTTCGAGCCCTTAAAGCTCATGTGTTCTTCACCTGCCCTTCAGACCCCAGACTTTGACAAACCGTTCCTTGTCCAGGCTGATGTCTCAGGAGCAAGTATTGGGGCAGTGCTGGTCCAAGGAGAACCTGCAGATGAGCGTCCTGTCTTTGACCTGAACTGAAAACTTCTCCAAAGGAGATCAGGTATTCCACCTTTAAATGGGCCCTAGGCAGCCCCTGGTACTACCCCCTTGGCAGGGAGTTTGACCTTTACACAGACCAAGTGATGACATGGATTCAGACAGTGAAGGACCATAATGTCAGAGTGACACTGTGGTAGCTGGAGCTCAACCCTTCAATTTCTGTGTCCACCATAAAGCAGGGAAAAGAAATGCTTCTGCAGACTACCTGTCTCAGCTACCGAACATTGTCACCAATGGGTGGTTCTGTGATGGTCGGTAAACATACTCCTTACACACGCAAACATTGCCTGCTCATTCTGCTGTCATTGTGCTGAGTGTGAACACTTCAATGTCTTCTCCCAGTTATTCTACTAAAGTGTCCTAAAGTGTTTGGCTTTATGGAGCCTTTCCCACCGTACATGATGGAATATTCTATCTCTTTAGTAATGGGGATCTGTAAATGATGTGTATATATTGTTTGTATTCTTTATTTAAGGAAAATACTTCTGCTTATTTTGTAATATCATTGTAACTACATTGAAGAGTGATTCATACTCTGCTTCATATGCAGTCGTAAGCTAACTTTGTGGGTAATTAAAATGGCATGTTCCAAAAAAAAATGAAATGGATCTCTCTCTGAAGGAAGGGGGAGGGGGAGAGAAGTTCACACTGGATGTAGTATGTAATCATAATTGTGATTTCTGGTAGTTATCTTTTTGTAAATATTGGTTGTTTTCTTTTTACTGTTTTCACTAATTTTGTAAGTTTGATTTTGACACACCAATAAGCACCCCTGCGCAAAAGTGCTAAGTGACTCCAGCCATTTGCTTTCTACATTCAAAACCCAAATATCATAACAGTGGGTTTGAGAGAGGAAGAGATTTGGGGTGGAGATTCCACAACCAATGGACTTGGCAGCTGAACCACAACTGCCAACAGAAGAATAGTAAAATACAGAGTTGCACTGCTGCCCAGAATTGGAAGAGCACTGAGATTTTGGAGGGTCATCAGGCTAAATAAGCTTGCAAGGGAAGAGATGCAGCACTAAAATTTCAAAGTACTCTCTCCAAATTGGCACTAGGTACATCTAGGTCAACTATACTATGCATCACACATCCTTTACAATCTACAGTTTAATACCTAAATTTGAACAAGTATGTCAATCTTCTGTTGATATTGCATTCAATGGGGAAATACACCCTTCAACCCAACTCCTCCATGCTAACCACCTAAGCTACTTGCCCTTGCTTAGCGGATTTTCCTCTAAACCTTTTCTATCCATAAACTTATCCAAATGACTTTTGCCTTAAAATTGCAATTTCAATAGGAAGCCATTTAGGGGTTATGCAAAATTTTCATAATTCAGCATGGGCTAATCATTAATTTACCACAAATTAAATTTTAGAAAGATTTCCAGCTTTACAATTCAAAGTAAATATCAGGGAAAGCTGTGTCATTGACTAATCCAGAGACCAATGTGACTCTTTATCTTTATGTCATGTAATTCAAATATCAACACTCTAATTCACACAGAACCTGCAATAATGTCCAATAAATTCTAATCTATCTAGCAATACATGGAGCTTGATAATCATTAATGATTATGAAAAGTTACTATCAAGATAGACTTGAGAATGAAAGGAGTGATGGTCCTTGCAGCTTGTCTTTAGTAATTTGACAAATTAGTGTTCAGGACTAGTTTGAAAATGCTGTTGACCCAAGTGCAATTATCAGTGAACAACAATTCCCCACAACTCTGAACTCTATTTTTATGGTTAAGATCTTATACCATTTGTATAATCTGTGTTTCTTGTTAATTTTCACATTTTCTTTGCATCTGTTTTTGCCCTTTTTTAAAATCTCTTTTTATTGCCGGTTGCCTGTGTTTATGGGGATAGGTAGCATTGAGAGATTGACAGCATCACACAGGTGTGAGTCTCCTCTTTGACTGGTGACAGAATATTCAATATAGGGTGCAGAGCAATTGAAACCCATGTGCAACTTAATCCAACGTTTACTCAAAACCATTTTCTGATAGGGGCTGCTGGATAAGAGCAAGAAAAGAAAGCATGATTGATGCGTGATGCCTAAAGTGGTTTAGTCTGGTTTAAAAACTAAAATACTAAAATATCTGGAACAGGATACTTAGTAACAGAACATACTCATTTCTTTCTGTAATTAAGGCATGAAGTTGGGTGGGAGATGAGTTCACTCTCAAAGGCTAAAACACTGCCTGAAACTTCTTGATGTGCCTTAAACTTTCTAACTTAACAAGATTGTTGCTATTAATTACTTATACATCAAAAAACTGTGGTGGGTGACGATGCTTTTCTTTGCCGGTGGGGGGGAGGGGGATTGCTGCTTTGCTGCTGTTTACGTGTGGGAGGGGGAAGCTGGGGGGGGGTACTTCAGGGTTCTAATATTTAACAGTCATTCATTCTTTGGGGCACTCCATTTTCGTGGATGGTTGAGAAGAAAAAGCATTTCAGGATGTATATTGTATGCATTTCTCTGATATTAAATGTACCTTTGAAACTTTTGAACCTGGCTAGAGGTAAGTGAGAGTCTACTCTTGTTGCCCTTAATCTCTGATTTACCCTTTTCTCTCTCTCTCTCTCTCTCTCTCTCTCTCTCCTCTTTTCTCTTCTCTCCCCCACCCCCCCCCCCACACACACCATACAATTGCTGACATGTCTTCCAGGTTCATCGTTCATCCCCAATCCATCAGTTGCAACACTTACCTGATTATCAGTTGTAGCTGGTTCTGGTTCCTTCCCCATCCCTGCAATAAAACTAGCCTACCCATTTATGTTCAAGGTTGGGAATAGATTTTTTTTCATGTGGATTTAAGATGGTTTGGGTTCTGGGGAAAGATGTTGTGAAGTGTATTAACTTCCCCAAAACTTTGTGTAGATGAGTGTCACATAAATTAGGGCGATTTGATATAAAGTGAATGGATGGGCAGTATAATTACCTGGAGGATGCTGGTGAGTATTGGTGGCTCGGGTTGAGGCGTTTGATGTTACCGTGTTTGCAGAACTTTTCAGTTAACCTGCAGACACTTCATCACCAGTCGAGGTGACATACTCAGTGTGCAGTTGTAGGTGTTTCTTTCTGGGACTGCCTACATTTGTGTAGCCCCCACCACTCCTCCACGCCCAGTTGTTTGCCTCAGTGCTGATTGGCTACCCCTTCAGTTGTCCTTTGAATTCTATTGGATTGCATTTATTTGGCTCTTAGAGGCTCATAGATGGTGTTTATTTAGATATTTTGATATGTTTGTTTTTGGAGTTATCAGCAGAGAACCACAATTCTAAAAATTCTCGTGTCTGCTGCCAGTTTACCTATAGCAGAATCTCTGCAGCGTCACAGATAAAGTGGTGTCCTTCATGTACCAAGATCAGCGTCAATGAATCATGTCTCCATTACACCAGTTTGTGTTCCCATAAATGGGTTAAGAGTTTATGTTCTGTTTACAAATATTCTTATTGCAGTCTCCACAGGTACATTACGTTACTTTTGTCGGTTGTCTTTACTGGGACCTTGGTTTTTGAGACAAGCTTCCTTAAAGTCACCTTGGTTTTTGAGTGATTGTGATGTCATGAGGGTTATGCAGTCGAGCTGTTAAATCTGAGATATTCTTGATGGCTGTGTTGTGCGTTTCAATTTATGTTACGGTCTGCATGACTTTCCCTCCTTATTAAGCATCTCCTGATGAAATTCTGTGGAAACCATTGTTCTGGAGCACTTTGAATAAGGAGGCTTGTTTCAAGAACGAGGGTACTAGTAAAGGCTACCAACAAAAGCAATGTTGTACACATAATCAACTGTGGAGACTGCAAAGAGAACTACATTGGCCAGACAGAACGTAAACTCTCAATTTGTCTACGGGAACTCAAACTGGTTTGGAGACATGATCCACTGTCGTTGATCTCAGTACATGAAGATCGAGAAGGACACCACTTTAACTTGGGACTCCAAGGAGGTTCTGGCGCAGGCAAACGTGAAGCAGTCACGAGAATGTTTAAAAGCGTGGTTCTCTTCTGATCACTCCATCAACACAAATATCAAAACAGACACCATCTATGAACTCCCAAGAGCCAAAGAAATGCAAGCCAATAGAATTCAAAGGTCAGCTGGAGGTCAAAGGTCAGGACCAAGGCAAGCAAATGGGGACCTATATAAATGCCAACACTCCCAGACAGAAACACCAACAACTTCGCACTGAAGACATCACGGCGACTGGTGATGAAATATCTGCAAGCTATTTGGCAAGCTCACGAGTAGCATCAAACAATTACTTCTGTCAACAGTTATTGTTTTGGGTTGTCAGAGGGTGCATAACACTTTGGGAATCCTGAGTTCGTTAAGTTGTGTGGGATGTGAGTGTTGGTGAGCTTTTAAAACCTGGGGTTACAAAATAAGGTGCGGGTAAGTCTGGAGATGTCAGTGCCTTAGGGCAGGACTTATTTGGAGGCTGAGGGTCAGGAGTGGCAAATATGGGGCTGAGTAAGGACCAGTTGGAGATGATGAGGGGACTGAGGATAAGGTTTTGCATCAATAGTCTGTCTGAAGTGTTACTGTGATGTCTTATTTTCCAGACCTGTACACCCTATAAACTAAGATCGTAACTAGAAAAGTAACTACTGCCAATACCTCTCTGATAGTAAGAGAACTGAGATTCCTCCCCATGCAGAAACTCACCAATCAGTTGGGACCATCAAGTCTAAGGCATGCTCAAATTCACCACACAGCCACAAGGCATCCCACCGCACATACATTCAACCACTCCCCAATGTTGCTATAGATTCCAGAGGTTACCACAAAAAGCATAACACACTGGGCATTCCCACAGCTTGCTTATTAGCAACAGACAGCACAGAGGAACCTGTATTACCTGGCACATTAAACCTTTTGGTTCTGCACTATAAGAGTTGGTCCTTTCATCCTTTCCACTTCTCCCCACCTTCTCTGCACACTAACACATTTTCTCTCTTACCCAGTTCTGACCGTCTTGAATCTGAGATATTAACTCTGTTTCTCCTCTCACAGGTGCTGTCTGACCAGCTGAGTATTTCCAGCATTTTCTGATTTATCCAGATTTCTAGCATGTGGCTTTTAAAAAAAAAGTTCTTTACAAAATTTAATATTTCTCTGCTTTCGACTTCCTCAGGATATGACCCATGTTTCTTTATCAATGCATATTACTATTTTTAGTAAATTATGGATATCTATCTTCAGCTCCTATTGCTCCTCTTAAATTATTTTCTGATGAGGAGGTTGCCACCACATTAAATATCCATATTTATTTTATCCAAATTATGATATTATTTACATTCTCATTCTACAGATCCCAAACATAATCATAAATGTGAAAATGTGGCTTTCCCATCCTACAGCTAGAAGAAGTCAAGTTAGCTGATGGAATGAGTAAAGAGAAGAGAGTCTGAGTTTGGCCATTGTTCTCTTGCAAAACTGGATAACAAGGTCATCAATGATAAAAGCATATAGATAGATAGATACTTTATTGATCCCAAAGGAAATTACAGTGTCACAGTGCTATTACAAGTGCACAGATACAAATATTTATGAATATTAGAAGAGGAGTAAGAAATAATTTTTAAGAAGTAACCTCAAACAATCTAACAAGAGAGGGTCATCATGTCCCCGGCTATAGGTTGACTCATCATAGAACATAATGGCTGAGGGAAAGAATAAACTCATATAGCTCTCTTTGGAGCAGTGCAGTTGTCTTAATCTATTACTAAAAGTGTTCCTCTGTTCAGCCAAGGTGGCATTCAGAGGGTGAGAAACATTGTCCAGCATTGCAAGGATTTTCTGAGGGTCTTTTATTCTACCACAGCCTCCAGTGTGCCCACTTTGACTCCAATAACAGAGCCAGCCTTTCTAATCATTTTATTGAGCATGTTGACATCACCTATGTCAATGTCATTGCCCCAGCACACCACCACATAGAAGGTTGTACTGACGACAACAGACTGGTAGAACATCTCAAGGAGAGATGTTATAGATGCAATGGGAGGTGAGGACCTCAATACAATAGCTATCACTAAAGGGATAGTGCTGAGCAAGGTTGTGGACCTGAAGATAAGTAAGTTCCCTGGTCCTGATGGAATGCATCCCAGGGTACTGAAAGAAATGGCAGAAGTTATAGTCAAGGCTTTGGCGATGATTACCAAAATTCTCTGGACTCTGGGCAGGTCTTGGCAGATTGGAAGACAGTGAATGTCACTCTACTTTTCAAAAAAGGATGGAGGCACAAGGTAGGTAACTATAGGCCAGTTAGTTTAACATCTGTTGTTGGGCAAAATGCTTGAAGTTATCATTAAAGAAGAAATAGCAAGATATCTGGAAAGAAATGGATTCAACAGGCAAACACAGCATGGATTCAGCAAGTCAGGTCCTGCTTGACAATAAAGTTCTTTGAGGATATAACGAGTGCAGTGGATAGAGGGGAACAGATGGATACTTACTTGGATTTCAAGAAGGCGTTCGATAAAGTGCCACATAAAAGACTTAAATGGTAAAAAAAATTGCAGCATGCTGCTGTGCAGAAGGACTTGGGATTGCTTGTGCATGAATCACAAAAGGCTGGTTTGCAGGTGCAGCAGGCTATCAAGAAGGCAAATGGAATGTTGGCCTTCATTGCTAGAGGGATTGAATTTAAGAGCAGGGAGGTTATGCTGCAACTGTACAGGGTAATGCTGAGGCCACCCTTGGAGTACTGCATACAGTTCTGGTCTCCTAACTTGAGGAAAGATATATTGACTTTTGAGGCAGTGCAGAGATGGTTCACCAGATTGATTACAGAGATGAGAGGATTACACTATGAGGAGAAGATTGAGTCACCTGGGACTGCACTTGTTGGAATTCAGAAAGAATGAGAGATCTTAAAGAAACATAAAGTTATAAAAGGCTTAAATTAGATAGAGGCAGAAAAGTTGTTTCCACGTAAGTGAGACTCGAACTAGGGGACATAGCCTCAAAATTCAGGGGACTAGGTTTAGGACGGAGATGAGGAGAAACTGCTTTTCCCAAAGAGTGGTGAATCTGTGAAATTCTCTGCTCAATGAAGCAGTGGAGGCTACCTCAGTAAATATATTTAAGTTAAGGTTGGATAGGTTTCTGCATAGTAGGGGAATTAACGGTTATGGGAAAAGGCAGGTAGGTGGAGATGAGTCCATGCATAGATCAGCAAAGATCTTATTGAATGGTGGAGCAGGCTCGATGGACCAAATGGCCTACTCCTGCTCCTTTTTCTTATGTAACATGTGAAGGAGAGGTCTGCATACTCCAAAGGACCTCAATCTCCTCAAGAAGTAGAGGTGACTCTGGCCCTTCTTGTACACAGCTGGTGTTCCACACAAGTCTGTAATCCAGCTGCACACCCAGGTACTTTTAGGTCCTTACAATATCCATGACCTGACCATCAATAACAGCAAGGACCAGTGCAAGCTTAGTCTTCCAAAAGTCCATCACCAGTTCCTTTGTCTTACTGAAGTTGAGCTGCAGATGATTCAGTTTGCACCATTTGACAAAGTCCTCTATTAAACAATGGATACCTATGATATACCCAATCTCAAAGCTAGAACAGCACCTTATACCAGGTAATTGTGAGCTAGATATTTATGGAAACAGGAGCTGGTAATAATATTTTTGAAACTCTTTTGTACTGTTCTTCTGCAGCACTTTACAAGCAGGCTAAGTGTTGCCTTTGTACAGAATCCATAAAAAACACAACAGGAACTACTGGCAATTAACAGCTCAGCTCAGTGGGACTTGTCAGATGCATATTTTTGCAGTGCTCAAATCTGGATTTCAATGTCCCTCATTACATTCTCAAAAACCTTCAAAGGATGCCTCAGTGGGATCTCTTTATAATTCTTCTAAATTTCACACTAATCTCCATTATACTTGAGATCCTTTTTTGAGACTGGCTAATTCAATGTTTTTTTTCTGTTTCTATCGACCCATTATACTTCACTGAGGTGAATTCTATGGCACACTGCAAAACTTTACACTATGTACATTCTTTAATTGATTGCCTCCCTGTATGAGAAATGCTAATGGAATATGACTGAAGATTATTTTTAGCTGTAAAAACCTTAATTGGCTAAATTGCCTACAGTAAAAATTTGCTTACAATTGATTAAAATAGTAGTCATTAAAAGCTGCAAAAAGGTGTTGATGTTGGGATTCATTGAAAACTGCTCCACCCAGCAGGGACCCTTAGGGGGCCCAGCACTTTTAAACCATGCCTGATTATGCTTGCAGTTGAAGACAGTTGGAATTTAAATACAGGGCTAGAGGTGGGTACAAATCCAATGAATGATCTAATCCTGCTAGGTGGGATATAGTAAAACTACCCCTTCCTTTTTACTAGAAGGAGAATACTTGTTCCAAGGTTTAAGGGAAATTTGCAAAATGTTGCCACATCACCTTGTATATAACATCCCAGATACTGAGTGAAACCCTTTGCATTTATACTAACAACAGTACAGACTCCCCCTTGATAATGACAATGATAATGATGGATAAGGAGGAATCGATTTATAGATGGAGATTTAATTCAATTTTATTAAAACGTCAAGATTTTTGTGATTTTATGAAAAAACAGATTCAATTTTTTTTGGATACAAATTTATATTCAGTTGAGGATAAAATTGTATTATGGGAAGCGATAAAAGCATATTTAAGGGGTCAGATTATAAATTATACATCTAAAATTAAGAAGGAATACATGGCAGAAATAGATCAATTGGAAAAAGATATAAAGTTAGAAAAAGAATCTCAAAGATATATGACAGAAGAAAAACGAAGACAACTTGTTAATAAAAAACTACAATATAATACACTCCAGACATATCATACAGAAAAAGTAATTATGAGAACTAAACAGAAATATTACGAATTAGGTGACAGATCACATAAAATTCTTGCTTGGCAGTTGAAAACAGAACAGGCTTCTAAAACAATAAATGCAATTAGAACAAGTGTAAATAAGGTTACTTATAAACCTTTAGAAATTAATGAAACTTAAAAAAAATTATACTGAACTATATCAATCAGAATCACAAAAGAAGATTGCTGAGATAGATAAATTTTTATCACAAATAACCCTTTAAAAATTAAATTTGGAAGAACAGAAAGGATTAGATATGCCCTTTACATTAAAAGAGGTTGAAGAAGCTTTAGGATCACTTCAGAGTAATAAATCCCCAGGAGAAGATGGATTTCCTCCTGAATTTTATAAAAAATTTAAAGATTTATTAATTCCTCCTTTTATGGAATTAATATACCAAGTGGAAAGAATGCATAAACTCCCACAATCTTTTTTAACAGCGATCATAACTCATATTGCCAAAAAAAAGATAGAGATCCTTTAAAACCAACATCATATAGGCCAAGTTCTTTGTTGAATACAGGTTATAAAATAGTAGCAAAAATTTTATCTAATAGAATATCTAAATATTTACCAAAATTAATACATATGGATCAAACAGGTTTTATTAAAAACAGACAATCAATGGATAATAGAACCCAGTTACTTAGTATAATTCATTTGGCACAAAAAAGAGAGGAAATGAGTGTGGCAGTTGCTTTGGGTGCAGAAAAAGCATTTGATAGATTGGAATGGGATTTTTTATTTAAGGTATTGGAAAAATATGAGTTAGCAAAATATTTAAAAATACAATGGATTAAAACCTTAAATACTAATCCTCAAGGTAAAGTAGTTACAAATGGTCAGATTTCAACACCATTTTGCTTAAGGAGGTCAACTAGACAAGGCTGCCTATTATCACCTGCTTTATTTGTATTGGCAATAGAACAATTAGCTGAATTAATTAGAACAGTTTCAGACATTGAGGGCTTTAGAGTTAATCAAGAAGAATATAAGGTTATTTTATTTGCTGATGATGTTTTGATTTATCTAACAAACACATTGCAATCTTTGCAAAGATTATCTTTTAGATTGGAAGAATATGGGAAAGTATCAGGGTATAAAGTAAATTGGGATAAAAGTGAAATTTTACCCCTTACCGAAGGAAATTATAATCAATGTCAATTAGTAACTCAATTTCGATGGTCAATAAACAGGATAAAATATTTAGGTATTAGAGTTGATAATGATGTAAAAAAATTATATAAACAAAATTATTTGCCATTATTAAAAAAATAAAAAAGGATCTTGATAAATGGATGATGTTACCAAACATTAATAGGTAGAGTTAATGCTGTATAAATGAATATATTTCCTAGATTGTAATATTTATTTCAAACTTTACCAATACAATTACCTCAGAAGTTTTTTCAAGAACTGAATAAATATGTTATGAAATTTCTTTGGAAAGGAAAGATGTCAAGAATATCATTGGAAAAATTGACATTTAAATTTGATTTAGGAGGGTTACAACTTCCAAGAATTATTATAAAGCAAATCAACTTAGATTTATTGCATCTTTTTTTGATGAAGAAAAACCGGCATGGATTAGAATAGAATTAGATAAGATAGGAGAAAACATACCAGAAGATTTTATATATAAATAGGAATCCAAATGGATATGGGGAAAAAAAATCTCCTATATTAAGACACTTGATTGATTTATGGAATAAGGTAAATATGGACGATGAGATAAAGAAATCTTTATTAGCAAAAAGAACTTTAATTCAAAATAGGCTTATTCCTTTTACAATGGATAATAAAATTTTACATAATTGGTTCCAAAAGGGGATTAAATATATAGGTGATTGTTTTGAAGGAGGTATATTGATGTCGTTTGATCAATTAAAAAATAAATATAAAATATCAAATAACACTCTTTTCTGTTATTTTCAATTAAAGGCTTATTTACGAGAAAAGCTGGGTCAAACAATGTTGATGCCAAAATCTAGTGAAATATTAATATTAATTCAAAAAGGAAAAATTTAAAAATTTACATCTTGTATGTATTATTTGATTCAAAAACAGACAATTAAATCAGGAATTCATAAATCAAGACAAAAATGGGAATCTGATTTGAATGTTAAAATTGATGGAAAAAACTGGTCAAGATTATGTTCTGATAGTATGAGAAATACAATAAATGTTCGACTTAGATAATTTTTTACATCAATTATATATAACACCACAGAAAATAAATAGATTAAATTCAAATATGTCTGACCAATGTATTCGATGTAATCAAGAAATTGGTACTTTTTTACATTCTACTTGGTCTTGTTTTAAAATTCAACCATTTTGGATAAATCTAAAACTTTTATTGGAACACATTACTGGAGTACAACTCCCATATAGTCCAGTATTATTTTTATTAGGAGACATTGAAGGGACAATACCGAAACTTAAATTGAATAAGTATCAGAAAAAATTTATAAAAATTGCATTGGCAGTAGCCAAAAAAGTTATCACAGTTACTTGGAAATCTGATTTATATTTAACTATGGATCATTGGAATAATGAAATACATTGTCGTATTCCACTTGAAAAAATTACATACAATCTAAGAAATGAGTATGATATATTTTTGAAAATTTGGCTCCCATACATACAAAAGATAGGATTAAGTACATAGGTCCTTTGAAGATAAAATTATAAAGTAATTGGGGAAAGTAAAAATAAATCTTAAAATTATTTTGAGCTCCATGGAGCATGTGGGGATCCTCCGATATCTAGGCAATCTTTCTCTCTTATTTTACTTTCTTTAGATAAGGGTTAAGGGGGGGGGGGAGGGTTAATATTATTTTTCTCACTATTTTATCATCACATTTATTCTTTGTGATTTTGTAAAATTTAATAAATAAATAAATAAATATTACAAAAAAAAACAGTACAGACGTTGTTCTTTTTACAATCATTCCAAATTCCACCTGTAGTTTTTAGGTTGTTTATATATTACTTTGTCTGATAGTTCATGATTAAAGAGAAAAAAAGCTTCACATTTGGGTGGCACAGTAGCTAGCATTGCATCCCAGCTTCAGCAACACAGGATCAATTCTGACCTTGGGTGCTGAATATGTGGAGTGTGCAAATTATCTCCTCTGACTGTGTAGGTTTCCCTGAATGCTCCTCCCACATTCCAAAGAAATGCTGGAATGCTGCTTGGCTGTTGTTGTAAATTGCCCCAAGTTCACGTGGACAACACAAGAATCAGGAGGAAATTGACGGGCATATGAGAGAGAATAAGTTATAGGGAGATGAATTGTTGGGATTACTTGAGAGCTAACATTGCTTCAGTGTGCTGAATGACCCCCTATGTCATGAGGAAAAGTGTTAAAGAAGTGGCAGTGGCAGATTGATCCATTCTGATCCATTTTGCTTGATTCTTTTGTTCAGGAGGAGGGCTTTGGGGGTCAATGTGCCTGATTCATTTTGCTCGGGTTGTGTGCATGAGGTGAGATTTGGAGATTGATGTTTCCAATCCATTTTGTTCATTTTTTTGTGCAGGGAGGGGGGATTTGGGAGTTGATGATATTGCCTTTCTTTGCTTTCTTAATTTCATGGCTACCCAGAAAATGAGAATTTCTGAGTTACCTACTTTGATAATAAACTGAACCTTTGGATAGCATAGAGAAGAGCAGGGCTATATACTTTGGTAGGAAGAATAAAGGTGTAGCTTGTTTTCTAAATAGGGAAAACATTTAGAAATAGAAGTGCCATGGGACTTTGGAGTCCTAGTTTAGCATTTCCTTAAGGATAACCTGTAAGCTGAACTGGGTAGTAAAAAAGGCAAATGCAATGTTAGCTTTCATTTCAAGAGAATTAGAATATAACAAGAAAGATGTATTTATTGCTCAAGTTCAAGCTCAAGCTTAAGTAGATTGCTATTCAACCACAGACATGTATACAGACAAATATAACAATGCCCCTCCAGACCAAGGTGTACAATAGTACATATAACTCACCTGCAATACATAAAATAATATTCCCACAAATAAATTAACAAAATTTAAAATATATTTCAGATAATTACATTTAATATCAGGTGCATTTATGACATGTTAAGAAGTAAACAGTATAATCCTACTGGCACTTCATGCATGATGAGATCTCGGTGGTGGCAGGGAGTTCAATAATTTCACAACATGGGGAAGAGGCTGTTTCCCATCCTAAAAGTCCTTGTCCGAATGCCATTGTACCTCCTACTTGATGGGAGGAGGTCAATGAAATTGTGGGATGAATGGGAAGTATCCTTGATAAAGCTAAGGACTCTTAATATGCAGTGGTCCTGATAAATATCTCAGATGGATTGAAGAGAGAGAGCAATTATCCTTTCAGAAGTCCTTGCAATAGTGTCTTACAGTCATATGTCTTAAAATTCCTGTACCAGACGATGATGCAGCTGGTCAGGGGAGTCTCAATGGTGCTCCTGTAAAAATTGCTTATAATGGAGGGGGTAGAGCCTCGCTCACCTCAAACTCCTCAGAAAGTGGATACGCTGTAGTTCTTTCTTGACTAAAGTGGTAATGTGAAGGGACCAGGTCCACAACTGAGGCTTTATAAGGCATTGATGAGATCACATTCAGAATATTGTGTGCAATTTTGGGTGCCACATCTAAAGAAAGATGTGTTGGTCCTGGGGAAGGTCCAGAAGAGGTTCACAAGAACAAATCTGGGAATGAAAGGGTTAACATGTGCGGAGCAGTTGTTTTCTCTGGGCCTCTACTCGATGGAGTTCAGAAGGATGAGGGGGGAAATCTCACTGAAACTTAGCTGACACTGAAAAGACTGGTTAGAGCAGTTCAGTTTAGGACCTATGGGCACAGCCTTAGAATAAAGAGACATCTCTTTAAAATTTAGAAGATTGGGACTGAGAGACAAAATAGATCAACCACAATGAAATGGCACAGTAGGCTTGACGGGCTAAATGGCCTAATTCTGCTCCTATATCTTATGGTTATGGTCTTATAGTGGAAAACAAGAGAGGTTACAGGCAAAATGTGAGTTAGTACAATGTAGTAAATGGTCAGAGGAGATTAACACAATTATGTAAAATTATCAAAGGAATTTGGAGTAATGCTAGAAATGTTTAATAAATACACTACAAAATGTGTATTATCTGAAATTCAGTGTTGTCCCAAAGGCTGTGACATACCTAGCTGGAAGATGTCCCTTGAGTATTGTTGGAAGTGTCAGAGACTGAGGATGAAGAGGTCATGGTGAGAGTGGGACAAGGAATTAGCATGTCTAACTTAAAGCTGACAACCAGACTGTAGAGTAGAAAGTGAGGCTAAGGAGAATGCTATCCGATTTTGGGGAGAATCAGTGAAAACAGGAAAAGGGTAATGAAATGGATATGGTTCAGGATCCTGTCAGTTATAAGGTATAGGAGCAGAATTAGGCCATTTGGCCCATCGAGTCTGCTCTGCCACTTCATCATGGTTGATCCAATTTTTCTCTCAGCCCTTATCTCCTGCCTTCACCCTGTATCCCTTCATGCCCTAAGCATTCGAGTGTATATCAATCTCTGCCTTAAATATACATAAAGAGTTCACCTCCACAGTTGCCTGTGGTACAGAATTCCACAGACTCACCACTCTGTGGCTAAAGAAATTCCTCCTCATCTCCATACTAACAGGACACCCTCTATTCTGAGGCAGTGTCCTATGGTCCTAGACTCTCCTACCAAAGGAAATGTTCTCTCCACATCCACTATATCAAGGCCGTTCCACCATTCGATAGGTTTCAATGAGGTCACCCCTCATTCTTCTGAATTCTAGTGAATACAGGCCCAGGGTCATCAAAAGCTCCTCATATGACAAGTCATTCAATACTGGAATCATTTTCATTAAACTCCTTTGAACCATCTCCAGTTTCAGCACAACCTTTCTAAAATAAGGGGCCCAGACTGCTCACAATACTCCAAGTGAGGCCTCACCAGTGCCTTATAAAGCCTCAGCATTACATTGTTGCTTTTATACTCTAGTCCTCTTGAAATGAATGTTAACATTGCATTTGCCTTCCTTGTCATAGACTCAACCTGCAAATTAACCTTTAGGGAAGCCTGCACAGGGAGTCCCAAGTACCTTTGTACCTTTTTTCATATTTTCTCTCCATTTAGAAAATAGCCAACCTTTAAATTTCTTCTACCAAAATGCATGACAATACACTACTTGACATTGTATTCCATTTGCCATTTCTTTGCCCATTCTCCTAATCTGTCTAAGTCCTTCTGTAGCCTCTCCACTTCTTCAAAACTACATGCCCCTCCATCTATTTTAATATCGTCTACAAACTTTGCAACAAAGCCATCAATTCCATCATCCAAATCATTGATAAATTATGTAAAAAGAATCAATCCCAACACAGAACCCAGCGGAACACCACTAGTCACTGGCAACCAACCAGAAAAGGTTCCCTTTATTCCAACCCTTTGTCTCCTGCCAATCAACCACTGCTTTATCCATGCTAGAATATTCCCTGTAACATCATGGCTGGTAGTTTGTTAAGCAGCCTCATGTGAGGCACCTTGTCAAAGGCCTTCTGAACATCCAAGTATGCTGAAGGAATCCATGGTTGGGAAGATAAATTGGTTGAAATGTTATGGAGGAGAGCATCATCAGAATTGATGTAGCAGGAACAGAAGAACTGACAGAATGGTGACTAATCCTTACTAAATGCTGGGTGTGATGAAGCAAAGTCAACATTTCTTTGTTACCCACTGTGCTAATAGTGGGGACTGGCTGCTAGCCTATCTCCTTGAATGTATATTGAGGAGCTGAAGAAAGGAAGAAAAAAGTTCAGAGCTGGACCCAGTGAAGGTGAGAGTGAATATCATCCATAATTCAGCATTCTAACGATATCGGTACATGAATGCTGTGGCAATAGGAGCTGGGTAACATCTCCCGATAGCACAAGCTTTTCCAATATCTATAACACAGAAGTCAGGAGCTGAAACACTTTCTGCTTGCTGGATAGATGCATCTTCAACAACTTCCAAAAAAGCTCAACATCATACAAGAAAAAGAAGCCCACTTGATTGCCTCTCCATTGATTATCTTAAACTTGCTTCCATTCACCAACAAAGCAAAATGGCTGCCATGAGAACCATTCACAAAATGTACTGCAAGGCTTTTCGAACAGCCCGTCTCAAACCTGCAGTCTCAACCACCAAGTTTGACATAAGAAACAGGTATAAGAAGCACCACCTCCTTTAGGTTTTCCTCCATACAATCCTAATTTGGAAATGTATCACCAGTCCTTCATCCCTGGACTTAACCCCTAAATTCCTTCAACAGTACTGTGGTAGTACCTTCATCAGATGTACTGCAACAGTTCAATACAGCAGATCACCACCTCTGCACCCTATCCTAATGAATATTGGGATGGGCAACAATTCCCTGTGAAGTCCAAATATTGAAAATGAATAAAACAGACATTAATACCCATGTGTGTCATATGTATCACTGTAACTATTGCTGTGCTGTTTAATTAATTTTAACAAATGAATGAGAGGCCCAGGAAATCAATAGCATGAATAGAATATAAAAGCAAATATGGTTTTATGCTAAGGCTTTAGGGGCATTGATCAGGCCATATATGAAGTATTGAGAGCAATTTTGGGCCCCAATTCCAAGAAAGGATGTGTTGGCATTGGAGAGGATCCAGAGGAGGTTTATGAGGATGATCCCAGGAATGCAAGGATTCCATTTGATAGCTCTGGTCCTGTACTCATCAGAGTTTAAAAGAATGAGAGGGGATCTCATTGAAATATACTGAATGTTGAAAAACCGATATCAATTGACTGCAGAGAGGATGTTTCCAACAATGGGAGTCTATGATCAGAGGGCACAACCTCAGAATAGAAGGGTGTCACTTTAGAACACTGATGAGGAGGAATTTTGTTAGCCAGAAAGTGATGAATCTGTGGAATTATTTGCCATAGATGGCCATGGAGGCCAAGACATTGTGTATATTTAAAATGGATCTTTATGGGTTCATGATTAGTAAGGTGTCAAAGGTTACAGGGAGAAGACAGGAGAATAAGTTTGAGACAGAAAACAAGTCAACCCTTGAGCTAATTCCGCTCCTATATCTTACGGCCTTATACATGATTTATCATAAGATGATGAAGTCATTAACTCTTACTTGATCATCAGTTGCTGCTCGACCTGCTGAGAAATTCAAGCATTTTCCTTTTTCATTTAAGATTTCCAGCACCTGCACTTTTTTCACTTTATGATCACTATTAAAAGAAAATATTCTTTTATTGCAAGATAATATTATTAGTCATGATATGTCATGCAGATAGTGGACAATGTAACTCTGTGCTTCTATAAAAGTCACTGTGGCCTTTATAGTGGTTTGGAATGAGACTGGTCATTGCCCATAGCACATTCAACACTTTCTCTGTTAAATTGGTCCACTTATCTACAACCAACAAGTCCATGCTCAGGATGTCAGATTTGTACAACAAAAGGCTAGCTCCAGTAGTATTTAAAGGAATGATAGATAATATTTGCAGCCTTGTTGGGAATTAAAAGAAGAAAGGGTTGGGCCACTGCAGTGACTGAGGTTTTTTTTTTCAGACCGTGCTGAAGAAAAAGTGTCCTTTGTAAAATATGGGAGTTTTAACAATGGTCATGTTGGGTCCAAAGGAAGTCCTGAGAAAGGAGGAAGGGGGCAAAAATCTAGGATTTCTTCATAAATAAGGCTATTGGAGCTAGGAGGGAAAGGCTATGGCCAGAAGGACCTGTACCCAAGAGAGTCTTGGAAGCAACACATCTACCTTCACTTTTCTAAGGAGCAATGTATCAACAAATGGTCCAGAGCTGGAGTGACAGAAATCTGCCGCTTATTTGTACAGACAGAGCTCCAGTGACACACTAAGGTGTGGCCTGAACTGTCTGAGGAGATGAAGGTCACTGTCACCTTGAACATCTCAAGCAGGCACTACTAATATTTTCCACATAAGCAGCTGCAAAACACCTCTTCATTCACCATATCATGGAGGCGTTTGTTCAAGCAGAAGCAAATTCAGCAGCTTCTCATTTGTTTGCAGTATTCAGAATATATGTTCAGTTAGCTTTCTCTAAAGTTTGATGGCCAAGAGTGAGAGGATATGTGGAGCTCAATGCTCCATTGTCAAACTCGAAATCTATTTCCCGCACATAGTACTTCCTTTTTTTTTGCAATCTTGTCCTCCAGATCAGTGAAGTAAGAGCCCTGCTTTCTTCCTAGGCAGTCTGCTGCACTCTTGTATCTGGTGACCAGGTGCACCCCTATTCATCTGAGGAGTTGGGGTCTGAGCTATAAGAAGGAACTGTCAGATGCAATGACAACTGTGCAAAGACTTATCAAGAAATGGCTGAAGGTGTTTTTTCTGGGCCAGTGAAATGAGAGAGGATTTGATTCTGGTGAGAGGTGGGTGAAGGGAAGAGTGTCCACCTCCAACATTTGTCTCTTTGGATCTGGATGAAAGAAGAAGGTGCTCACCACCTTGTCTGTACACTTCACAATGAACTCCATCTGGTGCAGGCACATTCAGTGTTCATCTCCCCTTTTAGAGAATCAGGCCCTTATTAGATTAATTAATGGTACCCTGGTGCCCTTCTCAAACCTTCAGACAACCAGCACCACCACCATTTGTCTCATTCAGTCTCTCTAGGTTACTCATATACTGTCTTGAGCCCTGCACACCTGTATTTATTAATTGTTGTCTTATCTAGAGTTATTAAGCCCTTGTGCTTTCTGTTTAATCTTGACAAGTTTATTTTGACTGGTACAGGCTTTCCACTTACTGTGATTATTTAAAGCAAACTCCCAGTTAGCGCTTATCGAGAATGTTACATCTCGCAGTGTGGCTTGGTCAAGTCACCAAAGTTCTGTTGGAATTCTGATGAATAAACTTGTTTCTGTATTTACACAGGAGTCTGTCATTCTTCCACAGCTGGGTCCTGGGTTCAGTTGCCTGTTGGTGCATATTGTGACATACATGAATATTTCCTTTGTTCTCCCCACTTTCTCCACTTATGAGCAACTTAAGATAAGTTGAATTTCTAACTTTTCCTAGTTCTCAAGGAGTACAATACTCAATTAAGCCCTTCGTTCCACAGACCCTCACTGATTTACTCTTTCCAGTTACCCTACCCTAAACCATTTTATTCATCCTTTAGCAACTCCCACCACCCCTCAAATTCTACCACTTACCTACAAGGTGGGAGGTGATATCAGATGCACGGCAACTTTGGCAGGGTCTGTAAGACATTACTTCCTGCAAAGCGAAACCCAATAGCATGAATGGCACACACCTCAGGGGTGTGTGCTTAGCCAACTGCTCTACTCTCTCTATACACATGACTGTGTGCTAAGCATAGCTCAAACGCCATCTATAAATTTGCTGACAATACAACCATTGTTGGTAGAATCTCACATGGTGACGGGAGGGTGTACAGGAGTGAGATATGCCTGCTTGTGGAAAGGTACCGCAGCAACAACCTGGCACTCAATGTCAGTAAGACGAAAGAGCTGATTGTGGACTTCAGGAAGGGTAAGATGAAGGAACACATACCAATTCTCATTGAGGGATCAGAAGTGGAGAGAGTGAGTGGTTTCAAGTTCCTGGGTGTGAGATCTCTGTGGATCTAACCTGGTTCCAACATATTGATGTAGTTATAAAGAAGGCAAGACAGCAGCTATACTTATTAGGAATTTGAAGAGATTTGACATGTCAACAAATACACTCAAACACTTCTACAGTTGTACCATGGAGAGCATTCTGACAGGCTGCATCACTGTCTGGTATGGGGGGGCGGGCGGCTACGGCACAGGACCGAAAGAAGCTGCAGAAGGTTGTAAATCTAGTCAACTCCATCTTGGGTACTAGCCTACAAAGTACCCAGGACATCTTTAGGGAGCGGTGTCTCAGAAAGGCAATGTCCATTATTAAAGAACTCCAGCACCCAGGGCATGCACTTTCTCATTTTTACCATCAGGTAGGAGGTACAGAAGCCTGAAGGCAGACACTCAGCAATTCAGGAACAGCTTCTTCCCTTCTGCCATCCGATTCCTAAATGGATTTTAAAGCTTTGGACACTACCTCACTTTCTTTAATATACAGTATTTCTGCTTTTGCACATTTTTTCACTAATCTTTTCAAAATAATTAATTGATTTACTTGTTTTTTTTATTTTATTCATTATTATTATTATTTTCTCTCTGCTAGATTATGCATTGCATTGAACTGCTGCTGCTAAGTTAACAAATTTCACATCACATGCTGGTGATAATAAACCTGATTCTGATTCTGATTCTGACACAAGGAACAATTTACTGTGAGCAATTAATCTACCAAAGTGTATGTCTTTGGATGTGAGAAGAAAGCATCCTCCTATGGATACAACACACAGTCACAGAAAGATCAGCAAACTCTACACAAACAGCCCTGGACTCAAGAATGAACTAAGGTTTAGAGGAGCCATTAACTCTATAAACTCTCCCAGTTTACCTTTATTCAGGATCTTTGTAACTTCAGGATGAACTTCTTCTGAGTCAATTCCTTCTGAGGTGCAATTTTGGCAGAAAAGCTTGTCTGTCAGCTCTGTCGGAATGTTATCAAATAATTATAGGATCAACAAGTCAGATGTGTCACCAGTTAACTTCTGTCACGGTGGTAGCTGGAGGAGAAAGGGTATGGTTAAGGTGGAAGATGGAAGCAGAGAAGGGAATGTGTAAACGATCCAATCCTTGTTAATTCAGGAAGAATTATGAAGGGGAATGTGGAATGTGATAAAAGAGTTTACATATGAGAACTTAAACTAAAATAAAAATCCTTGGCTCTCATCAAAACAGCTCCTCTTCTTACATTCAATACAAGCAGGCAGTCAAGGTCTCCATTGCAAATCTTATTCAAAGCATCCAACAACAAAACATTCCTTTAGTATTCTATCGAGGCATTAGCTGAGGGATTGAGGAGAAAGAAAGATGGTAGGTTGAAGACAGAATTTATATTTCATGAGCTTAAGATGTTCCCTCACATTCCAAACATCTGCCTACCCACTGGTGGAACACAGTAGACAGTTTGCATAGTGTAAGTAGGTTAAACGTCCAATTGATCACTGGGGGGCTGGTGCTTAAGCTCAGGCAATCAGTCCTATTTCATCCAGATTTGTACGGAGCCACCAGAATATTGAGTGGATCTGGTTCTGGAATAAGGACTCTTTAACTAAATGCTCACTCCGAATCATTCTGGCAAAGTCTCACTATAGTGAGTGAATGGTGGGTTAGTGGATTTCAGGCTGAAGGTGTGGGCTACAAGGGTATCTGATACCCATCTCCATTTTATATGGATTTATGCCATAATTGTCATTGTGTGTAAAACCTCAAGTTTTGAACAGCAGCCAATCAGCAATCAAGAGCAAGAGGTATTGTAGGAAGGGCAGATGTGCTTAGAGCAGGGATTAACACATGGAATTATGATATTGTAGCCTTTAGTGAGACTTGGTTGCAGGAAAGACAAGACTGGCAGCTTAATATTCCAGGGTTCCACAGTTTTAGACATGACAGAATGGGAGGTATTAAAGGGGGAGGTGTGGCACTACTAGTCAGGGAAAATGTCACAGCAGTGCTCAGCCAGGAGAGATCAAAGAACTCATCTAGTGAGATTTTATGTGTGGAACTGAAGAACGAGAAAAGTATGACCAAGTTAATGGACTATTTTTATAGACCACCCAACAATCCATGGGATTTAGAAGAAAAAATTTGTACAGAGATCACAGACTGTTCCAAGAAACATGAGGTTGTGATAGTGGATGATGCTAACTTTCCACATATTGACTGGGACTCCCATGCTGTAGAAGGATTAGATGGGATAGTGTTTGTCAAATGTGTTCAGGAAAGTTTCCTTAATCAGTACATTGAAGTCCCATTGAGAGAGTGTGCGATACTTGATCTCCTGTTAGGGAATGAGACAGGGCAGGTGACAGAAGTTTGTGTCAGGAACACTTTGCATCTAGTGATCACAATGCCATTAGTTTCAAGGTAATTATGGAAAAGGTTAGGTCTGGTCCTCGGTTTGAGATTCTAAATTGGAAAAAGGCCAATTTTGATGGTATCTGAAAGGATCTAGCAAGTGTGGATTGGGACGGGCTGTTTTCTGGCCTTCAGAAGTGTAATTCTGAGAGTACAAAGCTTGTATGTGCTGGACAGAGCAAAAGGTAAAGCAAGGTAACTGGTTTAGGGAACCTTGGTTTTCAAGAGATATGAAAGCCCTGGTTAAGAAAAGTAAAGGAGGTACATAGCAGGTATGGGCAGGTAGGAAGAAATGAGGTACTTGAGGAGTATAATAAATGCAAGAGAACAATTGAGAAAGAAATCAGGAGGACTAAAGGAAGGCAGACAAGATGAAGGAGAATCACAACATCCGTTCTACAGATATGCTAAGAGCAAACTGTCAGACTGGTAATCTATGTGTGAAAACAAAAGAGATGGGAGAAATCTTAAATAGATTTTTCCACTTACATCTGTACTTACTTGGGAGACAAACAAAATCTATTGAATTGAGACAAAGCAACAGCAAGGTTCTGGACCTTATACAGATTTCAGATGAGGATGTGTTTACAGTCCTGAGGCAAGTCAGGATGGACAAATCCCCAGGGCCTGACAAGGTGTTTCCCTCAACCCTGTGGGAGACAAGTGCAGAAATTGCAGGGGTCCTAGCAGAGAGATTTAAATCATCCTTAGCAACAGGTGAGGTACTGGAGGATTGGAGGAGAGCTAATGTTGTTCCACTGTTTAAGAAAGGCTCTAAAACAATAAACCATGAAATTATATGCTGGTGAGTCTGACATCAGTAGTGGGGAAATTATTGGAAGGTATTGTAATGGACCAGGTATATGAGTAATTGGATAAACAGGGATCAGTTAGGGATAGTCAACATGGCTTTTTGTGTGGTAGGCTGTGTCTAACCAATCTTATAGGGTTCTTTGAGGATATTACCAGGAAAGATGATGAAGGCAAGGCACTATATCTTGTCTACATGGAGTTCAGCAAGACATTTGACAAGGTTCCACATGGAAAGTTGGTCAAGAAAGTTCAGTCACTTGACATTCAAGATAAGGTAGTAAATTGGATTTGACTATAGCTTTTTGGGTGACAGCAGAGAGTACTAGTAGATGGTTGCCTCTCTGACTGGAGGCATGTGGTTAGTGGAGTGCAGCAGGGATCAGTGCTGGCTCCATTATTGTTTGCCATCTTTATCAATGCTCTGGATGATAATGTAGTTAACTGGTTCAGCATATTTGGGGTAGGGAGGCTATCAAAGCTTGCAGATGGAAAAATGGGCTGAGAAAAAGCAGATGGAATTTAATGCAAACAAGTGTGAAGTGTTGCACTCTGGGAGGACCAACCAGGGTAGGTCTTACAGAATCAGCTGTAGGGCACTGAGGAGTGAAATAGAAGAAAGGGGTCTGGGAATAAAGGTCCATCATTCATTGAAAGTGGCTTCACAAGTAGATAGGGTTATAAAGAAAGTTTCACACTGGCCTTCATAACTCAAAGTATGGAGGACAGGAGATGAGATGTTATGTTGAAGTTGTATAAGATATTGGTGAGGCCTAATTTGGAGTATTGTGTGCAGTTTTGGTCACCTACCTACAGAAAAGATGTAAATAAGGTTGAAAGAATACAGAGAAAATTTACAAAGATGTTGCTGGGACTGGAGGACCTGAGTTAGATGGAAAAAATGAGTACGTTAGGACTTTATTCCCTAGAACATACAAGATTGAGGTTTGCAATAAGGAGTTATAGATAGGATAAATACAAGCAGGCTTTTTCCACTGAGGTTGGGTGAGACAACAACTAGAGGTCATGGGTTAAGGGTGAAGTGTGAAATGTGAAATGTTTAAGGGGAACATGAACAGAATTAGACCATTTGGTCCATTGATTCAGCTCCGCCATTTTATCATGGCTGAAACATGAGGGGAAACTTCTCTCTGAAGGTGATGAGAATGTGGAATGAACTGCAAGCGCAAGAGGTGGATACGATTTCAATTTCAACATTTAAGAGATGTTTGGATAGGTACACAGATGGGAGGATTGTGGGGAGCTATGGTCCAGGTGCAGGTTGATGTGACTAGGCAGTTTAAATGGTTCAGCACTGACTAGATGGGCTGAAGGGCCTGTTTCTATGCTGTGGTTTTCTGTGACTCTAAATGTTGCCTTATCTAACAGGGAAGGCTCAGGACACAGTATTCTAGGCAATATTTTTTTTCAAAGTATGCAGTTTTTTCTTTGATGAGAGGGGCTGAATCCAAGTCAAACCTAAGATACCTTTCACAGTCTACATCCACACCTCGACTTTTATCTGGATTTCAGTTGTGCTCCAGTTGGGAGAGCGGCTGTTGCCATGCTGCCCCACACCACCCACCCCACCCCCCAACAGTACTACAAAGGAGTACATAAATAACACAGTTCAGGTGGGCCACGGGCACCATCTGTCTGGTAGTACTTGTGTGATGATCACATAGAAGGATGTTACGTGGTTACCATGGTGATGTTTGCATTAGATTGTAGTGTGTCTGTGATTACTGCTTTTATAGCCTGCCGATCAAATCAATGATTTTTCGTGTAAACACGTGTATCAGTGAGGATTTAACTCTTGGGCATCCAGTGTGTTGCTGTCTCTACCTGTTCTGCACACAGTTTGACGTTTTCCTGCTTTCAGACCCACTTTGAGCTGTGGGTCAGACCATATCGAAGCAAGTTAAATACTGTCTAATTACTGCAGGGTGTAGGTTCAGATGTCGCTTGGACAGCTGTGAGTACAAAGCAGTTTTGCCACGGTGTTGTATGTAATTCAGTCATTTCTGTTGTCTGACTTTATTCAGATTGGCAGTCAGCCATCAAGTGTGCGCATGCATACGTACATGTGCAAGCACACACACAGGCGTGCATGTGTTCACACATGGACATACATACATTCTCACACACATACATGCACATACTCACATACGATCACAGATGCAAACTCACTTATACACATACTCACATACAGTATGCATGTGCTTAACAGTGTTGAGGGTCAGGGTGGATGAAATACCATGACCATTTCTAATGGACTGATGTCTGCCTCTCAGAAAGTCCAGAAGCCAGGCACAGATAGGGGCCCTCAAGATTCAAGAGTTAAGCAACGAGCTTATTAGGTATCATCATGTTAAAAGATGAGTCGTATCCGGTGAGTAATATTTTAGTATATGTATTCTTATTGTCAAGGTGACCAAGAGCTGAATGTAATGCAAGTGAGGTGATATCCTCCCTAGACCTATTCTTCCCGTATGCAAATTGCAGCTTGTCAGTAAGGCTGCCACTGATGTCGATCATTACCGGTCTCTCAAAGCACTTTATTATGGCTGATATTTGAGCTTCTGGTTGGTAGTTATTCAGATAGGACACTTTACTTTTCTTGGGGACTGGAACAATGGAGGTTTCCTTGAAACAGATGGGGACAGTAGACTACTGGAGCAAGAAGCTGATTGGTACACAACCTCAGAACCAGTCCAGGGACTCCATTTTCAGAAGGCCTTTGTACATGACTCTGCTTAACAAGGTTAGAGCCCATGGTATTTCAGGAAAGATACTAGCATGGATAGAAGATTGCCTGACTGGCAAGAGGCAAAGGATAGTATAAAGGAGACCTTTTCTGGTTGGCTGCCAATGACTAGTGTGTTCCACAGGGTCAGTATTGAGATCGCTTCTTTTTCACATTATACCTCAATGATTTGGCTGTCGGAATTGGTGGCTTTGTGACAAGTTTGTGGATGATGTAAAGGTAGCTGGAGAAGCATGTAGTGTTCAGGAATCAGGGAAACTACAGTAAGATTTGGAAGAATGGGTAAAGAAGAGGTAGGTGGAATATAGTGAAAGGAAGTGTATGGTCATACACTTTGGTAGAAGCAATAAAGTTGCAGACTATTTTCTAAATGGAGAGAAAGTTCAAAAAATCAGAGGTGTAAAAGACTTGGGAGTCCTTCTGCCAGATTCCTTGAGGGTTAACTTGTAGGTTGTGTAGCTGCTAAGGAAGGCAAATGCAATATTAGCATTCATTTCAAGAGGATTAGAATATAAAACCAAGGATATCATGCTGAAACTTTACAAGGCATTGGTCACACAGCACTTGGAGTATTGTGAGCAGTTTTAGAAACATAGAAAACCTACAGCACAATATAGGCCCTTCAGCCAACAAAGTTGTGCCAAGCATGTCCCTACCTTAGAAATTACTAGGCTTACCTATAGCCCTCTATTTTACTAAGCTCCATGTACCTGTCTAAAAGCTTCTTAAAAGACCCTATTGTATCAGCCTCCATCACTGTTGCCGGCAGCCCATTCCATGCACTCACCACTCTCTGAGTAAAAAGCTTACCCCGACATCTCCTCTGTACCTACTCCCCAGCACCTTAAACCTGTGTCCTCTTGTGGCAACAATTTCAGCCCTGGGAAAAAGCCTCTGACTATCCACATGATCAAAACCTCTCATCATCTTTTACACACGATCAATGCTTCTTGTCATCTTATACAGATTAGCATCCCTTATCTAAGAAAACACGTGCTGGCCTTGGAGAGATTTCAGAGGAGGTTCATGAGAATTATTCTAGGAATGAAAGGAAGTGAAAACTTTTGAAGGCTCTGGGCCTGTTCTCATTGAAGTTTAGTAAAATGAGGGAGGATCTCATTGAAAACTACGGAGTATTGAAAGGCTTGCGTAAAATGGATGTGGAGGGACAACACAGTCTCAGAATGGAGAGATATCCATTTAGAACAGAGATGAGAAGAAATATCCTTAGCCAGAGAGTGATGAATCTGTGGAATTCATTGTATAGATGGCTGTGGAGACCGAATCATTGAGTATATTTAAAGCAATGTGTGGAAATGTAAAGGAGGTGTGACCCAATAGCAGAGCAGTGGAGATAATTTAGCAGCAAGGGATAATTTTAATAATAAACTGCAAAGTAAGGGTTCAATGAACAAGCGCTGTGGAAGGTGGTGCACAGGGGAAGATCTCAGGTGGACAACTAGACATAGTCCCCAGGCTGGGAGTAGTCTGGCTAGACACCAATGGCAGTTAGCCTGGCAGCAGAACATGTGATTGACAGCTAGGGATCCTCTGTGCCCTCTTTCAAGCATTCTGTCATCAGTGAACCAGGGCCCTGACGGACAGGACCTCCACCCTTGGCTCCTCCATGGGGAACAATGGGAGTTGTTCATTTCCAAGGGTGATGTGTTGTACCTGTGGCAGAGGAGGTGTGCAGATGGTGGGACAGTTTGGTCCAGAGCAGACACTTTTTCCATGTGGAAGGGTTAGAGGCAGTGAAGCATCACAGAAACTAGCCACTTTCTGATTGGCTCTCTCTGTCTGTTCATTGGTCTGCAAGTGATAGCCAGAGGACAAACTCAATGAGGTGTGGAGGAAGAGGCAGAAGGCTCTTCGGAAGTGGGAGATGAACTGTGGACCCTGGTCCAGGGCAATGTCCTATGGGAAGTTGTGGAGGTAAATTAAATGTCAGAGAACCATGTTTGCTGTCTCAGCGGCTGACAGAAGTTTGGGGAGAGCAATGAAGTGGGCCACCTTGGAGAACTGGTCCACTACTGTCATGATCATCATTCTGCATGGGAAGGTACAAACCCATGATGATGTACATTGCAATGTGGGACCATGGACATTGAGTGATTGGCAGGGACCAAAGTTACCCAGAGGGCTGCTGTTTGGAGGAACTACTCTCATTTAAAGAATCTTTTCTCTTGTTATTTCATGCTCATTATTTATTGCTATTTATTTATATCCACCTTTGCACAGTTTACAGATCCTGTTTACAGTTACTGTTCTATAGATTTGTGAAGTGCACCTGTAGGAAAAAGAATCTCAGGGTTTCATGTGGTGACGTATATGTACTCTGATAATAAATTTTACTTTGAACTTTTTGAACTTTGAATTGGACTGAGCACATTAAGGACAGGCAGCAATGAGCTGATGTACATTTCCAGAACCAGTGTTGCAGAAAATCCAGAGTCCATCATGTGCCTGGATGGCTGGGGAGGATTGAGGAGTGGGCACCCTGGAGAGCCTCAGAGAGCAAGGCTGCCAGCATGTACATGGGCTGTCAGGGTATTTTGGCCGGAGCAGGCTCATGCAGTAGGGTCTTACAGATCTGGTTTCGAAGTCCCAGATGATCAGTGTAAGGATCAGGGAGGATGGCATGATGGGCCAAAGGTCAATCTCCATTTCATCTGGGTCAAACTGTCATGACAGGGAGTCCACCTTAGTGTTCTTGGGGTTGGGTCAATGGGAAATTGTGAAGATGAGTTACTCCAAGAGAGCCCAGCAAGCCTGATGTGGGTTGAGTTGGCAGGTCAGTTGAACAGATATGAGGTGATGGCTATGTCATGGTTTTCCAGTGGGAGTTTGGTGAGGTCAAGGGTTTCCTCTGTCTCCACAGATTTCTGGGGTGAAGTCAGCTGAGGGTGCAAGCAGGTGGTCCGGCAGGTGAGGGTCATGACTGGAGAGCTAGGGGTAACCCAAGACGAAAGGAATGTTGTGTGAGCTGATCAGGAGGAACTGGATAGACTCACAGCCATGTTTGTGCGCTTACCATTCCAGACCACAAGTGACTCCCTTTAAATGCCATGATGTAGAGGTCTTATGTGCTCATGGTCTGAAGGTCTTAACTGTGCTGGTCACTCTCTGGGAGATTATCTTCATGAAAGGAGGTCTAATTTCTACTACGGAGATGTAAGTGACAGAGCCAGTGGGAGATGTAGGAGGGGGTGGCACAACATCTTGATTCACCTGCTCAAAAGCAGGCATAGAAGAAATTGAGCTCATCTAGCAGATATGTGGCATTGCCAGAAATGATCCCCAATTCCATATTTTAGCCCTTGCTGGTATTCAGGCTCTGGCACAGTCGCCTGGCATCTACTCGATTGAATTCAGCCTCTAGTTTACACTGGCATCTCTGAGGCCTTTACAAAGATCATACATAGGTTTCTTGTCATCCCTCCTGAAACCTAATTCAGGTTCTGATTCTGAAAGCCTTGGATCTGGACTTCAGCAGAGAGTGGATCTCCCTGTTCTTCCAGGATTCTGGTTTGGATAGACCTTTCATCAGAAAGAAGTTATCATCACATTTTTTGCTGAGAAATTAGGTACATTAGGGACATTTAAGGAACTCTGAGATAGGCACATGAATGACAGAAAACTGAAGGGTTACGTTGTTGGTTAAAGGGGCTATACTGTAATGTTCTGTGTTCTATGAAGCCAGTAATGACCGAAGTATAATCATTCAGGCTGAATAGCGAGCTTGAGAATGCTCTGATCTACTGACTCAGGGCAGTCCTGAATTAGACCCTCACCCTCCTCAGGCAAGATGAAGGAATACAGGTAGAAGGAGGGAGAAGAAGATGAAAGGGAACAAGAGACAAGGGAGGGAAAAGGGGGGGGAGAGAAGTAGGAAGGACAGAAGAAGATATAAGGGGAGGAGGGAGAAAGAGAAAGAGAACTGAATTAGAGGAAGTAAAGGAAGGAAAAAGAAGGGAAATGGATGAGGGTAATAGGAAAGAGGGAAGGTGATGGAAGGAGGAAACGGATGAAAGAATAGAATAAGAGAGGAAGGAAGTAGAGAGGGAAAAGACAAAGGGGAGTGGGAAGGAGAAAAAGTAAGGGAGGGAAAGGAAGAAGTAAAAGGGGAAGGAAGAAAGGGGGAGGGAGAAAATGCAGGTGGAGAGAGAAACAGTGAGAGATGGAGGCAGAAGCAGAAGGAAGGGTGAAAAGGGAGGGAAGAGTGGGAAGGGGGCTGGGAGTAAATGAAAGGAGGGAGAAGAATTTTGGAGGGAGGGAAAAGAAGGAAGAAAAGATAAATAGCGAGGGAGGCATAAGCAGACGAGGGAAGAAAAAAGGAAGGAAGGTAGAAAAGGGAAGGAGGAAAGTAAAGAGGGAAGAAGGGTGGGTGAGGGAGCAGGATGACAATAATGAAGAAGAAAAAAGAGGGGGAGAAGGAATGCAGAAATTGAGGGACAGGGAATGAGAGGGAGGGAGAGATTGAGAGGGAGGGAGAGGGGAAAGAACAAATTGAGGAATGTAGGTGCAATGAAGAAGAATCGGAAGGGGGCAGAAAAGATAAGAATGAAGGGCAGAGCAGAGAATAAGGAGAGGGAATGGAGGAGAAGGAGAGTGAGAAGAGGAGATTGAGGGTAGAAGAGAAAAACAAGGGAGAAGAGGGACAGGGTATGAGGGAGAGAAAAAGGAAGGAAAAGAGAAGAACTGGTAAGATAAGGCGATGGAGGGATGGAGAAGGAAGTTGAGAAAAGGAGTGGATAGATGAATAGAGCAGAATAGAAATGAATAGAGCAGAAAGGAAAGAGAAAGAAAGGAGGAAAAGATTAAAAACAGAAGCAATAACAACAAGCCTTGTATAATTTCAGAAAGACATCCTTGTTCCTAAAATCAAAACCTTTTTAATTTTGGCCAACATGCCATCCGTTTTGTGAGCTGCTTGTGCACCTATATGTTTGTTCTCAGTACAAGGACATTCAGATCACTTTGTACATCAAAAGTCCCAAAACCTAAACCTATACAAATAATGCGCTGCCTTCATTTTTCTCCTAACATGCCAATAACTTTACATTTATCCATGTAAGTGGAGTGTATACAGTAATTGATAGGATCTTAAAGAGCAATAATATATTGAAGGATTGTGGAGTTCAAGTCCATAGCTCCATGAAAGAGCCACACTGTAGATAAGGTGGTAAGAAGACATTAAGTATACTTGCCCTCATTAGTTGGAATGCTAAATATAAAAGTCAGGTAGTCATGTTGCTGCATAAAATTTGGGTTTGATAACATTAGGAACGTTAGAAGCAGTCAGACAAACTTGCATTTATTTCTGCCTGCAGTGGAGGCTAAGCATATAAGTAAAAACATGATCTAGTGCTTTCCCATCGTACATGACACATAAACTCTTCTCCGGCTTCCAACCAGGTCCATGCGTCGATTTTAATTAATGTTTCGATGACAAACTCTGCCATCTTTATCGGGGATGATGCTTGGGCATGTCTAGTCCAGTGGTATATACACTCAGCTCCTGTTGTCCGTCCCACCTGATTGGTTAGTCCTCAGCCAATCAGGTTTCCATTGACATACCTTGTTTAAAAATGCCTTTCATTTTGTACTCAAAGCAAGACCTTCGTCTTTGTAGAAATTCTTATTCTATAGACTTATTTCAATGACTTCCTTTACAGATGGTTCCAGAATCCATTGGCGTGGCACAGTATTTCTGTGCCATCAACATCGATCCTGTGGTCATTATGTATGCAATGTTCTACTACTGCTGATTTCTCTGGGTAACCCAGTTACACCTCCTATGTTCCTTGATGGGGGTTTCCACCATGCACCCTGTCTGGCTGGTATACACTGTTCCACATTCACTGGGAATCCTGTAAATGCCAGCCGTCCTAAGACCCAGGTGATCTTTGACCTGCATAAACTGGGATTTGAGCTTCCTTATGGGTGTGTGAGTATCACATCACGAATTCAGCTGACTTTGCAAAAACAATAACCAACATCTAGCTGACCCCCGAGAACATAATGCTCAGTTTCAATGTCATGTCCCTGTTCACGAAAATTCCCATTAAGGACATCTTAGTCCTCCTGAGGTCAAAGTTTGATAAGGGTTTCATTCACCTTGCTGAACACACCCTTTCATCAATGGACTTCCTCTATAGGGGGAACTACTATGAACAAACGGACTGAGTGGCCATGGGATTGCCCTTGTCACCGGCTATTGCTAATCTCTACATGGAAGACTATAAGGAGAGGGCTCTGAGTTCATTGCCCTTACACCCCAAATGCTTGATTAACTATGGAAAAACTATTTTGGACCTGGAGTGTCTCCACAAGAAAATAAGACGATTATACATGACATTCTACAGAATGGCTATAAGACAAAGGATATCAATCAGGCCCTTAAAAGGGCCAACAGAATAACTAAGAAACCTAACAAGAAGGAACCCATCACTACAGCCTGCCTTTTCTATATTTCCATGGTTTCTAAAAGGATCGCCAGGATCCTGAAGAAATACTGGATAATACCATCCACAAGACTGTAAGGAAGCTCAAATCCCAGCTTATGCAGATCAAAGATGACCTGGGGCTCAGGACGGCTGGCATTTACAGAATTCCCTGTGAATGTGGAACAGAGTATATCAGCCATATGGGATGCACAGTGGAAACCAGGAGTACGGGTGGTATACCCATCTGGGTTAACCAGAGAAATCAACAGTAGTAAAACATTACATTCGCAATGGCCATAGGATTAGCCTTGATGGCACAGAATTACTGTGACACTTGGGATCGCCTGGTGAAGGAAGCCTTGAAATAAAGACTAGAGGATAAGAATTTCAACAAATATAAAGGTCTTGCTCTAGGTAAGAAATGCAATTTGATTTTAAACAAGGTGGGTCAGCAAGGTTGAGGACTAACCATTCAGGAGGGACGGATGACAGGAGTTGAGTTTATATACCACCAGACAAAACTTGTTTAGGCATCATCCCTGATGAAGATGGTGAAGTTTATCATCGAATCTTTGGTTAAAATCACCACCTGCACCTGGCTGGAATCCCAAGAGGAGTCTATGAGAAATATATAAAATTATGAGATTCATAGATAGTCAGAGTCTATCAAATATTAGACGGCATAGTTTTGAAGTGAGAGAGAAAATTTTAAAGAAGATTTATGCATTAAGTTTTTTTTACACAGAATGATAAGTTTCAGCAATGTACTGCCAAGGTACAAAGCCAATAGTACAGGAGCATTTAAGAGGATTTTAGACAGGCACGTGAACAGTCAGGGTATAGATCATGTGTAGGTAGATGAAATTAGTTTGAATTAGCACCCGACAGTTTTGGCCCATGATCTCTACGTTTATACAACACCTGTCACATGACTATTTTTATACAACTTGTTTAAATTGGCTTGAAGTGAAAAGAAGGAGTGCAGGAAAGATAAGGTAGGTGGAAGAAGTAAATGAAGCAGAAGGAGAGAAAAGAAAGAGGAAGGAGCTAGATAGCTGGACGGGAGGAAAGAAGGAGGTAATAAGGTAGAAAGAAGGCAGGAAGGAGAACAACAGTAGGAAGGAGAAGGGATATCAAAGAGAAGGGGTAGAGAAGAGGGAGAAAGAGGAAGGAGAAGAAAGAAGAGGGGAATGAGGGAAAAGAGGGAAGGAAGAGAAATGAAATAGAGAAGGAGAGAGGAGGTAGAAAGGAAGGATGGAAAGGGCAGTGTGAAAGGACAGGAATTACAACAGATTAGGATATTGCCACATACAGTTGACCGGGGTGCAATGAAACAAGAGGAGCTGCTGAATGTGTGAAAGTTGCAAGGCTGCAGAAGGGGAGTGGTATGGTTGAGATTTCATTGCTGGACCCAATGCACCAAATGGCCTTCTGCTGTTGTAGAACACTGGAATAGGGAAGGAGAGGGTGACAAGTGGCAGGGATAGAGAGCTCTACCGGGTAGACGGGGATGCAGAAGGAAAAATAAGGAAAGAGGATGTTTGCCAACAGCTCCATAATGATATCAGTAGCTGAATATTTCGCAGGGTAGGGAGGCCACGCTGCACATTATTGATATGAAATGAATATTTTCTCTATAATTTGTCTTGACAAGGTCACCAACATAAGGCCCAGCTGGGTGCTGAGCTGAATGGCTAAAAGAAACTATATCCAAGTGTCACCTAACATGGACTTGGGGCAGGACTTTGAAATCTCTGGCTAGCAATGTTAGAGTTAATTCAAGCTGATCTCAAGGGGAAAACTTCTGAATTTTTCTGTGGAGGCAAAGCAAGCTCCCCATTCCCAACCTCACACACACAAGTGAGGTCCTCTCAAAAATAACAAGCTTTCAAGCTTACTCTCTCTCTCTCACACACACACACACACACACACACACACACACACACACAGACACCCTCCACTCTGTAACCCCCATTCCACACACAATAAACATCACCCAACACAACCTGCCCCCTCACACTAAGCCCCTCCATACTCAGCCGTTCACTTTCAACCACAGAAATACATGCTCATGGCAAGCCCCAACTATCTGCCTTCTTCTCAGGCAATCTCTTGGAGTTGACGGTGACAGCTCTGTGGGTTCTGAGGCAGCAGACAAGGCTAATGAGAACCACAGATGGGACAGGAAGTTTCTGATGGGTGGATAGTTTGCAAGGTGCTGTGCACCTTCTTCCACTTACACAAGCCCCCAGTGAGTGGGCTCAGGTTCTCAATACCTTTCAAAAATCTACTTTTTCAGCTTGGGATAGCGTGTCCCAGGAATCAGTGGAGATGTTACACTTAAGGATGCTTTGAGCACATCCTCAAATCTTGTCTTCAGTACTCCTGGTAATGTCTTACCCTTCCAGTGAAAGGAGTGAATGACAATGCCTGTAACCAGACCCTCACAGTTGGTGAAGATGTTGGTTGACTTGGGAGAAGGTACTGAATCAAATTCAATCTGAAGTGTTTTGCAGAGATGTTGGTAGCTACCCAGTGCCTGCTGTAGCTCGTCCTGGTATTAGAAGTATAAAGGAGGGCAGAGATCATGGGTTTTGTGCCAGGTCTGAGATTTTAGTCCTAAAACACCCTTTTCCTCAATCAACCAAAGACAGCCCTGGCATTTTGAAGTTGAAATTCATCATCGAAATGCAAAGCCAAACATGTTCTCAGTCTTTCTTGCTGCAACGTTGTACCTGACCTCCTACAGAGGGATCTGCTTGCTGCCATCACCAGGGCCACCTTAGCCTCGTCCTTCAGATACTAAAGAACTGCTCCCACAGCTGAACCACAGTGATGATTCTGTCCATGCAGAGACAGAGCACATGACAGAGCAACAACTCCAAGAAAAATATCCTCAATTTATATACATGACCCTTGTCAACCTCACTAAAGTTATTGAGGCACCATGGAACATTGTCCTGAAATTCAACTGCCCACAGCAATTCTGCTCCATGATGGCATACAAGCAATGATATTAGCCAAGAAATCTGCAACAGTGCCAATCTCAGTGAAGAATGGTGTCAAATGAGACTGCATTGCAGTCTTAAAACTTAGCTGAAGCTTTTTCACCACAGTGCTGCACCTTACCTCCAACAAACTTACTACAGGAGTAAGGCAAATTTCAGAGCTAATGGGAGATTTTTCACTCTATGGTGCCTATAGAACAGAATCATTGTCACCTGAACCTCAGTTAGCAAACTGTTGTGTGTGGACAATGCTTGCCTTTGAGCTTGTGGTCGTGGTTACATTGTTCTTGTGTTTTCTGAAGCATGTGAAAAGGATGGCCATTTAAAGTCCGAGGTCCTTTATCAACTACCCCCCCCCCCCCCCACCACTGCACCACATTGCCCTTCAACAAGAAAGGTTCCATGAAAAAGGTCAACCATTTCCCACATCTTGAAAACTTTACCTTTTATTCAAAGTACACATTGGCTACTCTATCACAGTGGCTCAAAGACTTCATTTCCTGTTGCAACAAGCATGGAAAAAGCTTCACCCAGTTCTCAAAGTTGCCAGCCATTTCATGACATTTTGACAAAGTGTTACAGAAGTATTTTATTTTATACATCTAACAAAATAAAATAGCCTTGAAGGTTTAGAATTCTGCTCCCTTTTGTTATTTCAGTCTAAGATGGTCCTTCTGACAGCCTACTCCCAACCTTTGCAAGAGATGCAGGAAGCTTCATCCTTGAAGCAGGTTGTGGTTTCCATGGCAGTGAACTGTGACACTGCAGACTCCATTGCTGTAATCAGTTAGGGCAGAAACAGCTGCTCCTCATCCCAGGGAAATGTCACCTTGACAGCACTACAATCAGCAGCTGGGCGACTGTCAACAGATCAGAGTAAACATATCAGAGTAAAAAGCCACATTAAGTACAACACATGGAGTCAATCACCCTGCACAAATCCTGCAACCCAGGAGACAATGGGTTGCAATCTGGGGGATGAATCTATACTCATTTCCACTTGTAATTTCACAGATTTGGCAGAGACTAGGAAAGAAGGTAGGGCAGCCTTACATCTTAGGTGAGTCAGAAGCAAAAAACCTGATTTTCACCATCTTTTTCACTGGTTCAGGCTTCATTTTGTCTGGATCAGTCCTTCTCTGTAAATTGACTGCAACCAACGTCATGATCACAAGATTTATCATTCTGCTGGCTCAGGCTGTTATGTTGCTCCCATTTCTCTGGTCAGACATATTAGCTGTACTCTTTTAAAAGAGTATAATTTGATGATAAATTTAATGAAGCTGGCACATGGCTGAGTATAATTTGCTAAAGTTGCATCTACTGATTTTAGAGTCAGGCTACTCACATTTGGGTCAGAAACCTTGATTAAAAATGCTACTTAAACTAGCAATGGATTTTCAGCTGTACAAATGAAACTGGACTAGGTTACTGTTCCTAAGTACATCAAGGAATACCTTATAGAAAGATTATGCTGCCTGATTTTACTAGTCCATAGGTACTTCCATGTTTATGATTATACAATACGGCATATTTTAATGAAAGCTTGGTCTCTAAAGAAAGAGTACAATTTAAAAAGCATCTCCAAGGTAATTCCTGGTTGATTGTTCCATGTCTCGTTTTACTGATGGAGCCCTCCTCAGCAGTGGATCAGTGATGGTACACTCACTCTTAATCAGAAGACTGAGCCTTCACTCTTAAAAAAAACAGAAAATGTCACAAACTTGGCAGGTGAGGTCAGCAACTGACAGAGTTTCATAAAGGAAAGATTGACTTTGTTTCTCTTTCTGTTGATGCTGCCTGACCCGATAAGTATTTGCAGCTTTTCATTTTGATGATGTAATTGCAGTTTTTGTGATTTTTGAGACTTAGTCTTGGATGCTTGAGTGCACAATTTAGACTGACATTCTGGTGCAACACAGGGGAGTGACGAAGTGTCGGAGGTGCTGTCTTTCACAGGAGATTTTAAACCATGACCCATCTCAGCAGGGCAAATGGGATCATATGTCATTATATAAAGAGCAAAGGTCTCTCCCTTGTATCCTGGCTAAGACAGGAAACAATATTCTGAACATGATAGTTTCCTTTTAGTTCTTGCTGTGCATGACTTAGTGTTTGCATTTCCAACACTACACAGTGTCTGCCCTCTTAATATACATAATTGACTACAAAGCACCTCAGTGCTTTCAAAAGCTTACAACTAAATACCTGTTTCATTTTCTTATTCCTTTGTTAGAGGTAGCAGGTAATATTGATTTTGCCTCACCACTCTCACTGTCAATTCCCACTGCTATCTTTAATAGCCTTGTTAAAAGAGTTCAAAAGTCATTCCATTAATACCTATATGCCTGTTTCTATCTGTCACATCATTCAGAAAGTTGATTTCACTCAATATTTTAAGTCCATATGCCCTGATATAATGACAAGCAAGTCCTTATTTTACACAAATATGAAACAAAGTCAAAGGAAGGATTAGAAATTAACATCAGTATGTTACATAAGAAATTAGGGGCTTCATAGTGGTGCAACTGACAGTGCCACTGCCTCACAGACCCATTTTCCATCCTGACTTTGAGTGCTGTTTCTCTGGTGTTTGTATATTCTCCCTGTGACCTCTGGTTTCCTCCAGGTTCTCTAGATTCTTCCCACATTCCAAAGTTACAGATGCTGGCTGGTTTATTTGTCACTGTAAATTGCTTCTAGTGTGTGAATGAGTGGTAGAGTATAGGGGGAGTTGAGGAGGATGGGGGGGGAATAAAATCAGGTCAGTACTGGATTTATGTGAATGTGTGATTGGGGGACAGTGCAGTCACTGTGGGCTGAAAGGCCTGCTTCTGTGCTATATGTGCTATAAAACCATGTTTTGTTGAAATGAAATGCTTCGGCTTTAAAATCAATTGTTCAGGAAATGATGTACTATTTACACTTCCACACGATAATGAAAATTATAGATTATGTTGAACATATTTTTGACCATTCATCTAAGAGAAGGAAAACTCTGATCTAAACTTCCAAACGAGAGAAAATCTACAGATGCTGGAAATCCAAGCAACACACACACAAAATGCTGGAGGAACTCAGCAGGCCAGGCAGTATCTATGGAAAAAAGTACAGTCTACGATTTGGGCTTAAACCCTTCGGCAGGATTGAGGAAAAAAAGCTGAGGTATAGATTTAAAAGGTGGAGGGAGGGAAGAGAGAAACACCAGCTGACAGGTGAAACCAGGAGGGGGAGGGATGAAGTAAAGAGTTGGGAAGTTGATTGGTGAGATGAGGTGATGAGGGAAAAGGGGATGGGAAATGAAGAAGGAAGAGGGGAGGAAGTGGAATTAAAATGGGTGGCCACTGAGGGATCCCAATTGTTCTGGCGGACAGAGTGTTGATGCTTGGTAAATCAGTCTCCCAATTTATGTTGGGTCTCACTGATATACAGGAGGCCACACCGGGAGCACCGAACACAGTACATAACCACAACAGACTCACAGGTAAAGTGTCACCTCACCTGAAAGGGCTGTTTAGGACCCTGGATAGTAGTGAGGGAGAAGGTGTACAGGCAGGTGTAGCACTTGTTCCGCTTGCAAGGTTAAGGTGGACTTCTGTCACCTCCAAGCATGGCTTGCCTCCCCCACTTCCTGTTTCCACAGGGATCGCTCCTCCAGGTGAGGTGACACTTCACCTGTGAGTCTGTTGGAGTCATTTTTTGTGTGTGATGTTCCTGGTGTGGCTTTCTGTACATCAGTGAAACTGACATAGTTTGGTAGACCACTTTGCTGAGCATCTACGCTCCATCCACCAGAACAAGCAGGATCTCCCAGTGGTCATCCATTTTAATTCCACCTCCCATTTCCATTCCGATATATCCACCCATGGCCTCCTCCACTGTCATGATGAGGCCATGCTTATATTGCAGGAACAATATTTTATATTCTGTTTGGGTAGCCTCCAACCTGATGGCATGAACATCGATTCCTCAAACTTCCAGTAATGCCCCCCAACCCACACCCACACCTTCTCCATTTCCCATTCCCTTTTCCCTCTCTAACCTCATCTCACCAATCAACTTCCCAGCTTTTTGCTTCTTCCCTCCCCCTCCAGATTTCATCTATCACCTATTGGTTCTCCCTTCACCTTTTAAATCTACTTGTCATCATCTGCCAAAGGGTTTCAGCCTGAAAGGTCAACTGTACTTTTTTTCCAAAGATGCTGCCTGGCCTGCTGAGTTCCTCCAGCATGTTGTGATGTGGTTCTCAAGCCTCTACTGCCTTGTGGCTCTACCCACCCTTGCAGAAGACTTTGGTAGTAAACCCAGAGGAAAAAATTGGAGCCTAAGGTAGTGCTACACTGAATTCAGTACTCACTGGTAACTTCTGCAATGCTGCTGGTGCCAAACTGAATCAGTCTCTGCCGTTCCTTTGCAACAGCATTCTGTCCATGTACTGCCCTGGCTTACATATCACATAGACAACAAGGACAGAATATCCATCGTCAACTCTGACCAATGTAGGAGCCTCATTGATCTGTTGCACTTCCTTTCCTCAGGGAATGATTTGACACCACCATATTGTTTTGCCAACTTGTTGAATGTATAATAGCTGGGACCCAAAATGTATCCATACTGATTTGTAGTTCAAATCTACTCTAGATTCACAAGCTACAAATCCTAGACCAATACCACTCTGCAGTTCTTGGGAAATTCTTGAATGAGCATGTAAATTAATGTACTTCTCTTTCAGATGCACTTGAAAGTTGTCACAAATTGTTTTAAAAAATATACCAAAGGATCTTCAACCTAATGTCTGGAGATGATCTTGTTTGTGGGGTCTTGTAGTATACAAATAGGTTGGGAAGTGCATCTTGGATTCATGAAAGGTGTTGCACACGTACAGTATATTTCTTTCTTTCTTCTTTTTCCTACCTGGTGTTCAGATACGCATTCCAATAGGAAGCTCACTGTTTGCGGGAAGAGATGGAGAGATGGCACGTAGGTGGTGTAACACAGTGAGAGACAAAACCGTAAGCTTTCCCATTGATCACTTCCCTATAGTGTCATGTGATTTGTGCCAAGGTGGATTAGGCTAGTGTTAAATAGGTGGGTTGCTGGGTGGTGCAGCTTGTTTAGCCGGAAGGGCCTGTTCTGCTCTGTATCTTTAAATAAGTGAAACCTTTTTGTTCTACGATAATCTGGCCATTTTCTTGATTTTTAGTACCAGTCCAAAAAAAAACTCAGGTTTACTGAATTTACTTAACTAGTGGAGTGTGGGATACTCTAAATCAATGTAAAGTTCAAAGTTCAAGTTACATTTATTATCAAAGTAGTTATGCAGTATACAATCCTGAGATTCCTCTTCCCGCAGACAGCCACGAAACAAAGAAACACCTTGGAACCTGCTGAAAGGAAACATCAACACCAACATGCAAAATAAGAACAAATCATGCAAATAGCAAAAGATGGACAAATAGCACAGAATATATTAAGTATCAAATTGCAGAGTCCTTGAAACTGTCTAGCTCAGTTCAGTTCAATTTAGTGCTGTGCTGTTCATTGACTGCAGGCCACAGAGCCAGTCCAAATCAGGGCCTTGATTGCAAAGGGGTTGGTCTTTAAGAATAAGGAAGTTTGTTTACCATTGCACAGGATGTTGTTGAGGAGCAGTTGCTATACCAGGCTGAAACACATGTTATTATACTTTCTATAGCAAATCTGTAGAAGTTCCAAAGTATCTTCATGGTGAAGCCTAATCATCTCACCTGCCTAACAAAGCACATACTATGCACAATTTTGGTCCACACTACCTGAGCAAAGGTATAGTAGCTTTGCAGGCAGTCCAAAGGAGATTCACCAGGTTAAGCCTTGGGATGACAGAGCTGTTCTTTCAGGAGAGGTAAACGGTCTGGAGCTGTACTCCTCGGAGTCTAGGAGAAGGGGACTGAAACGATAGATTTTGAGATGTTTTTACTAGTGGGAGTGTCATGAACATAGGAACACTATTTTGAATTAATTTAGCTTATTGTCATATACACCAGGATACAATGAAAATACTTGCTCACATGAAGCTCACAGTATAAACAGTGTACATGATTATAGTAAATTCAGCAGTAAATGTAACAACAACAGAATAGCACCAAGTTTTGTCATGCAAAAAGAAATGTTGAAGTGACAGTAACAGAATAACAGAGAGGTAGAATTAAGAGTTCGAGAATGTGGCAGAACAACTGGGAAGGGACTTGAAAGAGAAGACTGGTCTGACAGACATTGTTTTTATGTCTGGTCATCCAGACATACAATTTCCTGTATCCTCTTCCTGAAGGTGGAAGAGAGAAAGGGGAATGGCCAATGAAGCAGGCATCCCTGATGATGCTGTAGCCTTCCTGAAACAACACACCATGATGGTTTGAATGGAAGGAAGTGATGAGTGTTTATCACCCTCTGCAGATTCCCTTGGTCCTGAGCCAAGCAGTTGCTATGTCAGGCTATGAGGCCTGTCAATGATACTTTCTGTAGTATTTCCATGGAAATTCAAGAACATCTTCACGGACAAGCTTAATCTTCTCAGATGCCTAAGAAAGTATGTCCACTGATACAATGTCTCAATCACTGCATCAGTGTGGAGAGAACAGCTGAGATTGCTGGTGATAAGGCTGCCAAAAATGTGAACCATCTCTTCACTAACTTTATTGATGAGGACATGGTTGTGTCCATTACAACCCAACCACCAACTTTTTTAAGTCAACAACCAGTTTTTTTGTCTTGCTGATGTTGAGGCTAAGTTGTTGTTAAAGGTAGTTTGAGATAGGGATCCCAAGGCCAACGTCAAGAGTTTAGCCATAAACATTAAGTATTATAGTTTGAAAGATTAATTGTAATCAATGAATTGACACATGTTTTCTTACTAGGGTGACAAGAAGATGAATATAGTGCAAGGGAAATGTTGATCTTTGTACTCTTATTTTTTGTGGATGCAAATTGAAGGGAGTTTAGATTGCCCAGGAGGCAGGTGCTGATATTGGTTATTACCAGTCTTTCAAAGCACTTCATTACAGTGAATGTTAGATTTACAAGTCAGTAGTCATTGAGACAGTACATTTTACTTTTCTTGGAGAATGGCATGATGGAGTCTTCCTTTAAGTAGGTAGGGTACACTGTTGAAATGAGAGGTTGAAGCTGTCTGCAAAGATAAAGCCAGTGATTGGTTTATGATTTCAGAACTTGTACAGGACTGTAAAGAAGGGATTTGTCTTTTAAAACCGAGGTGTATAGAAATCTCTTCACTCAGGAGGCAGTGAATCTCTGGAATTCTCTGTACCCAAGGATGGTGGAGGCAAGATCATTAGTGGAAATAATTTGAATGATAGGGGAATTGAGGTATTTAGTGGCCTAATCTTGCTCCTATTTTTTTGTGTGTTCTTGTAAAATAAAATATGATTAAAGACATAACAATATGGAAGTGGAAGAAGGAAGCATTTTAATTTTTTTTATTTATAGATACAGCCCAACAATCCCTTTTGTGATGGAACTAGGCAAGGAAGCTCATCCCAGTATGGAATACAAAAAAAAAGAGAGCATTCTGACTGAGGCTGATTAGTTTGGAAAAGCATAGGCATTCATGATAAAAGTATGAAGTTTGTGATAAATTGATCTATGTCAATGGCTTTGGCCTTCCAAATACTTATTTAAAAAATCAAACTCATGTAGATCTGATGTTGAACAAGTAGAGACAGTAGAAGAGCCAAGAGAGGAGGTAGAAAAGGAGAGATGATGTTCAGGTGCTTTCATTAGTGGAGGCATCATGAACAAGGGGACATGGCCAATCACTTCAAACTGAGTTGCTTCTCTCAGAGGGGAGTGAATTTCTGGAAATCTCTGTTCCTAAGGGTGATGGAGGCCTGGTGACTAGAGATACTTAGAGTGCTGGACTAGTATCAGAAGTAATACATCGACTGGAAGTTTCTTGGGAGGCTTTGGATCGGATTGAATAAGTAAGAATGCAACCAAGTTAACAGGCTACTAAATGGGAGATTCAAGTTAAATGCTGTGATTGGCCATGTCAAAAGGTTAAAGATGATCACTATTGTAGTAAGTTGATTTGTGTGTTAGTTTCACACTACTTCAGTGCTGGGCCAACCTCAATGGAGAAATTTAGACACAAAGTCATGGGGGAGCTGATAACAATGTGTGAGAAAGCAGTTTTATAAATACATAATAACAACTGAAAAGATCATCCATCTATATTGTTAATTCTATTCTAATTTCCAGATGCCACATAACCTGCAGGGTATTTCCAGCATTTTCTCCTTTTATTTCATATTTGCAGCCTCTGCGGTATTTTGATTTTGCAAATGCCGTGCATTTTGTGGGGCTCTGATGATTTGATTATATTACTTGATAGCGACAGATTTAAGTTATATTTTGAAAAATTGAGAAAAGCAATTCCTTTTTAAAAAGGTGTACACTTGGAATATCCTCACTGGTTGGCAATCTGTTGTAGCAAAAGCATGCTGTGATTGTGAGAAGCAGAGCACACTGCAGCAGCAGTCTACATCACTACTGTATTGTGTGTTCTACACCAACTCCAGAAACAAGTTTCCATGGAATGGTTCCTGCAAATCAGGGTCATTGTTTGATGATATTGGGATAATGCAGCACCCAGGAAACGCAGTTATACAGCATGTGATCTTTATAAGCTCCATCATTGAAATGAGAACAAATTGACGTCGTTTAGTGGGTAGCATGTGTCATTGCTGTTGTTGCAATGAATGGGGAAAACGTGACAGTGTAACTGTAGACCACAAAAGCAAAAACAGGCCTTAACACAAGAAACAGGTTTGCTCACGTTCCATGTAAAGAGGTAGAATTTCCCAGAAATCTTCTGGTAAATCTAATCCACCAGGCAATGAGTTCAGCTGCAATGCAGCAATAGATTATTCAGATGATATCTTCTAAAATTTTTGGGGCAGGAAAAGCTATAAATGCACCCACTCTCCAGACCTCTACCTCTGCTAAAATGAGTCCAGTGCAGCCTTAGAAAAGCAAGGTGCTCCCTCGCATGTCGAACCCAGCACTCTGTTCTGAACTCTGCCTCAGGAGAAGAATGCCAAGCAAGCAGAGAAAAACATTCAAGAAGATTTCAAACCTTCCTTAAGGAAATGCAACATACCCATTGTCTGCTGGAGTTTCTCTAGCGCATGGCCTCTCAAGCAGAAAAGGAGCATGAGGAGGTATTGAGAACATCAAGTTAGTGTGGTAGTACAGCCGTTAGTGATGCAGTGACCTTGGTTCATGACCTGGTGAGCTGTCTGTGTAGGGTTACATATTTATCACTCTGACCAGGTAGATTTCCTCCTACGTCCCAAAGATGTGCAGGTAAGTTAAGTTGTTTCAGTAAATTACCCTTTCATAAGCAGCATAAGGAATCAAACATGAGTTGTTGGGCATTGATGCACTATCAATAACTCTCGGAGACGTGAGGCGAGAGATAGGCTTTTATTAGCTGGAAGAGAGCACCATCAGCAGCAAGAGACCATCACACAACATCCTGGAGACTGAGGGAGGAGCAGTGCCTCCAATCACCTTTATACAGGGGTCTGTGGGAGGAGCCACAGGAGCAGTCAGCAGGGGGGGGGGGGGGGGTGTCCAGACAAGTATATGTAGTTCACCACAGGCATGTGACAAGAAGATGACTGCACTGCAACAGGGACATCAGGAAAGGAGGGACTGTACTGATTGAGATTGCTCTCTTGACAACCAGCATGGACTCAAAAGCCCAAATGGCTTCCCTCTGTTTTGTAATAAAAACTACTCCAGCAAAAATGTCTAGAAGTGCACCATCTCCCAAACTACCCAATCATCCAATGCATCAGCCACCTCCTGCCCCGTCTGTGGTGTATAGTTCCCACACTGGCCTCATCAACCACCTCAGAATTCACAGAACTGGAGTGGAAGCAAATCACCCTTGACCTAAGGGCTTTACTCAGAAGACGAATATTTACTACAGCTCATCTCCTGCTGTCCCTCTGCTATGAGCTGAGAGGCACAGCTTTAAAAATTCTTGTAACGTATACTTGCAGCAAGGAGCCGTTCACAATTTGGCCTCAGTTCCTGAAGCTATGCATAGAGTGGTATGAGCAATCATGCAAAATGTTGTAAATGGCATTCCTAACATCTCGAACCCTTGACAAAAATTGTTATCCAACTGCATCACATTAAATGTGCACTTAATAATGCCATTTTCAAGCAGTTTTGCTTCTGAAAAAGCACACTGATTTAAAATATACAATTAGTTCTGAACACTGAAAATTTCTTGCAATCAAACATAGAGGTATGTTTGATTGATAGTCTCTCAATGTTCCTTTCCAAACAGTGATAAACAAGTACCTTTATCACCTTAGTGCCAACAAAATTTCCCATTTTGTATAAACTCTTAATATTAAGGCAATAAGCTTGGTTATCAGCTCTGGTAGTGAAACTGCATTTGCAGTAACAACAACAATCTGTGCATCTACCGATGCCTCAATTAAGCAGCCACCTGCTAGGAACAATCAATTCTTCTCAGAAAGCCCAGCGCTCCTAAATTTAATTAAATAGGACTTGTATCGGGTGTAAGGTGCCACCTGCCAGTGTGACTTACTGCCAGCATTGAGGCTGAAAGGTGTTCATATTCACACTGTATCCATCTCCATATTCTGTTCCCATTTCCCATCTCTGTGGCCCAAGGCCTTAATTACAGTTAATGAATAATCACCTTGTACGCATTAATGGTTGTGACTGTTTCCAAGTGATTGCTCATGAGATCAAACAAGGCCACCTGTGCATAGCCCTGTCTTGTCAAATAGCCATCTGAGATTTGTAGGGAGAGCAGCTACTACTTGCAAACAGTTTCACTGAAAGAATCAATAATTCAGAATTGGGATACTGTCCACTGTCTTGTGAAGAAGTTAACTTCTGCTCTTCTAATCCAGAACTGATGAAACCAGCAACAGCGATCCAATTTAGATCAACCAAGCCTGCACAGGGCTAGAAATGTTAAGGACAAAGCCATTTGATCCTTAAGCCTGCCACTCTGTTCAACATGATAAGACATAGGAGTATAATTAGTCCATTTGGCCCATTGAGTCTGCTCTGACATTCCATCAAGGTTCATTTATAATCCTTCTCAACCCCATTCTCCTGCCTTCTCCCCATAACCTTTAACACCCTGACTAATCAAGAATGCTGCCTGAAATGGGGAGCATGCTTTATGCAAGTAGGTTGAGTGAACTCGGCCTTTTTTCCTTGGAGCACCGGAGGATGAGAGGTGACCTGATAGAGGGGTATAAGATGATGAAAGGCACTGATCATGTGGATAGTCAGAGGCATTTTCCCAGGGCTGGAATGGCTAACATGAGAGGGCACAGTTTTAAGGTGCTTGGAAGTAGGTACAGAGGAGATGTCGGGTAAGTTTTTTACGCAGAGAGTGGTGAGTGAGTGGAATGGGCTGCCAGTGACAATGGTGGAGGTGAATACAAAGGGTCTTTTAAGAGACTCCTGGACAGTTACATGGAGCTCAGAAAAATGGAGGGCTATTGGTAACCCTAAGTATTTTCTAAGGTAAGGACATGTTCGGCACAGCTTTGTGAGCCGAAGGGCCTGTATTGTAGGTTTTCTATGTTTCACTGCTTCTAACCTAACAACCTGTGCTTTAAGTATACCCAATTACCATGAGCTTCTTAAGTATGCACATGGAGTATAAAAGCTTGGAGGTAATATTGTATCTTAATAAAACACTCTACTGGAGAATTGTATCCACCTAACTCTGGGAAGAACATCATCAGGAATTCTGGAAATAACTTTATTTATATATATCTTTTTGTAATATAAACAGTATAGTTTATGTATAGCATGGTACTGCTGCCACAAAACAACATATTTCACAATATATATCAAAGATAATAACTATCAGCTCTATGGTCCTATGATTTTATTAGCTGAATATCAAATGATGTTCTTTTTTCTGAGCTGGATTTCTGAAACAGACTTCCCATATCTACGTTGTGAATCCAAAGGGGTGTTTAGTATGTACATAATAAATGTATTGAAATTAACACTGTAGTCTAATGTCAAATCCATTTCTCAAGTAATATATGATTGCAGAAAGGATTAATCATACTAATACAAACAAATTCTAGAGGAAAGTTGTTAGTGGAAAGATCTGTAAAGGAGGAGAAAGGGTTGCAAAAATAGATGGAAACTATAATAGGGAGATTATAATCATGAAGACTATAACAGGGAAAAGAGGATGCTTATGCAACACTTTCCATGAACTTATGATGTTCCACAAAACTTTTCAATAAATTATTTCTATTCTGAAATTAATTTGTCAGAAGAGATAGGTAAAGGGGTTAAAGGAATTAGATTCCTACGCTGTGCACAAAATTCACTTCTAAATTGAAATATAAAGAATCTGACAAGGAAAAATATGTTACCTAATTTCATAAAGAATAATTAACAGGAGCAGATAGGAAATGAAAAGGAAGGGACAGTCAGGGATGTAGGACTGTGAGGCTGAAGGCATCATTGAGAAGGATATAAATACAGCCAAGACTGGGGAAAAATTGACCAAAACCCAATGTTCAGCAGCTGGAATTGGGAAAATAAAATAACAACAATTTTAGCAAGTAATAATGTAGAACATTGTGGGAAACCTTTAATACAGAACCCAGCAGAGTCCAAGTAAAATACCTTCTGCAAACAGGAATGAACTAAATATTAATAAGGTAAAACAGATAAACAAAGAAATAGTATCAGAAAAATGTCATGTTGTAAGTGTGAAAAAGCAGACTATGATAGCTCAAAGAAGAATATGAGGGAATTTACGAGAGTTTAAAAGTTCAATTCCAGAAACATACAAATGGGAGCTGCATTCGCAAAATTAAAACAAAATTCCACACATACAAAGAGAAAGACAGAGTGGAAAAAGATCTCAGTGATGGTCAGAATAAAATTCCTGCTGGCAATGATGAAATGGTAAAAATAGCCTATAACTATTTGTGACAGGTGTATTTATGAGAAATGGGCATGCTTTCAGAAACTGAAGTTAGAATATAATCACATTTAAAATATGAAAAGGAGAATTACCAAGTAAACTGAGAGGCTAAAATGAAAAGCTAAAAGCAGAAAATGTGAGATACTCAGCAGGTCAGACGGTACCTGTGGAGAGAGGAACAGCTAATATTTCACTTTGTTGAGCTTTCAACCATTCTGATGAAAATTAATCTGTTGACTCTGTTTCTCTCTCCACAGAAGTTGCCTGACCTGTTACTCATTTCCAGTATTTTCTGCTTTTAATTAAGAGAATATTAAATCTCTGGTGCTAACTGCAAAGGTGCCACTTTAAAAGAAAGTAAGGAAGGGCAATGTTTTAATAAATTATTGAAAACAGAGGTGATACTAGGCCGTGAGAAATATCATATTAATGTAAAGTGATTGGTAATTGGCTTGAGATTTCACTTGGTTTCTTGCAAGTGAATCTTTTCTTTCCATATGCACATCATTTGAATAGTTTTCTCCATACAAGGTATTAGACTTGTTCACAGTCTCAAGCATTTTACATCCCTGGCCACAGCTGAGGCAGTCTATTACAGCAGTCGTGGTACTCTATCCTTGTCCTCACAAGGTTAGATTAAGCTGTGCTCACAACTCCGCTTATCATGATTAGATGTAAATGATATATGCAAGATACCACAGTGAAGTTCAGAAGAACCTCCTGGATTTAGTGTAGCTGGAAAGGACAATGTTATCTCAGTCAGGCTGAAAAATTATACCTACCATCTGGTTTGGGATTACTTTCCAAGTTACCTGAAAAACAAAATGATTGCTTTATATCAAATAACCATGGGCAAAAAGTGTCATCCATCTATAGTTACTGAGTGTTGTTATCGATCAATATCCAAATGTTCACATTGTCCATTCCTCTGAGGGATTATCATTTTACCTTCAGACTCTCTGTGTATTTAGAAAGTTTAAGTGGTAAGCTAGTTGCATCCTTAAATGGTTACAGTTAGAGTCATATGAGACAGAAACAGGCCCTTTGACCTATCCTGTCCATACCAACCAACGTGTACCCATCAATAATAATCCCATTTTTCAGTACCTGATCTTGCGTCTTCCATACTGTGGTATTTCAAGTGATCTTCCAGACATTTAAACAGTATAAGTCTCTACATCCACCATCTAGGTGAAAAATTTCTCTGATCATAAGACTTGGGAGCAGAATTAGGCCATTTGGCCCATCGAGTCTGCTCTGCATTAAATCATGGCTGATGCTTTTTCCCCTCCTCAGCCCCACTCCCCAGCCTTCTCCCCGTAACCTTTGATGTTGTTTCCAATCAAGAACTGATCAAGTTCTGCCTTAAATGTACCCAATGACTTAGCTGCCTGTGGTAATAAGTTCCACAAATTCACCATCCTCTGGCTAACAAAATATCTCCATATCTCTGTTTTAAATGGGCGCCCCTCTATCCTGAGGCTGTAGGATACATCCTTTTCACATCTACTCTTTATAGACCTTTTAACATTCAAAATGTTTCAATGAGATCCCCCCCCATCCTTCTAAATTTCAGTGAGTACAGACCCAGAGCCATCAAACGTTCCTCATATGATAACCCTTTCATTCCCAGAATCACCCTTATGAACGTCATCTGAACCCTCTCCAACAACAGCACAACTGGCTTATTTGTGCTGACATTTCCTTGCTGCCTTTCTTGAATAAAGAATCATGTTCACTGTCCTACAGTCACCTAGTACCTTCTATCCTTCATATTAAACCTATCCCCTGTAATGTTAAATACCTCTGCTAGTTTACCCTTGTTAAACCCCTTCATAATTTAGTATAACTTAATCATGTAACCCCCTCAGCTTCCTCCTTTCCAAGGTAAACAAATTCAATCTCTCCTAGTAACAGAAACAACATACCTTCAGTTAACATCTTGACAAATCTCATCTGCATCCTCTCCAGTGCATTCATATCCTTCCTATTTTATGGTAAGTAAAACTGCACACAATAGACTAACTGTAGCTTAAACAGATGATAAGGTTGTACCATAACCTCCCTCCTGTGGACAGAGAACTGAAAGAAGGGACCCCTTGTCATCAACATCTATGCTTGTGCTGTCCCTTTCATGGATGTTACATTTGATCCTCCATACTCCACAATCATTTGATATTGGACATACACTGATTAGATCCACCAAAATTCCTCATACTTCACACTTACCTAAATTTAATTCCATCTGCCATTCTTATTAACTGACCAAATTTTTTTCTGATACCCAAGACTACCCTCCTCACTATCTATACCAATTTATGTGTCATCAGTGAATTTACTCATCATGTCTTCTACATTGAAGCCTACTTTGAAGACATTTTGATTAATTCTTTCCTTCCAATTGCAAATTAAGCCTGTCTCACACATTATTTTCCAATAACCCTTCCACCAATATTAGACTCACTGGCTTATTTGTGCCGACATTTCCTTGCTGCCTTTCTTGAATAAAGAATCATGTTCACTGTCCTACAGTCATCTGTACCTCTTCTGAACTGTGAATATTTCATCTCTTGCTTCCCTTGGCAGCTTGGGACTCATCCTTTTACACTCTGGGGATTTATTCACTGCTAAGATCACCAAAGCATCAAACACCTTTTTACTGGTAAATTCTTCAGAAATTTCACTGCCTCCTTCAATTACAATGCCCATCTTCTTTGAGAAAAAAAACATGGAATCTTCTAGGACCCTAAAAAGCCCTATACTCTGCCTGGTTACTCTCCTACTTTAATATAAAATACTTCGAATTTTCCTTATTCTTATCTCACACTGATGTTTCATTTCCCCCTTTACTCTCCTAATTTCTTTATTAAATTATCAACTAAAAACTATAAATTATTAAATTATAACTCCCCCTATACTGGCTATACACCTAAACAGATTCTAATCCATTTCAGCTCTCAATATTGGGCCTATGCTTCTTTTGTTTTTCCTTTGCCAATCCACAATAGCCTTTTACATCCAGTGTTCCAAGTCCTGCTGTTTTACTCTTCAGCTTTATGGGAACAAGATACCCAGAGCTTTCACTATTTCACATTTGAATGACTCCCATTTATAGCTGTAGATTGACCTGCAAATAACTGCTCCCAACCAATTTTCCCAGGTCCTGTCTTATGATATTTAAATATTTATGCTAATATTAATATTTCCAATTCAGTTCTATCTTTATTTCTTTTCTATAACTACCTTGAAACTTATTGAGTTGCAACCATTGGTTCCAAAATGTTGTCCAGCTGACATTCCACCTAGTTAACCAACTTCATTCCCTAAGATTAGCTCTGGCATTTCTTTATCTCTAGTCAGACAATTTACACTCAAAAAGCTCCTCTGGAGCACTTTAACAATTCCACTTCCTCTGAGCCATTCATACTAAGATAATCACTGTTACTATTGTGGAATTTGAAATCCCCTTTTAATATGAAACCATTCTTCTTTCACCTCACTGTGATCTTCTTAAATCTCTGCTCCACCCAGATAAGAGGCCTGCAATATGAGTGTTGGTGAGACCTATCCATTTGAAATTATTTGAGGAGCTTTCCTTTCTTTTCATCACTGTAGTAATGGATTTCTGCCATTTCTTCTTTTACGTTCTTCTTTATCAGAGCTAAAGTTTCGAAAGCAACACACACAGGATTCTGGAGGAACTCAGCAGGTCATGCAGCATCAATGGAAATGAATAAATGATTAATGTTTCGAGTCGAGACCCTTCTTCAGGACTGAAAAGGAAGGGGGAAGACAACAGAATAAAAAGCTGGGGGGAGGGGAAGAAGAATAGCTAGAAGGTGATAGGTGAAGTCAGGTGGGTTGGAAAGATAAAGAGCTGGAGAAGAAAGAATTTGATAGGAGAGGAGAGTGGACCATAGGAGGCTAAGTCATTGAATGCTGAGTTACCAATCCTGCCCTTCTTTCAACTATTTCTCCATTATAGCAACAATGTTATGTCACCATGTACAAGTCAACACTTTCAGTTCATCTGTCTTACAACGCAAACTCATTGCATTAAAGTAGAAGCAATTCTGCCTTGCATTCAACACCATGCCTGCACCTGCTTTACCTAATGCACTGATCAAGTTTTCCTGCTTCATTTGACTGTTTCTCTCCCCCTTCTGTAAATCTACTCTGCCCCATTCCTTTGCCACAGTAAGCCCTTCCCATCAGCACAGTAAACTTCCCTGTGAAGATTTTGGACCCACTGCTATTCAGATACAATCCTTCCTGCTTGTATAGTTCCCATCTTCTCCAAAAACTGTCTCAATAATAAAGCCTTCTATCCTCTACTATCCAATGAACCACATATTCTTCTGACCATTCTTCTATTTCACATACTCATAGAAAATGGCACCAGAAGTAACCAGATATTACTCTGTTAAAGGTTCTGCTTTTTAATTTGCACTCAGCTCCCTAATTCATGTTACAGTGCCTCTTTTTACATATAACACTAGTACCAATGGATTCACAACTTCTGGCAGTTTCTCCTCATGCCCCCCACCTTTTAAAATACCCCACAACTGTACTGTGACACCCCCCCCCCCGAACCTGGCACCAGGAGACAATGTGCTGTGTTGGATTCACACCAGCTACCGCAAAATATCCATCCCTGTTCAGCAAGTCTCTTTGTACAATTCAGCCACGCACTGTGCCATGATCTTGGCTGTTATCCTGAAAGGTACTTTCACCTCTACAAATCTCCAACACAGAAGCATTAAGTCATGGGCACATCCACCCCAGCACCATAGGTGTCTACAGGAAGTGCTGCCTAAAGAAGGCAACATCTATCATCAAGATCGCACTGCCTGGACCATGCCATTTTTTTTGTAGCTACCATCAGGCAGGAGAGACAGAAGCTTGAAGTCCCACACCATGTTCAAGAACAGCTACTTCCTTTCACTATTTGGTTCTTGAACCAAATGGCACACCCCTAATCACGACAGTTTGGCAACACTGTGACCACTTTGATCACTTTGCACTAAAAGATTTTATTTTTCTGAATGTGATTTTTCCTGTAAAAATATGTATAGTTAATGTTGAATTTAAATTATGCTTTTCTTGTGAATTCTGTTATATGTGTCTGTGATACTGCTGCAAGTTTTTCCAGCACCTGTCTATGTATATATTTGTGCATATGACAATAAATTTAACTTTGACTTGGACATTAATTATGTACCTTTTTTCATCAACTTATATCTGTGCATCTTTTCGAGGATGTAACCAGTAAGTTAGACAAGGGAGATCCAGTGGATGTAGTGTACCTCGATTTTCAGAATGGGTGTTTCTTGGAATGGCAGGTCGTGACTAGTGGGGTGCCACAGGTCTCGGTATTGTGACCACAGTTGTATACAATTTACATCAACGATTTAGATGAAGGCATTGAGAATAACATCAGCAAGTTTGCTAATGATACTAAGCTGGGTGGCAGTGTGACATGTGATGAGGATGTTAGGAGAATTCAGGGTGACTTGGATAGGCTGAGTGAGTGGGCAAATACTTGGCAGATGACAATTAATGTGAATAAGTGTGAGGTTATCCACTTTGGGAGTAAGAACAGGAAGGCAGATTATTATCTGAATGATGTAGAGTTAGGTAAAGGAGAAATACAAAGAGATCTAGGAGTCCTTGTTCATCAGTCACTGAAGGTGAATGAGCAAGTGCAGCAGGCAGAAAAGAAAGCTAATGGAATGTTGACCTTTATTGCAAAAGGGAATTGAGTACAAGAGCAAGGAAATCCTTTTGCATTTGTACAAGGCCCTGGTGAGACCACACCTGGAGTATTGTGTACAGTTTTGTTCTCCAGGATTAAGGAAGGACATTCTGGCTATAGAGGAAGTGCAGCGTAGATTCATGAGGTTAATTCCTGGGATGTCCAGACTATCTTATGTAGAGAGCTTAGGGAGACTGGGCTTGTACATGCTGGAATTAAAGAGATAGAGAGGGGATCTGATTGAAATATATAAGATTATTAAGGGATTGGACAAGATAGAGGCAGGAAATATGTTCCAGATGCTGAGAGAGTCCAGTACCAGAGGGCATGGTTTGAGAATAAGGGGTAGGTCATTTAGGACAGAGTTAAGGAAAAACTTCTTCTCCCAGAGAGTTGTGGGGGTCTGGAATGCACTGCCTCAGAAGGCAGTGGAGGCCAATTCTCTGGATGCTTTCAAGAAGGAGCTAGATAGGTATCTTATGGATAGGGGAATCAAGGGATATGGGGACAAGGCAGGAACCTGGTATTGATAGTAGATGATCAGCCATGATCTCAGAATGGCGGTGCAGGCTCGAAGGGCCGAATGGTCTACTTCTGCACCTATTGTCTATTGTCTATTGTCATACCTCTCTTCATCTTCAACCCAATAACATGTTCCTCAGTCTCTTTTCAAATGTTAGCAGTGTATCAGTTTCCATTCTTAAATTTATTTTTTCCTTAATCTACAAACTCTCCTTTCTCTTTCCCTCTCTCTCTCTCCATTTTCTCCTGTCCACTCCCTTTTCCATCTTCAATCTTTATGTACTTCACTGCAACTTCAATAGTTTGTTTCCTTACAGTATTTCACATCCTTGCACATGTTTATTCATCCTCAGTGCCTCACTCTGTACTCAATCCATAGGGTTTCTCATTCCTTAATTCCCATTGGATAAAGTCAACCATTGTCTGGTTTAAAAAAGGAAAATTAGCCAAGGAAATTTATGAAAAGTAACAACGATTGTGATCGCTGCTGAAACAGGAAAAATGCAGTTATCTCCTTCTCCCCACACTCAATAATAAGAAGCTAGTTTGCCACTGAACTCTGACCTTACACCAATAACATAACAGGAGCTAGTGAATGCAACAGTTTTTATTGGCAGGGTGCCAGAGCTGCAGTGTTTAAATTAGTTTGGCGAAAGTCTGAAATTTGATCATTTATTTGACTTCCAATTCAAATTTAATCAAATGTGCTTGCTGGTCTGACCTTCTACACTGGGGACAAACTTTCATGGAACATAATACCAACCTTGACTAAAATATTAAATATATTTTGTTGCTTAAACGGATAGAATCATGAACCATCTGTAGAATGGTGAATTATGCAACAGAATTTTGAGCCTTTCTCAAAATTAGTAACATTGAACAGAGATAATATGCAGATCAATTAGAATCTATGGAGACACCTTGTTCTATACTCATTACCATGTCTAGAATTATGAATTAAGTATGTCATAATGAGAGCATTGTAGGTTTAGCTACTGGAAGTGTAAGAAATCCAATATGACAATATGAGGAAATGTCCAAAAAGAGGAACATCCAATTGAAACAACTGAAGTGTCTGTGTCTTTTCTGACTGTGTGCTTCCAGCAGAATCGTTCGTTTGAAAAACTCATTCTTCTATGTTTTTGGCTGTATTTCTGGGAATTGCTATGAAGAACATTCTCACCTACAAAAGTTTCTGCTTGTATGGAGAGACTGTGACATCAATGTAAGCCCTTTGGTAATCTAGCTCCAAGCAATTGTTTCCATGTTAACTTAAGAATATGGCACTTGGTTGAGGCATTTTGTAAATGTCAGTTTAAAATGCAGTATTATAACCTGGATTTCTCAGGTATCCTGAAACTCATTTCTGAAAACAGGACATAATCAAATTGTCAATTGTAGGTTATGGAAATATTGCAATATTATATACAGTATAGAGCACTTTCCTGCCTACTAGTGCAATAGAGTTTATTCAAAGTACTTTTGCTGAATGTTTACATGTTATACTGAGAGTACTTTTGTGAATTGTGTCAATATGGGAGACGAGGGTTAAATTATAACTGGGGATCAATATAATCTCTTCCACTTAGGTGGTCCCTTGACATTGAGGATGACTTGTTCTCACTCCAGTTCTCTTGGTTCTAATGTGACTGATGAAACTGCCGTGGCACCAGAAGACTTGACACCACTGGTGGTGTTGGGGTCGCTTGATAGCTTATGAGGAGATGTACTTTATTAGCTGCTTTTGCTGGGCTTCTATAAGCTCCAGATGAAACATCTTTATTTCTCAGTGACATACTGAATGGACCTTGTTCATTTTCTGCAGTCAGGGCTCATAATTTCTCCAAAGTTGGTCACAAAGGTTCAAAGGTACAATTTAATGTCAGAGAAATGCATACAATATGCATCCTGAAATGCTTTTTCTTTGCAATCATCCACAAACACAGAGAAGTGCCCCAAAGAATGAATGACAGTTAAATGTTAGAACCACAAAGTCCCCCCTGCGCACAAGCGGCAGCGAGCAACAATCACCCCTTCCTCCCACTAGCAAAAAAAAAGCATCAGCACTCAAGCATGAGCAAAGCAACAGCAAAGACAACAGACTTACAGATACCCTGAAGACTTTGCATTTCTCCTGGTATTCAACGTACCACAGGTTCTCTCTCTCTCTCCCTAATAAGGGAGAAAGAGGTGTCTCCATTTTTCCAGTGAGCAGGGAGACATAACAAACAACTTGGTGGTTTATGATTTTAAAAACCACCACGGTGCTTTTTTCAAGCTCTGTACCAAAAAAACTGGGCACACAATTACAGATATTCTGACTTCCCTGATGACTCATGGGTCTCCTGACATAACACCGACCCTTGATCTGCCCATCACTAGAGCCCTGAGATCCCAGGCTTCTGAATCCAAGCCGGACTTTTAGGCCGAGCCTTTGGTGTGCACGAAGAACAACGGTCGATTGTGAAACTCCGAGAGTGGGTCCCATTTCCGCAAAGATCTGCACACACCATGTAACTCCAGGTCAGGGTCTTCAAAAGAACCCTGAAAGGGAAAAATAGGGATATTAAAGATGGAAATAGAGCTGTTTCTGAAGATGCAAGCAAAGGAGTCACAGTTGTAAACGCTGCACTTTTACAAGAAATTTTGTAAGTTGGTTACCAAGGTACAGTGAAAATCTTCGTTTTGCATGTCATCCATGCAGATCATTTCATCACATCAGAATATCAGAGCAGTGTAACAATTAACAATGCAGTTACAGATAGGGACATTAGAGTTTGGAGCACAATTCTAGCGCCATCTGTAAGGACTCTCTGTACGTCCTCCCTGTGGAGTGTGTGGGTTTTCTCCAGGTGCTCCAGTTTCCTCCTACAGTTAAAGATGGGTAGGTAAATTGATCATTGAAAATTGATTAGGTTAGAGTTACAACGAGGTTGTTCAAGGTTACTGAGGTAGTGTATCTCAGAGGTCCTACTCCATGCTGTACCACTAAATAATTAGCTCAATCAATCAAGGTAGAGCAAGGGAAAGTCAAAACACAATGTATAATATAGTATTACAGTTACAGAGAAAGTGCAGTGCAGATAGACATAAAGTATAGGGTCATAATGAAGTAGACTGTGAGATCAAGAGTCTATCTTATTGTACAAGAGTGATATTCAATAGTTTTATATCAGTGGCACAGAAGCTGTCATTGAGCCCGATGGTATGTGTTTTCAGGCTTTGTACCTTCTGCTGATGAAGCAGGGAGAAGAAGGAATGTCCGAGCTGGGTGGTGATTTTCATTATGTTAGCTGCTGTACTGAAGCACTGAGATGTGTTGCCAGAGGTGTAGGAATGAGCTATCAGGTCCTTCAAACCTGCCTCACCATTGGAGATGACTCAGCTCCGCTTCTCTGCCATTTCCCCAAACCCCACTCTTCTTGATCTATCAAATATTTATCCCCCTTCATTTTAAAATGCAACTGATTATCAACTTACACTACCCACATTCTAGAAATTCACTATGCTCTGAGAAAAGAAAGTTCCATGTACTTCAAGCTCCATATCTTGTGGTTATTCCTTCTGTTTGAGGATGCTCCCATTCATGAAAACATCTAAACATATGCCCTATCAATCACAAGCTCAAGAAAGTCTGCAGATGCTGGAAATCCAAAGCAACACATACAAAATGCTGGAGGAACTCAGCAGGTCAGGCAACACCAATGGAAACTAATAAACAGTTGATCATTCAGGACGGTCACTCCTCATTTTTCAAAACTCCAATGAATACAGGGCCAAACTATTACTTTCTCTTGGTAGGAAAACCCTCTCATGATAAGAATTAGCTGGAGAACTGCCTCCTGTGTTATTATATCATCTGTTAGGAATCTGTCTTTAAGCTCCTTTGCAATTAAGCCAAAATGCCAGTTGGTTTACAAACTACCTGATGAACCTGCCTGCAGGTGTTTTGAGATTCACACATCAGAATACATAGATCCCTCTGTACTTCACTCACTTGTAGTCTCTTTCTATTTAGATAATAATTTGCTTTTCGAGTTATCTTAATGAAGTACTAAATGTTAAATTAGCTAAAGTGTTAAATTACATTTGCCAGTCTTTTGCACATTCACTCAATCTATCTATATCCTGTTGCAGAATTATGGCATCCTTATCACAACATGCCCTTACCCCACTTTTACATTTGGAAACCTCATATACTGCTCCTTTCACCAATTATTAATGTTAAATAGAGAACAACTGTAGCCAAGATCTCTGTGGTGTTTCACCAATTACTTCCTTCCAGTCCAAAAAAAGATCTGTTTATTATCAACTCTCTATTTCCTGAGGCAGCCAGTTTTAAATTTAATTAATTCTAAAACAGTTCTCCCAACACCATTAACTGTTAATTAATGACTGACCTGTTATGTGGCACTATGTAAATCTAAGTATGTTACATCTATAGGCTCCCCTCTATCAACTCTCCCTGTAACATCCTCAAAAATTTTAAACAAGTTTGTCAAACAAAATTTACCTTTCAGAAAACCATGTTGACCAGTCTTCATTATTTTCAGCTTTCCTAAATGTTTCACTTTTGGATGATTAACTCGGATACCTTACCAGTTATATGTGGATTTTAGCACCAGATTTAAAAAGTGAATGGAACCTGTCTGGTCTTTCAGCAGAGATTGAAGTCACAGTATTGCGGGTTTTAGTGTCCGATCTGAAAAATGAGTGGGGCCTGTTGGGATGTTCTGTGGATATTGAGATCATTTGTGTAATTAGGCCCTCACAAAGCCAATAAGAAGATGGTAGGTACAAGCAGGATAGCCATTTTGGGAGCGGCCATTGTGTGAGTGTTTCTGAGGCTTTGGCTCAAGAGGCTTCGGCAAGGAGAGGCAGAGGCTAGGTTGCCAATTTGTCAAGTTTCTTTTTCTTTCTTTAGTTTTGCCCAGATAGAGAAGTAAGAATGGATCCCAAGTCATTGGTGTGCTCTTTGTGCAAAATGTGTGAGATCTGGAAGTGCTCCAGCCTCCCTGATTGCTACATCTGTGGGATATGCATCTGCATGCAACTCCTTTCAGAGCGTGTTATGCAAATGGATGACCTTCAAGCCCAGTCAGGAAAGTAAGGAGGTGATAGTCACACCTAAATGCCAGAGGCAGGTGACTGACTGACTGTTAAGAGAAGGAAAGAGAACAGGCAGATAGTGCAGAGTACCACTGTGGTCATTCCCCTCAATAATAGATACACCACTTTAGATAGTGTTGGGTGGGGGGGCAACATACAGGGGTAAAGCCACAGTGATCAGGTCTCTGGCACGCAATCTAGCTCTGTGGATCAGAAGGGAAAGGTGAATAAGAGGACAATGATGGTGAAAGGTAATTCAATAAGATCAGAAAACCATAATACATTGGAGCAGAGTCAGGCATTTATGCCATCAAGCATGCTCCATCATTCCATCATGGCTGATTTATTTTCCCTTACCACCCCTTCCTCCTGCCTTCTCCCCAAAACTTTTGATGCCCTTTGTATAAACAAGAACCCATCAACCTCAGCTTTAAGTATACCCAATGACTTGGCTTCAACAGCAATGAATTGCATGGATTCACCACCCTCTGGTGAAAGAAATTCCTCCTCATCTCTGTTCTAAAGGGACGTCCTTCTATTCTGAGGCTTGTCTTAGGCCCCCCTACTATAGGAAACATCCTCTCCATTTCTACTCTACAGCATCTAGACATTTCAATATTCAGTAAGTTTCAATGAGAACCCTGCTCATTCTTCTAAACACCAGCAAATAGAAGACCGGAGCTATCAAACACTCCTTATGCATTTTTTTTCATTCCTGAGATCATTCTCATTAATCTTTACTGGATGCTCTCCAGCACATCCTTTCTTAGATAAACAGCACAAAGCTGCTCATAATACTCCAAGTTCAGTTTGACCCATGTCTTATAAATCCTCAAAATTACATCCTTGCTTTTATATTCTAATCCTCTTGAAATGAATGCTAACATTGTGTTTGCCTTCCTTACTACCAACTCAACCTGCAAATTAACCTTCAGGTAATCCCTTTGCACCTGACTTCTCAAGTTTCTCCCTATTTATAAAATAGTCTATATCTTTATTCCTTCAACCAAAGTGCATGAACATACACCTGCCACTTGCTTGTCCATTCTCTTACTCTGTCTAAGTCCTTCTGCAGACTTTTGTAAAGTTCACAAACATGTCTACAAAGCCATCAATGTTGTCATCCAAATCATTGACACATATTGTGAAAAGAAGCAATTCCAACATTGACCCCTGTAGAACACCACTGGACACCTGTAGCCAACCAGAAAAGCCTTCTTTATTACTGTTATTTGCCTCCTGCCAGTCAGCCAGTCTTCTATCCATGCTGATGTCTTTCCTGTAATACCATGGACTCTTATCTTGCTCAGCAGCCTTGTGTGCAGTTCCTGGTCAAAGGCCATCTGAAAATCCTGGTAAACAAATCCATAAACTCTCCATTGTCTATCCTGTCTGTTATTTCCTCAAAGAATTCCAACAGATCAGTCACGCAAGATATGTTCTTAAAGAAACCCATGCCACCCCCCTTCTTAAAGAATGGAGTGACATTTGCAATTTTCCAGTTCTCTAGAACCATTCCAAAATTTAGTGATTCTTGAAAGATCACATATAATGCTTTTACGATCTCTTCAGCTACATCTTTCAGAAGCCTGGGGTGTAGTTCATCTGGTCCAGGTGATTTATCTACATTCAGACTTTTCAGCTTCCCAAGCACATTCTCCATAGTAATAACAGCTACATTCACTTCTGCCCCCTCCCTGAAATTCATGAATTTCTATCATACAACTGGTGTCTTCCACAGTAAAGACTGGAGCAATATACTTATTGAATTCATCTACCATCTCTTTGTCTTCCACTACTACCTCTCCAGTATCATTTTTCAGTGGGCCAATATCCACACTCACCTTTCTTTTATTCTTTATTTATCTGAAAAGAAAACTGGAATCCTCTTTTATACTATTGGAGAGCTTACCTTCTTATCTCATTCTTCTCTCTCCTCATTGCTTTTTTAGTTGCCTTCTGTTCTGGAGACTTTTGTAGTCTCTCCTGCACTCTCCTTCTCTTTTACTTTATCCTCACTTTTCCAAACTTTTACTCTGCCGAATCTACTATTTAGTTTAAAGGCACACTTCAATTCATCCCACTGACTGCAATTTTTCCTGACCATCTCCCTGTCTTCCACAGGCTCACTACACACAGCCTCTACTTGCATACCAACTGCCCCATCCTCTGCCCTATCACTCTGGTTCCCATCGCCAAATAGTTTTACACCTCCCCAGCAGCTATAGGAAACTGCCTGTAAAGATAAAGGTCCCTCTCAAATTCAGGTGTAAGCCATTCTTTTTTTATAGGTCATAACTTCCCCTGAAGAGATCCCAATGATTCAAACATTTGGAACCCTGTCCCTTGTACCAATTCCTCAGCAATGCATTCATTTGTCAAATCACCCTATGCTTATCTTTTCTTACCCTCACTTTCCTTCCCCTAAATGGATGGACAGGAGGTTTTTTTGGATGTGAAAGGGACTCCCAGAAGGTATGTTGCCTCCCACCGGTCAGAGCCAGGGACATCTCGGATCAGGTCCATAGCATTCTAAGCAGGGAGGCTAAGCAACCAGCAGAGGTTGGCAGCAATAACATTGATAGGAACAGGAAGAAGGTCCTGAACAGAGAATAAAGAGAGTTAGAAAGCTGTAAAGCAGGGCCTCAGGGGTAGTAATCTCTGGAGTGCTGCTGTGCCATGTGCCATTGAGGGTAAGAATAGGATGATATGACAGTTGAATGTAGGCTGAGGAATTGGTTCAGGCAGCAGGGTTTCAGATTTGTGGATCATTGGGATCGTTCTGGGGAAGTTATGACCTGTACAAAAGACACAGGTTACACCTGAACTTGACGAGTACCAATATCCTTATAGGCAGATTTGTTTGAGCTGTTTGGAGAGGGTCTAAAGTTTGGTAGGGGGATGGGAATAATAGTGATAGGTCAGAGGATGATGCAGTTAGTGTGAAGGTAGATACAACATGTAGAGAGACTATGAGGAAGGATGGACAATGAACAGGGCATGATAGTTGTATCTATTTTAACGTGAGAAGTATCAGGAGCAAAGGTGATGAATTTACACCATGGTTCAGTACATGGAACTACAAAATTGTGGGCATTACAAGGGCAAGAATGTCTGCTGGATGTTCTGGGGATTGGATGTCTCAAAAGGGACAAGGAGGGAGATAAAAAAAAGGTGGGGAAGTGGCATTGCTACTCAGGGATAGTATCACAGCTGCTGAACGGGAAGATATTGTAGAGAGATTATCCACTGAGTCAGTGTAGGTGGAAGTCATAAACAGGAATGGAGTAATCACTCTATCAGGAGGCATATTTTGGGAAGGTGAATAAATAACAGGGTTATCATGGGTGACTTCAACTTGCCTAATATTGATTGGCATCTCCTTAGTGAAAAAGGTGTTATTGGGGCATAAATTGAAGGATTTCTGACACAATGTATACACAGGCTAATCAGAGGAGAGGTCATGCAGGGTCTGGTATGAGGCAATGAAACTGATCGGGTGACAGATATCTTGGTGGAGTGAGCATTTTGAAGACATTGACCAATACTCTCTGACTTTTACCACAGACTTGGACAGACGGTATGGGGGAGTACTTAATTGAAGGTGGATGAATTATGAAGCTATTAGGCAGGAACCTGGAAACTAATGTACTCAGGGAAATGTACAATGGAAACATAGAGGTTATTCAGTGAGTTCTTGCATTGGGTTCTGGATAAGTTTGTCCCATTGAGGCAAGCAAAAGATAGCAAGATGAAGGAAACCTGATTGACAAGAGAAATAGAAAGTTTAGTCAAGAAGGAAAAAGAAGTATACTTAAGGAAGCAAAGATCAGACAGGACTCTTGAGTTATAAGGTAGCCAGGAAAGAACATAAGAATGGACTGTGAAGAGCTGGATGCAAATCTGTGAAGGATTTGGTAAACAGGATTAAGGAAATTCCAAAACATTCTATATGTACGTGAAGAACAGAAGAATGGCATAGAGTAGGGTTAGGAACAATCAAGGTTAAAAGAGAAGATAAGTGCCTGGAGTCAGATGTGATAGGGCAGGTTTTAAAAGAATATTTTGCTTCAGTGTTCACCAGTGAGAGGGAATGTAACAAAATTTGAAGATAGTATAGAGCAGGTTAATATGCTGGAACATGTCAACGTTAAGAAAGAGGATGTACTGAAACTTTTAAAAAATATATAAATCCCAAGGACTGGTCAGGATACAGCCCAGGTTACTATAGCAAGTGAAGGAAGAGTTGCATCTTTGGTGATAATCTTTGCCTCCTCATTGATTACAGGAGTAGGACCAGACAATTGGAGGGTGGGAAATGTTATTCCTTTGTTCAATAAAGGTAATAGGGATAACCTTGGGTATTACAGACCAGTGAGCCTTGTGTTAGTGGTGGGCAATTATAGGAGAGGAGTCTTAGAGACAGGATTTAAGAGAATTTGGAGAAGCATAGTCTGATCAGGAATAGTCCTCATGGCTTTGTGATGGGCAAGTCGTGCCTCATGAGCTTGATTGAATCCTTTTGAGGAATGTCAAAACAAACTGATAAGGGCAGAGCAGTGAATGTGGTGTATTTTGAATTTAGTAAAGTGTTTGACAAGGCTTCCCATGGTAAGCTCATTCGGAAAGTCAGGAGGCATGGGATCCAGGAAAATTTGACTGGGTGAATTCAGAATTGGCTTCCCCACAGAGGCAGAGGGTGGTAGGAGATGAAACATATTCTTCTTAGAGGTTGGTGACAAGTGGTGTTCTGCAGAGAACTGTTCTGCGACATCACCCTTTGTGACTTTTATAGATGATTTAGCTGAGAAAGTGGAAGGCTGGGTTAGTTACTTTGCCTCTGACATTAAGATTGGTGTAGTAATGGATAGGGAAGAAAGTTGTAGTAGGTTACAATGGGACATAGACAGGATGCAGAGCTCGGCTGAGAAGTGACAGATGGAATTCAATTTGGAAAAGTGTGAAGAGATACACTTTAAAAGGTTGATCTTAAAGGCAGAGAACAGGGTTAATGGAAGGATTCTTAGCATTGTGAAGGAACAGGAGGATCTTGGGGTTCATATTTATTGATCATTCAAAGTTGATGAGATGGTTAAGAAGGCATAGAGAGTGTTGGCCTTCAGTAGTCAGTGGATTGACTTTAAGAGCCACAGGGTAATGTTGCAGCTCTATAAAACTCTGGTTAGAACAATTTGGTGTTTTGTGTTGGTCTGGTCGCCTCATCTGGTCACCTTTAGAGAGGGTGCAGAGGAGATTTACCAGGATACTGCCTGGACTAGTGAGCGTATCTTATGAAGATAGGTTGAACAATCTAGGGCTTTTCTCTTTGGAGTAAAGGAAAATGAGAGGTGACTTGGCAGAGTGTACAAGATGATGAGAGACATAGACAGCTAGGGACATTTTGCCAGGGCAGAAGTGACTAATAAAAGGAGACACAATTTTAAGTTGATGGAGGAAAGTATAGGGAAGTTGTCAGAAGTGGATTTTTTACACGTGTGTGGAACACATTGCAAGGGGTGGTGATAGAGGAGATCATTAAGGACATTTAAGAGAGTCTTAGATTGATGTATGGATGAAAGAAAAATGGAGAGCTGTGAGGGAGGGAAGGGTTAGATTGATCTTAGAGTAGGTTAAAAGGTTGGCCTGTACTGTGGCTGTGCTCTTCTATGTTCTATGTTCAATTACAGCTGTTAAATTAATTATCCTGTAATTCTTTCTCCCTTTTTAAATAAGGGAGTCACACCAGTTATTTTCCAATCTTTTGATACCCTCCCAGAGTTCAGGGAGTTATGAAATATTTCAGTAATGGATCCAATACCTCTGCATCCATTTCTCTTAAAACCCTAACGTTTGGTCCATCAGATCCTGTTGATTTGTTGCCTTTAGCCCCCAGAGTTTCTCCAATACTTTATCTCCTATAATTGGAATTTTTATAGCTCTATTATATTATTTGAAAGTAACCCATGATATTTTGGAGATATGAGAAATATTTCTACCGTGAACAGTGATGCAAAAAAATTTAATCAGCACATCTACTACTTCTTTGTTTCCTTGTTTTAATTTACCAGCTTTGTTCTCTATAGGCCCCATATCTACTTTAGCTGCTCTCTTGCTATTTATTAATCTATAGAAAAGTTTACAGTCTTTTTATTACATGTAAATTTTCTCTCAGAAATGCATTTTCTCTCTTCCTATGATCTGTCTAGTCTTTTGTTGCTGGATCTAAGAAGCTTCCCAGTCCTCTGGTCACCCTTGCCATTTTGTTTATCTGAGTTTTCAATTCTTCTTGCTTTGACTCCTCATCTTTTTTCCAGTCCAAATTGTCGACTGTTTATTCTTTTCCATAGATGCTGCCTAGCCTGCTAAGTTCCTCCAGCATTTGGAGTGTTGCTGGGATTTCCAGCATCTACAGATTTTCTCTTGTTTGTTTGTTTGTTTCCTTTACCTCCTTGGTTAACTACAGATTATGCCTGTGTCTCTCATTTTGATTGGATTAAATCCTTGCATTATCGTCCTACTGTTTAAATACCGTACATGCCGCTGTTCCTCTTGTTGCTTGTTTATTCCATCCACCTTAGATAACTCCCCCATCATACTCTTATTTAATGCTCTTATCTAAATTTAGAGATATGAAAGTTTAGAGTTTTGCACCTCCTCTTCTCTCTGGGTAATCTCTTGACGTGACAAGGCTTGCAGTGCTTGTATCAGGAGTGTGTTGACAAGCATATATAAGATGTGACCTTTCCTTTGGAGCAAGATAAGTTCAAGCAAAACCCCAGTTCTGTAGATGTTGGCCAGGGTATCTTCAGTGACATAGGAAATCTGCTCAAATTCCTAATAATGTAGAAACCCTTGGCAACCTTCTTTGTGATACCACCAATGTGTTGGGCTCGGGATAGATTATCCAAGATGTTAACAACCAGGAGCTTGAAGAAGCTGCTCACCCTTTTGACTGCTGACGTCTCAATGATGACTAGTGTGTGCTCCCCTGACTTCCCTTTCCTGAAGTCCTTACTCAGCTTCTTGGTCTTGCTGATGTTCAATATGACATTGTTGTTGTGACTCAATTCAACCAGTTGAACAAAGAGATATGATGAAGAGATGGCACCTCACTATGACACTGTGCAAACTCATTTTCCAGCCAGTTTCCTCAGCCTGTTGCAACAGACTACAGAAGTAGGAATCATGTCCATAAGTAATTCTGTAAATGGCACAGTGAATGGTGCACTGGCCAATGATCTTTATAAAGTGGAAGTAAATCACACAGCTTCAGCTATCAGAAATCTAAGTTATTGTACAATGGATGGAGTCAATTGGTGTTTATCCTACGTGTAAAATATATGACATATGTTGGCTCATATTGAAATGCCAGGCAAAGGTGATAAAGTATGCCATACAAGCAAGTTAAACCTACATCACAGAAGTTACTCATTTGTACATTGCAATCCAATGATAGACCACTTAAAACACTTTTCTATGTCATTCAATTTCTGACAAGGCAATTGTTTTTAAACCATGGGATCATTTTATGTGTACTTAACACTACATCAGAGAAACAGTCCCTCCAGGCCATAATGTATGTGCCATTCTGGTCTTGTGCCCAGTTCTGTCTACCTGCATCCAGTCTACAACCCTCCAAACCACTCTCATCCATGTACCTTTCCAAACTGTTAAATGTAACAACTGAACCAGTATCTACCACTTCCACTGGCAGCTTATTCCACATTTGCACCACCCTGTGAGTGAAGAAGTTCCACCTCAAATTTCCTTTAAATATTACACCTTTCACTTCATTTCATTTCATAGCGTGTCGCACCAGACAGTCAACCATTTTTCTCTGGCGCGGGGTGTCAGGGTTAGTCTCCTTTCAGATTAACCGGGTCATGATACGAACATTCCTGACTGGACCCTTGTTTTTTTTATGAGGCCGAGTGGCTAGCTTGATGCTCAACCTGGCATGGATGGAAAGCTTTCACTTTAAACCTATGACATCTAATTCTAGTCTCAACCAACCAGAGGGGAGGGGGAAGCCAGCATTCATTCACCCTATCCATGCTTCTCATGATTTTTATACCTCTATAAGATCTCCCCTTATTCTCCTACCCTCCTGGAATAAAGTCCGAAACTATTCAACCTCTCAGCATCACTCAGGTCCTCAAATCCTGGCGACATCCTTGAAAATGTTTTCTACGTTCTTTCAAGCTTATTGATAATAGAATTCCACATTTTCTGATTTTGGCATTATCAACAACTTCTACAACTTTAACATAACATCCCAACTCCTGTGCTCATTGCCCTGATTTATGAGGGCCAATGTGTCAAAAAGTCTCTTTATAACCCCAACTACCTGCAATTTTGGAGGGGATTGTAGAAGAGGTAGTGAAAAGATTGTATGTTTGCCCTAAAGTCTTTGCTCAAAAGGTGGATAACAGCAAGTTTTAGGTTGGTTATTCAAGAGACTACAGATGCTGGAATCTGGAGCACGAATAATCTGTTGTTTGTCAGGGTCTCGATGCAGGGTTTTGACCCATATTCTTTTCCTCCCACAGATACTGCTTGACCCACTAAGTTCTTCCATAAGACTTTTATTTTAGATTGGTTACATCTAATTTTACTGGGGGTAAACCAGTAATCCATAAATGACACTGAAATCAGTAGACATTGAGAAAGCAACTGGTTGTTGTGAAAATGTTAAAATATGGATAAAGGAGTTGCTAAAGGTGAAGTAGATGTTTTTATGAAGATACCACACAAGAGACTTCTTTCAAACATTATTGCTCAGTAGTAAATATGAGCAACAAGCTCATAGATTATTTATGGTTCTGCCAAAGTCAGGCAGGGCCATGTGCAGCAGGTAGAGGCAAAACACCTTCCACCTCACACAATAATTACTTCAGATGTCCTCAACGTGCATGTGCATATTATAGATCTGTATAAGGTGCCCCTTGAAAAGCGGTTACATTTAAGTACCCACGCTGGCTTCCACCTGCAGGTCCAAATCTCGCTTTAGTTCACCAGCATGCAGCAGTGTGCAAGTTTTGATGGCCAGATACCAACTGGCTTTCACAGCAGGCTGCTGGAAAGTCAAAACTGTGTTGAGGTGCAGGAAGCATAATGTGATTCAGGGGAGCTTTCCACGGGGAAGTGGGGAATGGATGACTTTTTTGGCCCAACAGCATCCTTAAAAGAAAATGCAGAAAGTTATGTTTTCCTGCAGCAATCCTCATTGAGGATTTTGGGGTGCTTGGTCCCGGGATCCACAGTGTTTATGTTGATCAGTTGCACATTGAAAATGCTGGTGGAACACAGCAGGCCAGGCAGCATCTATAGGAAGAAGCACGGTCGACATTTCGGGCCGAGACCCTTCTTCAGGACTAACTGAAAGGAAATATATTCAGAGATTTGAAAGTAGGAGGGGAAGGGGGAAATGTGAAATAATAGGAGAAGACCGGAGGGGGTGGGGTGAAGCTAAGAGTTGGAAAGGTGATTGGCAAAAGGGATACAGAGCTAAAGAAGGGGAAGGATCATGGGATGGGAGGCCTCAGGAGAAAGAAAGTGGGAGGGGAGCACCAGAGGGAGATGGAGAATAGGCAGAGTGATGGGCAGAAAGAGAACAAAAAGGGAAGGGGGGAAAAATAAATATATCAGAGATGGGGTAATAAGGGGAGGAGAAGCATTAACAGAAGTTAGAGAAGTCGAATGTTCATGCCATCAGGTTCGGGGCTACCCTGCTGGTATATAAGGTGTTGTTCCTCCAACCTGAGTGTGGCTTCATCTTGACAGTAGAGGAGGCCATGGATAGGCCTCTGGCTAGGACCTTTATGTCCTCGTTGTCCACGGGAATGGTACCGGAGGATTGGAGGGAGGCAAATGTTGTCCCCTTGTTCAAAAAAGGTAGTAAGGATAGTTCGGGTAATTATAGACCAGTGAGCCTTACGTCTGTGGTGGGAAAGCTGTTGGAAAAGATTCTTAGAGGTAGTAACTATGGGCATTTAGAGAATCATGGTCTGATCAGGGACAGTCAGCATGGCTTTGTGAAGAGTAGATCATGTCTAACAAGCCTGATAGAGTTCTTTGAGGAGGTGACCAGGCATACAGAGGAGGTTAGTGCAGTGGATGTGATCTACATGGATTTTAGTAAGGTATTTGACAAGGTTCCACATGGTAGGCTTATTCAGAAAGTCAGAAGACATGGGATCCAGGGAAGTTTGACCAGGTGGATTCAGAATTGGTTTGCCTGCAGAAAGCAGAGGGTCGTGGTGGAGGGAGTACATTCAGATTGGGGGGTTGTGACTAGTGGTGTCCCACAAGGATCTGTTCTGGGACCTCTACTTTTTGTGATTTTTATTAACAACCTGGATGTCGGGTTAGAAGGGTGGGTTGGCAAGTTTGCAGATGACACAAAGGTTGGTGGTGTTGTAGATAGTGTAGAGAATTGTCAAAGTTTGCAGAGAGACATTGATAGGATGCAGAAGTGGGCTGAGAAGTGGCAGATGGAGTTCAACCCGGAGAAGTGTGAGGTGGTACACTGTGGAAGGACAAACTCCAAGGCAGAATATAAAGTAAATGGCAGGATACTTGGTAGTGTGGAGGAGCAGAGGGATCTGGGGATACATGTCCACAGATCCCTGAAGGTTGCCTCACAGGTAGATAGGGTAGTTAAGAAAGCTTATGGGGTGTTAACCTTCATAAGTCAAGGGATAAAGTTTAAGAGACGCGATGTAATGATGCAGCTCTATAAAACTCTAGTTAGACCACACTTGGAGTACTGTGTCCAGTTCTGGTCGCCTCAGTATAGGAAGGATGTGGAAGCATTAGAAAGGTTACAGAGGAGATTTACCAGGACGCTGCCTGGTTTAGAGAGTATAGATTATGATCAAAGATTAAGGGAGCTGGGGCTTTACTCTTTGGAGAGAAGGAGGATGAGAGGAGACATGATAGAGGTGTACAAGATATTAAGAGGAATAGACAGAGTGGACAGCCAGCACCTCTTCCCCAGGGCACCGCTGCTCAGTACAAGTGGACATGGCTTTAAGGTAAGGGGAGGGAAGTTCAAGGGGGATATTAGAGGAAGGTTTTTCACTCAGAGAGTGGTTGGTGCGTGGAATGCACTGCCTGAGTCAGTGGTGGAGGCAGATACACTAGTGAAGTTTAAGAGACTTCTAGACAGGTATATGGAGGAATTTAAGGTAGGGGGTTATATGGGAGGCAGGGTTTGAGGGTCAGCACAACATGGTGGGCCGAAGGGCCTGTACTGTGCTGTACTGTTCTATGTTCTATGTTCTATGGACATATCAGAATGGGAATGAGATGTGGAATTAAAATGTGCGGCCAGTGGGAGATCCTGCTTTATCTGGCGGACAAAGCATAGGTGTTCAGCAAAACGGTCTCCCAGTCTGCGTCAGGTTTCACTAATACATAAAAGGCCACACCGGGAGCACCGGACGCAGTATAGCACACCAGCCAACTCACAGGTGAAGTGTCGCCTCACCTGGAAGGACTGTCTGGGGCCCTGAATGGTGGTGAGGGAGGAAGTGTAAGGGCAGGTGTAGCACTTGTTCTGCTTACAAGGATAAGTGCCAGGAGGGAGATCAGTGGGAAGGAATGGGGGGGGGACGAATGGACAAGGGAGTCATATAGGGAGTGATCCCTGCAGAAAGCAGAAAGAGGGGGGAGGGAAAGATGTGCTTGGCAGGGTGATCCGTTGGAGGTGGCGGAAATTACGGAGAATTATACGTTGGACCCAGAGGCTGCTGGGATGGTAGGTGAGGACAAGGGGAACCCTATCCCGGGTGGGGCAGCGGGAGGATGAAGTGAGGGCAGATGTGCGGGAAATGGGAGAGATGCGTTTGAGAGCAGAGTTGATTGTGGAAGAAGGGAAGTCCCTTTGTTTAAAAAAGGAAGATATCTCCTTCGTCCTGGAAAGAAAAGAGATTTTATGATGGACTTGTCTGCCTTCACGTGTTGAGACTCAGCTGGGTCCCAACTCGGATGCGTGATTCAGTTTGCATTTTGTTACAAATGGTTGATAACGATTTAAATAAACACCATTTGGGGTATCCGCAACGGTCGGTGGGTGGGATTGCCGCGTGGATTGTTGCGGTAATCATTCAACCGTCCAGCATTGTCAGTCTGACTCACGATCCCTGAGCCCGTACAATTGGCCTTACGCTTCACTGATATTGACATCGACATCAAACACTGATTCAATGCCCACACCATCAGGCAGCCACCACTCCCCCGCTAGGGGTGGTAGAGGACGTTCCATTCTGTTCGTGGATGTGACACGTAAAACCACAAAAAGTGCATGCAACTGGTGCTCCCCTCCCACTTTCTTTCTCCCTAGGCCTCCCATCCCATGATCCTTTCCCTTCTCCAGCTCTGTGCCCCTTTTGCCAATCACCTTTCCAACTCTTTGCTTCACCCCACCCCCTCTGGTCTTCTATTATTTCACATTTCCCCCTCCCCCTTCTACTTTCGAATCTCTTACTATCTTTTCTTTCAGTTAGTCCTGATGAAGGGTCTTGGCCCGAAACGTTGACAGTGTTTCTTCCTATAGATGTTGTCTTGCCTGCTGTGTTCCACCAGCATTTTGTGTGTGTTGCTTGAATTTCCAGCATCTGCAGATTTCATCGCAGTTGCACATTTAAATAGCTATGAGCTCCCAATTTGGACAGGAGCCTATTTACCCCAATAATAACTTCACTGAAATTGAATCAAGTTGTTCTTGGGTATACCATACCCACTGAATGCACCTTCCACTTTTTTTCAGATCAGAAACAAGTGGCAAGCCATTGACAATCATTTCCATGGTATTAAAATGAGTACAGGCACTAGGATTGAATGAAGGCTGGAGGCCGTCAGGCAAAGAAAGCATAAATGGATAGTAAATTGTCATAAATACATGTTTTAAGAGTGTTAAAGCTAAAGGAACAGAGATCACAGGATATAAAAGTGCAGCATGCGAATTCACTGTTACTCAAAGGTAAATGGGGTTGCAATATTTATGTAATGGTATTGAATGCAATAACCAGCATATGGAATTGCATTTGTATAAATTATTTTTTAGGGCATAGCTGGAAGACTTATTGACAATCTGTTCTGTTAAGGAGGATATTAGAGTTATAGAAAGGCTGCAAAATGGATTTACTCATATCATTTTGGGAATGAAAAGTTCAAAGTAAATTTATAATCAACATACATATATATCACAATGTACAACTTCTGAGATTCATTTTCTTGTGTGCATACTCAATAAATCTATAGAATAATAAACATAACAGAATCAATGAAAGACTACCCAACTAACGTGATTAACCGGAGTGAAGAAGACAGCAAACTGTGCAAATACAAAAAGAAAGAAGAAAGAGTCCACTGGTTGTGGGATCAGTTCAATGATGGAGCAAGTGAAGATGAGTAAAGTTATCCCCTTTGGTTCAAGAGCCTGATTGTTGAGGGATAGTAACTATTCCAGAACCTGGTGGTGTGAGTCCTGAGTCTCTTGTACCTTCTTCCTGATGGCAGCAATGAGAAGAGAGCATGTCCTGACTGGTAGTCCCTGATGATGGATACTACTTTCCTGTGACAGTGTTTCATGTAAATCTGCTCAATTGTTGGAAGGGCTTTATACATGATGGACCGGGCCGTATCCACTACCTTTGTAGGATTTTCCATTCAAGGGCATTGGTGTTTCTATGCCAGACTGTGATGCAGCCAGTCAAATTGCTCTCCACTTCATATCTATAGAAGTCTGTCAAAGTTTTAGATGTCATGCTGATTTTCCACAAACTCCTGAGGTTCTGCCATGCTTTCTCTGTAATTGCATTTATGTGCTGGGCCCAGGACAGGCCCTCCGAAATTATAACACTGAGGAACTTAAAGTGGCTGACCCTCTCTAGCTCTGATCCCCTGTTGAGAACTGGCTCATGGACCTCTGGTTTCCTTTTCCTGAAGTCAATAATCAGCTCCTTGATCTTGCTAACATTATATGAGAGGTTGTTGTTATGACACCACTCAGCCAGATTTTCAATCTCCCTTCTGTATGTTGATTCATCACCTCTTTGATTTGGTCTATGACAGTGGTGTTTTCAGCAAAATTGAATATGGTGTTGGAGCCGTGTTTAGCCTAACAGTCATAAGTGTAAAGTGAGTAGAGTGGAGGCGGGTGGGGGGGGGGGGGGGGCTAAGTACACAGCCCTGTAGTGCATCTGTGCTGATGGGGATCATGGAGGAACTGTTGTTGCCAATCCGAAATGACTGGAGTCTGCAAGTGAGGAAATTGAGGATCCAATTGCACAAGGAGATATTGAGGCCAAGGACTTGGAGCTTATTGATTAATTTTGAGGGGGCAATGGTACTGAATGCTGAGCTGTAGTTGATAAAGAGCATCCTGATTTTTGCACCTTTGCTGTCCAGATGTCCCAGGATTGAGGTATTAGCCAATGAGATGGCATCTGTTATGGACCTGTTGCTCTGGTCGGCAAATTGGAGTGGATCCAAATTGCCACTCAGACAGGAGCTGATATGTATCATCACCAACCTCTCAAAACCCTTCATTACTGTGGATGCAAATGCCATTGAGCCCGGTCACCACACTCTTCTTGGGCACAGGTATAATTGAAGCCTGCTTGAAGCAGGTGGGTAACACACTGCTGAAGCAAGAGGTTAAAGATTTCAGTGAACACACCAACCAGTTAATCAGCACAGGTTTCTTTAGTACTTGGCCAGATACCCCACCTGGGAGGGATGCTTTTCACGTATTCACCCGCTCTTCGGCCTCAGATACTGAAATTATTCGATCATCAAGGGATGAGGGAGTTTGTGATGCATCCTCTTTGTTTTGACAGTGTCAAAGCAAGCATAGAGTGCATTGAACTCACCTGGAAGTGAAGCTCTACTGTCGCCTTTGTCACTTGATTTAACTTTATCAGAGGTGATAGTATTCAAGCCCTGCCACAACTGGTAAGCATCTTTTATTGATTCAAGTTTAGTCCAGAATTGCCACTTTGCCCATAAGATTTATTTTTTTATTGCGATGCAGCATGGAATAGGTCTGAGATCTAACCTAGTCCCAACATATCAATGTAGCTATAAAGAAGGCAAGACTGTGGCTATATTTCATTAGAAATATGAGGAGATTTGGTTTGTCACCCAAAACATTTGAAAACTTCTACAGATGTAAGATAGCTGCATTCTGACAGGCTAAATAACTGACTGGTATGGGGGGAGGGGGACTACTGCACAGGAATGAAGGAAGCTGGAGAAAGTTGGAAAACTAATCAACTCAATCATGGGAACTAGCCACTTTGGTATCCAAGATATCTTCAAGTAGCGGTGCATCAGAAAGGCAGCATCAATTATAAAGAACCCCAATCACCCAGGACATGTCCTCTTCTCATTGCTACTATCAGCAAGGAGATACAGAAACCTGAAGCTAGACACACAGCAATTCAGGAACAGCTTCTTCCCCCACCCCCACCCCCACTGCCATCCAATTCCTAAATGGGAATCGAACCCATGAACACTACCTCGCATCTTTTTTCTGTTTTTGCACTATTTTTAACTTAACTATTTATACTTACTGTAATATATATACTTATTTATACTTACTGTAATATATATACTTACTGTAATTGGTTTACTTATTTATTTGTGTTCTATATTATCATGTATTGCAATGTACTGCTGCTGCTAAGTTAACAAACTTCATGACATGTGCCGGCAATATTAAACCTGATTCTGATTCTGAAGTGCTTTTGTTTGGAGATGGGATCATGCAGCATCGCAAGCACTTGATTGCAGTCGGCCACTGATGGTATGAAAACTGAGGTCATGATTATGGATGGGAAGTCTCTAAGGTAAATAGAATGATGACATTTGACCTTTAGGTGTTCAAGCTCAAGGGGATCACAAGTTCAACAAAACTGCCACATTGGAGCACCACAGAGAAATAATCATGAAACACACACTTTTACCTTTTGCCTTTTCCAAATCAGTAGTTCGATCCATTAGATGCCTTCCAGTTTGACTACTCTATCTGGCATGCTTGGAGACAACCAAGTTTCAGTCAGACGTAAAATACAACAGTTCTTCAATTCCTGCCGATACAACAATCTTGACTCAGGTCCTCAATTTTGCTTTTCAACGACTGCACATTTGCTAACAAGATGCTGGGTCGAGGGGGGCCTCATCCCTGTGTGTTTCAGCCTGGCTTGGAGTCCTCTCCTCCTGCCTCACTTCCATCCATGGTGATGAACCTTCTTCTGCTTAAATGTGCGGTACCTGACTGATCTGCCAAGACCGTCAGACAATCGTGAAATATATAGATTATTAAGTGGATTTAAAGTCCATTGCTTCAAGGGAAGTTACACGTTGCAGATAACAGTGAGAATAATTTGAAAAAAAGTATATTTAGAAGTATTGTCCACAGCCCTCAGAATGCCTCTGTGATTCACTGGCACCATCTTGATCCAACCAAGATGGTGCCAGTGAGATGTTATAAACTGTGTGTGAACACAGTTAAAAACTCCGATCTTTTTCACTGAAGCAGAGCTGATTAAACAGCTGTAATTCAGATTTTAAAATTATTAATCTCTAAGAGGGTGAACAATGAAAGATTAGTGGATCAGTAGCAAGGGATTTAAAGTTAAAATTGTCACTAGTAGAATAAAAATGAAGTTTTCTGATTACCAGAATGTGCAAGTACTTGTGAGAACAGAGATCAGATAGGGTTGGCTGTGATGCCCCCTACAGTCAACTTGCACACAAGTATAAAATATCAAAGTTCACACATACACTCAGTGGCCACTTTATTAGGTACACCTGTGCACCTTCTCCATAATGCAAATATCTAATCAGTCAAACATATGGCAGCAACTCAATGCATGAAAGCATCCAGACATAGTCAATAAATTCAATTGTCCTTCAGACCAAACTTTAAAATGGGCAAGAAAAGTGATTTAAGTGACTGACTGTGGAATGATTATCGGTGCCAGATGGGGTAGTTTGAGTATCTCAGAAACAGTTGACCTCCTGAGATTTACCCATACAACAGTCTCTAGAGGTTACTAGAGAATGGTGCAAAAAAAAACAAAACACAACCAATGAGCCTTGTTAAAGAGAGAGGTCAGAGAATAATGGCCAAACTGGTTCAAGCTGACAGGAAGGCAACAGTTACTCAAATAGCCACACGTTACAACAGTAGTGTGCAGAAGAGCATCTCTGAACACACTAAACATTGAAGTGGATGGGCTACAGAAGCAAAGACCACAAACATACACTCAGTGGCCACTTTCTTGGGTATAGCAGGTACCTAATAAATTGGTCACTGAGTGTAAATAGCCATCAACTGAATAAGGAAGAGAATATGACTACTATCTATAAAACATACCATATCAATGGAAGACGTGGAGAAAATGATTCAGCTCTATCCTCCATTAAAAAAGTGACAGTCCATCTTAAAATATTTTGAGGATTCAACAAAAAAGTTGCTAATCACGTGGCTAGATCCTGAACATCTTATCACAGAACAAGGTGCCTGCCATCTACAAAATACCTTGAAAAAAGCCACGCGTTTGCAATGATGCAACAAAACATCCCAGAGGATGTGACAAAGAATTAATTACTTTAGATTCCTCACATTCCTTTCCAATGCAAAAGGGCAACCATTTGATTTACAGCAAAAATGGGTTAAGCTACAACAGTGGAGAGAGTACCAGAATAAACACTTTATCAGCTTGGTGCAATGCTTGGCATGCTGAGTCTAGTTACAGCATTTCCTCATTTTATTTTACATTTTCCTGTGCAGCAAGGTTCCTACCTGTCGCATGTAATAAAGTGGCCACTGAGTGTATGTTCATAGTCTTCTGCTGCTGCAGCTCTTCCACTTCAAGGTTCGATGTCTTGTGCATCTCTTTTGCACAACACAGTTATAATGCATGGTTATTTAAATATAAATATAAGGTCTAAAGCCATGGTTACTGTCACCTTCCTGTCAGTTTGAACCAGTCTGCCAACTCTGCTCAGACTTCTCTCATTAACAAGGTATCTTTTGTTTGTTGCACCATTCTCTGTAAACTCTAGAAACTGTTGTGCATGAAAATCCCATAGGATCAGCATTTTCTGAGATATTGAAACCACCCTGTCTGGCACCGACAGTCATCCATGGTCAGTCACTTAGATCATATTTCTTGCCATTCTGATATTTGGCCTGAAAAACAAGTGAACATCTTGACCATATCTAGATAATGTTATGGGTTGAGTTACAGCCACATGATTGGCTGATAAGATATTTGCATATCTGAGCAGATGTACCTAATAAAGACGCCACTGTTCTGTTGCTCCTTTGAAGCAACCTTGTTCAGAACGCTTGGAGCATTGAAAGGAAAACAGAAAATGCTGGAAGCACTCTATAGCACTTGTGGAAGTGGAAGCAGAATTTGTCAAAGACCATTCACATGAAGAGTAGGCCCTGCCTATTTTCAGAATAGCATCACGTGATCCTGAAAATTCCGATGAAGAGACATGCTCATCTATGGTTCAGGCCCCGAGTGAGAAACTTTCTCCAATATTACAACCCTCTGGGATCCTAGTGCTCCTCCACTCTAGCCTTTCCCCCTCCCCAGTTTTACTTGTTTACCCTGTTGCTGGTTTTGGAACTCACTTACAGAACTTCTCCACTTCACTAGCTCCCCCTCCCCACTCCTTAAACCTGCCTCTGACTACACTTTTGACCCTTTGGCCTGATTGGTCCTTAAGTTACCTTGTGATCCTTTTTCAGGTCTCTGATTTGAGATGCCAACACTACTTCACTTTCCACAGATTTTTGTCAGACCTGATCAGTGTTTTCAACATTTACTGATTTTACTTCAAAGTTCAAGCATTTAACATTTGCTCATTTCATGTTTTTACTAGCTTGATAGCCCTCCATAGAAAATCTCAAAGTGCTATAAATCCAGATTGTTGTCTTTGATGTCAATGCAGTACTTGCTTAATATTATAATTGAGTCCGATCAAAATATAAGGTCTAAAGCCTAGGAATGGACCTGGACTAATTTGTGTCTGCCGCAGAAAGAAACACTTCCAGTTAAGACAGGCAAAACAACTTAAGCACATTTACAGGACAATTGAACAATATGAAAGTCTTCAGCTACACCTAGACTATGAAGACAAAGGAATGGACTTCACAGTGATCATTGTAATAAATTATAAAGGATATTTATTTAAAGTGTACTGAAGGAATAAATGTAAAATCAGTAGTGAAAAATTTTGGAATATAATTTTTTATTAAAGAGAACATGTCCATTTATAGGGGAAAGTTCTGTAAGTCTTCAGTTCCCTCTTCACAGCCAAAAACGTAAAAATGTTCTGTCACCAAACAAAACTACTGTATCAGATAAGTTCATTCTCATCTTTTCCCCATTCCTGTGCCTTGCCTGGAAAATTAAAACAACTCCTGGACTCAGTCAAAACTCAGAATTTAACTCAAAACGGTTCCTCCCTTCAACTCCACTTCAATTTATCCCCACCTGGCCTGGCTCCTTGCCCCCTCCCTGAAGGCTTCTGACAGATCTTTTCTATCCAAGAGACCCCATTGAACAGACATTTAAATGGCAGGGGTTTTTTTTTGGTTCTTTAGTGAGAATTGTAAAGTTGTTCCCCCTCAATAAAAAGGTTGCAAAATATATTACAAAAATAAATTGAGGGTGAGGGGAAAGTGATTCTAATCATGTTTATTTCTGAAACAGATACGGTTACTTCTGATGTAACACTAAAATGGGTAAGTGACAGCGTTAAGGTTGGCTCCCCAGTTGCTCCTCCCTTCAGTTCAAGCTACAGCTATAAAAAGCCCAGAGAAAGACTGCTCTCTGTCACATTACTATGAAGGAAATGAGGCGGCGGCTACAACCAGCTCCTCCAGCAGAGAGTCCTTCACAAAAGAAACAGTGCTCTCGAGGTATTTCCAGCAATCTTTTGTTACAATTAGAATAGATTTTTTGTTTGATTTTATAAAGCCATCACACATCCTACCCTAATGGCAATGCATGTTCGTCCGCCCCGACCTGTTCCCGCCCTCACAGTTAGTTTGACGTGCAGTCAGTGTAGCAGTACTCGTCGTTATTTGTTTTTTTTTAAAAGTAAACGGTTGCTTCAGATAATTTCTTCTCATGGATTTTCCATGGCAAAATTTGAATGCTACGAAAAGTGTATGTACAATCTAACTAGAAAGCCTTGCTTTAAACTTAATTTTTCCTTTACTGATATTGACACCAGTTCAGTAAATTATTTGATGTTTTAATTGATTCTAATAATTGCAGGATGTTCTGTAAAATTAAAATGAGAGAGATTTTCAGCAAACTGGAAAGCTAATGATATAAAATAAGAACGGGTGAAAATTCCGTAGTTCAGACAACCTATGTGGAGAGGGAATCAGTTAATGTTTCAGGTCGGTATGTTTGCATGATTTTTCTTAACTTCCTTTTTAACATTTTATTGGGTGAATAAAATGTACAGAATCATCAAAATAATTCCCTTTGAAAGACTGCAGCCTTAGCTTATATTGTAGTAATCGTAATATACGTTTGTTAAAACTACATTCGTACCTAATTTGTTTATTTTTATAAAAGCGTATCATTGGGAGTGAAAATAGATAGATTTTTCTCATGAAGACCTTTAATTGTTGCTGAATGCGAACTGCCATTGGAAGTTTTTCCGACAACAGAAATAAACTGCGAAATACAAAGTATGAACATAACAAGGTACAAACTGGACCAAGCAGTTTAATGTTTGGCGGAGAGCTTCAGGTGCACAGTGTCGGCAGATCGCAACTCTAAACGTCCACTAAACCAAGTCGTAGTTTTAGAAGCGTACCTAAGCCAACGAAAGCCAAATCCTAACCCCAGGCTTCAATAACACAATCGGCGGCCAGGATGGAACTCATTAAAGACGGTTTAAAATTTTACAGGACATTAAATCAAGGACTACCTTGCCAAATGACGCAAGGATTTGTTTCCGAATTCATTTTTCAAGACATATGGTTTCTAATCTGAAAAGATTTGCGTTAACTGATAATATTTGTTTTAAATCCCCAAAATATTCCATTGCGGAATTGCACTTCCAACAGCATGTCAAATTTGAAATTCCCTATTTCTAAACCTTCCATTAAACCTTGATGTAGGAAAGCTTCAAAGCTGATTTCTCCCTTACTGAAGGAACGCGCGGACTTGATTGTGTGCGTGTGGCTCCATGACTTGATTCTTGGGATGGTGAAGGATGGGGTGTCCAATAAACCAACGGAGAAATCCCACCCTTAATGAGGCAACTCGATCGGTCAGAGACAGCTACTCAAGTCTGACATGAAATATCGCACGTTTTCCACTACAAAGGCTATATGAATTCCCTGCCGACCAATTAAGCCGCACGCGAGCTATCTGATCTTGTTATAGAAATTTTGACTTTCGGGTATAAGTTGTTGTTCTCCATTTATTTAACACATTTCTTTCTTTCTGAGGTACCAGAAAATCTTAAGAGACAACCTCATTGATTATTCTTATGCCAGCCTCACTATGATTGTTGGGTATTACTCTGCTCTGCTGGACAACCACTTTCTTCTGTCACTAGTTAACCCGATGCCTTTGGTTGCTTGTTTTTAACGTTAAGCCATCTGTTAACAATGTATTCCGCTGATAGTCTTCAGTTTTTCAGTGGTCCGAATTGTATGTGTGAAGTAGGTAACTCTGTCTAAATAATTTTGTTTATTTTATTCTGTAAGTTCTCCGCAGGTAAGTGCAAGAATCGGTTTTTACTGAACACAGCTTCGAGGCGAACGGGAATCCGGGGACTGGTAGAATACTAACTAACTTGAAAAATGAGTACGTACTTCTTGTTTAAAGCATTTAAAAACGCAATGCGTTAGACTGATAGAATGAATTTCCTTATAAACGAAACAACTAGATTTTTTCAAAAAAGTTACAAGTTCAAGTTTTAAATTCTTATTTGACTCTAGCTGTGGGTCTCTACAAAGTGGCTTCCAAAAAGTTCATTTCGCTCTCTCCGCAGTTGTCTTCGGTCTGTTAAAGTTCGAATGTAAGTACAATAAAATGTATCTCAGACCCACTCCGTACATCTTTGCAGCTCGGTCAGAGAAAAAGCTTGAGGTCCAGTGACCATAGAGGATATGTACAGACAGATGGGGTGGGTAAAGGAAATTTAATATAGAGAAATGTGAACTGATACATTTTGGTGGTAAAGATGTGATACTAATAGAGAAAATGCTCAATTCTGAAAAGGAGACAAGAACAGAAATGTGAGTAGTGTGCGTAGTTTGTTGAGACTGGGAGGGCAAATTGAGACTTTTTTAAAACGTGAGATGCTAGACTTCATGAACGGATTATACCAGCAAGGAAGTCTCGAACATTTATTAAGCACTGGTGCGGTTACAATGGGGGTACCGTGTCCGTTTCTTGGTACTGTATTTGCGGAAGATGGAAAGATTTTGAAGGGTACAAAATGATTTACCGAAGTATTCTCAGGGACGAGAGACGGATAGAATTGGGATTATAGTTGCGAGATCAGAGGTCGTTGCGCTAACTATGGATGTACAGTAGATTGAGTCGAAAAAGAGATATTGTTCCCACTGGAGGAGCATTCAAGTTTCTGGGACATAGATCTGGCAACATTGACATGATGGGGTCTATTACTTGCAAAGAAAGTTATGAGGCTCACAGTGGGATTACGGTGGGACCAACAATGCAGCGTTTTGGGGAGTTGGATAAGCTTCTGAAAATGCTAGTGAGACTAACGCGGAGCAGCTATAGGTCGATGGACCGAAGCTGTCTCTGAGTTTGGGTTTACTGTTAAAGTTTCAATCGTTTTAGTTGTATGGAAATAATATACTTAACATATCACGTATCAAAATAGAAAGTTAATGTACTTGACCATCAAATGACTTGTTCGAAATATCACACATTGTGTATACATTGTGCATTACATTCAAATTATCTTTAAAACGAGTTCAAAATTCAGGATACGCAGCGCTGCTTTTCCAACCGGTCCGTCGGCCTATCTTTTAGCTGCGTGTCCGCGACTATTTATTTCCCGTGCTTTACTTCTTGCACGGATTTACATGTCGTAAACAATTGTTTTCAGTATTTTAATTTTTGCAACTTTCACACGCTAAGGTAATAATTGTACCAAAATTGTGGGAGAATAGACTTTAAACACTGTGATCCCAATTTCAGGCAGTTTTACACACAATCTTGAAACGGCGAAATTGGGAGAGAAGTCACTACTATCTCTAACTGAAAAAATGTCACTGAAAGCTAATTCTCATTTAATATCTTTTATTGGGATTTACTGAATAGGATGTAATACATGTAATAAATTACAAATATTAAACGAAAATATGCGTTTAAGTCAGATTATTGTCCCGCATATCTTGCTTTTTTATCCCAGCTGAGAATATTAAACGAAACTTTAAATGTTTTAATTTGTTTCTTATCCCATGTGGTTTGCTTTTTGCTATCTTTTCGCGATATAATGGTAAACATCAGTTTGGCGTTGAAGTGATTTTAAAACGGCTGCAGTAATCAGAAATGCTGCAGGAGCAATTGTTCAGAGCGGCAATTGCACCTTGCTTAGCTGTGCTTTTAAAGCAGTTTATTCCAGAATATATAACGTCAAATAATAGAAAATTGTTAATTTTCGCACAACGCAGAGCAACTGGTGACGTTTTTACAGTCCGACCGCGCAGAATCCCTATTTACTAGTTATAATTCCGTCATTATATCCAAAGCCGGGGTCCCGTTACAATTTTCCAGAAACCTTAAGAGTTCGATCTATGTGTCAGGCGGTGGGGTGAAAGAAAGATTTGGGCCGTGATGCTTAAATCTGACACGTTTTGGAGTAATTCCTGCAGTTTTAGACTGATGGACACATAATTCCCTTAGTTTTTGCTGTTTTACTCTGAAGCATTTTTGTCCTTCCTGATTCTGTTCTTTTTGATTTCATTTACATTCTTTGAAAAATGAGCTGAATGATGTTCTCGGAGGGATGTTGAGCAAGGAGATTGAAATTTAATGAATAGAAGGTTGGTGATTTGTTCGATTTCTGCTTTCTATGCATTGCTGCTTATTTTTATAATTTTGAACTTTACATTGCAGATGAAACTATTTGACCTGTAGTGACTCAACATCTGCTTAGTCCTATTCATTCCTAATCAATTCCTTTTGATTTTTTCCCCTTGTTCATTTTGCTGGTCAGTGTTAATTTTCTGGTGTGGCTTAGCCTTGGGAAAGCATTGTACCTGAGCATTCAGTGTTTACTCTACACAATAAAAAACAAAATGCTGAGAACTCAACAGGTCAGGCTGTATCTGTGGTAAGAGTAAGATTCAGTTATCAGATCCATGGGCATTCATGAGAACTAAGTAGGAAATAATATTTTTAAACTTGAATTATAGTGAAAGAAGAGCACCCTCTTCCATGATTGATAGAGCCCTTGACTATGCCCCATTTAATTCCTGCGTAAATTACATTAGGCCTTGTAACAATGCAGGAGATTACAGGTCAGAGTGGGAGTAGGATGGTGAATTAAAGTGGCAGACAATAGGAAAGGGCAGGGTCACTCCTGCAAATTAACAGCGAGTGTTCTGCAAAATGGTCCCTGATCTGCAGTTGGTTTCTTCCAGTTAACTTACTGTATTTTGTGTTTGTAATTTAGTCTCCTCTACCTAATGAATATGCAGGTGATTTGCTGCTTTACTCTTTCCACCCTGAGTTGTTGTGAAGAGGTGTGGTTGCATGGGTAAAGTGGAATAAGAAATGGAGTGCTCGGTGGGGACAGGAGAGCAGACCAGGGAGTCACAAAAATACCAGTCTCTTCACAGTGCTGAAAAGGAAGAGGAAGTATGTGTCTGTTGGTGAAGTCTTGTTGGATCTGGCAGAAATTGTGAAGGATGAACAATAGAATGTAATGGCTGGTTGGATAGAATGTGGAGACCAGGGAATTTTATTCTTGCTCTGTCCGGGAGTGGTCAGAGTAGATGTACAAGAAATGGTTGGGATGCAGTCACTAAACCTTGCATTCCTATATTTTACAGCCATCTCTACAACTTATGATAACTCTTTTTTTTCTGCCTCAGAAAAGGCACACTGCTGTAAATCATCTATGGTACTGACTCAGTCTACTCAGACTTTCTTTCTCTATTAGCACAACCTGACTTGTACATGTGTGTTTGCCATTCTTCCTGCAAATATTTCTAATGCTGCCTGTTTTCCAACTCTCAACTGTTAATTCATCACTTTGTTCTTAGAAAATTAATGTAGTCCCAGTTCTGGCAACTCCTTAATTTTTTTATAAGCTTCTAGAAATTCTGCCACTTAGAACTCTGATTAAATTTTACCACCTGAAATCTTTCTCTAAACTTTTGTCGCTCATCCTTTAAGATCATTTTTAAATTACCTATGGACACAGCTTTTCATTGCTTTTTCTCATCATGTATGTCTGACTTACCAAATTTTGGTACTTAGAAGCACATTTTTATGTATTATTAAATGAAATGCAAATAAATGCATTTGTCAGAAATTAAGTAGTAATTCTTTGTCCCATTGATGTGCTTTGAAAGACCATTAATGCCAGCTATTTGCATTTTAAATTAGTTATTAGACATATATGAATGAGTTTAATCCAAAAGCTCATTTGTAATGATTTTATGACACATGTGAATAACTGTTATCCAATCCATTTAACTGTAGTGAATTTGTATCCAGTACTGTTTATTAGACTTATTATTACAGATGATTTGAAGTTTAGTTTAGATTTGAATGGAGGAACTCCATGTTATGAAATAGGATAGTGCTCAGTATTTCAACCACTACTGTCATTTGTACCTGTCTGAAAATAAGCAGTCAGAAGTAATCTGGCAGTAGTTTTTGCCTTGTCTTTGGCTGTAATACACATCTATTTTCCAACCAACCTGAGTAATGTCCCTCAGATTGGACAGGTGACAGGTTCTACAACCATTAAAAATGAATTAGATGGATTGCCTGCTGGTTACTAGTTGGAGAAAATAAGCCAGACTCTGGAGAAGATAATTCTTTTCTTGAATTAGTCTTGTGGGACTGTCCACATTTACCTAATAGTTTTAATTGTTTCACAGGATTTGAGCTAGTGATTAAACTGCAACCTTAACAGCTAAAGTCCATGTGGTGATGACATACCAATGGTGCTATGTAGATAGGGATTTCCTAATAAAGAAGCCTCAATGGTGTGCTCCAACTGTGTTGCACTGGTTGGGTTAATGTTGAATTTGTTGAGAGGATTGTTGATCAACTGCACTGCTTTTTGCCTGTACTTTAAGCACTGGGACTGCACATAAGCCAGTGGAAAATATTTCACTACCTTTGTATGCTTTTTGGATAGTGGAAAGATTTTGAATGATCTACATTTAAAACCATACATTTATGCCCAAATGAGCTGCATTTCTAGGAAGTAGGGATCCTTCCTGCAGCATGTTGCTGGTGGGAGGATTTGGCAGTGGGAATGTCATTGTAGGTCTAGGGTAGGTGACTAGATTCTCTTGTTAGGTATTTGCTGCCTCTTGTGCCACAAATTTTGTGTGTTGCTATTTAGCCCATACCAGGATGCGGTCCAGCTGCTGGTATGTGTGTGAGGAGTTGCAAATAGAACTGGACATTGTAATCATCAATGTTCATTGGAGAAATGCAATCACAGTATTCTTCCATTCTGACCTTTAGATGAAGGAATGATAATTGATGAAGCAGCTATTATAGTTTAATGTAGCATTCTGCAGAGATGCCTGGCCACAGAGGTGAGTGACTACTTAACTGCAGACATCTTTCATTGATCATTTTTTTCCTGTTTTCCTTCTGTTTTGTCCTCTCTTTCTCTTCAGGGGTCAAGGTTCTGTGGGTTCTGAGTTTGCTGAAGATAATGCAAAGTCTGCAGATCCAAAACAAGAGGTTCTTGATCCAGTGACAGATTCTATATTCCTTCCAATAGTTTTGCCTTGCCTCCACTCCACTCTCCTGTCAAAAATGTAATGTCAGTGCTTCCCCAAATGTTCTTTATCACCTGATCTGTTTTAAGCTATCTCCATGTCCTATTCTGAATCATATCTCACACCTCTCCAAGTCTGCTTTGAAAGCTATACACATCCACTCTCTCAAGTTTTGAGAAAGGGTTCCTGATCTGAAATATCAACTGATTTCTCTTTCCACGGATGCTGATGTTTGAGTATTTGGCTGCTGGTAGCTTTTGATTTGATAGTTTGGGATAAGGTTCAGGAGTCTCAATGGTGATTGCAAGAACCACAAACTTCAATGTTCCATGTAGAATTTCTATCATTTATCAAGCAAGCAAGACTGCTGAGCCCAAGCTTTTAGTAGCTGATTTCATAAGAACCAGACATAATCATACTGAGGATCTCCACCTCCCCCAAGCTTTGTTTAGATTAGTTCAGGTTAGTATTTTCAAATAAGCTACTGCACTGGAGATCTCACACTCATAGCATAATGTGGTTTGGTGTGTGTAATCATCTCTCTCTCCCCTCTCTTTGACCACAACTCACTTTCCAAGATAGTAATGCAATCCTTGTGAGTTTATATTATTCAAGCAAAAACATGAAAATGATTCAAGTCCCTGGGAAATAGGCATTAAGTTTAGCAACCAATGTATATTTTACCTGGGCTTGTGAGCAATTAAAGATAATCCAGCAATTGACTTCTGAAATGGCAAGTGTGTCTTGAAAAGAAATTAATAAGCCTAGGTCTTTGATACTTTGTAAATGGGTTTTGGCAGGATAGATGCAGGGATGTTACCTCTTACTGAGTTTTGTCTCAGTCTGCAGTCAGTTCAGAATTTGAGGAGGAAGTGAACCTTTGAAATACACTGCCAAGGGACTGTGTACAATTAGTTACAGAGTAGATTTGAAATTGAGCAATAGGGTATTCAATATTAAGGGAATCAAGAGAGAAGGGATTAGTGCAGAGAAGCAATGCCAAGGTAAATATCAGGCTCAGCCTTGAGTGCAATTTTATGGTGCAGCAGTTGCCTCACAGTGCCAAGGTCTGGGATACAATCCTGACTCCTCTGGTGTCCGTGTGGAGTTTGCACGTTTTACTGGGAACCAGGTGAATTTATCCTGAATGCTGCAGTTTCCTCCCACATTCCAAAGACACGGTAGTACATTACTTGGCAAATGTAGGAGAACCTGCATTGCAGGTATGTGTCAAAGTAACCAAACAGAGAGCTGATGAGCAAGTGAATAAATTGAGATGTTATAGAAATGAGAGGAAAAAGGGACAGATGGGATCCCCCTTGGAAGGTGGCATGCACCCAAAGGGTAGAACAGTCTCTCCTACTCACTCTGCCATTTCCTTCTGATTCCATTCAGGGGAAGAAAACCTATTCTATTCCATTCTAAGGAAGAAATAATTCAGATCAAAGCAGGCACAAGGGGTCAAAAGATAAAGCTTAGATTTACGTTCTCACCATTAAACTGTGATACTCCCCTTACATTTAATTTCTGACCAAACTGGATAGCATTCCCAGCTACCAAATCAAAAAAAAGTTTGCTTCTTTCATTGAAAATGCCAATTGCTCATTTATAGAATCAGACCACACACTAGCTCCTGTAATCAGTAACCATACTTCAAATAATTCATTGGATATTACTCACTTTGAGATTCTTTTCAAGAGGCCTGATAAGAAGTTGTCACATCAGTGGCACACAGACTGTTATGGGTGTCCTTTCCTACTAAATCCCCCCTGAAGCTGCTGTAACCATGACAAAGAATCTTTTGTTTAATTTGTCTGACCTAGTTTGGAAGATAAACTCAATAGCTGGAGAGATCTGAATTGAATTTAGTTTAATGTTCAACTTGCTATTCAAGGTGGCTGTACAAAATTAGAGATACAACTGTTTGTGTATTAAGTTACAAGCAGAAAAATATGCTTCCATCAAAGTAAAACGATTGAATAGACATTTTATTGAATTGATTTTCTTTCTTGTGTTTGGTAAATCTGATTGAGAAGATCATCAACTGAATAAAACCCCCTATCCACAGTTGCTACTGAATCTCAAACTGTTCTTTCAATCAGAAGAGCACTGTAGAGATCCTGGGCTTGAGGTTCACAGAGGACAGGCACTGAACCAACTGCTAGGATATCATGTACAGAGAGATATGGACATATCATAAAACACTGATGGTTGCTGCTATGCTCCTAGCTTTGAATCTGGTTGTAGGCTGAACTCTTTCCACATGGATCTTTAACCGAGATCCATGTTCCCAGTGAGTGAACTCTAAAACGTTCGATTTATCCCTACTTTTTGCTTTTATCTTGGTTTTGCTCTTCCTCTAGCAAGGACTATTGGCTGGATCTGCATTAGGTACTTTTCAAAAAAAAGTACTGCCACAGACAAAAACATCCTGTCAGATATTGGTGCTGAATTTTCCCCCCATTTGTATTGACTTTTAAACTTACCAGGTTGTTTGATGTTGCATTTGATCAAATGCTGTCTTGAATCCAAGACAATCACTCACAGCTCTCCTTACTAATTCAAGTCCTTTGTCCATCTACAGAAAAAGGACATCACGACCAAGATGAACAAGTCATGGTTGAGTAAGTAACTAACAAACTGCTGGAGGAAATTGGTGTGACAGACAGCAGGACTAAATGAATCTCTCAACAATATTTTCAATCAATTTACCAGCTATTTTCTAGTAGATGAAGATGGTGTGATATTGATTAGAGTTTTCCTGCATTTTGTGGATGAGACTATTGGGGCATCTTTCTCCTCATCAGGAGAAAATGTTACAGTAGATAGTCATAAAACATTGGCTGGTTTGTTGTTGAGGTTCAAGAGTCTTTGTTACATCTTTTATGCTCATTTGCTCCACAATATCACATGGAGAAAACTGAATTGGCTCAAGACAGCATTTTTTGTGATGTGAGGAGGCAGTGGATAACAAATCTTATGATAGCTTTGTGGTTAAGTGACTGTCAACAACAGATTTCTCAGATTATAGAGCCAGTTAATTTACAACTCACCATGGATTCAAAAGCTCAAAAAAAAAGTTGATCATTACGGTGATTGTAAAACTAGATTGTCTTGAAAACCTTTAAGGTTCCTGAATGTGCCTTTTACTTGCCTTCCTGCAAAATAACCTGTTGATTGATCTCTTATCAACCATAAACATTCCTTCCACCAAGTGTATAACATGCCCATAGACTGCATCGACAGCGCCTTTAAAACCCAAACTCACAGGTGACTGGGTACCGATTCCCATCTTATCATCTTGTCATGGAAATATATTGACATCCCTTCATCATCACTGGGTACAAAGCAAGGATCTTGCTGTTCTGCAGCATTGTAGCATTTCCTTCATCAAAAGGGCCACCGTCAGGGCAAGTAAGAATGGGTAAAGAATGCTAGCCTGAATTCTGAATTATTAATCAATAAAGTAGTCTAGAAAGCCATTTAATTAGGAAGTTTGACATACGCTGAACTAGCCAGAAAGAGTAAACAGAAATGTAAAAGAAAAACAAATCAACCCTTTGGCATTTCTTGTCAAAGATGGTTGCAGACACTTCTGTACATCACCTAGATGTTCATGGAGTTCCATCCCAGTTGCCAGATGAGGCAAAAAATGAGCTGATCTGTTATCTGTAGGATTGCTCACCCCCCACCCTGATTCTACTCTTCAGTTTATGGGTTGTCGCAGTTTTTAGTTTCACAAGTTTAGCACCTCAGTTAGTTTTCCCCAGTGCTGCTCTTCACTTGCTTTTCTATATTCATTGGAAATGGATTGGTTCCCTATTTTGATTGCAGTGGTAGGGGTGAGGAGTGTGATTCATCAGGCCATTGCAAATAGTTGAATTGCAGTTTTTGCTCCTGATGGTTTCAACGCCTCCAGATTCCAGCTTTCTCTGAAAATTCTATTTACTGTGGCAGTAATACTGCACACCACATTAAAGGGTGTCCTTTCAATGTGATCACAAGGCCTTTTCTCCACAATGACTGTACAGCTGCCATTCATCAGTGTCGAGGTGATCAGATACAATTGCAACAAGTAGATTAGGATAAATGTTTCTTTCATTATCTATAACATTTAGTCTGATAGATTTGTCCTTCAGGGCTCTGTCAATGGTTTTGTAACAAAGCAATTCCTGGCAACAGACAACGAAGGCACCTATCCAAAATGTATTCTGAACTCTGTGCTGCATTCAGTGATATTTTTCCCCAATGCCAGAGGCAGTGATTCATCAGCTGATGATGGAAAAATAATCTGAAGATTGCTTAATCTGATGCTATGAAGTTTTATGGAACTGCAGTCAAGTCCCCAAACCACAGCTTTCTGACTTTATCTGACCAGCACAAGTGTCCAAACAGTGGGATGTGGACTCAAAGAAACTGGGCTTTGAAACATTACAAGAAAGGAAGGATTCTGTAGATATGACTCCATGTTGTTGCCCTCAATTTTGACACATCATCATTAGTGGGGGCTGTGCAGCGTTTATTGAGCTGTGACTGAGTATGGTTCTTTGATAACTGCTGTGTAATCCATCCAGGATTGTTTATTTCTATCAGTTTCTATGGATAATTTCCAGAATATTAATGTGAATCTGAAGTTGTGTAGCCAGACAAGGTAAGGACTGAAGATTTCTTCCAAAGAATGGCTATTAATGAAGCTGTGGGCTTCTACAATGACACAGTAGTTTCTTGATTAAAAGTACGAAATTAACTTTTCAACTTATTCTGCATTTAAATTGATGGGATTTGAACTTTTGATTTCACGTCATTAATCTTAGAGTCCAGGTTACTAGATTAGTAAAAATACAACACTGTGCTATTGTAACCAGAATGACTCTGGAACACTTGAGCTCAACCCTTTTAAGCTTAGATGAAATGTTAACTTGATGGGTGATTCCTCCTCTGATAGATCCTCTCTGAATATCCTGCAGCACCTTGTAGCAGAAGAAACATATCAAGATATTTTGGTCAAAGAAATCATTTTAAAGGCAGCAATCAAGTTAGGTACAAAGTGCAGAAAGAGGCTGTTTTGAAATGTTTTTTCTTCTACTATATTCTTCCCAAACCCTGGCTTCTACAACTTGGAAGGTCAAGGGAGTATCATCATCTTTAGGTTTCCCTCAAATCTCCCATGATCTTGTCTTGAAAATGCATTTTTGATTCCTTTATTGTTGTTGGGTGCTCTGAGGTTCTGTCCCAATCAACAGCAATATATGGGGTATTTGTACAACATGAACAGCAGTGGTACAGCAAGGTAACTCACCTTTCTGGATAACTGGGGATAGGTGGTAAAAGCTGGCCTCAACAGTTCATTCTGTGAATAAAAAAAATTAACCCCTATATATCATGCCCAACAAATATAAAGATGATTTAAAAATACTCAACATTTCATGCTCAAGGATGCAGCAAACACAACAGAGTTTAAATCCTTTCAGAGCAAGTTTTGCTTCCTTGCATGTCCTTCATATTTTGTGCATATCTTAAACACAACTGCCTCTCACTTTAAATGTGCGATTCTAGATTCACCATGGTCTTCTGTGATTTTAGTAGTTCAAAAGCTGGCCACCCAGTAACATGCCACACATCCAAATCGGCCAGCACAGTAAAAGTCATGTGGCAAAGTGGTTTTAAAACATACCAATTTGAGTACATTACAGTGTAATTTTCTGGCCAGAGAACTGTCTAAGATCATCTTAAAAGCTTAAAGTGAACACCTCTCAGACATTTAAAGGCATCTCAGTACTCAAGTGGGATTACTTCCTAGCAGGAGAGAACTAATGGATTTTTGAGATGGATCATAAATGTTACTAATGTAACTCCGGTTATTTATATGCCATTGGCACACAGGACGAATCCTCCCAACTCAATGCAGAGTAAAGATGATTTTAGTAATTTTAGGACATGCGATTGGGGTGCAACTGTCTAACTGCTTCAAGGTTAGGGAAACGAAAAGTTAAATTGGAGCTGATCAATCTCCTGTAGCTCCTACTAGGAGGTTGTGTACAGACATTGTATGTGCTGACGTTCTCAATGGAACCATCCTCTTCAATTGAAGTGTTTAACAAACAGGGCTCATATGCACAACAGTCACTTCTGAAATTACTCAACGTCAGCTAAAGGGTTACTAAATTACCAATAGAAACTGTATCCCAATAATGAATAACACTCGAACGTTGGAGTTCTGGATAATTATGCATCAAAACTGTAGAACCATTCTGACTGTTGCCCCTTTAAGTAATTTCCAAATGTATTCACACTCTACATGCTAGAGAAGCAATAGGTTCACTATACAGGCAGATCCCAGGGGCTCACTGGGGTTCTAATTTAAGTATGTGATGGATTTTTTGATACAATTCCAGCTTGTTGGGTCAATTGATCACAAAAAGGTTGGTCTCCGCATTTGGTGGAGGCAAAAGAATGTTGCTTCGGTGTTGCCATTCTTGCCTTGTCTAATGACTCACACAAGAAAATGTACATTCGTGCATTAGATATAGATTGGATCAGGAACAATTGTGTAATGCTGTTCCTAATTCAATAGGCCAGTGATGTCTAGTGTCTGTGATACTGATGAAGAGCAGCCACTTGTGAGATATCAAAGAATGAATCAAATATGTCCTGAGGGAGCATCTATATCCGGAGGTAAAAGGAGACACAGCCAGATGTGCAAATGGTGACGGAGAAAGTATAAAACTTGAAAGCAAATTTAACTTTGAATCTTCAGTTTCTGATCTGATATTGAAGCACATACATTTGAAGGAAACTTCAGGATCATGCTGAAAAATATTAAACTAGAAATTGTACTGCAAGCAAGTTCCCATTTAATTTTTTAAATAATATTTTAGCATTTTCCTACAGAAATGTGTAGGGTGGGAGGAATAGAAATATTTATTGGATGTTTAGGAAGACTGTGACTGCATCGCTCCTAAGTGAGTTCAATGCTTCCTATGCTCACTTTGACTGTCAAGACATGGAGGAACTGTCACAGTCCTCAAACGCCTTGTGATTTCAGTCTCTGAGGATGATGTGAGAACATCCTTCAGGAGTGTGAATCCATGGAAAGCATTTAGCCAAGATGGGTTACCTGGCTGAGTACTTAACACCTGTGTTGATCCTGGGCTGGAGTGTTCACTGAGATCTTTAACCTCTCTCTTTGGCGGTATTGTAAACTTGCCTCAATGATCATCATACAGTAGCACTTGCATCCACTGTGATGAAATGCTTTGAGAGGCTGCTTATGAAAAGTATCAACTCTTACCTGTTTGCCTACCAGTACAACAGGTCCATAGCTGATGCTATTCCATTGGATCTTCACTCAGCGCTGGAACATTTGGACGGCAAAGATGCATAGATCAGGATGCTCTTCATCGACTATATTTCAGCATTCAACACAATCATCCCCTCAAAACTAATCAATAAGTTTCATGAACTTGGCCTCAATACCTCCTTGTGCAATTGGATCATCTATTTCCTCACTTACAGACCCGAGTCAGTTTGGATTGTCAACAACATCTCCTTCACAATATCCATCAGCACAGGTGCACCATAAGGTTGTGTGCCTAGCCCCCTGCTCTACCCACTTCATACTTATGACTGTGAGACTAAGCACAGCTCTAAAGCCATATTTAAGCTTGCTGATGACACCATTGTCATTGGCTGAATCAAGGGATGACAAATCAGCATATAGGAGGGAGACAGGAAACCTGGCTAAGTGGTGCCACAACAATAACCTCTCACTCCATGTCAGCAGACCAAAGAGATGATTATTGACTTCAGGAGGTGGAAACCGGATCAGATGATCAGAGGTGGAGAAGATAAGCAACGTTAGATTATTCAGTGTTCTTACTTTAGAGTATTTCAAGATTCAAGGTACAATTATTATCTAAGTCTGTATGCAGTATACAATTCTGAGATGTGTCTTCTCCAGACATCCATGAAACAAAGAAAATCATGGAAGCTATTCAAAGAGAAACATCAACCGCCCCCTTGGGCAAAAGGAAAACAAATTGCGCAAACAACAACCACCCCCACAAGCGTTTATATAAAAAAAAATCATGCTAACCTCAACAGGAACATCATACTCCCTCACACAAAACAAATCATGCAACAGGCAACAAGAAAGAACGGACAAAAACACAGACATAAAAGCATAAAACTGAGAGTCCAAGTGAACTGCAGTCCAATCAATAAATCGTAGACCCAGAACTTCAGTATCATCCTCCAACAGCATCAAGGGAAAGAGAGACCAGTTGAAAGCAGGAGCCTTCCCTCTGGAGTAGCGAGCAAGAGACCATCACACACAAACACCTTCTCCGGCAACAGCCTGGTAGATGGTGCTGAACATTTGCTCGCCTTGCACACTCACCTCAATCTTCCTCAACACTTTAATCAGCGAGAGCATTGCAAAATGGAGATGATCAAGGGCTTGCATCACATCTCTAAGCTTCTTCACCTCGAGGCCGCTCACCTTCTGGAATCTTCTCTGAGACAGCAAAGTGCCAGATCACTCAATTGATCCTCAAACTGTAGAACACAGGCTCTAACAGTCCCAGAAACACATTTACAATGAAAGGAAGTTGTGAAAGAAACAGTTTTGTGCACTATCTGAAAGATGTCACCCGAAACAGCATTGTTGGCTGGCGCCATCTTGACCATTTTGATCTGCCATGCCCAGCAAGTAGGTGCAATTACAAAGAAAGCAGAGCAGGGCCTTTACTTTATTAAAAGTTTGCAAAGATTCAGCATGTCATCTAAAACTTTGACAAACTTCTACAGCTGTGTACAGTATCCCCACTACAGTACCAATATTGTGTACAGTTCTGGTCACCGAATTATAGAAAAGATGTCAACAAAATAGAGAGAGTACAAAGAAGATTTACTAGAATGTTACCTGGGTTTCAGCACCTAAGTTACAGAGAGAGGTTGAACAAGTAAGGTCTTTATTCTTTGGAGCTTAGACGGTTGAGGGGGGACTTGATAGAGGTATTTAAAATTATGAGGGGGATGGATAGAGTTGATGTGGATAGGCTTTTTCCATTGAGAGTAGGGGAGATTCAAACAAGAGGACATGAGTTGAGAGTTGGGGGCAAAAGTTTAGGGGTGACACAAGGGGGAATTTCTTTACTCAGAGTGGTAGCTGTGTGGAACGAGCTTCCAGTAGAAGTAGTAGAGGCAGGTTCAATATTGTCATTTAAAGTAAAATTGGATAGGTATATGGACAGGAAAGGAATGGAGGATTATTGGTTGAGTGCAGGTCAGTGGGACTAAGTGGAAGTAAGTGTTTGGCATGGACTAGAAGGGCTAAGATGGCCTGTTTCTGTGCTATAATTGCTATGTGGTTATATAGCTGTGTGTTGGAGAGTTTATTGACTGGTTGCTTCATGGCCTCGTATGGAACCACCAATGGCCTTGAACAGAAAATCCTACAAAAAGTAGTGGAAACAGCCCAGTCAATCATGGGTAAAGCTCTCCCCTATATTAAACACATCTGCATAGAGGACTATCCCAGGAAAGCAGCATCCATCATCAAGGATCCCATCATACAGGCCATGCTCTCTTCTCATTCCTGCCATCTGGGGTAAGATCCAGGAGCCTCAGGACCCACAACACCATGTTCAGGAAGTTATTGTCCCTTAACCATCAGGTTCCTGAAGCAGAGGGGATAACTTCACTCGCCCATCACTGAACTGTTCCCACAACCTATGAATTCACTTTCAAGGACTCTTCATCTCATATTCTTGATATTCATTGTGTATTTATTTATTTATTTTTCTTTTGCACTTACACAGTTCGTCGTTGTTTCCATTTTGGTTGTTGGTCCATCCTATTCCATGAGGTCTTTCAATGATTCTGTTATGTTTCTTCGATTTACTGTATGCCTGAAAGAAAACTTATTTCATGTTTGTATATGGTAACATGTATGTACTTTGATAATAAATTTGCTTTGAACTTTGATATGAGGCTATTAATTTATTGAGCTGGAAATATTCAGCACTAAAAGGGTTAAACCACCCAACATTTAATAACCTCTGACCTGTTGATAAATTCATGGCTGTGATAGGGTTATTTTACACTAAAACATCTGGCACTGAAAGAGCTGCCACAGAGAATGGCACATGGCCAGTCTGTGCTCTGCAGCCAAAAATTAATATTTGTCCAAAGGCTAGTACATTGTTTTTGAATTATTGCTGCTTCAAAAAAATGCTGTCTTTCAGCAAGTTGAATCTGTAAATGTCAACATGTTAGGCACTACTGTTTGCACTGATCTTATTTTCTTCAACAAAATGGAATGTTCCTTATTCATTCTTTGCTTTTTAGATTTACTAGCCAGGCTTAAACCTAATTTCCCCCTCAAGGTTCTATTTGTTTAACTGGTCATGTTGAGAGCTATTGTTTGAGGGTGGGGATGTGAGGGCTTTGCTGCAGTGGTTCCAAAACAATGAACCAAGCCAGAATGCAGTGTGTCTTTGTGATTCTGTTTCCTGACACCAAATTCCCTTCCACTGTTCTGAGAATTCTCCTCACCAATCCTTGACACTATGGGGCACACAAGTGAATCTGCAGATGCTGGAAATAAATAAAAACACAAAATGCTGGCAGAACTCAGCAGGCCAGACAGCATCTATGGGAGGAGGTAGTGACGATGTTTCGGGCGAAACCCTTCATCAGAAGTGAAGTAACATGGGATGGTCGAAGGGGGATAAGAAGTGAGTTCGAGGGATAGAGAGCTAGGAAATGATAGGCTGGAGGGAAATGGGCTAGCAGGAAGGTGGAGAATTATGGGAAATAAAAGAGAAAGAAAGGTAGGGCTCAGGGAAGATTATAGTGGGGGGGGGGGGGAAGAGAGAGAAAGAGAACCAGACTAAAATAATAGACAGGGATGGAGGTAAGGGGGGGGGCAGGGGTATCAACGAAGGTCTGTGAGTTGAATGTTGAATGCAGGTAGGAGGCTACCTAGGCGAGAGATAAGGTATTGCTCCATCGACCTGCGTGTGGCCTCATCTTGACGGTAGAGGAGGCCATGGACAGACATGTTTGATGCACCATCAATAACTCACCGAGACATGAGGCAAGATATAGGCTTTTATTGGCTGGAAGAAAGAACAAGCATTAATTGAACACCACACTACATCCTGGAGCCTGAGACTGAGGCCAGGGCTCAGGCTCCAATCGCCTTTATACCGGGGTCTGTGGGAGGAGCCACAGGAGCAGTCAGTGGAGGGGGGGGGGCCGTGTCCAGACAGGTATATGAGGTATATGTAGTTCACCACAATGTTGGAGTGGGAGTGGTCTGTGGAAGTGAAGTGTGTGGCCACAGGGAGATCCCGCCACTGCTGGAGGACTGAGCACCGGTGTTCGCTGAAATGGGCTCCCAGTCTGTGGCGGGTCTCCCCACTGTAGTTGATTACTTGGCACTGTTGAATATGGTGACACCAGCACTGAGATACGAACTGGAACAATTTTATTTGCCATATTAAAGAACTTCCAATTATACGAAACTCTTGTTGAATCGCTGAGAGCTTCTGGTATGATTCTGCATCAATTTATTACCCAGCCTTGGCAGGTAGGACAATCACTTTACAGTGTCAGCAATCACCAAGCACAACCCACATTGACACAAAAATAAAGTTTTTCACTGTATGTTTAAACGTACATGTGACAAGTAAAGCTAATCTTTTCTTTGACGTTTGGCTGATTTTAATATCCACTGAAGCTGGGCTCCGGGGGTTTCAGCATAATATAAACAAGCCATCTTTCAGATAAAATGTTAAATCTATGCTGTGTGGTCCTAAGAATTAATTGCCACTCTTTCAAGAAGGAAGAAAATTGTGCATCTCAAACATTTATTTCTTCAGCACCTTTCTGAGGGCTTTATTGTACATTGTATTCTCACATTGTACTTTATTAGCTGTAACATGACATTGTATAGTTAAATATTGTGATGGGCACTTTAGTCATTCATTCTGTCCTCACCCAGTCCTGCTACCAAATAAGGTAAGGCAGCTAGAATTGGAAAATATCACACCTGTCTTAGCTGTACTCAAATCTCCCTTCGCAAAATTGCATGTTACATGCTGTCCACAATTCCTTCTACTTAGAGAAGAAGTTAATGTCTGAAGATGTTTAAGCATGTTTTTCATTTTTAGTTGGTGTTTTTCTCTTGTAGTTTGAGTTATTCTAGAGTTCCACTAATATGGTTCTCTCTCTGCTCTCATTTTGTCATATTATTAATACAAAGCTGAATGATTTTTGCATTATGTCCCCAAATGTAAGATAAAAGGTGATTTAGGCAAAATGAGATACTGGCTAAATTGATGTTCATGTTATGTTGTTCCCTGCTGAGTTTTGTTCTAGTTTATCTAAAGGCCTTCAGATGACATTTCAGGTAGGATTTAGGAATACCATGTAAAACAGTTTTATGCAGCTAGTGCTCCAGGGGTACAAGTTCATTGTCATCTGACTATACATACATACACCAAATGAAACAGTGTTTCTCTGGACCACAGTACACCCACAAAACATATATCATGCACAGCACATAAAACAAATAAATTGATAAAATATAATTCAAAGTGTATGTAGTGCACAGCACAGGTAAACAGTAAATCGCACAGTAAACAGGTCGCTGTCCTCGTGACAAGACCTTGGTGGTGGCGAGGTATTTATTAATCTCACAGCCTGAGGGAAGAAGCTGTTATCCAGTCTGGCCGTTCTCGTTATGATGCTCCTGTGCCTCCTTCCTGATGGTGGTGGGTCAAAGAGATTGTGGGATGGGTGATGGAGTTCCTCAACAATGCTTCAGGCCCTTCATCTACAGCGCTCCTAGTAAATGTCACAAATGGGGGGGAAGATGATGCCAATGATCCTTTCAGAGGTTTTACTGTCCTCTGTAGGGTCTTGCGGTCTGATGTCTTGCAGCTTCCGTACCACACAATGATGCGGCTGGACAGAGCACTCTCGATGGTGCTCCTGTAGAAAGTTATTAGAATGCGAGCAAGGTGTCACAACCACGGATTCGGCAACGCAGCAGATACAGCAATTGTGCTCATGAATATGCACCTGTCAGCTAATTATTATTTCATCGTGATAGTAATTAACTCTATTCTTTTCATCGTAGTGCTTGTCAAGACTTGTGCAAAGCAGAGCAAAGTTCCACTGCCTACTTGCATTCAGCCTTGCCTGAGAAATTGGGCTGTCGAGCCAACCGACTCTGACAATTAACGGTATTTGTTCTATATTTAGTTACTGCTTTCAGCCGCAATGTAGGCTTCATTTTCCATTTGAGAGTGTCACTCAATGGCACTGTTTGGCTTAGTGTTTATTGTTTTCTTTTCCCTATAACTGTTTGCATTAAAGTCTGTGAGCTTCAGTGTGATCCACTCCGCACTTGGGCCATATCCGAACATAGTGACATGGGGAGCATTGTACACCTCAGTCTCCTCAAAGTGTGGACACTGCTGAGCTTTTTTGACTAATAAGAAGGTGTTGTGTATCCAGGTTAGGTTGTCCATTAGGTCCACAGCAAGGAACTCTATGCTCTTCATTCTCTCCACGGCAGAGTCAATAGGAGTGGTCAACCTTCATCTTCCTTAAGTCCACATTCATCTTTTTTCTTCTCCACCTTGAGACTCGGGTTGTTCTTCTCACACTATTCTGCCCCCAGTTTTAGATTTCAGCCAAGCGACAAAATAGATAAGCAGTTGCCCTGACAATCCCTCAAAGGTTCTTCCTTTAGTCCATCTCAAGATCTTCCTCTCCTGATATACCTGCATTAAATATTACAATGTACCTGTGGAGCAACTTGATATTTTACAGAATTCAGGCATTATGTAAATGCAAGTATTAAAATTATTGCTACACCATTGCAAAAGAAATTTGCAATTCTCTTTTACAGGAAAGTAGAAATCTGGTTATCCCTGAATCAAGGCTTCAAGCAGAGATGCAATTAGACATGTTCTGAGATGCATTTTAAAGGTTAAATGTACTGGTATTTTGGAAGAAGTGGGGGTTGATCAGATAAAACAATAGAATGGCAATCTGGGGCACTGGATATTCTCCTGATTAATGCCTGTTTGGAAAGAAGTTTGAGTATCAGCTCTCTATTTTGGTTGTTTCCTTATATGCACAGAACTAAAATGAGATGGCATTTGAAGTGTTAATCTTTCTCTATCTTCTGGCTGCTGCTGTTTAAGCAAATGCTGTTTTGCTGTTCTCACCTTTCAGCTGAAAGGCTCTGTGGCTTTTATGTTGTGGGAGCAGCTGTCCTGTGCGTTTGGATTTGGATGAAACAAAAGGTTTCCATGCAGAAAATCACAATGCAACTCGGCATCCAGCATTGCATAACTTGTTTAAGATAGAAAAATTGTTAGAAAGAATTTATTTTGATTTATACTTGTGAATCTTGGTGATATCTATTTGCCCCCATTTTCCAGTTTTGCCATGTGAAGGATATCATGTCACTGTGATTATCTTCAGTCCTGGGCTGCTGCTCTGCACACTTGTGTAAATGAGATCACAGCAGGTGTGAACTTTAAATTTAGTTGATTCTTAAATGTCTTTTGTTTACATGCTGATTGAGGCCATAAGAGGACGTACCTGGATCACTAAGAAAGGTACTTTGCTGAGCTTACCAACTTTATCTTAATTACTCTAAACCCGCAGACTATGCCGACAGTTCACTGACATGTGAAATGTGCCAACAAGCCTTCAGTTTATCAAACCATTGTAATAAAGAATGAAGTGATGCCAGACTTCCTGAAAACATCTTTGGTTTCTAACACTTCCTAGTCCTGATGAAGATTCTTCATCCTCAAGCATTGATCCTGTTTCTCTCCCTACAGATGCTGCCTGATCTGCAGAGTATTTCCAGCTCTTTGTCACAGAACTTCAGTACAGGTACACATATAAGCTACATGGTTTCAAGAGTTGCTTTCAGGTTTCTTGCCTTGGCAGGAGTTCATAAAACTGTATCCTTCCTGGGAACCATTCTTCATGGAGCTGTGAACTGGAATGGCCTAACACTTGGAATAACCACACACAGATGCAGGCACTTCCACAGACCTACTCAAGGGTAGCAGAGATGAACTGCATATGGATCTCCTCCACCAACAAATGTCCACACAGACCTGACCTGCAGCCTTCAGTGCAGACAGTTCCGTAATGTTCTTTAATAGCGCTTGCTCGAACCATCAGGTAAGGAGTAACTCACATTCTAGACCTCCTTTGTCTTGCTTTTGAATCTCCAACAACACCAACTTCACATTAAACAATAATGAATATCATCACAAGGTATCCAAAAGCCTTAATTGTGTAGGCCCATATAAGCAGAAAGTTTGTTTTGCATTGTTTGCTGCCACACTGGGAGCATCACTGATACTGAGCCTTCAATCTTGCACATGCCACAGAGAAAAGAAGTGCACACTACACGGAGTTTTTCACCAGGCAGTGCATGTGCTACTTCCATTCATAACTCGTGTCTCCTAAAATTATGAGGGCAATCTTGCTTATCTTCCTTTCTCTAGGCTGTGAATACTGAAGTCAACATTACATAAGACAGTAAGACATAGGAACAGAATTAGGCCCATCGAGTCTGCTTCGCCATTCCACCGTGGCTGATCCCTGATCCCACACAACCACATACAACTGCCTACTAGTCATATTCTTTACGCTCTGACTGATCAGGAAACTATTAACTTTTGCCTTAAATATACCCATAGACTTGGCTCCACCACAGTTGGTAGCAGAGAATTCCACATATTCACTACCCTCTGGCTAAAAAAAAATTCTCCTTACCTCTGTTCTCAAAGGTCGCCCATCAGTTTTGAAGTTGTGCCCTTTAGTTCTGGATACCCCACCAAAGGAAACCTATCCACCCTATCTAGACCTTTCAACACTTCTAAATTCCAGTGAGTACAGGCCCAAAACTGCCAAATGCTCCTCATATGTTAACCCCTTCGTTCCCAGAATCATTCTTGTAACCTTCATTGGATTCTCTCCAATGACAACACATCCTTTCTGAGATATGGTCTCAAAACTGTTGACAATACTCCAAGTGCAGCCTGACTAATACCTTATAACATGATCAGCACTACCTCCTTGTTTTTATATTCTATTCCCCTTGAAATAAATGTCAACATTCCATTTGCCGCCTTTACCACAGACTCAACCTGTGAATTAACCTTCTGGGAGTCTTACACGAGGACTTCTAAGTCCCTCTGCACCTCTGATGTTTGAACTTTCTCCCCATTGAAATAATAGTCAGCACTACTGTTCCTTTCACCAAAATGCATTATCATGTATTCCCCAGCACCGTATTCCATCTGCCACTTTTTTCCCCCTTTCTTCCAATTTGTCTAAATAGAAACATAGAACATAGAAAACTTACAGCACAATACATGCCCTTCTGCCCACAAAGCTGTGCCGAACATGTCCTTACCTTAGAAATTACCTAGGGTTACCCATAGTGTACTATTTTTCTGAGCTGTATGTACCTTAAAAGACCCTATCGTATCTGCCTCCACCACCATCACCAACAGCCCATTCCATGCACTCACCACTCACTGAGTAAAAAATAATTCTTACCCCTGACATCTTCTCTATGCCTACTTCCAAACTTGCTGCAATCGCATTGCTTCCTCAGCACTACCTACCCCTCCACATATCTTCGTACCATCAGCAACTTTGCCACAAAGCAATCACTATCTAAATCATTGACAAAACAATGTGAAAAGTAGCGGTCCCAAAACTGACTCCTGAGGAACACCACAAGTCACTGGCAGCCAATCAGAAAAGGCCCCCTTTATTTCCACTTGCCGCCTCCTGCCTGCCAGCCATTCCTCTATCCATGCCAGTATCTTCCTTGTGACGCCATAGGATTTTATCTTATTAAGCAGCCTCATGCGTAGCAACTTATCAAATGCCTTCTGAAAATCCAAGTAAATGACATCCACTGCCTCTCCTTTATCCATGCTGCTGGCTACTTCCTTGGAGAATTAACAGATTTGTCAGGCAAGATTCCCCTTTACAGAAACCATGCTGACTTTGACTTATTTTATCATTAATCTCCAAGTACCCTGAAACGTCATCCTTAATAATGATTTCCCAGCCATTGAGTTTAGGCTAACTAGCCTATAATTTTCATTCTTTTGCCTTCTTTCCTTCTTAAACAGTGGAATGACATTTGTAATCTTCCAGTGCCCCAGGACCATGCCAGAATCAAGTGAATTTTGAAAGACTGTGACTAATTGAGTCCTTCTCTAAGGAACTCTGTGGAACATTGGACGTTTAGCTCCCTCTAGCTTATTCTCAGTTCTATTTTTATTATTCCCTCTACAAAAAAAAACTGGTAGTTTAATTTAAAGATTTCGTATATGTCTTCACTGTGGAAGACACCAGCAGTGTGCCAGAGGTCCATGGGTGTCAGAGAGCAGGAGTGAGTGCCATTGCTCTTACAAAGGAGAAAGTGCTAGGCAAACTGAAAGGTCTTAAGATGGATAAGTCACCTGGACCAGGTAGACTAGATCCCAGAGATTTGGAAGAGGTTGCTGAAGAGATAGCAGATGCATTAGTTATAATCCCTCAAGAATCACTTGATTCTGGAAAATTGCAAATGTCCCTCCACTTTTTAAGAAGGGAGGAAGGCAAAAGAAACAAAGTTATAGGTCAGTTAGCCTAACCTCAGTGCTGGAGTCCATAATAAAGTTGAGGCTTTTGGGTACTTGGAGACTAATAATAAAATAAGTCAAAGCATGGTTTTGGTAAAGAGAAATCTTGCCTGACATATCTGTTAGAGTTCTTTGAAGAAGTAACAAGCAGAGTGGACAAAGGAGAGGTAGTGGATGTCATTTACTTGGATTTTCAGAAGGCATTTGATAAGTTGCTACACACAAGGCTGCTTAACAAAATAAAATCCTATGGTGTTACAGGAAAGATGCTGAAATGGATAGAGGAATGGCTCACAGACAGGAGGCAGCGAGTGGGAATAAAAGGGCCCTTTTCTGGTTGGCTGCTGGTGACTAGTGGTGCTCCTCAGGGGTCAGTATTGGGACCGCAACTTTTCACATTGCTTGTCAGTGATTTGAACAATGTAATTGATGGCTTTGTGGCAAAGTTGCAAATTATACAAAGATAGGTGGAGGGGTAGGTAGTGCTGAGGAAGCAATGCGATTGCAGAAGGATTTAGACAAATTGGAAGAAAGGGCAAAAAGTGACAGATGGGATACAGTGTTGGGAAACATATGATAATACATTTTAGTAAAAGGAACAAAAGTGCAAACTCTTAACTAAATGGGAAGAAAATTTAAACATCTAAGGTTCAAAGGGACTTAGGAGTCCCAGAAGGTTAATTTATAGTTTGATGGTGTGGTTAAAAACAAAAGGCAAATGCAATGTTGTTCATTTCAAGGGCAATGAAATATAAAAACAAAGGAATAATGCTGAGGCTTTCTAAGACACTAGTCAGCCTGCACTTGGGAGTATTATCAACAGTTTTGGGCTCTATATCTCAAAGGATGTGTTCACATTGGAGAGAGTCCAGAGGAGGTTCACAAAGATGATTCTGGAAATGAAGGGGTTAACATAGGAGGAGCATTTGGCAGGTTTGGGCCTATACTCACTGGAATTTAGAAGAATGTGGAAGGATCTCATTGAAACCTACTGAATGTTGAAAGGACTAGATAAGATAAATCTTGGAGAGGGTAGAACTAGAGGGCATGGCCTCAAAATTGAGTTTAGAACAGAGGTAAGGTGGAATTTTTCTAGCCAGAGAGTAGTGAATCCATGGAAAGCTCTGCCACCGACAGCTGTGGAGGCTAAGACATAGATAAGAGGGGTGATTGATAAGTTCGTGGCCTAAGATAGAAGGAGTCAATTTTAGAAAACCTAGCACATTTATTTTTTCAACAGTCTCCTCCTACATTTACACACTTAGTCCAGTGGTCGTGGAGCATACGGATCCCTTCTTTGTAGAAGTGGTCCACAGCATGGGGTGATTGATAAGTTCGTGGCCTGGGGTAGAAGGAGATGAGTTATACAGCTCTTGCTACATGCACATGCAGGTCAGCTCTCTGAGTGAAGATGCAGAAAGTTTAAATTTATTAACATCTCCTTCTACCCTGGGCCACGAAATTATCAATCGCCTCATGCTGTGGACCACTTCTGTAGGTCCAAGATGCTGACTTCTACAAAGAAAGGATCCGTATGCTTCATGACTGCTAGACTAAGTGTGTAAATGTAGGAAAAATAAATGTGCTAGGTTTTCTAAAATTGACTCCTTCTACCTTAGGCCACTAACTTATCAATCACCCCTCGTATATTTAAAGTGAAAATTGAGTTTCCTGATTGGTCAGGTCATCAAGAAGACTCATCGGGATTCAATTAAGCAGAGGCTCTAATTATCCAAAATTTCATGGAAATAGTTGAAAGGGATTTAAAAAAAAACTAACTACCATTTAACTGAGTAACAAATAATGTATTTGAATGAAATACAGACTTAGATCACTACTGACACTGCCATATCTGATGATGACAGGAAACCTGTACAAGAGTTTTTACAGTGGAAATGCTGTTGCACAGGGGCAGCTCCACTATCTTAATCTTGGAAGTCTGAGTCCAGTGGTATGAGGAGATGTCTCAATTGGGGCCTTCCCTGGTTGCAGTGAATGACTGTGTCTCCTCCTGTGCCTCACAATGCCCTTCGCTCTCCACATAGCATTGCAGAACTGCCTTCCTTGCCGTCGGAGCAGTCCTCCAGAGCTGACTTCACATGCTAGAACTGGCATGTCCCTGTCTCACCAAGGTTTGAGAGCCGCTGGCTACCCTCACCTGGTTTAACCCTTCTGTCAAAGCAGTGTACTGGGATGTGGCCACTGTCACATGTAAACAGCTACTTGGAGCCGTAGGTGGGAGCTGACTGTCTGGTGGGGACCAAAGGTAACATTCAAGATGATTGTCAATACCTTCAAATTCTTCATAGTTCCTAATTTGATGAAGTGGTGAATTCATTTCATTTTCTCTCCAGATCATTTGTGGTATTTCCAGGTCCAAATGCTTGAAACTGCAGTGAGCAAAACAATTCTGAATTGTCTGACTAATTTCTCACCAATTATCAGTGACAAAAATCACTGCTTTTTGAATATAAACACATGCAACTGATGTTATTTAAGAACTGTTCACTCTAGTGTGTAACAGCCATAGAATTGCACACGACTGAATCTCTTCAGAAACTGTTCAGCAACGGTCTCCTGTCCCAATAGTGTCCCAGATAAACAAAGGAAATCCCAGCTATTTTCTCAATTAGTGTTTGTGTTTTTTTTAAGAATTGTCTCAAAAAAGTAGCTGCCCTGATTAACTAATGAGTCAATTAACCAGAATCCACTGTATTTAAATTGGAAAAAAAACATGCAAATGCTGGAACTCAATAAATATAGAAAATGCTGGTAACATTCAGCAGGTCAGGAAGCATCTATACAAAGAGAGGCAGTCACCACTTTCGTCAAAGACTGTCAGAAGTGGGAAAGACTGAAAACTAGTTTTAAGTTGCAGAGAGTGGGAAAGGGTTGAATGGGATAAGGGGAGTATGTCTGAATACCTCACTTTTAGTTCTATCCACCCTTCCATCACACTCTTCACAACTTAAAGCTACCTTGTGTTCTCTGTGCCTGAAACCTGATAAAGAATCTCAAACCAGAGTCATTAGTTCTTTCTCTTCCCACTAAAGCTGTCTGGCCTATTGAGTGTTTTCAGTATTGAGGATTCAGGAGCGGTGTGGCAGCATTGTCGTTAGCACAATGCTTTACAGTACAGGCAACTGAGGTTCAATTCCTCCTGCATCTATGAGGAGTTTGTACGTTCCATCTGTGACCACATGGGTTTCCTCCAGTTGCTTTGGTTTCCTCCCCACAGTCCTATGGTGTGCTGGTTAATTGGTCATTGTAAATTCTCCCGTGATTAGGCTAGGGCTAAATCGGGGGTTGCTGAGTTGCATGGTTTAAAGCGGATCTCAAAAAATAAATATAGACCATTCTGGTTATCACATTGTACAAGCTTACTTTGAAAAAGAATTTCTCACATTGGAGCAGTTAAAAAATTCTTCATTAATGGTAAAGCACTTTGCAGGGAATTTAGATCATGAAGGAGCAAGTTCCACTTTAAGTGTAAGTTGCAGCATTGCTTATTGTTGCTGTATGATTGGAACTGTAATGGATGGGAATAAGATGACAGAGTTAGCCCAACACTTTTGACAATTATTTCATTATAGTAGTGTGGTCTTCTGCTGGACTTTTTGTGAATTTTTTTTAAAGAAAAATGTAATTTTGAAGGCAGAGTTAAATGGATTACTTGATAAGCAAGAGGGTGAAATAGGCAGGTATGCAGATTTGCGATTACTATCTGAACAGACAGGATATTGATTGGTGGAGCAGGCTGAAAGGGCAAAGTGGCCTGCTGCTAGTAATTTAAATGTTTAATGCCTTGCCTGGACTGGTTACTTTTACAAATACATTTTATTGTGTTCACGCGCCAAATCAGCCCTAGGAGGAGGTGTGGTTCAGAGAAGGATTCAGGCAAGAATTCATAATGAAATGTGAAATTAAGGACAGAATGCAATTGTTTGAATCGGTGACTGAATTATAACGGCCTATGCTGATGTAGTTGCTTCCATTCGCTAATACCACTTTATCTGAAGATTGTACTTGTTCCATCAGTTCAATGGCAGTGGGGATTGACATCTGTTGAATGTATTGGATACCAAGTCAAAGACTGAGTTTGGCCAGAAGTAGCCTTTGCCAGAAGGAGCAGGTTAAAGGTGAAGGAAGTTGCAGAGGTGTTAAGGAAGATATTCTAGGGCTTCTGAATATGACTGCTGAAGGGAGGATTGGCAATACTGTGATGAAAGGAATGAGTGTTCCACTCAAACTAGAGGACAATATTTTTGGTTGGGAAGAGGTTACAGAAATGAAGGGGCTGGGGCCAAAATGCAATTTAACGTCCACCCATAGGTACTGGGAGCCATTGTAGGTCAGCAAGCACAGGGGTCCTGGGTGAACGGAGCACACTGGATTTACCCAAGGACAGAAGAACTTTATTGCATTTGACATAACACAAGGATTAAAATTATGGCATGGCAGCAAATATGAGGTCAGGGATAAGTTATGACTGTTTTGCAGGAAGAATTAGCTGCCCTTGGTGATTTCAGACAATGGGAGATTCAGCTCAGGATCAAATAAAACACCAAGGCCGAACATTCTGTCTCTCACCTTCCCCATTATTTGCATTGGACTAACATCGTTCATTGTGTTGGCTAAAACTACTGAGCAGAATTTCTCAATCTTGATGTATCATCCTTGATAGATGAATATACTCTTCTTATTGTTTAAACGATGACAGGCTTCATTCAGAAGTGGTAAATTAAACTGAGGCTGTGATACTCAGGAGTATTACATGTAGATAAGGCAAGGGTGCAAGTCTCTCAGCTAATGAGTCTACACTAGAAAATATGGCTTTAAGATGACGGGGGAAAGGTTAAAGGAAATGTGTGGGGCAAGCTTTTTTACAGAGTGGTAGGTGCCTGGAATACACTGCCGGGGAAGTAGTGGAAACAGATACCATAGTGGTGTTCAAGAGGCTGAATAATCAGGGAATGGAGGGATATGGATCATGTGCAGACGAGCAATTCATTTAATTTGGCATCGTATTCTGCATAGATATCATGGTATGGGAGGGCCTATTCCTGTTCTGTATTGTTCTACGTTCTTTATTAGGCTGAAAATTGATGGCTATTTTTTTTTACATAACTATTCTGAGATTACTGGCTGTACAATTTAATTATTTATCTTAATGATAGGCATGTGTAATTGTGAAAGCAAAGCCTGTCTTCCTGTACAGTAAATGTCAGAAATCGTATGCCTCATGAAGCAGACTGACGGGTTGTCAGGTCCTGCACATTCTCAGATAGACTAATTGACCAATAGGTTTGCTGTTGTCTGAAAATTTTCCATGTTGCTTATGGCTGCCACATTTATCTCCCTAACTTCAAGGTCCCATTAACATGTCAGGCATTTTAAGATAATACCAATGTCTTCTTTCCTCAGTCATCATCATACTATTTGCAGTTTTACACAACTCACTTGTCCCTGCTCAAAGCTAAAAAATACTGCAGTTGCTATAAGTACTCAGCAGCTCAGACAGCATCTGTGGAGTGAGAAAGAGTTAACAATGTGGGTTAATGACAGTGATAAAAACCATCTGCCTTCCTTTGAAAGCTCATCTGCTTTCCTTCCTCCTCTTCTGCTGATTTTGCTCAGTATCTCCAGTACTTTACTATCAAATCTCATCCCTACACTTGTTAATGTGGCTTGCTTTCTTTGTACTGGCTGAATGCCAGGTGGAATAAAAATCAATTTCATTTGGGATGTATGACAGTTTGGATGCTTAAGGGCTGTTGCCTTAAATCCTGGATGTTTTTGTTTCAGAGATTTAAAAGGTGAGGTAGAAAAGTCTTTGTTTATTTCTTGGAAGAATGGGGGTGGGGACAAGAGACTGGAATCAGATTGCAGTGTGAGCAGGAAGCAGATGAGATGAATGGTGGCTTGCAATGTGGTTATTGCTATTCAAACCGCATCGTAAAAATGGCAACATGCCAATCCCAGCCTTCAAAGGGTTACTCTAATTTGTATGACAGGAAACAATCGGGCAAAATTGAAGAAAGCCTTTATAACCTACACTAATCATCAAAAACTGAGATATTGAGTGGTAATTCAGCACCTTTTCAGCTAGCAACATCAACACCATGGTAATGATCTGCACTGGGTGAGTTTCACAGGAAGAATGGATGTATTAAGGAGCACCACAAATATTAGTGAAAGAAACAAAGGTGTAAATGTATGTAATTCAGTTCAGCAGAGGTGGAAAAACACCATCCTTGAACAGAGACTTAAATGTTGTCTAAAGATCTAGCCTGTGTAAAAACCATTCCACTTAAAGGGGTGGATGGATTATTTACATGGATTTTTTAATTACAGTGTTTTTTATAACTGTAACTTTCTAATTTGAGAGGCATGGGTTAAAATTGGGCTGTTATTAGTACTCTAATGCAGTGGCTATGTCACAACTAATTCCGAGGTTAGAGTCCAAACTCCAAATTAACTTCTAAACCTTTAATTTGTGGATTGTACAATAAAAACAATTGTCCAGATTGTTATAAATACTGAACTATTGTAATTTGACAGAAAGTGACAATTACCTGACCAGATCCAGCATCTTCGTTCACACAGGGTGGGGGTCCTAATGCTAACAGTGCAACCAGATTGAGTAATAAACTAACCTGTTGATGTTGCCTCATCCAAGAACAATATTCCAAAAAGAAATGTTGAAGAGTGCAGATGCAATTGTTTTGCCATTTTGATGGAGGCTTTAACTGCAATTTAGTCAGTATCGTTTACACTCTTGTAGATCACTGTTAGTAAAGCCATGGGAGATATATTAGTTATTAAGGTTGCACAATGAAATTCCACATCTACTATGAAATCAGGGTAGATTTGGTTGCTAATGCTGAGATTAAATTTTCTAAAGGATATTGCATTAATGGATGAAACAGACACTCATAGTGTGAATTCATTATTGTATATCTCAATGAATAGCAAGCCATGGGCAGTTGGCAGAAATGGTTTAAACTTGTCTTGTTTTTCAGAGAGGAAACAGACTTAGTGGGAGCATGACTGTGTTAGGAGCTGAAAGGTTCAAACACCTCAGTAGATGGTCTCAGCAACTGAAGAGAAGCTCTAATTGTGAACTTACATCTGTTCATCTTTGCTTGTGGAAACCTGTTAAGCCCTCCCTATTAGCAACGAGTCACAGCACGGCAAGATAAATCTGGTCTCCATGTTGTTAACCAATCTACCCTTTTTCCCATTTCTTTCCCCACTTTGTTCCCTAGGGGAATTCTGCATTGGAAAGAAAATGTTTAAGCAGAGCTTAAAAAGAGCACTAGTCATTAAGTTTTCTCTATCGACTAATGTCAACCCAAGCGGAAGTAACCTTCAGAGCTTCTCCCATTCCAGGTGCGCTATGGTGGGGGAGTGAGAGATGGAGGAAATTTACCTGGAAGATAATGAGAAAGTGAATGAGGGGAATGATTTCAGAGAGTACTTGTTGTTCCTTGGATATCACCCTCATGCTGGGGTCACGTGCCTTTTTCCAGCTTTCCTCAGTTCCTCTAACAATATAATAGGAGCAGGAATAAGCCATTCAGATCTCAATCCTGCTCCACTATTCAACAAAATTATGGCTTATCTTCAACCTCAAGAACTGTCTATTTGAATTCTACCCCATCTCATTTGATTCCATAACTATCCAGAAATTTATCATCTGTTTTTAATGTAACCTGTGATCCAAAGGCTTTTGAAGATGATGATTTCTGAAGATGAACCACACCTTCAAGTGAAGAAATTTCTCTTCATTTTAGTCCTAAATGGTCTGCCCCTGTTTTGACATTGGGATCTTTGGTTCTGGACTCTTTGCATCCATCCAGTCAAACCCTATCTCAATAAAGTCACCACTCATTCTTCGGAACTCTGGAAAATAGAGGCCTCTTCTACTGAGTCTCTCCTCATAAGAGACCTATCACCTGGAAACGGGCCCAGCAAATCTATGCCACATTTCTCATGCAAGTGAATCCTGTTCCAGTTAAGAAAATCAAAATCATGCAAAATATTCCTGGAGTTTTCTTGCCAAATTCCTTTACAATTGTAATAAGACAGCTTTACTCCTGAACTCAAATCCACCTGCAGTAAAGGGCAAGAAACCATCGTCTTGCCCACCAGACCTGCACGTCTGCCTTCAATAACTTGTGTACAAACACACCAGATTCCTTTGAACATCAACTATTCCAAATCTCTCACCAATTAAAATAAAATTCAACATTTTTCTTTGTTATACAAAATGGATAGCCTCACATTATCATTGCCAGCTGGTCCAAGACCCCTTGAGTTCTCCTTTGCATCCTCCTCTCTACTCACATCTTCTCTTCTGCCAACTGGGATTCATTTCTTCATCAATAGAGTCTGAGAACACGTGCCTCAAGCGCTGCTCCATGCGGCATGCACTTGCTGCAATCTTGATATCTTGTAATTGGTTTATTATTGTCACATGTACTAAGATATAGTCAAGAAAACTTGTGTGCCATCCATACAGATAACTTCAAAATGTAAGTACATTGAGGTAATAACCTAATGCAGAATATAATATAACTGTTATAGAGAACATGCAGTACAAGTAGACAAATAAAACATTTGAGAAGTCTTAAAACTATGGGATAGAAGCTGTCTTTGAGCCTGTTGGAGCGTGTTTTCAAGCTTTTGTATCTTCTGCCTGATGGAAGGGAGAAACACGGTGAGTGTCCTAGATTGGTCTTTGATTAACTTGGTTGTTTTCTTGAGGCAACAGTAAGTACAGAGTCAGTGTTTTTTTTTGATGGCCTGAACAGTGTATACGACTGTCTGCAATGTCTTGTGTTGCAGGCAGAGCGCTTGCCTGCAAGCTTTGATATATCCAGATAGGATGCTTTCTATGGTGCATCTATAAAAATTGGTGAGATTCACTGGGGACATGTGAATTTCCTTCCTTAGCCTTCTGAGGAATAAGAGGTATTGATATGCTTTCTTAGCCATAGTATGTGCACAGTTGGACCAGGACAAGCAATTGGTGATACTTACACCTAGGAATGAAGCTCTCAACAATCTCCACCTCAGCACTATTAATGCATGCAGGGGTATTTACTCTATGCTGCCTCCTGAAGTCAATGACCAGTTCTTTTGTTTTGTTGCCATTGAGATAAAGTCTGTTGTCTTGACACCATGCCACTAGATCACTCATATTCCTCCTTCCTGTGGTCAGCCTCATAGCTGAGATCCAACCCATTCCAATGGTGTCATCTTGCAAATGCAGTAAGGCAGCATCTGGCCACACAGTCGTGAGTGTATAGGCAGTAAGGCAGAGGCTGAGGACATGGTTTTGCGGGTCACCGGAAATGAGGATAAGCATAACAGAGGAGTTGCTGCCTATTCTTACTGGTTCTGGTCTGTTGGCCTGGAAATCAAAGATCCAGTTGGAGGGAAGTTTTTTAGTATTATGATATGGAGAATGAACTAAAATTAATAAATAGGAGTCTGATGTAGATGTCTTTGTTTCCCAGATGTTCCAGAGATAAGAGTAGGACCAGGGAGATGGTGTCCACTGTGAACCTGATTCGGCAATAGGTGAATTGATTAGGTCCAGAATGGCTGGGAGACGGGGGATGATGTGTGCCAAGGTCAGCCTCTCCAAACACTTCATGTTTAAGGTTTGGATTGACGTCTTGCAAAATCAAATCCCAGCCCAAGGGAATTGCATCTTTTCCTCCAATAATTAAGAGTCAGCTGTTAAACAGAATACTATATGTCTCCTAGTTTATTTGCCAGATGTTTTTACAACATCCAGGTTATTTTGGACTGATTTCATTCCTTATTTTATTTGAATACTGTCCAGAAATAAGTCCTGATTAACTAGTGTATTTGCCATTGTATCTGGTAATTTATTGAATATGAAGCAATTATATATCGAATAAATATACACAGTATTCTGCTTTTGCCTGTTCACTGGGTCAGTCTGCAGTGCAGTAGATCTAGCTGGCATAAGGTTGCATTCGGTGTTGTACGAGGGGTGATTGATAAGTTTGTGGCCTATGGTCCATTTTCTCAGAGTACTTACGTGCAATTTTCAATTATCTGAAACAGAAATACCACAAGTTATTAACTTCAAACTTTCTGCATAATCACAGTGTTGAATTGTACATGCATGTAACAAGAGATGTATAACTCATCTCCTTCTAGCACAGGCCACAAACTTATCAATCAGCTTTGTACTTTCTTCAGGGTGCACAACTTGCGATAGAGATTTTTGCCGAAGGATGTTGGAAGGAAATGCTGTTCATTTCTTAGCAACCTTGACAGTGTAGGGAAAGCACCACACACAATAATTTACGCCACCCTCTGTTAACCGCCCAGGACACAGTGGGTGTACTCAAGGCTCTCGACTGAGGATAGCAGCAGAGCCCAGACCAACATGGAAACTGTGACATCTTGCTGTGTATAGCTCCACTGCCATCTGCCCTCTATCACGGAAACGTTTGTACTCAAAAGGTACCTGTGTGGTTGCAGTGGGACTGTGGACATCTCCGAAAGCTGTGAACAACAGTTCAATTAAGGCAAAATATGAATTCATTTCTGACGGGAACCACGACTTTCATTTAGTATCAGTATAGGGACTCCTTTCTGACGGTTTTTAGAATCTACTCCCCTGACAGGGAAGCAAACCGGATCAGGACACAGCATTTCAAATCAGGTGTGTATGTGGGGTTGGGGTCATGTTCTATTGACTCTCCCACTTCCTTCTGCCGAACTTCAGTGGTGTTTTTCCTGAGCAACACAGGACTTGGAACTAAACTTGGGTGCATTTGCACTACTCCTTGAAACTGCCACAAACCTGGTTGAACTGCAGACTTGCGCAGCCCAGCTGTTCAGGAGTTAAAAATCAATCTAATCTCTCAGTCTCGTTGCAGCACAGATGACATTTATTTGATGTTTCATAGACATGTTTTGTACGAGCTGAGATGTCTTTTCGAATCATTGCTTGGTCATAACCCTGTCAGTGCCTCAGTGTAGGCAGCGCACCTGCTGACCGAACCTCAGCACTAAGTGGCTGAGTATGCTCTGTGACAAGTCGCGGGCATTCACTGCCGCTAACTCTGTCCCCCTCTGTCAAATTTCTCCATTGTTCCTCTTGTTTCCCTGCCTTTTCTTTCTCTCTGCTGTTTACTTTGCGTTTTGCTCTCTCTTCCGTCCCCTTTCTCTCTGACCTATTACTATCTCTTCTGTTCCCTTTCTGTCTGCAGAGAAGGAAAAATCGCTGAGAGCATTTATTTCTATATAGGATGCTGGTTCCCACAGCAACTGACAGTGCCGGAGGGAACTTTGGGCACAGCATGCTCGTTGGTAGAAGACGTGAGAGCACCCTGAAACAATCTGGATATAAGGTAGTGTGGTTAATAGGTTGGGAGATGTTTCACTCTAAAAAGGGTTTTGATTGCTGTTTTTATTTATGCTAGGCTTTGAAATTAGCTTGGGGAATACTAACTGACTTCTCAGTCTTCAGGTTTTTGGTAAAGAACCTTACAATAGTTATAAAAAAAACAAAGCTAGAAAGAAATTTTGGAAAATCTCATTAAGTTAATGAATCATAATCTAGAATATCTTGTTGGCATTTTAAAGATTTCTATACCCTACACCATTTAATGAATGCCCTATTCAAATGTAATGCATAGTGTCTCAGGACTGTAATGTAAGTCAATCCCTGGTGTTACAGGTGATGAACAGCTTGGCAATTAGCTTCTGAGGGTGGCTGAGTGATTGGCAAGGGCAAGAAATCTTTTGTTTTGGCTAATTTCTCAGTGTGGGCAGCAGACAGGTTGCCATTTTCTGTAAGTGATTGTTCAATACACTTGCTTTTACTGTTGAGACCTAGTGTCATCCTAATAGTTCTCGAAAGAAACATTTGAAGTTGATTGATGGGTACTGTCGGCTGTCACTGACCCAATGTTCCACTGTTGAATGCCTCCTGTCTTCTTTCAATATTGTAAGTGTCTGACCTTCTGCTGCCAGTTAAAGATCACATGAAGAATACAGAAAACCTGCCAGAAAGAATGCCAGCTGTCCTTACATTCATAAAATATACGACATGAGGTATGTTCCCAGTCCACATAACAGTATCCAGTCCTATGGTGCTATAAAGACTTAAGCACAGACACAGAGCCTTGGCAAGCAACAGATTGTGTAGAATTCTCAAGTTATTTCATAGGACAAGAATAGAGCCATTGGCAGGATCCTTGCCTCTAGGTTAAATCTTGTGGGTTCAAATTTCATTTCACTTGAACATACCTCCTGGGATGAATCTTTAGTGCCAAGGAAACGCTGTAATTTAATTATTTTTTATTTTATTGAGATACAGTACAAAATAGACCCTTCTGGCCCTTTGAGCAATACCACCCACCAATTCCCCAATTTAATCCTAGCCTAATCTCAGGACAGTTTATAATGACCAATTAATCTACCATTGGTACATCTTTGGACTGTGGGAGGAAACCAGAGTGCCCGGAGGAAACCCACACGGTTGCTGGGAGGACGTACAAACCCCATGGCGGGAATTGAAGCCAGGTTGCCTGTACGGTAAAGTGTGATAACCACTAAGCTACTGTTCTGCCTTTTTAAATCAGATTTATTCCCAGTCACATGGATATAAACACAAAATTGTGATTGTAGTAAATGAAGAGCTGAGAGTTAAAATCAGAAACACACTCTCACCACCCCGTGTATCCCAGTTGTCACTATTAATTTAAGAATGACTTGGATATTGTGATTATTTATCTTGATGTAGAAAAGCAGGAGACTGTCTATGTCACAACAGCAATTTAAAGCAACTTGTCCATTTATCCTTGTGTAAACGTTAATGTTTTATTTAAGTTAGACAGAATTATTAAGAACTGTTTCCTTCCCTGCAAATAAGCAACTTTATTTTCAAAGAATAATTACCTGATTTATTTAATTTGATTTGAACTCCCACCTTCTAGATTACAGGATCAGTAATATAAGGATTAGGCAACCAAACACTTATTTGACAATGAACAGAAAAAAATGTCACCAATTTAAAAAATACAACTGGAAAGGGACAATCTTCAGAGCATGAAATTGTTAGCCTGATCACACTGTTGAGCTAGAAAGCTATTGCAAACTCTTAATGGAAAAAGTAGAGAAATTGAGCAATATTTAAGACAATAGAACTAATTATTTTATGCCTAAATTTTCTTCTGTCCTGTAAGCACAACTCCATGAACGAGTAACTATATTTGTAAAAGCTCCTGTGAATCAAAACTTAAGCAAAGTTCAGTTCTGCAGGAGCAATATTTGAGGGGGCAAAGAGAATAGAGTGTGAAATACTTTTTTAATGATTTGGATAATGAATTTAAGCTTTTCAGAAACAATCACTTCATGAAGAATAGTTCTCACCCACACAAATCTGATCTCGTTTCTGTAATTTAATGATCTTGTAATACTTTTTCATTGGCAATGCAGAGTTAATGTGGTTAAAAGAGTAGGTAATTCTGGGTGTGAATCACAGCTCCGTTGTCATGGCAAATGTGCTGGATGAACGTGACAGCAGCAGGTAACAGTGTTTGATTATCTGTCTGATGTAGGAGGCAATTCATGAGCAGAGATCAATAGGGCATCTGTTCATCTTCCCACTGTTCGCTGCCCTTTTTAGATCTGTTGGTATGGAACAGGACTGGGTGGGAGGTGTGGTTGGAGAAGGGCAGCGTCAATGAATACCATCACCATACAGCTGGGGATCTTCAAGGGCTCAAGCTCAAATAGTTCACATTTCACCCCAAGCATGTGATGTAGTTTTGTGAAACTAGGGCCTAACCACCTCTCACCTAGTTACAGTGTATATAACCTAGAGTACAAACAAAATTCAGTCAAAGGGATTAATGGGATGAGATGTAAGGATCATGACATGGTGATTACAAAGAGCATGGAATGGTACTGTAATAATGTGGCTGAGAAATTGTTTTATATGATTCAAATGCTAATCCAGCCATTTGGCAAAGTATTTCACCTGGGTTCATTGGAGCAAGCCTGGAGGAGTGAAACAAACAAGGATTCTAAATCTTAAACATGAGGAAGTCTGCAGCTGCTGGAAGTTCAAAGGAACACACACAAAAATGCCAGAGGAATTCGGCAGGTCAAGCAGCACCGGATACTGCCTGGCCTGCTGAATTCCTCCAGAATTTTGAGTGTGTTGCTTGGGATTCTAAGTCTGTTACATAGTCCAGGACATAAAATGCACTTTCCATATGATTATGGATTTAGGATCTTAAGTCCCATCACCAAGCTGTGTTGCTTCTCCATCCAGGGAGTACAAACAGATGAAAGCTTGCAAGCTGGAAGGTCAAACCCTTGTCTATGCTGTCATTCTCTGTTGCTAAGTAACTAATGTCATAGTAACATTAAAGCAGTCAATATGTGAAAAATAGGATTTTGCAGAATAAGCACTAAGAAATTATTATCAGATTAATTTGCCTACCTACATACTAAATAGTGGGGCTACATGCACACAAACACAGGCAGACAAAAGACAAGTCTTCCAGCCTGAGTGTGGTAGTACCTGACTGAAAGGGGATGTTGTATCCTAGAAGTCTGGGGATATTATATAGTCTGTTCTTTCTCTGCCTCATTTCCTGTTGAAGTGTTCATGTATGGCTTTATCACTTCACAACAGTCATATTCTGATGCTCTTCTGAACAGTTTTGCACCCTTTGTAAAGGTGAATATTTCAAAATGCTGCCAGAATGCAAAATGATATCATGTTTTGTTCATTCACCCTCCTATGTTCACAAGATTTTCAACCTTGTTTCAGGTTTGCTCCTTTCCTCACAATTCTTTGAGCCATACAATCCCCTACACAAGCCATTTATAATCTTGCAAGCATCCCCAGTTTACATCACACTTTCACTTTCAGATGGAATATCCTCCTTAAATGTTTCTCACTTTCTCCCTGGTTCTCCTCTACATCTCCCACCACACACCCCCCTTAAGACAAGCCTAGCAAATACCTAGCAACTCCTGAAGAAATATTTGTTTGAGTCAGCAATGGGTGAAAATATTGTATGCCATGTAGCAATGAAGGCAGAAACTCATGCATTTTAAAAGGATTAAAGACTTTGTTAAATTAGTTCGCAGAACAATCTCAGACAACAGAATTAACAGACTTTTTCGTATTGTAAAATATCCAACCTCAACCTACTTCTGATTTGGTGAATCAGATGAGTCATTTTAAAAATAAGATTTTCTCTAATCCTACACTCCAGCAGGGGACCACATTCAGGCCAAAGATACAAACATTACATAGAGCATATACCCAATTATACATAGGTAAATCTCTTGGGGTTATATTCTACATTCCCAACTGTGCCCACATACAAACTTCTGGTTCTGTGCTTTATCTGTAGTCAACCATCCAATGTATAAACCTTTTTCAGCTGCAGATTCAACAGCACCTTTTGTAATTTTGTTTCAGATCTCTATAATCAAATTTGTTTTCCCTTCAGTTTCTATAGGTGCACACTGGCAAACAAGATGATGATGCCAGGCAAAAAGAAAGATGGAAACAAATGAAGCACAAAAGAGTACAAAATGAGGTGTAATTGGTTACCTGGAAGAACAGAGGAGGGTGTGATAAAGTCTGACAAAAGAAGTTTGTGTGGCTTTGGAAAATGGTAGGAGACAGGTTGATTGCTAAGGTGTGGCCATCTCACCTATGATCCTCACTCTGAACAACAGCTACATGCCCTCCACTCCCAGTGGCTGTAACCCATTTATTCTCTATTGCCATCATCTGCTGTTTGAAGCAAAATAGGAGCCATAAGTTATAAATTGGTCAATGAAAAATGTTTCCTCCATTTCTTTTTGTTCCTGTAAAAGTGAATGACAATGTAGACATTCCTTAAGATCAATGCAGATTACAGTAGTTCGGCGACAAACTAAACAGGAACAGAAAAGGCTTGTAAAAAGGACAATGTTGTGATGGTTATGTGGGATTTCAATATGTAGATAGATTGGGAAAATCAGGTTGGTGCTGGACCCCAAGAGGGAGTTTGTAGAATATCTACGAGATGTCTTTTTAGAGCAGCATGTGGTTGAGCTCATTAGGGAAAAGGCAATATTGGACTGTGTGTTATGGAATGAACCAAATTGGATTAGGAAGCTCAAGGTAAAAGAACTCTTAGGAGACAGTGATCATAATATGATAGAATTCACCCTGCAGTTTGAGAAGGAGAAGCTAAAATCGAATGTATTAGTATTACAGTAGGGTAAAAGGAATTAGAGGCACGAGAGAAGAGCAAACCAAATTCTGATTGGAAGGGGTCACTAGCAGGAATGATGGGAGTACAGCAATGGCTGGACTTCCTAGGAGTAATTCAGAAGGCATGAGAAAGACACATCCCAAAGATTAAGAAGTATTCGGAAAAGAGAAGAACACAACCATTGCTGACAAGTCAAAAACAGCATAAAAGCAAAAGAAAGGGTATATAATATAGCAAAAATTAGTGAAAAGTTAGAGTATTGGGAAGTTTTAAAAACCAACAGAAGGCAATTAAAAAGCTATTAAGAGAGAGAAGATGAAGTATGAAGGTAAGCTAGCCAATAATATCAAAGAGGATTCAATAGGTTTTTCAGATATAGAAAGAGTAAAAGAGATAAGAGTGGATCAAGCAATGGAAAATGACACTAGAGAGGTAGTAATGGAGGAGAAAGAAATAGCAGAGGAAATTAATAAGTATTTTGTGTCAGTCTTCATTGTGGAAGACACTACCTTTATGCCAGAAATTCGAGAGTGCCAGAGGCAGAAGTGTGTGTCATTGTTATTACTAAGAAAAAAAGTTCTCGGGAAGCTGAAAAGTCTGAAGGTAGGTAAGTCACCTGGGCCAGATGGACTACACTCCAGGATTCTGAAAGAGGTAGCCAAATAGATTGTGGAGGCATTAGTAATGATCTTTCAAGAATCACTAGATTCTGGATTGGTTCTGGAGGACAGGAAAAATGCAAATTTCACTCCACTCTTCAAGAAAAGGGGAAAGAAGAAGGAAGGAAATTATAAGCCAGTTATCCTGACTTCAGTGGTTGGAAAGATATTGGAGTCTATTATTAAGGATTAGGTTTCATGGTACTTGGAGACACATTACAAAATAAGCCAAAGTCAGCATGGTTTCTCTCAAGAGAAATCTCGCCTAACAAATCTATTGGAATTCTTTGAAGAAATATCAGGCAGAATAGACAAAGGAAAGTCAGTGGATGTTGTTGATTTGGATTTTCAGAAGGCATTCGACAAGGTACTGCACATGAGGCTGCTCAACAAGGTAAGAACTTATAATATTACGGGAAGGGTACCAGCATGGAAAGAAGATTGGCTGACTGGCAAGAGGCAAAGAGTGGGAATAAACAGGTCTTTTCTGGTTGGTTGTCAGTTCCACAGTGGTTGATGTTGGGACTGCTTCTTTTCATGTTATACAGTTATGATTTGAAAGAATTGATGGCTTTATGGCCAAGTTTGCAGATGATATGAAGATAGGCGAAGGGACAGGTAGCATTGAGGAAGCAGGGTGTCTGCAGAAGGACTTGGACAGATTCAGAGAATGGACAAAGAAGTGGCAGATGGAATATAATATAGAGAAGTGTATGGTCATGCATTTTGGTAGAAGGGAGGAAGGCATGAACTATTTTCTAAATGAGGTCAAAATTCAAAAATCAGAGGTGCAAGGGGACTTGGGATTCCTCGTGCAGGATTCTCTAAATGTTGACTTTGCAGCTTGAGTCGGTGATAAGGGAGACAAAGGCAATGTTAGCCTTCATTTCAAGAGGACTAGAACATAAGAGCAGGAATGTGATGCTAAGGCCTTATAAGGTATTGGTTAGACTGCACTTGAAGTATTATGAGCAGATTTCGGCCCTTTATTTGACATTGGAGAGGGCCCAGAGGAGATTCACGAGAATGATCGTAGGAATAAAAGGATCAATATGTGAGGAATATTTGATGGCTCTGGGCCTGTACTCACTGGAGTTTAGAAGAATGAAGTGGGGAATCTCCTATAACTCTATTGAATACTGAAAGGTCTAGATAGAGTGGATGTGTGGAGAGGATGGTCCTTATAGTGGGTGAATCTAGAACCTGAGGGCAGAGCTTCAGAATAGAGACATCCATTTATGATAGAGATGAGGAAAAATTTCCTGAGCCAGAGAGTGATGAAACCATGGACTTCACAGCCACAGGTGGCTGTGCAGACCAAGCCATTGGGTATAATGGAGGCAAAGATTGATAATCAATCAGGGCATCAAAGATTGTGGAGAGAAGGCATGAGAATGGGATTGATAGGGATAATAAATCAGTCATGATGGAATGGCAGAACAACTCAATGGTCTGAATGACCTAATTCTGTTCCTATGTATTATGGTCTTATGAGTTTGTCAACAACGTCACATTCTGTTGAAGGAAGTTCCTCCTTCTTTTGCAACCTTTGATAAATATCAGCATTATTTTTTTCAAAGATACAGCTAATGCCTTAATCACTAATTACTCACCCTTTCCATATAGATCCATCTCCAGGTGTCACAATGATATTCTGCCAGAAAGAGTGTATCATCGACAGACCCTGTCCTTGCACAATGTCCTTCAGAGTCACGGCACACAGTGAAGTTCCTTCTCAGGGTACGGCGGCCCATAGTTATTACTTAAACAATGTTTCACCCCTCCATTGTATTTCAAGCCATGATAGGATACTCCTGAGCTGAACATTAAGCTTGCAACAATTAACCTGGTAGAGGAACAAAGACACTCGATTAACATCTGTGGGGGAAAAGGTTATTGTGAATGTTTTTCATCGAAACCCTATACCAGGAAATCAGGTCCTTCCACCCCTCCAAGTGCTGTTCAACTTTCTGAGTTCCTCCAGCAAATTGTTTGTTGCTCCAGATACCAGCATCTGCATTTTCATGTGCCTCTTAAATAATAAGGTTGTCTGGCAACTTCCTATTCTTGAAGCACTTCATGTAGTGAGTTATTTTTAATAGCAGTGATTATTGCCAAATAACCAGTGACCGAATTTATGATGAAATCTTCCCAAAACACCACTTGGATAAGATCTACTTAACATGAAGGTTGGAAGTGGGGGGTGTTTGGAAATTATATTTTATGGCATATAATTTTTTATGTGACAAGCAATTGCTTTTGATTGATAACTAATCATGAGAAGTGAGAGGAAGCTCTGCATGTATAGCATGCTCTGGTAAATTGCATTGTAACCCACCTGCTTAATGAGACACTAGCGCATGGAAGTCAAAGAGCTCATAGAGATGTCAATAAGCATGCAATGTACTATTGTTATTACTGTTGCAAAATTGGAGCATACATACAGAGTTACAGAATAGTGAGTACCTCAAAAGTGACAGGAGGCTTCACCAGAAGTCAAGTGGGATCTTGAATCCTCTCACATATCCTGAAAAGTTTTGAAAGAGACATTATATCCCATAACTAATGGAAATTGCATTGTGCCTCCTTTCGCCTTTCATGCACCACACTAAGACAAGCCCACTCCTTACTAGTTCCAGTAATAAATCAGCAGCTCTATTTTTGTAGATGCAGAACCACATAAAGATAGATCGCCAGTGTAAAATGCACTATATTAATTTAAAAATTATTCCCCCCCCCCCCCCGTGGTCTCAAATTGAACTGGTATTTTACTACCCTCCCCTTCTGCCCTGCTTCAGCAATGATTGTTCCTTTTATTGTTTGTTATGAACTTGACATCTGGAATGGAAAATACATGTGAATTTTCAATTTTCAATAAGAATCTGAACCAATTTTGAATGTAACGGTTGTTATGAGCCAAGTAGAGGTGGTAATCATTAAATTATATCCTTTGGAACTGTGTGTTCCTTAGTCCAGTATGCTGGTCTTTCTAAGGATCCTTAATGACTGAGTGACAGCATTTCCACAGAGCAAGACTGACATTGGTATGATGATGTGGAGCACCAGTTCCTCTTTAGTCTTTCTTCCCAATCTCACCTCCAGTCACACTCAGAATTGTGATTCCACTAAATAACTATAGACTCATGAATTGCTGAAACATTTTTTGTTCCATAATGATCTAGATATATTTCTTTAATCACTGCTGCTGTAGGCAGAAAAGACAATTCAAAGCCAATGTCTTCACAATTATTCTTCAGGCAATTTGACTTTAGCAACAGTAGTATTGCAAGAATGGTTGTTGTCTAGAAAAACAGATACATTGCAATTTGTCATCAGTAGGTATTCTCACTACTTCTAATGTTAGCAGAATATATGTGGTTGACTACAGCTACAAAGGCAGGAATTAATCCTTATTGCTCCAAAGTGTTTATCTTTCAACAGAACAATGAAGCAAATAGTCCAGGCTCTTACTTAGATTATAACGGGGGTGTTCCTAAAATAAACTCAAAGTTAAAAGCTTCTTTTCTCCCCCTTTCTTTGGTATATACAGTAGATACTGATCCCAAATTACCCTCTTTCACATGGAGCCTTAAAATAGTGGTCAGGCAGGCTATTGAACTTTGAAATCATTACACCAAGCTTGATCTTATCAATGAACACCATTAATGCATCAGTGCACATGCATATTTGAACAGTTATGTATGTATCCAGCATATTAGCTCTCAGCTAATTTGCCATGTACTGACTTTTTTGCAGGAAAAAGCTGAACTGAGAAAGACATGTTTGGAGTTATTAATGCAAGCTTTCATTGGTTTTTAACAAGCAATAGACTGGCATTCTAATACTTGACATCTGATCTGCACAGAAATAACTTGATCACAGATTTTCTGATTCTCAGCTGCAGAATAATTTGCTCTTTTGTCAATAATTCCATAGTGATATGTGATTGTAGCAGTTTGTAGTCATTAGCTGCTTTCACTTTTGTGCATTTTCACAAGCACAGCTTCACATTCACTATATTGCTTCATTCTATAAAAAGAATTATTGTCATTTACTCTCAGGGTACCGATAAAATCACAAACATTTCCTTTACACTTTTATGAAAGAAAAATGGGGATTACAGGTTACTAACTTCATCCACTCCAAGGAAAGCCAAACTCATCCCAAATGATCCCCATCTAGTGTCTCCTCAATGACATTCTGACCACTCTAGATTTGGCTCACTTTCTGTGCATTTTTTGACATCTTTTGTACGTATGCTCAAACAAGAGGTGTACGCAAGCAGGAACAGCTCAGTCTGAGAATAAAGAAGCACATACACACACGACTATGTCCTTGAATACATATTTTAGGCCAAATATCGAATAAATAAATCAATGTAGCTGTTTATATGAAAATAAAGTTAACTACAAATATGGAAAGGAACACAAGATCATGCAATCACTGATGCAAATACATGCAAATAGACAGGGAATACTCCTGTAAGAATGCATGAAACAGGCACATAGTCTTGGGAACAAGCACACACTGCTTTACGTTTAGTGATCGCTCATCTAATTAATTGACATTAGAAAATCAAAAGAATGTAAAATGGATCTTTTCAAAACTTCTCAATTGCAAATAAGTTTTCTACCTGTGTACGCCATAGTTCTCTCTCTGTCCGGTCACAGTTCGAACTAATCAAGGGCCTACCAGCAGAATCAAGCCAGGTATACTCAAACAAGCAGCCACCTTGTTATCAGCAATCTGGCTATCTGCTCATTTCTATTTGCTTTATCTAGAAGAAAGAATAAAAAGATAATTTCAATAGAAGAGGTATTTCATAATAACTTTGCTCAGTGGAATTGGATGACAACTATTTCAAGGAATCTGATGTATTAACTAATGTAATAGAAAAATGCTATGGATGCTGTAGAAGGAGCAATGGATAAATCACAGAGCAATCATATTGCAAGTGCAGGAATAAAGCTGAGCTCTCACACTGTACAGGGTGTTACACAACAAGTCTCAATCCCAGTCTACAGCACTACAGCTCCACCTTCAAACTTAGAAGATGGCAACCAAATGGAACCTTGGAAGAAATATTTTAATCAGAAGATGTTGTGTTCAGATGTTGTGTCCATCACACAATACTTTGTCTGCTTTGCACTCCTTACTTATTTGTAATTCACATCAGTTTTTTTAATGTATTGCACTGTTGTGCTGCTGACAAGTTTCATGGCATATGTCAGTGATATTAAACTTGACTCTGATTCGGATTCCGATTCTATGTCTTGCAGATTACCCTCACTGCAGCAAGTGAATTTAATTATTTGAACCTGTTGGATCAAGATCAGTGGCTCACTTCTGTTTGGAAGACTAGTGATTTTGTTGTTTCTTTACTGTTAGTTTAACAACAAGTCATAGTCTGCCATACAGCACAGAGCAGAACATCATCTGAGCAGCCTGAACTGTTAGCAACAATTTGGCTCTGGCATTCACATCATCAAGTTTTAAAATTTGGATTAATTGTGCAATGTATGCTTAAGTCCATTTATATTATATTACAATTTTTAAAAATCATGGCCTACCAGCACTGACTAGGCTACCTGATGCAATCTAGGGAAATTACTCTCAGTGTCTCGTAACTGCTCAGATAACTAAGCAAGATGTCTTTTAGTAATGAGTCTACCATGTCTTTCTATCCTAATTCTTAACTAGTGCAAATTGTGTGAATGATAATGAGAGTATACAGAACTATTCTGTGGGCTCAACTGTATCTACAAAGAGAAAAATAAAGTTAATATTTCTGAAGGGTGATTTTCATTAGAAGTAGTTTGGGAGAGTTGGAGTTGGAGTGGATAAAGCTAATTAAATTTGCTTGTATCCAAGCCATTTTTCTCCTCTAAATTGAAAGAGTGGAGGATTTGTGCCCAATTCCCACAGCTGAGAATCAAATTTGGGTTGATGCCTCAATGCAGTACACAATGAGTGTGTGCTGACTGTGCTGTGTTTTAGATGACAAACTAAAACTGAGGCCCCATCTGTTCTCTCAGATAGATATAAATAACCCTACAGGTTAAATTGGATTAATAATGGGAAGGCTTTGCAGGAGGGTTGGTTCTGTATAGTGTTCAGAACAAAAGTTATCTCTAGTCAACATTACAAAAACAGATAATCTGATCACTATCACAGCATCACTGTGGGAACATGTTGTATGTTTATTGCTGCATTTCATAAATTTAGGATAAACTCCACACTGACCCTGCCCTCAAATATACCTGGTCCATTTCTGACACTTCCCTCCCCTTTCTCAATCTCACTGTCACTATCTCCGGAGACAGCTTATCCACTGATGTCTATTATAGACCCATGGTCCCTCACAGCTACCTGGACTATACCTCTTTCCACCCTGTCACTTGAAAAATGCAATCCCATTCTCGCAAATTCTCTGACTCTGCTGCACCTGCTCAGGATGAGACTTCATTCCAGAACAAAGGAGATGGCCTCCTCCTTCAAAGAAAGGGGCTCCCCTTCCTCCACCATCAATGCTACCCTCAACCACATCGCTTCCATTTCACACACATCTGCTCTTACCCCATTCTCCTGCCACTATACCAGGGATACAGTTTCTCTTGCTCTCATCTACCACCCCACCAGCCTCCAGATCCAGCACATAATTCTCCGAAACTTCTACCATCTCCCGCCAGCAAGCACATCTTTCCCAGCCATCCCCGTACTGTCTGCTTTCTACAAGAATCGATCCCTGCGTGACGTCTTCATTTGTTCCTCCCCACTGATCTCCTTCCTGACAGAACAAGTGCTACACCTGCCGCAACACCTCCTCTCTCACTACCATTCAGGGCCCCAAACAATCCTTACAGGTGAGGCAACACTTCACCTGAGTCCACTGCTCCTGGTGTGGCCTCCTGTATATCAGTGAGACTCCGACGTAGATTGGGAAATTGCTTCACCAAGCACTAAGTCCGCCAGAGAAAAAAATTGGGATCTCCCAGTGGCTACCCATTTTAATTTCACTTCCTATTCCTATATGTCTATCGATGGCTTGCTCCACTGTCGTGGTGAGGCCACACTCAGGTTGGAGGAGTACCACCTTATATTCACTATGTGTAGCCTCCAACCTGATTCATCGATTCTTGAACTTCCAATAATGACCCCACCTTTGCCATTTCCCCATCTCCTTTTCCTACTTTCACCTCATCTACTTGCCCACCTCCCTCTGCGGCTCCTCCTCTGTCTTCTTTCTTCCATGGCTTCCTCTCTCTTTCACCAATCAACTTCTCAGTTCTTTACTTCATCCCTCTCCCTCCCAGTTTCACCTATCACCTAGTGTTTCTCTCTCCCCTCCCTCCACCTTTTAAATCCATTCTTCAGCTTGCTTCCCCCAGTCCTGCCAAAGGGATTCAGCCTGAAACGTTGACTGTTCTCTTTTCCGTAGATGTTGCATGGCCTGTTGAGATCCTCCAACATTTTCTGTGTGTTACTTGCCTCAGTCTGTTCTGTTATCTAGACGTAACCAAGTGGCTTCTGTTTTGTACCTGGAATATTATCTCTGATATCCATCAAGGATCTCTCCTTGGATCCTTCTCAGTTTTATTACATCAAGCCTGCTTCATTGTTCAATAAGATCGTGGCTGATCTGACCATGGACTCATCTCCACCTACCTTTCTTTTCTCATGACCCTTAATTCTCCTACTATGCAAAAATCTATCCAACCTTGTCTTAAATATATTTACTGAGGTAGCCTCTACTGCCTGGTCTTCCAGTTTGGAAGCTGAGGACCTACTTGCAGAGGGAGTTACAGCGGTCCAGGATCTGGAGCCTTTCAATCAGAACTGTAGGAAATATTGTGTTAAACGCTAAGCTGTAGTCAATTCTCATCCTGAGATAGGTATTTGTATTGTCCAGGTGATCCCAAGGCTGCATGAAGAACCAATGAGGTTGCATCCGCCATAGACCCATTGTGGCGATAAGCAGTGGGTCCCAGTCCTTGCTGAGACAGGAGTTTGTTCAAATGATAACCAACCTCTCAAAGCACTTCATCACTGTAGATGTGAGTGCTACTGGATGACAGTTGTTAAGGCAGGTCACGTAGCTCTTCTTGGGCACTGGTATAATTGTTGCCCTATTGAAACAGGTGGGAATTGCCGACTGTAGCAATGAGAGGTTGAAAATATGTTTGAACACTCTTGCCAACTGGTCGGCACAGGTTTTCTGAACCTTACCAGGCACTCCATTAGGGCCCGTCGACTTGCGAGGGTTCACCCTCTTGCAAGATAGCCTGATGTCAGCCTCTGAGACAAAGATCACAGGGTCACCAGGTGCTGCAGGGATCCTCCTAGCTGTAGTTTTCTTCTCCCTTTCAAAGCGGGCATAGAAGGCGTTGAGTTTGTCTGGGAGTTTGTCTGGGAGTTTGCCATTCATGATGTTGGGTTTTGCTCTGTAGGAAGTATTGGCCTGCACACCCTGCTAGAGTTGACGTACATCCGATGTTGCCTCCAACCTCACTCGGAATTGTTCCTTAGCTCTTGAAATAGCCCTCCACAAGTTGTACCTGGTTTTCTTGTACAGTCATGGGTTGCCAGACTTGAATGCCACAGATCTCACCATCAGTGATCCTTCTGGTTCATCCACAGCTTTTGATTTAGGAACATACAGTCAATTTTTGTAGGCAAACACTCATCCACACAGGTTTTAATGAAGTCAGTATCAGCTGTGGCATACTCTTTCAGACTCAAAGATGAATCCCTGATTACAATCCAGTCCACCAATTCAAAATAGTCCTGTAAGTGCTCCTGTTCCTCCCTTGCCCACCTCTTCTTGGTCCTCACTACTGGTGCTGCAGTCTTCAGTCTCGGCCTATACAAAGGGAGAAGAAGTATCAAAGTATGATCAAAGTATGAGCATGGGTAAGTGTTATTCTGGTGGTGTAACAGTGTGTTCCTCTGGTATGACAAGTGATTTGTTGGTAATAATTATTTAGAGACTTTCTCAAGCTGGCCTGGTGAAAGTCCCCCTAAATGATGGGGAAGGCGTCAGGATGTGCTGTTTTGTACATGTTGATTACATCACCCAGTTCATCCAGAGGCTTAAGTTAAGAACTGAAATTAGGAAGCATTTTATTCAGTTACAAGTGAGCAAGACTGGACATCAGACCACCAAATAATGATTCTGGAGAGGTAGTCATGGGGGACGAAGAAATAGCAGACGAACTGAGTAAGTATTTTCCATCAGTTTTCACTGTGGAAGATACCAGCAGTGTACCAGAAATTCGAGAGTGTCTGAGGACAGGTGTGAGTGTAGTCATTATTACTAAGGATGGGTGCTTGGGAAGCTGAAAGTTCTGAAGGCAGGTAAGTCACCTCACCTGATGGACTACACCCCAGGATTCTGAAAAAGGTAGCTGAAGAGATCATGGAAGTTCTAATAGTGATCTTTCAAGAATTCTGGAATGGTTCTGGAAGACTGGATAATTGCGAATATCACTCCACTGTAAAAGGAGGGAAGAAGGCAAAAGACAGGAAATTATAGGCAGTTAGTCTGACTTCGGTGGTTGACAAGATGTTAGAGTCCATTCCTAAGGATGAGGTTTTGGGGGTTCCCTGCAGTGTGTTGGGGGACATAAGCAGAGTGAGGTACAGATAGAGGTACAAGACTGAACGATGATCCCCTGATGCATTCTGTTGGTATGTAAGTCAAAACTGAGCATGATACTTTTAATAATATTTTCACATCCTGCTTCTACCTTTCTATGTTGATGAGGTCTACCATTTCAGCGTGGTCACTGTTCACTAATCTGCTCCATGTGTTTCAGAGTCCCCATCTATTTGGTTGTCTGGCTGAGATTTCATGTTCACAGACACAAGAGGTTCTGCAGATGCTGAAAATCTTAAGCATGGTCCTAATGTAGGGCTACAGTGTGAAATGTTGGCTTTTTATTTCCCTCCATAGATGCTACATGACCTACTGAGTTCCTACAGTATTTTGTGTGTTGTGATTTCATGTTGTTACTCTTGCTGTCCTGTGAAAGGAGATAGAGGAATGTTGAACGACAAAATCTGTGCCAGTTTCCAAAAGACAAAATGAAAGCTTTCTATGCAAACTATACCTTGACCAAAAAGTTTACTAAATTGTAGAATTTTACAATGTTGGATGAAGCAACTCATGTGATACAAGCTTGATGAAAAGTAATTGTATTTTTCTCCTTTCATGTTAATCTGGAGTTTCTTCACTCCCAAAACATACGGGTACTGCATTCACAAACTCTATTCACGCTAAACTGTTAACTAATTAACTTTCCTTCCTTTCTCTACCAGAAAAGTTTGAAGATGCCTCTCTTTCTTCAGGCACTGTCTTACCTCTTTCAAAGCTGTCAAGATCACTCCACTTATAAACACCACTGTTGATCCAAGTTTTTGAGAACATTACTGGATCTGAAGGGCTTGGGCTAAAAGGGGAGGATGGTGTGGTGAACTACATATACCTGTCTGGACACGCCCCCTGCTGACTGCTCCTGTGGCTCCTCCCACAGACCCCTGTATAAAGGCGATCAAGGCCTGAGCCCGGCCTCTCAGTCTCCAGGATGTGGTATGGTGGTCACTCACTGCTTGTTCCTTCTTCCAGTCAATAAAAGCCGATATCTCGCCTTACGTCTCAGAGTGAGTTATTGATGGTGCATCAGATAGATAGATTGGGACTATTTTTTCCTGGAGTGCAGGCAGCCAAGTGGTGACCTTAGAAATTTTTTTTAAAATCATGGGGGGCATCGATAGGGTGATTAGCCAAATTCTTTTCCCTCTGGTATGGGAGCTCAAGACTAGTGGACATAGATTTAAAGTGAGGGTTAAGATTTAAAAGGGAATTGAGGGGCAATTATTTCACCCATAGGCATGTGAATGTATGGAAGGAGATGTCGAAGGAAGTGGTAGAGGCAGATAGAATAATGTTTAAAAAGCATTTGGATAATTACATAGACAGGAACACTTAGGGGGATATGAGCCAAACATCGGCAAATTGAACTAGCTCAGGATGGTAATTTAGTCAGCATGGACACATTGGGCTGTGGGGTCTGTTTCCATGCAGTACAGCTTACCCGGTTGCGCCGGTTTTTGTTGATATTTTGGGTGATTTTGAATCGGGCCGGCCTGCAGGTAATGAACACTGAGCTGAACTGAATGTGCCTGGACTCTTTTGATTTTGCATTTAATATTCTGTGTCTTTTGCTTTTTTTGTTGCCATTTGCACAATTTGTTTTTTTTTGTTTGTGCGTGGGATGAGGGTTGATGCTTATCCTTTGAACTGGTTCCATGGTTTTCCTCGTTTCATGGCTGTCTGTAGGGAAGACAAATCTCAGGGTTGTGAACTGCATACATACTTTGATAATTAACGGAATCTTATGAATCTAAAACTGGAAATGCTAGAATCACATACGCAAACAGGGAAACAGATAACATTTCAGATCAAAGAGCCTTCATAGGAACTGGGAAGAGAGAGAGAAAGAAGTTCCAGAGAAGTTGACAGATGGAATATCTGTGACAGGCTGAGGCCAGGGATGCTCCAGGGATAAGTTGTTAAATGTGATAAAAAGAAGTGTGATATGTTGTAAATAGTAGATGAGGTTGTGCCAGTGAAGAAGGGGGAGAAAAATCTGAGCCATTGTCGGTTCTGACAGCCAGAGAAAAGATGTGACATTAGCCCTCCAGGTTACTTTGAGCCTTGTAATAAGAGTGCAGAAGGGCACAGACCAATCAGTCAGAGTGGGAAACGGATAGAGAAAGTGGCAGGCAACAGGAAGTTCAGGGTTACCCCTGCTGTCTGAACATAGGTGTTTTGCAAAACTGTCTCCCAAACCGTGTTCCGTTTCTCTACTTGTGGAGACTGGATTGTGAACTGCAAATGCAGTTCACTAGATTAGAAAAAAGTGCAAGTGAATCTTTACCTGGCAGAAATGTTTAAGTCTTTTCACGTTCAAAAGGGATGGGGTGAGAGGACACTTGTGATCATCTCCTGTCAATGAATGGGAAAATGTCCCAAGCTGAAGACTGGTTGGTGGCAACTGAAGAACAGACCAGGGAACGATCTTTCAACATTCTTAAAGGTGAGAGAAGAAAAATGTGTTTGATGGTGAAATACTGTTGGAGCTGACAGAAATTGCAAAGGATGATGAAAATCTGGCTAAAGGTGAAACTGTAGAGAATGACAGGGATCAGAGGAAAGTGAAAGAGGAGAAAAATATGGACAGTACTAGAGTTCAACTATTTGATTTTGTGACTTTTCATGTCAGAAAAGGAGGAGGAAGTCACCTATACCACCCACCTGGGACATTGCCTCTTCTTTCCCAGACAAAAGACAGTTAAAGCCTGAAATTATGTAGCAACAACCTCAAGGACAGCTTGCACTCCGTTGTTATAAGACAATTGAACAGTTCCCTGATATGGTATGACCTTGTGCCTTACTGTCTGCCAGCACTGCACTTTCTCTGTAACTGAAACACTTTATTCTGTATCCTGTTATTGTTTATCTTGTACTACCTCAGTGCACTGTTGTAATGAATTGATCTGTATGAGGTGCATGCAAGACAAGTTTCCCAACGTACCTCATTACAAATGACATTGATAAACCAATTTACTATAGCAGTGTTGAGTGCAGCACATAAAACATAATTGTTGATTAAGACAGTCTCGCGATCGAGTGAATTATTGCTGTAGTGAGAAGTGTGGAGCATGTGTGTGGAGATGCATTGCATTAATAGCATTTCTCGTAATGTGATGAGGTTACTGTCTTAAGCAATGCCAGATAAAATTTGAGCATATTTGTAACCCGCGGTGTATGGGGTAGCACCTCTGCAGAAGGGACATTATGCGTCATCTACTCTCCATTTGTCCCCACTGGATAGTCAGCACACCTGGTTGCAAGTAGTGTTTTGCACAAAACAGCAACCCACCCTTCAACAGGCAGGCTAAGCCACTTGTGGGTAGCCAGCGAGCCTCCTACACAGGCGAGATAGGAATATGCCTATCCTAGCAGGAGAAGTCAGCGGCCAGCTAATTGGGTGGATAAGATCAATAGTGAGATAGAATGGCCAGGAAAGCAGTCCTGCAATGCTTTGTGGAAATTCCAAGTTTGCTGAAACAGTGTAGAGACTGATACAGCATGGAAACAGCTCCTTCAGTCCAGCTGGCCTTTGCCAACTGCTATGCCCAGCTAGCTAGTTTCATCTAACTACACACACAAAATGCTGGTGGAACGCAGCAGGCCAGGCAGCATCTATAGGAAGAAGCACTGTCGACGTTTCGGGCAGAGACCCTTCGTCAGGACAGCTAGTTTCATCTGCCCATTTCTTGGCAAGAAGATTTTTACTTGGAGAGCGAGGCAGATGATAAGGTACAGAAAAAGTCCCGGTCATCCACTGCAACCAAGGAAGACTCCAGTCGTGAGGTCGACTCTGACCACTCGACCCGCACTTCCAGGTCGAGAGAATGGAACTGCCACAGAGCAGGTTCTCCCGCTCAGTTCTTCAGTCATTGTTGGATAGAACAAAAAAAACACCAGTACTAGTAGTATTCTAATTTATTCTGTATTTGATGTAAATAAACAATTTTTACTCAGTTAAACGGCAGTTTGTCATTATATCTTCTAAACTATGAAACTTCGCCTCATTGGGCAGCCGCTTAATTGGGCCAAAATATACCTGTCCCGATGCGTCCCAACTAACGGGAATCCACTACATATAAAATAAACAAGTAGTCCAACACGAGAACAAAATAGTGTTCATTGTTTCATACACCGTTCAGAAACCTAATGGCGGAGGGGAGAAACTGCTCCCTTCCGCCATTAGATTTTGAGATGAGGGCCCGAAACGTTAGCTGTTTATTCCCTGAGTTTGAGTTCCTCAAAGTGAGTGGGTGAGAAGGTGAGCGGGCAGCGGCGAACCCTGTATGCCGATGCTCCTAAGGTGAGGAATCGGCATTTTGTATGTATGTTGCTCAAGATCTTCAGCACCGACCGAATTTCTTGCGTTTGTGGTTTGCTGTAAACTACAATTGCAGATTAAGAGATCCAGGTTTCGTTACCGACTCCGACCCACAGTAGGCGAGGTAGGTCCTCCGATCCGCGGGAGGCGCTGCAGCTGACTCCGGGCTACAGCGGGCGTTGGAGGTACTCCGAGCCGCGGGAGGCGCCGCAGGTGACTCCGGGCTACAACGGGCGCTGTAGGTACTCCGATCTGCGGGAGGCGCTGCAGCTGACTCCGGGCTACAACGGGCGCTGTAGGTACTCCGAGCCGCGGGAGGCGCCGCCTCTCTGTGGGTTCAGGATGATCCTGCGGCCGCGGCTGCCTTGTCGCGGGATGAAAGGCCGAGGTTGCGGCAGTGTGGGTTGCCGGCGCTGAGTGCCGCCGTGAGTTTGAATGAAGTTGATGAAGGAGTTTGCGTTATTGTAGGAGTTCTGTGGAAGGTAAGTGGGCAGCGGCGAACCCTCGGTGCCGATGCTCCTAAGGTGAGGAGTCGGGCCGAGCCCATGGCCCCCAGTCCCCCGGGCCGGAAGCTGCGCATCAGAATTGCCCTGCGGCTCAGTTCGTGTGCTAAGCGGGGGGCCTCCGGCAGCTGAAGCGGCCTATGCCGGCCTTGGCAGCCACCCTCATATTGAAACTTGTAGCAAAAGGGATCTGTGGTGGTGCAAACCCGGCCCAGTCCAACCGCTATCTTCCCCCACCCACGCCCGTTACCCGTGCCCTGTGAGGGGGAGGGTGTGGGACTCTTCTCCAAAGAACTGCGCTTGTTTATAATATGCGGTTTTAAAAGGAGTCTGGTGGGTCTTGAGGGATCTCTACATACAGGCGATGATTGCGTTTTAAATCAGACGTCGTCTTCAGCAGTTTCTTCTCCCTTTTAAACCATGAATGGCCAGTGGAGGACCATCCCTCCAGATTTATTTCGCTGCACCTCAGTTGACTGGAGTTTTCAAAGAGCAGTTTTCTTGGGCTCGGTTGTTTGGAAGTCTTAGAATTGTTCATTTTACCTCGTTAATAATGCAGATTTTATCAATCTTGTAACTTGTATTGCAATGCATGCTGACTTTCACGTATTCATGTTGTTCTAAGCCTTCCTCGATGATATAACGTGTAAATGGCGTGGCACCGTTCAAGACATAGAACAAAGGTCAGAAGAATGATATTTTTGGATTGTTCCCTTAAGAAGCAAGTTTGCAGCACGAGGTGTCCGGATCATAACTACTCATGTGAAAATGATCGGGGATGGCACAATGGCTCAGCAAGCAAAGCTGCTGTCTTGTTCTGACCTCTGGGATCTTTGCTTGTGTGGAGTTTGCATGTCCTCTCTATGCCTGCTTGGTTTTCGTCTACAGCCCAAAGACATTGATGGTTGAGTGGTTATTTGACTGCTGTAAGTTGCCCCTATTGTGCAGTTAGGAGGTTGAATCTGAGGATTTGTGGAACATAGATGAATAAAATAAGATAGGGAAACATGAATAATGTAAGATTTGTCAGATGGGTGCTTGGTGATTAGCATTGACTTTGTGGCTGAAGGACCTGTTTCCACACACGATTCTTCCATCTGTCATCACTGGATCCCTTGATAATCAATCACACAACTGTGCCCTCTAATTCTTGATCCTCTGTCAGTGGAAAATGGTTTATCTTTCTTTATTTTGTCTCTACCTTGATGATTTTGAAGAGATCTGTCACTACTCAGCTTACTGTTTAAGGAAAATAATCTCTGCTTCTCCACTCCCATATACTTGGGATCCTTCTGGTAAATCTATGGATGCTTTCTAAGGCATTCACATCATAAATTGGGTGATTCCAGTTGTTCATTGTATGTGCTTTTGTAGTTGCTTTCTCAAGCTACCTTGCCACTTAAAAAGAGTACACTCATTCAGTGATATTTCTCTCTTTTGGATTCCCTTTTACTGCCTCTTGAGATTTTCATCAAAATATTTGTGCTTCTCAGTATTAAACTTTTGACGTTTGTTTGTAGGGTCTGAGTGGTGCCAACAAAGGTAGCACTTACAGTGACCCTTCTGGATGCTGAAAAGGTTTCCTGAATCATATACTCAGGTGGGATCCTATGGCACTGTACGTTTCAGGTTGTGTGTGACTCGGCAGGGAATCTGGTACCGTTCTCATCCTGTCACTGCAGTTGTATGTTTGCAAACACCTGTTGGAAAAGCTGTGGTGAGTAACTGCAATGTGTTTCATGGATGGTGCACTCTAGCCATTGTGAATGGAGGAAGCAAACACTTCTACTGGTAGATCAATAGCCAGCAAAACAGCTGTATTGAACTGGATAGTAAAAGGTTTCTTGAGAGTTGCTGGAGCTGCAATAATCCAGGCAAATGGAAATCTGTGGTTTGGATATGGTGGATGGGCTTTGGGGTGTCAGGAGGTGGATCAATAGCTGCTGCATCTCAGCTTCTGACCTTTTGATGTCATAACATGGAAGTGGCAAATCCAGTTACGTTAATGATGACATTACCAAATAGTTTAATGTGAGGGGCTTGATGTAATACTGTTTCCCAGTACCTGTGTGGCACAAAGTTACTGCATTTATCAGTTCATACTTGAATGCTATCTGAGTCTTGCTGTATGCAGGCATGAACAGTCCCATTTAATAAATAATTGTGAGTAAAACTGTACTTGTGCAATTATCAAGCATTCCTTTTTCTGACCTAACAGTGAAGCACCTAAAGATGTTCAATTTGCAGTCCTACACTGCTGATGTGAATCATTTCCAAAGATGTCTTTTTATACTTCATGCAGCAGCCACAGTCAAACCAGTGGAGGAATTCAGCAGGTCAGGCAGCATCCGCAGAGGGAAATTGAGATTTTTAAAAATGAGAGTACCGCTGAGGGCATGCCGTTGGTATTTCTATATGGACATTCGGAAAACTTTTGATAAACAACACATCAGGATAATGAGGATGCTACAAAACCAAAATAAAAACCAGTGTTAAGAAACACTTGACATTTGAAGTGCTGCTAAATACGAACAGTAATATTGAAACTTGTGCAGACCAGAGAAAAGGGACAGTGGAAACAGGTATTCAAAACTGAGATAAACAGTGAACATATTTTAAGAATCTGATTTGGAAATTGGGTGCTGGTTTCACAATTTTTCCTGACAAAGTCCTGAAGCATTAACATAGAGTATTGTGTGTTAGATATAATTTTCAAAACTTGCCCATGGGGGGAACCTAGAAACAGCAAGAATACTGACAGAATGTAAGTGGACACTGATAATGTTAATTGATAGGCAAGCACATGGCAGTTTCACCAGATTACAGCCCATACCGCTAATGGCTATGCTTATTTTACACTTAATACCAACCATCTTGTTGATTATCAAGTGAGAGGGATAAAAAAAAAATCAGTGGAGCAGACTCAGGGGGCTGATTGGTCCAATTCTTTCTTATGTCTTCTGACAATTGCAAGGAATCTGTTCAGTGTTTCTAAGCTTTTTTTTACCAGGTTCACTCAGTTCCAACTTCATTACAGCCTTTGTCCAAGCATGAACAACCAAGTTGAATTCCATTGGCGAGGTGAGAGAGATCATCTTTATCATAAAGGCAGCTTTTGACCAAGTGCATCATCAAGGAATCCAGTAAAATTGAAGAAGTGGGGAACAAGAAAACCATTGTTTGGCTGGTCATACTTCATGCAAACTCAGTCTAGATAACGAGTCTTGATACAACACATTGACTGGCCATTCCCTTCTACAGATGCTGCCTGACCTGAATTCCTCCACTGGTTTGTCTTTTTATACTTCATGCAGGGCCAGTTATTGGATATGATTCACAGCAGCAGGAGTTCCTCAGGGCAAGACTGCAAGCTGACCATCTTTAGATGCTTCATTGTCAGGTCAGAGAAAGGGACGTTTGATCATTGCACAATGTCCTTTGATAGATAACACAAAATACTCTGCTGATGCTGAGGTGGTCCTTTGATAGATCCTTTGTGGTTTTCCTTTATTATGCCACATATCCTACTGCAAATTTTGCTTTGGGATTGCACCTCTAACAGATTTCCCATTACACAGACTGACTTGCAGTTACTGGGTTTATACTTGCACTTACAAAAATATTTTTTTTCAATTCTCCTTTCCTTTGCCACCAACTCTCTATCAAAGAATGATTATAAGATTGTCAAGTACCTTTTAATTTATTTTTCTCCGAATACTGCAATGCATTCCATTCAGACTTGTTAACACATTAGAAGGGACTCTATGTCCCTTGTTAGAATTCTCCATGTCCATTGTTTGAAATTACACATACATTTTTTCTCTATCATGGAAATGAAGTTTACTCTTGAGTTGGCTCTTTGTGAAAACTTTATTCAGTGACAATTGAAATTGGGTGAGTAAATAGAGTAAGCATTAAGTGTAAACTTTACATTGGTGATCTGAAATAACAAGTAAGGTCTTTCTATTTAGTAGTGCACACGTGTTTGTGTCTCCGTGTGACTCACGTAGTTTGGATCATCCTCGATCTTATGAAGAGGGTTGTACAAATGTCATGTATGTGTAGTCATTCTCCACTGATTATGTTCCAGTCATTGTAAAGAAAGGCAGCTGCAGTAAATTGTTCCATTTGGCAAATGTTCAGATGATGAGCAGCTGACATGCAGCGGTTTCTATGCCAGAAATGAAATAAATTGCCTCTGATAACTTGTAGGTATCTGCTTCTGGGGTTTGTACCTTGACTATTAACCATAATTTTGTTTGTGTAACCACTGTGAATTTGAAAGGTTCAATAAATAAGCATGCTTTGAAGTAGAGAGAATTTTTTTTCAGTCTGTTTTTGTGCAGGGAATATGGGTCAATGGTCATATGGTAATACTAATTGACCGGACAGACTGAGCTTGTTTGTTTGGGCCAATCAGCCATGAATGATAGTTACATTTACTGCACATTTTGGTGTCTTGTGTTATGCTGTCAGATGGAACTCCTGACATTTTCTGTTGAAACTTCATAATGTAAGTTTACAGGTGATTTTCAAGGATAATGGAAAGTTTGCTTTGCATTATTTTTTTAACTCATTGTCAGTGGCATTTTTAAGGTAATGTGTGTAAGTCGCTTGGCATTTGTAGGAACCATTAGCACATCATTGTTTTAATTTTGTTGAATATACAGGCAAGTGACAGCTCAGTACAATTTAGTAAATCATTGAAAATCATTTAGGTTCAGAGGCAGCTGTATACACCATTGTGCTTCTAACTGCTCAATAAGCTATCTACTTCTGAATGAAACAGTGGATATTCAGCAGACCAGGCAGCCTCTGGAATATCTCTTACTACAAATATTGCCTGCCCTAAGTATTCGCAAAATTTCCTGTTAGTTTCAGGATCTGTTTTTTGCCACCCTAGTTCTGCTGCTGTTCTTTCCACATTGAGTGTATCATCCTTTCAGATTCTGTTGAAAAATGGAATAAATTTCTTAAATATGTCTAGTTACACAATTCGTATAAAACTTTTGTTAAAACGAAACTCATTGTCTTTTCAATTCCTTTTCTCTAATTTTGCTTTTTGATGTACCTTCAAACAATTTTTTTTTGTATTATTTAATCACATTTAATTTGACACAGCTTCATGATGCTTGCACCATGAATTTACAAATAGACACTTACTTGCTAAAAGTATAGGAAGGAGATAGTGGTGCAGATGGAGGTACGAGTGATCTGCTACCAGCATCAGATTCTTTCGTGTACTATCCTACAGAATCTATTCAGATGCATAGAGAGGACATGCAAACTTGTACTTGCTTGAGGTAAGTATGCACTTTAATGGCTCAGTGGGAACATTCACAACATAAGTCACAAAATTGTGGACTTGAGTCCTCTAGAGAAACGAGCACGCATCCAGCTGTCATTCCCAATGAAGAATTGCTGAACTTTTGGTAATGCTGTTTTTCTGACATAAACTCTTTGCTTTTTTTGATGAATATAAAAGATTCCATAGAATCATTTCAAAGAGGGGCTATGAAAGTATTCCTTAACTAACATTAATATAAAGTTTCTGGTCATTGCTGTAATGTACTGTTACTGTGCCAGCTATTATGTTATGGCAGTGACAGTTCAAAATTGTCTTCGTTAACTGTAGGTTTGAGACATATTGAAGTATTTATGTCCCTGCACTCAATTGCCAAATATTCTTCTGAAAATAAAACCATAGCTCTTTGACCAAAACTTCAGGTCTTCCATTCTACAACTTCGCATTAGCATTCTTTCCTGTTTCATTATGTGTTTGTGAAGTATCTTGGCAAGTTGCTTTTAAATGTAAAGTAAACAAAATTTAGCAAGGCTTCCATATTTCAATACACCATCATGGCCACGGATTTAGTATCCAGTGAGAGAAAAGTATTTGTCATGGAGGTGGCATTCTTGCCATAAAGTTAGATGGTAGTGAATTTGAATCATGCTATGTGTAGTATCAGTTGGTGGAGATGAGAGCTTCAGCTGTGAATTAAGTTTCTTTTTTTAGAGCGATAATAAATATACAGATTTCCCCCTTGAACTTAGGGTTGTGAGAGCCACATATAACTAATTGTAATGAATTATCAAAATTTGCATATAAATCATGTTTGTAGCAGGCTCCCAGTCATAAAGCATTATAGAAATCTTTTAACTTACTGTTAAAATAACTCCTGAATTCACATTGTCTATTTCATCCACCTAGAGATAGAGTGGACAAAATTTCCAATGCACATTAATGCCAAGAAAATTGAGAGCATCAGCACTAGCCACTATTCATGCCATTTTCAACTTCATCAAAGCATTTGTTTTGAAAAAAAATTCTAGGGTTTGACCGTGGAACTCCTTCCTCAAATTTGACCAGCTAGAGAAATTCATCTCCACAAGACTGAGCAAACCATGATATTAACTGGGTCTACAACAGAGCCAATTTCAGTGAAGACTGCCGTTAAACAAGCCTGTGTCATTACCCCAATATTTTCCTCGATCTTTTTTGCAATGTTGCATCTCTTCTCCAACAGATTTCCCATAGAAAAAGAAATGAATCTGATCTTCAGAACTGATGGGAAGCAAGAACTAAGACATGGTCTACCAGATTGCAATGTCTGTCCATATATATACTTCAGAGACCTAAACTGACTTTGGAAGCCATATCAAGGCTTTGGGGGAAATGATCTTCACAAATGACTCCAAATTCAGTAGATTAATAATTGACTCACATTGTTGTTGTCTCTTAGGTTCCCCAGTTCATCTGGTTACTCTCAATTGGCTATTTATTTCAAACAGGGGTACTCAACTTTTTTATGTCATGGACTCCTGTCATTAACCAAGGGTTCCATGGACCTCTGGTTGGGAACCCAATTTAGAGATACAGCTGGGAATAAGCCGTTCTTTCCCTTTGAGCCATGCCCCAGTAACCCCTATTTTAACCCTAATCATGGTACAATTTACAATGTCAAAGTAATCTACTAACAGCACGTCTTTGGATTGTGGGAAGAAACTGGAGCACCTGGAGAAACCCCATGCATTCCACAGATTTGAACTCCAATCCACAGAGCTGTCATAGCATTGTGCCAACCACTACATTACCATGGTGTTCACAGTATGTTGGGCTGGCCAAATTATCTACATGCCCAACACTAAAATCCTGAAATGGAAGCTCTTTTTTGAATTCTGTCATTGAGGGAGATTACCAGGTGCTAAGAGAAGAAGACTTGTTCAAACCTGTAAAGATTCATAGGGTTCTTATGTCTTTAATGGATGCAGGGCCCAAGACAAGCTATATACATTCCTTAAACCTTTACTTTGCTTGTGACCATAACTAGATCATTATGGTCATCCTATTATTACAGCTATGGGTACTTTTCAAGGCAAAATTAATTTTGGTCACCTGGGGCTAATTATGCACTTTTCAGGATCTCCTGGATTGGAAGCATCAATGGTTGAATTTCTTGAACAGATTACTTGCTAATTGTCATGATTTGAGAAGAACTAAGGAACAAGAGAAATATAGTTTGTTGTATTTCTATCTGGTAATAGCTGATGCACTTGTTTCATTTTAATATACATTTGTAGATATATGAACTAGAGGAAATAGGAGTTCATAATAAATAACACTGAATAATTTAAACTGAATATGTAAACATTGCCCAAATACAAAGATTTCTGTTATTTTTCTACTGTGATTCCTCTGTATCCTGGAAGGAAATTGTACTTTAAACCTGACCATTTCTGACATTCCTGCAACTGTGTTAAGTACTCTTTGGTCCACCAGTTTGACATGTATTGGACCTGCTTTCATCTACGACAAGCATAAATGCCTTCCTTTTGGAACTCTCCAGGTGGTAATGGTGCGGTCTTCAGAAGCACCAGATGCTTGGGTATTAGTGCTTCCAAATCAATAAGTCCTGAGGTTGCTTTAGTAATTGGGTGACCATTGATTAGCCTCTACCTCGCAAAGGATTGTGTGGAAACACCCTTCATCAAGATTCTGTACCTTCATGATGGAATTGAAGATCTTTTGCACAGACCTGATCAATCTCTCCCATGCTTCTCCATGTGAGCCTCCTCTTGACTTCCGTATCATCTAGCATGAGTTGGCCAAAACATTCAGGATTCACAGGCCATTCTCTTTCAGCTTGAAGAAGATACTGAGGCTCTGACACACGTTTCATTCTTCAGGAATGCTTTCACCTTCAGAGCTTCACAGGCCACATCTGCTATGTTGCTTGAAATGCTTACACACCTCCTTTGAAGTGCCTATGAGTCTCTAAAACTATTTGCAACAAAGGTTCAGAACCTGAAAGTTTCATTCATGATGTACTTCAGCACAGAACAACTATTGTCGCTGCATGATTCCAAACAACTTGCTGTCATAGCAATAGTGAGCTATGATGACAAGCCAACAAGGGATGGAATCTGATTTCAACAAAGCTACCCAAGATTTTCCCATGATAAAAGCACTGCATCTAAGAGCTCATGTTGTGCAACAAATAGGTAGAGCACTGCTCCATGGCCATCTTCACTTGCTTCTGAAAAGTGGTGCAACTGCAGTAGTAACCTCCAAACTGCAGGGGCTTCAAACATCAAACAACCTTGAAGCTTTTCAACTGGCAGAGTTCTTCCAGCCAGCTTGTCCACTCATGAGCAACTGATGTTGGTATAGTGTCATCCCAGACAAGCTTACTTCCATAGATATTATGGGAACTTCTTAGAAGATAGCACTACCGGACTCAAGGTACCTAGAGGATGATAGATGGAACTAACTTTGGAGAGGATCCCCCTCCTGATGAGTGGTCTATCTCAGATCGTGATCTTAAACTTGAAAGTACCAGACTGAATGCACCATTGCACACCCAGTACACTCTCCACTAAAGGTATATCTTAATCGAAATTCAAATCTTTCATGTCTTTCACTTTTTGTTCTTCTGGTATCCCAGTTAGCACATTATATCTGTTGCCTATCCACTGATAGGTCGAAAGCCACCTTTAGCACAAATGAATGCTAGGTCATGATGGACAGACACCACTTTGTACTCAGAAGAATGACACAAGGCAGTCATCAACATAGAAGCAATGCCCAAAACCCTATGCTTAGTGCTATGTGTAAGAATAAATCAAGATGCAGGGTCAAAAACAGGAGTCAGAAATTTTCAGGAATATCTCATCCTTAATTTACTCATTCAGTGAGGGTCACTTGTGTGGTTCTGATTTATGGGAGAGAACAAATAGGAAGAAAATTAAACTAATCCTCTGGTTTGGTCTTCATAGGAATGCTGCAGGTAAACAACCTAGCTAACATTTTCTGCCCTTTTTCCTCTTGGAGATTTTCAGAAGGCCTTTGACAAGGTGCCACACATGAGGCTTCTATATATGATAAGAGCCCATGGTATTATAGTAAAGATGCTAGAACGGCCAGAAGATTGGCTGACAGGAAGAAGGTGAAAAGTGGGAATAGATGGGGCCTCTGCTGGTTGACGGTAACTTAGCTAGGTTGGTCAGTGTTGTGTCTACTACTTTTCACGGTATGTGTTAATGATCTGGATGACAAGTTTGTGATGAATGTTGCAGATGATACACAGATGGGTGGAGGGGTAAAAAAGTGTTGAAGTGGAGTCTGGAAGGACATTCACAGATTAGTAGAATGACAAAGAAGTGGTGAAGTAGGAAAGTGTATGGTCATGCATTTGCAAGAAGGAATAAAAGCTTAGTTCATTTCTAAATTGGAAGAGAATTCTGAAATCAGAAGTATAAAGGAACTTGGGAGGCCTAGTGCAGGCTAACCTAAAAGTTATCTTGCAGGTTGAATTGATAGTAAGAAAAGCAAATGCATTGTTAGTATTCATTTCAAGGCGACTAGAATATAAAAGCAAAGATGTAATGCTGAGGCATTAAAAGGCAGTGATCAGGCCACATTGAGAGTATTGTAAGCCGGTTAGGCTCCATATTTAAGAAAGAATGAGATAGCATTGGAGAAGGTCCAGAGGAGATTTATGAGAGTGGATCCTAAGAAAGAAAGTGTTAAAATATAAGACCATGAGATATAGGAGCAGAAGTAGGCCATTTAGAATGCCATTCAATCATGAGTTGTTCCAATTCTTCCAGTCATCCCCACTCATCTGCTTTCACCCCATACCCTTTAATGCCATGGCTAATCAAGAACCTACCTATCTACCTTAAATACACCCAAGGACTTGGCCTTCACAGCCATTCATGGGAACAAATTCCACAGATTTACCACCCTCTGACTAAAGTAATTTCTCCGCATCTCAGTTCTAAATTAACATCCTTCAATCCTGAAGTCACACCCTCTTGTCCTAGAATCCCCTATCATGGGAAATAACTTTACCATATCTAATCTGTTCAGGTTTTTAACATTCGGAATGTTTCTATGAGATGCCGCCCCCCCCCCCCCCCCCCCTTTATTCTCCTGAACTCCAAGGAATACAGCCCAAGAGCTGCCAGACATTCCTCATACATAACCCTTTCATTCCTGGAATGATTCTCATTAATTTTCTCTGAACCCTCTCCAATGTCAGCGTATCCTTTCTAAAGGAAGGAGTACAAAACTGCACACAATACATGTACTCCAAGTGTGGTCTCACGAGTGCTTTATAGAGCCTCAACATCACATCCCTGCTGTTGTATTCTGTACCTCCAGAAATGAATGCCAGTATTGCTTTTGCCTTCTTCACAACCGACTCAATCTGGAGGTTAACCTTTAGGGTATCTTGCACAAGGATTCCCAAGTCCCTTTGGATCTGCATTTTGAATTCTCACCACATCTATATAATAGTCTGCCCGTTTATTTCTTCCAACAAAGTGCGTGAGGAGTGTTTTGATGGCTCTGGGCTCCTGGACTTACCAGAGTTTAGACGATTGGTTGGGTGGGGGGGGGGGAATGGAGAGAATCTTGAATATTAAAAGGGCTAGATAGAGAGGACGTTTGGAGGATGTTTCCAATAGTAGGAGAGTCAAGGGCCAGAGGGCATAGCATCAGAATAGAAGGGCTTCTCTTTCTTTCGTCAGAAGGTGGCAAATCTGTGGAATTCATGGCCACCAATGGCTGTGGAGGCTGAGTTATTAGGTATATTCAAAGCATAGGTTGAGAGATTCTTGATTAGCAAGGGAGTCAAAGGTTGCAGGGAGAAGGCAGGAGAATAGGGTAGAGAGGGAAAATGAATCAGTCGTGATCCAATGGTGGTCTAGACTCAATGTGCCAAATAGCCAAATTCTACCCCTACTCTCTTATGCTCTTACGTTTCGACTCATGTTCCTAGGCCTGCAGTTCCTCATTAATTGACTGATTGTTCAGACGTGCTCTGTGACTATGTGCTCTCACAAGACCTCTGGCCTGCACACGTCAGTGGAAGTAAGTGTATTATGAATCTAGGCACCTTTTCTTTGACTTTCTTTCTACCTTGTGGGGGGTTGCTGGTTGGAGTTATTGTCACTGATGTTTTGTCAAAGATCCTAGGTTAAAGTTGAGGCTTTCCTGGTCTGTTTTGTCAAATCTATATGAAAAACTAATTGTCCAAGCCACCATGAGGATGGGGAAAAATACCAAAAAAGTGTTACTTGCATTTTCAAAGCTTGAATGATTTTTAAAATCCTGAACTTTGTGCATACTTGAGTCAGCAAGAGTTTGAGGTTGTAAAGTTCATAATACAGTCAGCTCTCCTTATCTGTAGGTTTTGCGTGTACAAATTCAACCAACCGCGGATCAGAAAAACCTGGAAGTTCTCTCTCCAGCAATTGTTGTTGGAGCATGTACAGACTTTTTATTCTTGTCATTATTCCCTAAACAATACAGTATAACAACTATTTACATTGTTTTTTACATAGTATTTACATTATATTAGGTATTATAAGTAATCTAGAGATGATTTAAAGTATACAGGAGGATGTGCATAGGTTACCACAGATCGGGAAAAAAAAGCAGAAATTCTCTTAAGTCGGAAAAGGTACATCCAGTGTTATTTAGTGTCAGTCAAGCATGATCTCAAAATGGCGGTGCAGGCTCGAAGGGCCAATTGGTCTACTTCTGCACCTATTGTCTATTGTTTGTCTTAGTATATAGTATATATTTTACCTTTATATGCATATAAAACACTTAAGAAACATATGTATTTCAATAATTAAACCACTGCATTGCTTAGTAATAATTGTAGTTTTCATCGGGGCGGGGTCTTCACATGCTCCATTATTCTCATTTTATCCTTTAAAATTGTTCCGATCTTTGACCGACTGTAGCCTAACGCTTTTCCAATGACTGATGGCGTTTCACCTGTTTCCGATTGCTTTATTATTTCCACTTTATTTTCAATTGTGATTGTTTTCCAGAACAGAAACACTGTGGGCGGCGGGTCCCAAGCTCCGCCGGGTCATAAAGTCCACTGCACTGAGACAGGTTAAATAAAGTCGCGAGCTCCGCTGGGTCCTAAAGTCCACTTTTTTTTGGTATCCTGGTGGATAAGGAAGTCCAATTGTACTTAAGATGATAGGCAGTGTTGATTCACTGTTTTGCTTGAGCTTATGGCCTCTCTCTGAGGTCTGTGTCTGTCCTTGCCTGTTGCAATTTTTGTTCTGTCTGGCTAGTGCAGATTTTAATGCAAGTCCTTGCACTTTGCCAGCTACTCCAGTCATCTGTATTATAACCGGCATTACTTCCTACTTAAGTGGTACTAAATTAGCCGGCAGTGAGTTAATTTACAGACATTAATTTTAATGATACAGTTTTACAACATGTTGAATTTTACAGAGTTATATAGCATGCAAATTCTGCCCAGATCATTCTTGTTGACCCAAGATTTCCATTTAAGCTAGTCTGAAATCTATACCTGCCTCTGCTACTTCCTGTGGCGTCTTGATTCCTGTACCCACTACTGGAAAAACGCCTCTCAGGTCTCCTTTAAATTTTTCCTTCCTCACATTCAACCTACGTACTTTAGCTTTAGTATCATCTACTTGGGAAGGGGGTGTGGGGCAGAGACTGTGACAACATACCTTGTACAGTATATTGATCATGACTTTATAAACCTTTAGGTCAGTCCTGTGCTCTAGGGAAACAGTCAGTGTAATCTTTCCCTATAATTCATAGTTATTGATTGAAATTCTGGAAAGCAGAATTCTTGCTATTGTTTATGATCTTTGGCTTGTGCACCTGTATATATATCAGGTTTATTTTCTCTCCTCCCTCATGTGGCTGGTGGTCAGGATCACACCACCTTTGAGTATAAGCAAAGGATAAGAATTGAGAACATAAGGAAGAGGACCAAGAGTAGGTTACATGACTCTGAGCCTGCTCCACCGTGCATCAAGATCATGCCTGACCTTTGCCCTCATTGCATTTTCCTAGCCCTGTTGGCATATCCCTTGGTTCCCTTGATATCCTGAAATCTATTGATCTGCTTTGAATGAACAATGAATAAATCTCAGGGTCACTGTTCTGTGAATGCCTGCATTAGGAAGCAAACAAAGAAATGCAATAGAATCAATGGAGAAACGATAGCCTAATACTGATAAGTGACCAATGTATACAAGATAAACAAACAAATATGGGAAAAAATAATATCAACAAATAAACAAGTAAGCGATTTATTAATGAAGTACATGAGTTGTAGAGTTCTTGAAAGTGAGTCCATAGATTGTGGAATTTGCTTAGTGCATTAGCATGCATAGGAAGCATATAGTGACCCTGAGATTTATTTTCTTGTGAGTATAATAAATTTACTTTGAACTTTTGAATTTTGAAGATGTAAGGAGATCACATTGAAACTTAGAACATTCTTAAAGGACTTTATCAGCTTATCAGCCAGGTGCAGGAAGGATGTTTCCTTTGAATATGGAATCCAAAACTAGAAGGGACAGTCAAGACTAAGGGGTAGCTACTTAGTATGGAGAAATTTCTTCATTCAGAATATAGCGTGCCTTCACAACACTTGATCCTAGCAGGCTGTGGAAACACACCCATTATGTTCATTCAAAGCAGATCAGTAGATTTCAGGATATCAGTTTAGTGTTGAGGTGAGTAAAGTTATCCATGCCAGTTCAGTAGCCTAATGGTTGAATGAATAGCCTAATGAATACAATCCTAATCCTCTGATTTTCTTCATAAAGCAAGTCTGCAATTCCTGAATTCAGTGTAACATTCTTCCATTCCTCCATGTTTTCCTGACCAAAACTGTTCCAGAATAAGATCAAATTCCAAATAGTCAGAAACTAGGTGATTGGCCAATATCCGTTTAGATTAGTAGGAGTAAAGAGAATGACATCTGGAATTTCCATATCACTTATTGCAGGACCATTTCCAGTTCCATTCTCTTCATTGCAGCTGCAACACACGGTAAATTATTTCCAACAACCCCTGGTCGCTACAAAACTGGGATATATGTGGCAAAATTTTCTCGATGTATTCAATTGGAAACCAAGAAGAGGAGCGCTGATCCATTCTTATTTTCATGTTGGATCATTTGCTGACTTCCATGACAATAGTTGGGAAGCTTAGCTTCGATACATTTTATAAGCCAAATTTTTCATGATTTTTCATTTTTTAAAAAAGTCTTGGATTCTGGTAAAAGTCATTGTTCTGAAATGTTAATTTTTTCTCTCTCGCAACAGAATCTGTGATTCAGCAATGCTTTTCCCTATTTTCAACATTTGTAGCTTGTTGATTTAAAAAGTCGAATTCTTTTAAGCATTTAAATGAAAAAACTGTCACTTGCTGTATCACATTAGAAATGTCATTGCTGTACACTGTTGGGATTTGTGCCAAAATCAGTGTTTTTCAAAATATATCATTCTGTTAGAATAAGCATTAGCTGAATTTGTTTTGTTCATAGATTTAAAGAGAAAATTGTGCAGGATGTTTTATTTATTGATCTTTTTTTTCCATTATGGCCTTTCAGTAATGATATTTGAGAACTGCCTTCTGTCAAACTGTTCTTGTCAAGGCCCTGCTGTCTGTACACTGTAAAGTAGTTTTGAGTTGAATAACAAATGTTCATTGTATCAGTCAAGCTTTTTCTGTTTTTAATTTTTTGCAAAAAAAATCTCCAGTTTTAATTTTCAAGTGAATATTTTGAAAAGTCCCTATGCCTGTAACTATAGCCAAAAGAGCAACATTATTTATGCCCCCTCATAATTTGTTTCAAAAATATTTGTCCCTCTCGTTTCCACAAATAGCCCTTGGTTAATGTTATTTAGAAAACTCAGATTTTTTAGCACTTTGCAGTAGGTTGTCCTTGTCCGTAAGATTCCATAGCTTCTAAGTTGCAGCTGTTGTTGCTGCTCATGCAGACTAACACTGAAAACAAAATGCAAGTGCTGATAAAAGCATATAAAAATAGAAAGTGCTGGCAGCATGCTCTAGGTTTCAGTACTTCCTGTGCATCTTCTCTAATTTCTTAAGCTGATATTTCACTGCCCTCTAACATCTTGCCAACCATGGATTCATCCCCTGGATACTATTAACTAGAGAAACTCAAATTGTGCATGTGGAATTCACTGGCAGAGCTACCATTTTTGTTTGCTTATTCCTCTTTGTCCCTTGAAGAGTCTTGAAGGAGCCAAGTGTTTCATCAAGGAGGGTAGATCAATCTTATTAAAATTGGACAGAAATTAAGTTAAAGGACAGACATAAACACACACACACACAGTACTTCAGTTCATTGTCCATGCTGACCATTTACACCAATCCTACATTAATTGTGATATTTTTTTATTCTCTCCACATTCTCATCAGTTGCCCCAGATTCTAGCACTTGTGTAAGCACTAGAGGTGATTTACAGTGGCTAATTTACCTATAGAACCACATGTTTTTGAAGAATAGCAGACCCCTTGAAAGAAGTAAGGAAGTTCATGTGGTCACAGGGAGAACTTGCAGGCACCATATAGGCAATACAGATAAACTAAACTTCCCATTGTTAAACCAGTTAAATTTTTCAGGTCACCCTCATTGAAGATCATTTTTTTCAGAAAACTGAAATTTGTATAAAATGTTTTTAAATTCTTGATTGTATTTGTGCTTGTGTTCTCTGAATTAATAGCCTGACATTTAACCACTGGATGTCCTTTATCTCTACTTTCAAATTTATTCAAAAATTCTGGAAGGAGAAAATAACAATTTTTCATAAATGTTGGGCAAATGTGCCGTTATGGTGGGTATGAAGCAGACAATTCTTTTCTTTATAATCTGTACTTGTCATTACAGGAAAATACCAGCCGTTGACCAGTTTTGGTCTCAATTGAATGCTCTGATTGCTGAAGAGATCTGAGCAGGGTAATATGATAGTTAGTCTGATAGTCTCAAGGAAAAACAGAAGTGTTTATGGCCATGCTAAAGGAAGCATGTTTCTTTTCTGGTGGTGGCACTCATAACATTTGAACTAACTGCAGGCTGAGCTGCTAAGCGGAATATTTTGCCAGGATACATGTTTCTTGGCACTGGTGAATAAAGCTTTACATTGCCTCTTTCAACCTCAACTTAAGGGAACCAAACAACTGGCCCACTCTACAAGCTCCTGCAGTCAATGATCAGTTATGTAAGCAAGTAAAATATAATGAGGTACCTTATCATTTCCCATTTGTTTTGATGCAGATTCTGAGAATGCTATTGGTTGCAACATCCAGTTGTTTTTGACTATGACGTAAAAGGCATTGTTTCAGATAATCTATTTCATGCTTGATAGTAGTCATTGGTAAGTGTTCTTTATTTTAGAAATGTTGAATGTACTATTTTACTATTTTATTATTCTACTATTTTACTTGAGGTACTAACTTTTGTTCTCCAAGAATGTGCAATGTAACCAGTGTCACGGTTATGTAAAGTATTCCTTGATAAATTTGGTCGATAAAAATTTAATTTTTGTGTCTAGTATTAGCGTTCTTTTGCATCCTTATAGTGCACAAAGATTAAAACTGATTTCCTTGTACTGCAGCAAGGACAAATGAGTATGTTTGTCTCTCTCTCAACCCTAAGTGGTCTACATAAATTAATCATTAAGAGTAAACATGATTGTTATTTTATCCAGAATGGACCAAGTACTGTGAAAAATCAGCTAATCTTTGGGTTGTGGTGAATAAGGGAGCAATACTCATAGAACATGGAACAGTATAGCTCAAGAATGGGCCCTTGGGGCCACAATGTTATGCCAAACCAGCTAAAAAGTAAGTTTAAAAAAAAACACTCAAAAGCTCTCAAAAAATAAAACCTCCTTCCTACACAATGTCCATAACCCACAATCTTCCCCAGATTTGTGTGCCTATCTAAATGTCTCTTAAAAGCCTGTAGCACCTTCCAGGCATCCACCACTCTCTGAATAAAAAAACAAACTTAACCCTCACATCTTTTTTGAACTTACCCCCTTGGTATTAGACACTTCTATTCTAGGAAAAAGATACTTTCTGTCTACTCTCTTTATGCTTCTTATAATCATATAAACCTCTAACAGATTTCCCCTCAACCTCCGCTACTCCAGAGAAAACAACCCAAGTTTGTCCAAGGAATTTAAGAAAGGACATACTGGCTCTCGAGGCAGTGCAGAGAAGATTCACTAGGTTAATTCCGGGGATGGGTGGGTTGATGTATGATGAGAGGTTGAGTAGATTGGGACTCTACTCATTGGAGTTCCGAAGAATGAGAGGCGATCTTATTGAAACATATAAGATTGTGAAGGGGCTTGATCGGGTGGATGCGGGGAGAATGTTCCCAATGATGGGTGAAACTAGGACTAGGGGGCATAAACTTAAAATAAGGGGATGCCGTTCCAAGACTGAGATGAGGAGAAATTTCTTCACTCAGAGGGTAGTGGGGCTGAGGAATTTACTGCCCCAGAGAGCTGTAGAAGCTACTACACTCAATAAATTCAAAACGGAGATAGACATTTTCCTGGATAAAAATGGCATTAGGGGATACGGTGAGCGAGCAGGTAAGTGGGGACATGAGGCTAGGTTTAGATCAGCCATGTGATCTCCTAGGCCAGTTTTCGATAGCCTGGATGGGACAGAGAGGAATTTTCCAGATTTCTTCTCCTCAATTGGCAAATCGTTTTTTATCCCCCAGGTGATCACATGGGTTTGGGCGGGATGAATAATAAAATAAAATGGGCGGCATGGTGCCCTGTTGGTTGGCACTGTTGCCTTGTGGGATTCGGTGATAACTAGAGTTAAGATTGGATCAGCCATGATCTTGTTGAATGGCAGAGCAGGCTTGAGGGGCCGATTGGCCTACTCCTGCTCCTAACTCTTATGTTCTTATGTTGTCCAGCACATGTCCTCTAAACCAGGCAACTGCACATTCTCCAAAGCCTCAACATCCTTCCTATAGTGGGATGACCAGAACTGTACACAATACTACAGAAGTGGTCTAACCAGAGTTTTTTAACTTGCAACATAACCTCTTGACTTTTGAACTCAATGCCTTGATGAATAAAAGCAAACATTCCATAAGCTGCAACATTTCTTCAGAATTGCTCAAACTCTGTCTGGAGCTTTCAGAACACATATGCTTGGGCTTGTTTAATCTTTTACTTAGATAAAAATTATGATGTGCACCTGAGAATGCTGAGATTAAGGGATCTATGATGACAATTTATTCAACAACCCAACTTTAATAGTACATGACAAATAGATGGCCAACTGTAGGATTGATTATTAAAATATGTGCAGAATCAGGTGATCAGCTTATTTCATGAAACTTATTGCTTTGTGGCAGCAGTACACTGCAATACATGGTAATAAAAACTAAGACTATAAATTACATTATGTGTATGTGTGTATGTATGTGTATATATATTATGTGTGTAACAGAGCAAAAACTGGATAAAATGCTGGGAAACTGTTCATGGGTTCTGAAATCTGATGATGACAGAAAGGAAGAAACTGTTCCTGAAATGTTGAATATCTCTCTTCAGGCTCCTGTACCACCTCCTTGATTGTAGCATTGAGAAGATGTGAGTCTTGATGGATTTTTAAGGCATCGCCTTTTGAAAGGTGCCCTGGATGCCGGGGAGGCTTGTGCCCATGTTGTAGCTGAGTTTACAACCCTTTGCAGCTTTTTCTGATCCTGTGCAGTGGCCCCTCCATATTAGTTGGTGGTGCAACCAGTTAGAATTGTCTCCTCAGTATATTTGTAGAAATTTGTGAATGTATTTTTGGTGACATACCAAGTCTCCTCAAACTTCTAATGAAATATAGTCACTGCACTGTCATACTTTCTTTGCAATTGCATCGATATGTTGGGCCCATACTTCCTCAGAAATGTTGACACCCAGGAACTTGAAACTGCTCATCTGATCCTGCAATGAGGACTGTTCAATCAGTTCCTTGGTTATAGTGATGGAATTGATGGCTTTGTGGCCAAGTTTGCAGATGATACAAAGATGGGTGGAGGGGCAAGAAGTGTTGAGAAAGCAGGGAGGCTGCAGAAGGACTTAGATTAGCAGAATGGGCAAAAAGGTGGCAGATGGAATATAGTGTCAGGAAGTGCACTTTGCTAGAAGAAATAAAATCGTAGACTCTTTTCTAAATGGAGAGAAAACATTTTTTTTAAAAAACTGAGGTACAAAGGGACTTGTGAGTTTTCGCCCAGGATTCCGTAAAGATTAATCTGCAGGTTGAATCGGTGGTGAGGAAGGCAACTTGCAATGTTAGAATTCATTTTGAAAGGACTAGAATGTAAAAGCAAGGATGTCATGTTGAGGCTTTATAAAGCACTGGTGAGGCCTCACTTGGAGCATTGTGAGCAGTTTTACGTCCCTTACCTAAGAAAGGATGTGCTGACATTGGAGAGGGATCAAAGAATGATTCAGGGATTGAAATACTTATCATATGAGGAGTGTTTGATGGCTGTAGGTCTACATTCACTGGAGTTCAAAAGAATGAGGGGAGGATCTCACTGAAACATCGAATTTTGAAAATCCTCGATAGATAGCATTTAGAGAGGACGTTTCCTATGATGATCAAACGAAGATGAGGAGGAAATTTAGCCAGAGAATTGTGAATATGGAATTCATTGCTACAGACAGCTATGGAGGCTATGTTACATTTAAAGCAGAGGTTGATAAAGTGATTATTCAGGGCATGAAGGTTATGGTGAGAAGGCAGGAGATTGGGGCTGAGATAGAAATGGATCAGCCATGATGAAATGGCAAAGCAGACTAGATGAGCCTAATTTTCTGCTCTTATATCTTATTGTCAAAATTCTGTCTAAATGAACAGCAGTGGAGAATATTAATAGCACAAGTATTGATATGGGAATGATTGAATAGCATGGCTGTGATCCAGTCAATATCGAGATATTAAAACACTTGTTTTGTTTTTGTAGAACACTGATTTGGTGAAGGCTTCTTAGCCTGTTAATGCATAGAGTAAAGAAAATTAAACTTGAAGATCCGTCAGAAAGTTGTAAAAGGTAAGTAACTATAATGGTTGCCCCGCCTCCCTTTATTTAAATATTAACCTCCTTGACTTCTGAAGTTGATGAGATTCTACCAGGATAACAGTATTTTTCTGAGATGTTAAACAATACTGAGCTGATCTGAGATTGTATATCTACTGGATTGTTTGTGGCATCCAGTGACTCAGCAAGAACATTTCAAAGTTGAGATTTTTTAACTTAGTAAACCACTGGAGAATGTCCATGCTGTAAGTATGAAAGATACACTGACTGCAGTTACCGGGTAAATGGATTTTGATGGTGGTTGGTGGGGTGGGCGGTAGGTCAGAAAATACAAAGAACCATATTAATGAAACAGTGCTTTATAACCATTACAGGTGTCCCCCGCGTTACGAATGTTCGCTTTTCGCCACTTTGCTTTTACAAAAGACCTACATTAGTAACCTGTTTTGGCATTACAAAGAGGATTTTTGCTTTTACGAACATTTTTCCCATGTAAATGAATGGTTCTTCACTTGACGCCATTTCAGCTTAAGAAAGGTTTCATAAGAGTGCTCTACCTTTGTAAAGGAGGGGACACCTGTACTTGAGATCCTGGGGATTTAATCATTCCCATGTATCTTTTCTTTAAAGAAAAATACAGTGGAATTTTGATGTTGGAACCATTGTCTTTGCTGAGCATTCTATATTGTTGGTGCATTAGATCTATAATACAGAATTTTCGTTAGGATGGTTGCTGGAACTTCAATATCCCATAGTTGCTTGCTGATTTTCCACTACTTATCACCTTTGACTTAATATATTTATTCTTCTTGAAACAGTGCTATGACAAGAAGGCAGCAATTTTTTAAAATTAGTTAGCAAAAGTATGTGGAGAGCATCATAATTAGGACCCCACCTCTTCCATTGTCTTCCAGAGCAGAGCAGTAAACCAAGATGTTGCATAGGGTGAATGCATGCGTGGATCGATGAGCATGGATTGATAAGCAAGGGCAACAGTTCAGAGGGTTGGAATTGGCTAGCCACGAGTCTAAGAAGTATAGGCAGACCCTTCAGCAACACCATCACAATGTAGGCTGTCACATTTGTGGTCAGGACACAAGTGACAGGAGTTGCATGAGAACCATAATTAAATGTCATAACCTTATAACTGAAAATAGGAGTCAATGCTATAATGTATGAAAAGGCTTTTGAGTCTGTTTAATCCTTTTAGGTGTACATGTTTTAGTGAATCTGAAGCAAATATATGGAGGAGTAAGCTGCACTATCATTTGTATTTGTGTTTATATGCGGTTGGTGCACTGGTGAATTTGAGTTTGCATTTGGGCTTGGATCATTCCCTTCATAATTAACTGATTGCATTTTGAATTGAGCAAGAGTGGAGCACATGTGAAAGTGCCTTGATGTACACGGTGAAATAGCCCATTCAGTTAAAAGCTACACAGGCTGGACACAGTATCTATGGGGACAGAAACATAGATGTTTCAGTTTGCATAACCAAAATAGAAGCCAGGAAAATAAGAAAGCAGGTTTATGGTAATAAAGCTTAACCGGTCACTGTAAATTACTTTAATTGCCTGTAAGTGATAAAATCAGAAAAGAATTATGAGAACATGGGAAGAATTTAAAATGTATTATATTGAAAGAGTATTTGGAAGTAGCTGCTTGGGAGGGATTGTAAATGCTGTTTCATGATGTAGGGTCCTCAACCTGAAACATGTACAAGGAGGTGGTTATGTCTGAGCTATGTATTAACACAGTGGTCCCCAACCACTGGGCCACGGACCAGTAACAGGCCGCAAATCATGTGCTACCAGGCCACTAGGAAACAATATGATTTGGCGATAAAAATCGAAATGAGTCAGCTGCACCTTTCCTCATTCCCTGTCACGCCCACCGTTGAACTTGAATGCACAAGAAATCATTACCCACTCGAGGTCATCAGTTGCCTAAACGCAGCAATGCCCTCACGCCAGGGATCACTGGTTGGCCTTAGATAACCAGCTGCCTCATGCAACCGGTGGGAAGTGCCGTTGCTACTGGCCTGGAGCAGGGACAGATGGGCACCACCTCTAAACCTGTTTAGCACACTGAATGTTCGTGAAGAACCCAGTGCTAAAATATTCACAGACGACCTAATTTGGGCTCAGGGTTTTGTAAGTAGCAGAGCAGCTACCTTGCTGTGATCTACTGAAAGTCATCCCTTGAAGTCATCCCTTGAGCCAAACTTTTATCAGCTGATAGATCCTACCTACCTACGGGGGTGGGGGGGGGGGGGTTGCCCTGTCGCACCCCTCGCTCAGTCAGTTGCTCTCTCCAGACTACAACCGCCATGGCCCTGATATGGCGACTTCCGGCCCTTACCTTGTCCTCTCACTGGTGTGTTGCAATGATGTTATCTGTTTATACAAGGAAAATATGCGCTGTGTGTTTAATATCCAAACCTTAAAATGTTATGATGCTATTTACTTGTAAGTGAGTTATAATTGACTTATTGTGGCGACCCATTTCCTGGCACATCCGAACTGGCTCACAATTAGATAGCCTACGGGGGTTTGCGAGCACAGAGCTTTGGAGCCTCTGCGCCACGGGGGGCAGGTTGAGGGAGGCTTAAAAGTGAGGCTGAGGATTTCGAATAAAGTTTTTTTTTCCTTCGACTGCAGTTACCGACTCCGTGTCGTAATTTTAGCGCTGCGTGTAGCACACCGCTACATTATCACTATATTCACGTGAGGAAAATATGTGCTGCGAGTTTAGTATTAAATCCATTAGATAAACCCTTTTAGAAACAAAATTGAGTGTATTAGTCACTTATAAGTGACATGGTTGACTTATCACCTATATTCCGGTCGTGATTAACAACCCCCCTCCCTCCCCCCGTCGGCAGGTCCGCAAGAATATTGGAATATTGTCAATATTAACCCGGTCCATGGTGCAAAAAAGGTTGGTGACCTCTGTATTAACATCAATGAATGTGTGAGTTCTGTGACTGGCTGCATAGAGAACTGTACTGAGCATATCACTGTTACTGAGCATGGCTGAGAGATCGATACTGCCTTCAGATTGGGGAATAAGACAGCTCTCGGGTTAGCAAGACCCGTGCCATCAGAAAGGCAAAACAGGATTAATCAGAATCAGGTTTATTATCACCGGCATGTGACATGAAATTTGTTAACATAGCAGCAGCAGTTCAATGCAATACATGATCTAGCAGAGAGAGAGAAAAAATAATAAAATAAAACATAATGAATAGACAAGTAAATCAATTATGCTTATTGAATAGATTTTTTTTTAAACGTGCAAAAGCAGAAATACTTTTTTTTTAAATGAAGTAGTGTCTAAAGCTTCAATGTCTATTCAGGAATTGGATGGCAGAGGGTAAGAAGCTGTTCCTGAACTGCTGAGTATGTGCTTTAAGGCTTCTGTACCTCCTACCTGATGGTAACAGTGAGAAAAGGGCATGCCTTTTGTGCTGGAGGTCCTTAATAATGGATGCTGCCTTTCTGAGACACCGCTCCTTAAAGATGTCCTGGGTACTTTGTAGGCTAGTATCCAAGATGGAGCTGACAGGATTTACAGCCTTCTGCAGCTTCTTTTGGTCCTGTGCAGTAGCCCCTCCAGACCAGACAGTGATGCAGTCTGTCAGAATGCTCTCCACGTTAATATTAACCATATTAATATAGAAGTTTTTTAGTGTAGTTCTTGACATGCCAAAGCTCTTCAAGCTCCTAATAAAGTATAGCCGCTGTCCTGCCCTCTTTATGATTACATCAATATGTTGGGACCAGGTTAGGTCCTCAGAGATTTTGACACCTAGGAGCTGCTCACTCACTCACTCACTCCACTTCTGATCCCTCTGAGGATTGGTATGTGGTCCTTTGTCTTACCCTTTCTGAAGTCCACAATCAGCTCTTTCACCTTACTGACGTTGAGTGCCAGGTTGTTGCTGTGGCACCATTCCACAAGTTAGCATATCTCACTCCTGTACGCTCTCTCGTCACCACCTGAGATTCTACCAACAATGGTTGTATCATCAGCAAATTTGTAGATGGTATTTGAGCTATGCCTAGCCACATAATCGTGTATACAGAGAGTAGAGCAGTGGGCTAAGCACACACCCCTCAGGTGCGCCAGTGTTGATCGTCAGCGAGGAGGATATGTTATCACCAGTCCGCACACTGGTCTTTCAGTTAGGAAATCAAGGATCCAATTGCAGAGGGAGGTACAGAGGCCCAGGTTCTGCAACTTCTTAATCAGGATTGTGGGAATGATGGTATTAAATGCTGAGCTGTAGTTGATGAACAGCATCCTGATGTAGGTGTTTATGTTGTTGATGTTGTCTAGGTGGTCTAAAGCCATGTGGAGAGCCATTGAGATTGCATCTGCCGTTGACTTATTGTGGTGATAGGCAAATTGCAATGGGTCCAGTTCCTTGCTGAGGCAGAAGTTCTGTCTAGTCATAACCAGTCTCAAAGCATTTCATTACTGTGGAATTAAGTGCTACCAGGCGATAGTCATTAAGGTAGCCCACATTATTCTTCTTTAGCAGTGGTACAATTGTTGCCTTTTTGAAGCAAGTGGGAGCTTCTGCCCATAGCAGTGAGGGGTTGAAATGTCTAGAATATACAACCACTTCTGTGAAGCCAGAGACGTGAAGCGTATGTGACAGAGCATTCAGATCACTCTGCACATCATTGACGGTGACACTTCTCTTGATCGGCTAAATGTCTTACACTCTGATGCATAGAGTGATGTGCTGGCAAAGAAGGCTCACTTTCCCTTCTGACCCTCAACCTCCCCCCAAGGAGCAGGTACTCTGTCTGGCCACAGCTGATGTGAGGAAGACCCTAGCCAGGGTCAACACACATAAAGCTGCAGAGCCTGATAACCTGACTGGTCAGGTGCTGAGGTTCTATGCAGCCCAGTTAACCGAGATTCTAACAGACATCTTCACTGTCTGTCTGAAACAGTCCACTGTCCCCTCAGGCCAACATCATCCCTGTGCCCAAGAGGGTGACAGTGACCTACCTCAATGAGTACCATCCAGTGGCACTGACCTCAATAATGAAGTTCTCTGAGCATCTGGTTATGGATCACATCAAAACTTCCTGCCACATTGGATCCTTTCCCATTCGGTTATCGCTCACATTTGTCCACCATAGCCTGTGCCCCCCATTCTGTTATGTCTCATCTGGAAAATTGTGCCTTGTATATCAGGGTGCTGTTTATTGACCTCAACCCAATGCATAATATGATCATCCCTCAGAAGCTGGTGGGTAAACTGTCCTTATTGGGTCTCAACATCTTTCTCTGTAGCTCGATCCTGGACCACAGAAAAGCCCCAGATAGTCCATGCTGGCAGAAACAATCCTTGCTCCATCATACTGAACACTGGCCCTGCCCAGGTCTGTGTGCTCAGCCCACTGCTGTTCACACTGCTGACACATGACTGTATTGCTGGATCCAGTTCAAACTGAATCATCAAGTCCACTAATGACTCAGTGGTTGACCTCATCAGTGATGAGACAGTATACATAGAGAAGTTAAAGCAGCTGGTGGAATGGTGCAAGCACAACAAATTGAGTCTCAATGTGGTCAGACCAAAAAGACAATAGTGGTCTGTAATGCACGATTAACTTTAAGAAGTTGCAGGGTGACCCTGCTCACTGCGTATACACAGGTCCTCTGTGGAGAGAGTTAGGAGCACCATGTTTCTGGGAATGCACATAATGGGCAATCTCATCTGGTCCTTTGACACCACCTCTCAAAAAAGCACAGCTGCATCCTCATTTTCTGAGGAGATTGAGGTTTTTACAGGAGCACTACTGCGTGTCCTGACCAGCTGCATCACTGTAACTTATGGGAATTGCAAAGCATCTGACCACAAGACCTTACAAAGGATTGTTGAGAGGATCATCATCGTCTCTCACCCCCCCCCCCCCCCCCGCCCCACTGGAGATATTTATCAGGAGAGCTAGCATTGTCAGTGATCCCTCCCATCGATGGAATTATACCTTTGACACCCTACCATCAGGCAGTAGGTACCATAGCATTAGGAAAAGAACTGTCAGGATGGATATCTTCTTTCTCCCCCCCCCCCCCAAAAAAAAAGCCATAAGACTACTGAACTCCCTGCCACCACCCAGGTCTCCTCATGTATGAAGTAGCAGCAGCATTAGACTGTTTACTTTTTAATGTACATCTTTGTGTTATGTGTCTGTGTGTTATATGTACTGTGTTCATCTTGGTGTGGAGGAATATTGTTGTCTTTGTTGGTATACATGTGACGTGTACAGTTGAAGGACAATAAACTTGGAACTATCTGGCACAGGTGTCTTTTAAAGGCCAACTGGTTACAGCTCAGGACAAATATGTTCCTGTGAGGTTGAAAGACAACAATGGCAAGGTTTGGGAACCTTGGATGACAAGTGACACTTTAAGAAAACACATGTAAGCTGAAATCAGACAAGACCTTAATGAATGTTAAGGGAAGAAGAAAGAACTTAAACAAAGAATTAAGAGGGCTGAGTGGGGCCATGAAGGAAAAGAAAGATATCAATGAAAGTTGATGTGGATTCCTTACAGACTCAGACAGGGCAAAGCATGTTAGGAGGAGGAGGAAATGATGGGAAAATTACACAATTATTTTTTTTGCTTCTGTCCACATGGGAGAAGAGAAACTTTGAAATTGCTAAGTTCAAGTTTACAGTGAATAAGGAGTAAAATAAATAAGTCCATTAATTTCTCTAAATCCTATTTTACCACCAGAGCTGGAAGTCTGTAAACCATAGGGTCTAATGTTGTGTATCCCAGAATTTTGAAAGAGTTGGTCTTGGAGGCGGTGGATGCATTTTTTTTAACCATTTCAAAATTCCACAGATCTTACTGCAGTATTACATTAACTTCAGAGTTTGTCTACTCAGAAAATGGAATGTAGTAAACGTAACCCCACAATGTAACAGGCAGGAAAAAGAAATTGAGGAACTACAAACCAGCAGCAGATCAGCTGAGAAAATACTAATGGAATTACTAAAATCAAGCTAGATCAATGGAAGATAAATCGTAGTTGGTAATCTGTTAGTTTTTTTATTTGAGTTTGTAACTTCTGGGATAGAAAAGGAGGGGCTAGCAGATGTAGTGTATTTGGAAACATTTCACAATTCAACAAAGCAGCACCAAGAAATTAAGTGGAAGTAAACTACCAGAGTCATTTATTATTCTACTTTCACTTAGTAATTCACAAAGTGCTGTAAGGTTATAAATCAAAACTTTGAGGTAATGTAATGAGGTAACATCAATTAAGAGTCAAAAACAATGGGAATAAATAGGTTATTTCTGGCGGCTTTGACTGGAAGTTTGTGGTTGCCGCACCGATTAGTGCTGAGATGTGAGTTGTTCCCAATCTGCGTCAATGATTTGTATGAGGATATCAAGTGTAATAAATTCAGCTTCATTGAATGTGCAATTCTGGATGGCAGCATGGCTTGTAAGAAGATTGCACAGAAGCTTGAGTTGTGATATGTCCAAGAAAAAGGTTGAAGATGTGGAAAACTTATCAATCATGATTGTTGAGAAAAAAGCCAGTAGTTTGTTAATGGTGAGAGACTGAAATGTGTTATAGGTCAGAGAAACCTAAGTTTCTTTGTAAACAAATCAATGAATGTTAATTTGCAAGTACAGCAAGATTTGGAAGGCATTTACTGTGGTGTTTATTCAAGAGGATTTGAGTATATGGAATGGAACTATATACAGTAGGGGATTGGTCAGATACAGTTCTGGTCTCCCACCCAGAATGAATGTACTTGTGATAGACTGCAACAAAAGTCACCAGATTGGATCTAGAAGTGGGGGAGCAGTCCTCAGAGAAGGTGAAATAGACTGCATCCACTTTTTTTTTAATTTAGGAAAATGAGAGGTAATCTCAATGAAACATCAATAACTGGGATGTGACAGGATGAATGTGGTGGAAAATACTTTCTCTGACTGGATTACAGCTTCAAAATAAGAACTTGTGAATCTCTGTAAATTGTTTACCGAAGAATGTAGTGCAGTGCACTCCCCGAGTCTATTCAGTCTTAACGACAGTCAGTGGTCAGCAAAGAGAAAGGTCCGTCAGAATCATGTATGGTAGAGCAGGAATGTGGGATTGACTCACCTACTGTTATTTCTTGTTTTATTTTGGAAGGAATGCGGTTTACTCTTAATTCAATGTTACTTGTTTCAAACAATTTTAGCACAAATTTGTCATTTTAGCACAGACTTTGTTGAAAACAGGAGAGGAATTCAGATCTGCACTTCTTTTGTCTTTTATGACCAGATATCCCAAATTGTTTTGCAGCCAATAAAGTGTTGCCACTGTTGTAATGTTTTGAAAGTATTTACCAGTAATAAAGGTTTCTTCTCTTAGAAGGTTCATGCATCGCTAATCTTATTACAATAATTATTATTCCTGACATGGGCCAACATCTTGTTGAACTATTCTTTGCTTTTCTTTTGCGGCTCTCGTTTCCTTATTGCTGATGCTCTTTAAGAATTATTCCTAACTGTGTGTGATCAGCATTTAGATTTATGCAAGATGCATTCAGATTTTGACTGACTGCGATGTGGTTTCACCTTGCACTGAAATTACAATATGCAATGGCCCAAACCTGGGACTGTGGCCTGTCCTAATATGATAATTGGAGAGCAGCATTGTACCACTTTACCTCGATACCAATATACAACACAAAATTAAGTGCTGCTTTTATTCAAATCATTTGGATTTGCTCTGATAGTAAATGTTATTCCTAAAATTTGTAGGATGTAAGTATTCTGATTATGACCAGGAAATGTTATTTTTCCCCAAAGAAAGTATTCTATTTTGTATAGTGTTTATTTTATTTATTTAGCGATACCACAAGGCTTAGGCCATTCTGGCCCTTCAGGGTGATCCCCGACAAACCTGATTAACTTCAACCTAATTAAAGTACAATTTACAATGACCCTTTCACCTATTTGTTACATCTTTGGACTGTGGATGGAAACCAAAGCAACAGGGAAAACCCAAGCATTCCACGGAGCGGATGGATAGACTCATTACAGATGACACCAGAATTGAACTCAGGAATGCCCTGAGCTATAATGACATCATGCTAACTACTACTCTACCATGGCGCCCTATATAGTGTTTTTATACGTTGTTAGTATAGTGTGTGTTCAAGTGTATAATTACATCGATTATCTTGGGACTGATTAATTGTTGGTCTGTGCTGTGTTAGTTGAGTTGAGTAGGTGTAGCAGTGGGACCACAACCATTAGCATCAGCAATTCAGGGTTATCTGTTCTTACTCCTGTTTGTGGTTCAGCAATTCTTACTGAAGTGTATAGGCTTGAGTAGTAATTGTTCTCATTTTTGTATTCTAAATTGTTTTAGTTCTGAGAGAAATTCATTATATTCTGATGTATACAGTATTCTTCCTTCTTGGAAGTGTTGATCTATTAATGCATTCATGAATATAAAACTAATGTAAATTGAATTCCATAGATAGTACCTATGCAGCTGTATTATAAAATCAGATGAAGAATTATTCTTAAATAGACGGATCAGGTCAGCAACTGAAACATCACAGTCCTGGTGCTAGATTCCAAAGTTCTTTGAACAATGCCACATAAGGTGAACAGCTATTCACTCTCCTGGTTTTTGAGCTGGTGTTCATTTGGATAAGGTATCTGATGGTTTCCAGTACTTATAGAAATGTTAAGATAGTGTAAACCACTGCCTTCAGAAACAGGAAGAGAATTGGAAAGGAAGAAGAGATTCTGCTTTATAGATAGGATTGATGATGTTCGGTTGTAAGATGAGTAGGAGACGTGATTGTTTCCAGGAGGTGTTCTGATTTTGTTTTGTGGTTACATGTACAAAATGAAAATGGAAGAAGTGAGCACATTCCCACACAGTTACTTAATTTATAGTTGATGTAGTCTTTAAGTACAGTGCTTCAGATTTTTAAAGTGCTGAGAGCTGGAGGTTCCTTGGCTGTAACTATTTATTTAAATTGCTGACTTTATAGGGAAGTGCTTATATGAAGATTTCCTGTACTTAAAATCTCCCTGATAATCATCTGCTGAGAAACTGAAAGAAACATCGAACAGCTGATTGTCAACGTGGTTTCAGTACATCAAACGAAAGTTGCACACTCGCCTTATTTACTAGATGGCAACACAGTGAGGAACTTGGTCCTGGCACTAAGAACAATAATTTTATATGGTAAATATTTTTTTTATAAAAGGCTAAAATAAGGAGATAAGAGAAATTTCTCATTACTTAGATTTGTTTTCTCTGTAATTGTTAATGATCCAAGATTTAAGATTTTGCTCAGAATATTCGCTCTGTAAATTTATGTGAAAAGATCATTTTTAATTTGTATAGTATTTACAATTTCAATACCTTACTGGTTTAAATAAATTATAAGGTGTCTAAATGTAGTAAACATACAAAAGAAAATTTTCACTCATGTCACGTGTGCTAGAGCAGAAATATAGCTAAATTCCACTTATAATCCTGGTGTAGAATGACCATGCATGAGTGTGTCTTTTTGTTTTTATCTTTTGAAAATAGGGTGCACATGGATGTCAGCCTGAATCGAAGGGTTGTATGTCCAAGTCCCTTTCCAAGGTTTAGTGCTGCTGATTGATGCAGTATTGTGGCATTACTGTATTGTCAGGTGCCATATTTAACTGAGGCCTGGTCTTTGAGATAAATGTTGAGATCCTATGGCACTATTCAAGTAAGAGGAAATTCTTGAAGTCCTGGCCAATATTTAATCCCTTTTCAGTACCATTAAAAAACATAATCACTATGACCCATTTATGCCACATTTCCTGCATTACATCAGTGACTGCGCATCAAAAGTACTTGGCTGTCAAGCGCTTTGGGATGTCCTCAGGTTGTAAAACACATTTGCAAATTCATTCATTGTTTCACTGATTTTTTTTTAATCTCTTGCTTATCCCTAGTTTTGTAAGTGTTGGATTTCTATTCCCATTGTTAGATTTATTACAGACAATAATACATTTATGATTTCTAATAAATCACAAATGTTTCCAGCTAATAAAAATGATCTGAATCCCTTCTTGATCAATGCTCTCTAATCTCTGTTTCATTCATCAAGATGATAGTCTGCCATATAGTTATCTCTCACAATTGGACTTACAAGATGGAGCTTGATCTACGGACTCTTAGAGACTATTTCTGAATGGAGTGTACTGCATTTATAACACTTGTAGGACATCAGTTGAACAAGAGTGCCTTTGTAGTTTAAAATTATTCAGTATGAACACTTGAATTTTATTCTTTTAATTCTGTAAATTAAATGTTTAATAAAAATTTTCTGATGTATCAAGCAATGAAAATGTCTATATACTAATGTACATTTTTACACTGTGCAATTATAGACTTTTTGTTTTCATTTGTGACATTGAATTGATTCAGCTGTGTAGCAACAGTTGAGGAGATGGCCACAGTAGAAACACTGTCCGAAAACACAGTAGCAGAAGATATGGAAGATGAATCCTCACCGTTCTACGTTGAGAAGCACACTTGGGATGGACTCAGAGAGATTATCCACAGCAGCAGGAAGTACCCTGGCATTGTCATTAACAAAGCACCTCATGATTTCCAGTTCATTCCAAAAAATGATAAATCTGGGCATCATTCCCATCGTGTGTATTACTTGGGTAAGTATTAGATAATATCAGAATGTTAAACCACACATCAAGAAAAGACTCAAGCTGCAGGAAATCATGATGCAGCCAGTTTTAGGTTATTGTTGACCTTCCAGTGGATAAAGTGATGGGATGCAGATCTCCTTCTGATTATAACATAGTAGGAGCATTGTAGTTTTCTGTGGTTTAATTTTCCTGGGGTAAATTGGGAAGAAAATTGTCCGTAATTTAAAACCATTGTGTATCTATTTGGAGTCAGTTGGCTGACTGAATTGTCACATATACATAGGGTAGTAGAATGTATTTGTCCAGCATATTGAAATTTTCTGAATTATTCTGCTCCAAAAATGTTGGAAATGTATTTAAAGTTGTTCCTTGATACAGTATATGAGAGAGTAGTGCAGCTGGAAAAATTTCAACGGAAATGTCATAAATTGCAAAGTCTGGATGAAGTGCAGAATGTGAATTTTATTACATATGTTCCAGTTTGCAGAGTGTAGTGGAAAATAGTTTCATAAGTCAAAGACACAGCCCATGGTGGCATTATAGTGAAAAATCACAGTTTGAGTGATCATTAAGCCATCGTGCCTGCCTGTACTGGAGTGATCAAAAACCAGCTGAGTTAAGTTAAAACCAACTTTGAATGTAGGAAATATGATAAAAGCAATTGAAAGAGCAAGTGCACTTCACATGGTCACTTACTATAGAACCAGGTTAGGAGAGACAGGAATTGTTCTTGGACTAGAGAAGGCTAAGGTGATGTTCACTTGTATTGGTCAAAATTAAATTTATTTAATTTCCTTTAGATTTTTTGTACTTTTTTGGTACTGAACCAGTGTGCTAATGAAACAGTTGCTGGGCATTAACAGCACACTGCTGAGATCCTGCCAAAAATGTTACTACAAACGTTTGTTTCAGTCATCAGCTGGTCAACTTAATTGTCATATTTTTGTCCATTAACGATGCAAATTGCTTTTTTTTTTAATTTATATATATATATGTATATATAGGGATGCCTTATGGGAGTAGAGAGAACTCTCTTTTGTATTCTGAAATCCCAAAAAAGGTCCGGAAGGATGCCTTATTGCTGCTGTCTTGGAAACAAATGCTAGATCATTTTCAGGTGAGTCTTTTATTCAGTGAAAGCTTTCTGGCTTGATGACATTGTGTGCCTTAGTGGTATTGCTAGTAGATTTGCTGCCTCACTGTTTCAGTGATTGTGGTTCACTTCTGACCCTGGGTCCTGAGTGTTGGATTTTGCACATTTTCCCTGTTATGGCATGGATTTCTTCCAGGTCCTCCAATTTCCACCTATATCCCAAAGAGAGTTGATTAATTGGCCAGTACTTATTGCTCTTTGTGTGTAAGTGAGGTAGAATCTGAGGGAATCAATGGGAGTGTACAGAGAATAAAATAGTGTTACTGAAACAGGTTGGTTGACAATTGGCCCTTATTTGGGGGACTGAAGGGCCATCCTTGTGACCATTTTAAACCTTTAATGCAGAGCGTCACAGAGTGCTAGGGCAGCAATTTACCACTGTTCATGTGATGTAATGTTGCCAGTCTATGGCAATAGGAGGGAAGATTGTATGGGGAAACATTAGTTGCATAGTGATCTTCCTTGCTTTTACTGTTTATTATGAAATAGAACTAGATGCAAGAGCATGGAGTTGTATGATGTCTAGAGTAATATGAAATGAGAAGCCTTTTTTCTCAAAAGGATTGAAACTTGTTTTAAACTCAAAAGGCTGCAGGTGCTGGACACCCAAAGCAACACTTAGAAAATGCTGGAGGAAATCAGCAGGTCAGGAACCATCTATGGAAATGAATAAACAGTCAATGTTTCAGGCCTAGACCTCCTTCAGGACTAGAAAGAAAAGGGGAAGACACCGGAATAAGAAAATGGGAGGAGAGGAAGGAGGATAGGTAGAAGGTGATAGGTGAAGCCAGGTGGGTAGGAAAGATAAAGGGCTAGAGAGGAAAGAATCTGATGGGAGAGGAGAGTGGACCATGGGAGAAAGGGAAGAAGGAGACCCAGGTGAGAAGAGGAGGCCAGAATGCAAAGTAGAAGAAAGAATGGAAAAAATTTTATCAGAAGGAGAAATCAATATTCATGCCATCAAGTTGGAGGCATTGCTCCTCCACCCTGAGGTTGGCATAATTGTGGCACAAGAGGAGACCATGGACTGAATGTTGGAACTGGGATGGGAATTAAAATGTTTGGCCACTGGGAAGTTCTGCTTTTGGCAGATGGAGTGGAGGAGCTCAACGAGGCAGTCCTTCAATTTACGATGGGTCTCACCAATGTAGAGGAGGCTGCATCGGGAGCACTGGACACAACAGACAACCCCAGCAGATTCATAGGGGAGGTGTTGTTGCACCTGCAAGGACTGTTTGGGGCCCTGAATGGAGGTGAATGGGCAGGTGTAGCACTTTGGGAATGATGGAGGGAGCGATCTCTACGGAAAGTGGAGGGGAGAGGGTAAACATATGGTTGGTGGTAGGATCCTTTTGGAGATGGCAGAAGTTGTAGATGATGATGTGTTGGATGCAGAGGCTCATGGCGTAATGGATAAGAGCAAGATGTACTTGATGGAGAGAGCCAGCAGTTTACTATTATTAAGGCAGCAGGAAGATGGGGTGAGCGTGGCTGTTCGGAAAACTTGTTTAGATGTTCTTGTTAAAGTCTCTACCTCAACTGAAAGGAGGTAATGTCTGTTACTGTGTTGCACAGATTCTAAGTTGAAGTAGCTATATTTTTTCTTTATACCTTACTCCAGTGGTCCCCAACCACTGAGCCGCGAGAAAATGATATGATTTGGTGATATGAAATGATATGAGTCAGCTCCACCTTTCCTCATTCCCTGTCATGTCCACTGTTGAACTTGCACGCATGCGAGGTCATCAGTCGCCTAAACGCAGCGATATCCTAGCGCCAGGGATGGTTGGTTGGTTGGCCTCTGGTAACGGGCCGCTTCATGCGGCTGACGAGAAGTGCAGTTGCTACTGGCCTGGAGCGCAGACAGATGGGCACTGCCTCCAAACCTGTTTAGCACACCAAATGTTCATGGGGAATCTGGTGCTAAAATATTTGCAGACGACCTAATTCGGGCTCAGGGTTTCGTAAGTAGCAGAGCAGCTACCTCGCTGCGATCTGCTGAAAGTCATCCCTCGATCCAAACTTTTGTCAGCCGATAGATCTTGCCTACCTACGGGGAGGGTGGGGTAGGGTGATGGGCATGCGCCCTGTTGCACTCCTCACTCGGTCAGTTGCTCTCTCCAGACTACAGCCACTGCGGCCCTGGTACGGGGACCTCCTTGACCTCTCACTGGTGTGTTGCAATGATTTTATATGTTCATACGGGGAAAATATGCATTGTGTGTTAAATATCCAAATGTTATTTAAAATGTTATGATGCTATTATGTGAGTTATAATTGACTTATCACTATATTCATGCGAGGGAAAGATGCGCTGTGTGTTTAATATTAAATTTGTTAGATAAACCCTGTTAGAAACGAAATTGAGTGTATTAGCCACTTATAAGTGACTTATAATTGACATCACCTATAATATAGGTCCTATATTCTGGTCATGATTAACACCCCCGCCGCCCACCCCCCCCCCCCCACCCCACTCCATTCGGCCGGTCTGCAAGAACTTTGTCAATATTAAACTGGTCTGCAGTGCAGAAAAGGTTGGTGACCCCTGCCTTACTCGTGACACTTCCCATGTAGCATCTTAAATACTGTTCACAACTATATACATTATCTTCATCACCACCTCCATGTTCAAGCAAAACAAGTATTACTGTGTTTATAAATTTAAAAACTCTTGCATCATGTGCATGGCTTATCTCTGTTGCAGTGAATAGTCTGGTCCTGGTACTTAATCATTCTGTTTGTATTTCTGTCTATTTTTAAGTGAATCTTGGGTGAGAAAAATGTTGACATGGTTTAAAATTGGTATATTTATTCAGAATAGATCAGCATTGTATCTGAGATGAAATAAATCTCAGGGTTGTATGTGGTGACATAAATGTACTTTAATAATAAATTGACTTTGAATTTTGAGATAACCTTCTAAGATATGTCGCTTGAGCAAACTTAATTAGTGATTTTTTTTAAATGATACAGTACCAACATCAGACCCTGAGAGTCAGTGACCAAGAGCAAGATTATCTCAGAGAGGTAATAACCAATTTGAGGAAGCTCCTCTCACTCTGTTGTACATTCAGTAGCCAGTTTATTAGATACAAAAGATATGTTCATTGTCTCATGCTGATATAGTCCATCCACTTCAAGGTTCAACATGTGTTTAGAGATGTTCGTCTGCACACCACTGTTGTACTGCCATGGTTATGAGTTACTGTTGCTTTCTTGTCAGCTTGTCTGGCGATTCTCCTCTAACCTCTCTCATTAACAAGGCATTTTTGCCCTCAGAACTGCCACTTACTGGGTGTCTTTAATTTATCACAGCTTTCTCTGTAAACTCTACAGACTGTTGTGCATGAAAATCCCAGATGTAAAGGAACAAACTGCTCACCCACTTGATCCATTTGAATCAAAAAAATTGTGAAAATTCCTGCTTGACTTCAAGAGAATGCTGATGACGTTCTTTGATTAAAGTCATATTTCCCAATTACCTTTCTAACAGTTGACTCGCCTTAATCTGTCACATTCAAAGAATTAACTCCACATGTAGTAATCCCCTCCTTTGTTACTGAATTGTATTTAACATTCATATTTGCTTTGTATTGCTTCACTCCAAATGCATCATTTCACACTTTTGTTAAAGTCCACATGCTGTAAATATTGCCAATTCACCAAATTATTCTGAGTTCCGCAGATTTTAAGGTTGTTTATTGTTGTCATCTTCAGCTTTTTTTGCATCACTGGCTCATGGAACACTGCTGCATGATACTTCAGTCTGTAAAACAGACATTCACCACCACTCCTTTACCAATTTTGCATCAACTTAACCTTTGTTCCTTTTGAAATATGAATTAAATCTATTGTCATGGCAGTATATTCATTACTTGATACTGTTGAAACTTCATTTGTGAGTCAACCCTGTACTTTATTTCAATAATTGGTCCTAATTTTATAATCACAACAGAATAGATAGGAAACTGCAATTATGCAGCAAATGAACACGAATGGAAACCAGACATGGAATAATTTCAAAAGGAATTTTTGAAACTGCACTCTGTGGAGAAGGGATTTCTTGACAATGTTTTGATTACATCTTTCATTCTCCTGTCAGATGTATAGATTGCCACTAGAAACAAGACTGAGTAATTTTAGATTTAGAATCTTAAAGCATGGTAAGAAGGCCTTCTGGCCAAACAAGCTCGTGGATACCCAATTATGCCCATGTGACCAATTAACCTAATTGCACGTACGTCCTTGCAATGCGGGAGGAAACCCTCATTCTAAGCAGTCAAAACTATTCAATAGGAGTTAAGTCCTTGGCCTCAATACCTCCTTGTGCAATTGTGTCCTTGATTTCCTTGCTTGCAAACTCCAGACTGCAAACTGATAGGTGCACCATAAAGCTGTGTGCTTAGCCTCCTGCTATACTCGCTTATACTTATGTCCTGACGAAGGGTCTCAGCCCAAAACGTCTACAGCACTTCTCCCTATAGATGCTGCCTGACCTGCTGCATTCCACTAGCATTTTGTGTGTGTTACTTCTACACTGAGCGCTGTCACAGCAAAGCAACATCCATCATTAAGGACCCCACCATCCAGGCCATGCTCTCTTCCCGTTGCTGACATCAGAAAGAAGGTGCAGGAGCTTATACCACCAGGTTCAGCAAAAGTTATTACCCCTCAACCATCAGGTTCTTGAATCAGAAGGGATAACTTCACTTGCCCAGCACTGAACTGGGCTCACTTTCAAGGTCTCTTCAATATTTATTGCTTATTTATTATTACTTTTTTTCCACTTTATTTTTGTATTTGGACGGATTGTTTTTTATTGCACATTGGTTGTTGCCCACCCTGTGGGATGTTGTCCTTCATTGCTTCTTACGTGTTTCTTCCACAAGAAAATAAATGTAGGGTTGTATATGGTGACATACACGTACTTTGATAAAAAATTTATTTTGAACTTTGAAACCAGAGCACCCAGGGGAAACTTGTGCTATCATGGGGAGAGTGTACAGACTACTTACAGGCAACAGTTGGAACTGAACCCAATGTAATAGCATTACACTAACTGCTACATGACTGTGCTGCTCTATGACGTTGATAACCATTTACTAAGAGAAAATTACCTGTGTTTTCTTTTGCTTGTGTTGTTTAAATTATTTAGACAGTTTCTGAAACAAATCGCTTTTGGCTGACAAGCTTTGATACCCTCATATGCTATATGTAACTTCGCACTGTGTTCTTAAACATTAGCTGAACAAGGCAGGGTAAGCAGCAATTAAAGCATGATAAGCCTAGTTCCTTATTTATGTTGTCTAGTCGTTTTTTTTTTATCTTTGTTATTTTAAATTGCCAGTCATTAATTAAATTTTCCATGGACACAATATTTAATCTTTGACAATGTATTCCTGACTGGTGTGTGGTAACATGATACATATATTAATGTCTTTTTGACTCCTAAAGACAATAAAAATGCTTTTGCCTATCTTAATTTTATTCAGCTACCTTTGAATAGGGAGATTCAGGATTTAGATCCAGAAATAGTCAAGGGATGCTAATAATTTCTGAGTAAGGATTGAGTACGACTTTAAGGAAAATTGCAGGTGATGCTATCTCCCAATGTACCTGCGTCCTTTTCCTCCCCAGCTGATAGAAGCTGTTGGTTCAGGAGTTGCTGTCAGAGTAACTTTGCCAAGTAACTGCTGTGTATTTTACAACTGGCACATTTTGCCATCACAGTACATCTGTGATTAAAATGAGTTGAGTGGTAATATTCTTACCATGGGTGTGAAACTAATGCTTTTCTTTGCATATATTGCCTTTTAATTCACCTGTACAGCAAGTCATAAATAGCCATACACATTCAGCATTTGAAATACACAAGTCCTCAAACCACCTCCAGCACCTGAAGAAGTGCTGACAAAGGATCTGCTCATAAATCCATGACCTAATCTGTTTCCTAGTCATTGGAGTGATTAGCATATTTCTTGTATTTCCTTTTTTTTTAATAGTTCACTATAAACATACTTGGACATTGTTGCTGTAAGGATTGGCTGTATAGAAATTGTTAAAGTGTGAAGAGCAGATTTGCAATAGTAGTAATACTATAGGGAATACTATCAAACCATGTTCAAAAAAACTAGGATCATAAATATCTAAGAATAATATTATAATCTCGACATATTCCACGTCTCACAAACTGTTAAACTTTATCATCCAGTGCAGTAGATATTACTTGTTTAGTACAGTAAATCATAAACTTAGGACTTTGTGCATGATGTATCATCATGTGCTGTGTCATGACATGGGTGATCATGGTCTTCCATCTATCTTTGAGATGTTCTAATAAGCTCTCCAAAACCTTTGCCTCTCCCTTAATGTAACCCATGAATGTCATGAGACGTTGACCACAACTTTTTCTTCCATCAGTTTTTCCTGTCACTGCAAGATGGTTGAGCTTCTTTCTTCAGTTTCTGTCCCAGAAATTTGAGCTGCCATTTCTTGATTGATGATATCAGCTCTCTTATTCCAGCTTTTTGAAACACTTTCTTATTTGTTACTCTGTCCTTCCACAGTATTTTCATCTTTCTTCTCAAAAAATACACCTACAGATTCGAGTCTTCCCTCATTTTGCCTTGATATTGTCCAGTATTCACTTTCTTATGTCAGTGTGCAATGGGTTTCACACCCAATGAAATTGTTATTCTTTAGTATCTTGCTCAAATGCTCGAATTTTCATTCAGCAATCCCAGTCTTTCTTCTGATTTCAACATCAGCACTACTGTTAGATGTTATGCTCTGTAAGTAGTTGATCTTCCATTTTGTTTAATTGTTTCATTGCTCACTTTTCAGTTTGCATTTTGGTATTTATTTCTTCCTTGTGACAACCATATATTCGTTCTTCTTGCAGTGGATGATCACTTTCTTTGAATTTATCCAATATTTCTTGGATTGCCAGGATATGCCCTCTTCTCATTATTGCCATCAAGGAGATGGTACAGAAGCCTGAAGACATACTCAGTGTTTTAGGAGCAGCTTCTTCCCCTCCATCAGATATTTGAATGGGCAATTAACCCATGTACACTACCTCACTTTTTTTTTCTCTTTTTGCACTGCTTATTTAATTTTTTAACTATATATAATTTGTATTCTCTATATTTTTATGCATTGCACTGTACTGCTTCCGCAAAACAAGTTTTGTGACATATGCCAGTGATATTAAACCTGATTTTGATCTATTTATAAATTGCTTATTTCATGGTGCACTTTAGGTTACCATGTAAAAGGACGATTTTATGATCTTTTCCAGTATAGATTCACGACATTTTTCAATGCTTTTTCTGGATTTCAGTCTCCAAGTGGGACCTTTGGAACAGTTTGCACATTCAGTCATATTTCCCTCATCTTGGAATCATTGTATTGCTCAGCATTTTACTGTTAAGATAATTGGGAACCTGTTATTTACTAATGGCTCTCAATTAATTGTTTGAGGCAATACTGGCTGGATTAATTTGTAAAATTTTGCAGATGCTGGAAATCCAAAGCAATATGCACAAATTGTTGGAGGGACTTTGTAGGTTAGGCAGAATCCAAGGGAATGAATAAACCGTTGACGTTTTCGGCCAAGACCCTTCTTCGGGGTTAAATTACTTTATATTAGCAGTCAGATGAAAAAATTAAACATTTTTCACTAGATTTCTGGTTATCAGTATGCTTTTACACAAAGGTTAGAACAGAATGAATAATGGCCATGTTTTCAATCAGCTTTTTTTTCCCTTCAGTAGGGCTGTAAAAATTGCACCTATTTGGTTTCCCGAGAGTGTTGGGTCATATCCAATAATTCTGTGAGGCCAATTGTCTTTAGATTTAGTACTCTTTAGATCAGCCTGGCGGAATAATTTAATTCTCACAAGATTGATTTGTGCTTGTGGCTTCACATTGTCATTCTGTTACCTTTAATGTATAAATAGCTATATCTTGGTTCATATAATTTAAATGCAGATAGCTTTCAAATTCCAAATCATTTTCCTCCTCTACGCTGTATTCAGCATTCTGTCTATTGCTTTAATTTATTCACGTCTCTTTGCACCATGACGAGACTGATTTGGGGAATGTTATGAGTAGAATAATTTAATATTGGTAAATCTTATAATTGTGGAATGTTATTCAAGGAATTGTTGCAGAGTTGATTTGTTTTGTGGTTATACAGGCCACGCCACACCATGGGATGTACTCACGTGAAGAGGAGCTTCTGCGTGAAAGGAAGCGCCTTGGAACATTTGGCATTACCTCATATGACTACCACAGGGATAGTGGACTTTTCCTCTTCCAAGCTAATAATAGTCTTTTTTATTGCAAGGATGGTGGGAAAAATGGATTTAATGTAAGTACTAGGTTACTGGAGCTATTGAATATTGGATCAGATTGTCTGATCTCTTACATCTGCATACACTGTGTACCTTACTTAACATAGTAGTGTAGTTGACTGCTTATTAGTAGAATTTGTAGTTGAATTTATTTTTGTGCCTTGTATTAAAGTTTTGAAGTTACTGTGTCAACTACAGAATTAACATTGCTGTATTTTGTTGCTCCTGTATGAATGATTGAATATCAAGTGTGTATTAGGTATGTAATGAGAACAAAGAAAGCGAAGCGTGAATTAACTTAGAAAATTGTGCTGTATATTATCAAACCAACAGTACAGTTAACTATTGAGCTAGTGATAGGATTCCCACAATTGGACTCTTGAGTGATGGAAGAGGAATAATAATCAAAAGTTCCTGCTAGATCCTACTGGCATGCTGGCTTTTATAACAAAAGGAATTGAGTATATGAGTAAAGAGGTCCTTCTGCAGCTGTACAGGGCCCTGGTGAGACCACACCTGGAGTATTGTGTGCAGTTTTCGTCTCCAAATTTGAGGAAGGACATTCTTGTTATTGAGGGAGTGCAGCGTAGGTTCACAAGGTTAATTCCCGGAATGGCGGGACTGTCATATGTTGAAAGATTGGAGTGACTGGGCTTGTATACACTGGAATTTAGAAGGATGAGAGGGGATCTGATTGAAACATATAAGATTATTAAAGGATTGGACATACTGGAGGCAGGAAGCATGTTCCTGCTGATGGGTGAGTCCAGAACTATAGGCCACAGTTTAAGAATAAGGGGTAGGCCATTTAGAACAGAGATTCGGAAAAACTTTTTCACCCAGAGGGTGGTGGAAATGTGGAATGCTCTTCCCCAGAAGGCAGTGGAGGCCAAGTCTCTGGATGCATTCAAGAGAGAGTTAGATAGAGCTCTTATAGATAGCAGGGTCAAGGGATATGGGGAGAAGACAGGAACAGGGTACTGATTGTGTATGATCAGCCATGATCACAGTGAATGGCGGTGCTGGCTAGAAGGGCTGAATGGCCTGCTCCTGCACCTATTGTCTGTCCTCTTAAGTAAGTCCTGGCTCATGGAATTGGAATTGCTTTATTATTCTCACATGTACTGAGATGCACTGAAAAGTTTGTCTTGCATACTGTTCTTACAGATCAGGTCTTCACAGAGAGCACTGAGGTAGAACAAGGTAAAACAATAACAGATTGCAGAAAAAAGTGTAACAGCTACAAAGAAAGTGCAGTGTTGGTAAATAATGTTGTACCAGATCATAATGCGGTAGATTGTAAGGTCAAGTGAAGAGTCCATCTTAACATGTTAGGGAACCATTTAATAGTTTTTATGACTGCAGGATAGAAGCTGCCCTTGAGCCTGATTGTATGTGCATTCGGGCTTTTGTGTCTTCCCAGCTGATGGAAGAGTGAAAAGGCAAGAATGTCTGGGGTGGGTGGAGTCTTTGTGCTTGCTGCTTAACTGAAGTAGTGAGAGTGTAGATAAAGTCCATAGAGGGGAGGTTGGTTTCCATGATGTGTTGAGCTGTGTCCACAATTGTTTATAGTTTCTCGCATCACTTGCAGAACAGTTGCCATTTCAAGCCATTATGCATCCAGATAGGATGTTTTTTTATGGTGCATTGATAATAATCAGTTAGGGTTAATCGCAACATGTCACATTCCTTTAGCTTTTTGAGGAAGTAGAAACATTGGTGAGATTTCTTAACCATAGTGTCTTTGTGTTTAGACCAGGTAGATCTTGACCTGTCTAGAGGATGGGTTTAGGTCGAGTTGAAATGCCCTCCATGTTTGAATAGTCTACTAACAAGTGATGTCTCGGCTGGTTTGTGAAGAGTTTTTCTTTTAAGCAAGGGTCAGACAATTTAAAAACGAGTTCTCCCAAGTATTGTGGTGAACAAATGAACTATTTTGGTCTCTGAAAGTTGAGGAAAATAGCATTTAGTTTTTGATGTTGACCTTTGCAAGCAGGAAGGCTTTATATCTTAACTGTTTACGTCAGCAACGGTTGCTCAGATTTAGTGGAGATAAAAACATGGCTTTGCTTTGCTAGATAACTAAAGCTGGGGGAGGAACAACTGAATAAGCTCTTATTCAATGCTTAGAGTCAAACATTAGGAATGTCGTTTGGTTAAGGTGATGTACCTTTGGGGAGAGAAAAGGAGAGAGTGAGTGGAGCAATAATAAAGCATCATTAAATTGTCTCTGACAAGCTGAAATATTATTTCATATTTTGGCGTCGTTTCCTAAGTAAAGTTGTTATTCGTTCTTTATTATCTATATCTAACCTGTGGCTAGCAAAATGCTTTGCTATCATGAGTGGTATGTATTCTTTCTTTACTAGCTCTGTCTCTTTTATAGATATCGCCAATGAAGCCAGTAGAGATCAAGACACAATGTTCAGGACCTCGAATGGATCCCAAGATATGTCCAGGAGATCCATCTTTCATTTCATTTATAAATAATAATGACTTGTGGATATCAAACATTGTAACTGGTGAAGAGAAACGATTGACATTTTGCCATAAAGGTATGACAATCTACCATTGCTTAGTAAGTTTGCAGTGCTATATGAATGTTGGAAAGATGTCTGGGGATTGGTTTTGCAACATTCTGCAGCATTCTAAATTGGAGGAAATATATCGTTATGTTTTCTCCTGTTTCCTGCTTGACGTGTGATAATTGTTCTATGGGATATGTTCATGGTTATTCTGCAACCATTGCAGGTCTGTTTTAAGAGCTGTAAGACTGAGGGCTATGGGAAAGAGATGATGGAACTAGGTTTAATGGTATTATCAATGTTACCAAATGTCCTCAACAGTGATCAGTTACAGCTAAAGTTTTATTACAGAAGAAAAGAGGTCTTTAGACCCTGTTGATCCATATGGATAATTCATGTCTAAGTGTACCTCCTGCAAATCTGTTTTACTATTTTTTTAAGTCAATCAAAAACTATTTTTACATTTTTTTTTAAAAAGTCCATCATAATATTCTTGTGCTTTGACCTTCATCTGCTTATCTAACCTGCCCTTGTTGAATCCAATTTCCTTGTTATGACAACAGCTCTGCCCTGGCTGCAAGAAATTGCAGTAAGTTGTGAATTGCAGTCCAATTCATCACGCAAATTGCCCCCCCCCCCCCCCCCCCTCAGCCTCTGTCTAATGGCCTTGGTATAACAGCTAGCATAATCAGGGACCTCTCTCACCCTTCTCCCCTCTCCTACCAGGCAGAAATTACAAAAGCTTGTATGTCCTATGAGACTTGAGGATGACTTCTATCCCACTCTTATCAGATTTCTGAACAACTTCTCTTATGTATTACAGGTGAACTCTGGATCTCCCAGTCTGTCTTGTTGCAGCCCCTGCACTTTGTTTACCTGCACTACACTTTAGCTGCAACACTATGTTCTGCATTCTTTCAGCTACCTTGATGTACTTGTGTGTAGCATGATCTGCCTGGATGGCACACAAACAAAGCTTTTTACTTTATTTTGTACACTTGACAGCAACAACATCAATTACCCATTTTTTAACCATTCTCTTGTTTCCAAACTATATGTATAGCCCCTGTAAGGCTCTGCAAATTGAATTTCTCTGAAGCCTTTTAATATCACGTGCTTCTGACAAAAAACTGTTGTGGTTCAGCCTAAGTTTTTAAGTTAAACATTTTCACCAGGATTGCCATCAAGTCTTACAAGCATACTTGTGGACCTTTTGGTTTTCACATCAGGTAAAAAGGTTAGCTAATGCCTTAGTCCTTGAGGAATTTTATCCATCATTGTAACTGAATGTCTGTTTGGAATTGATCAAGTTGTAATATGGAGCACAAACTACCTATTAACACAAAGTAAATATTACTAATCAGCTGCTGGAATCTACATTAGTCATGAAATAAACCTGGTCTGTGTGCTCAGAACAATATACGGTTCAACTGCCTGGAAATCTATGGTAAAATCAAATTTATAGCATTGTATAGCAGACAATGTTCCAAACACTTAAACTTGCAAAATGCCTTTTAAAAGTTTTACTTTTTGAACTGTAGTGACTGGCAGTGGGTGACTTTCAGTTTGGTAGTTGTCAATCTTATTTGCTCTAGGTTAAAATATACAACAGATGGTTGTAGAATTATAACTGAAAGACATGTTGAGCTATTGACAATGTTCTTTTATATTGAAATGTATAGAGATTGTGTTTTGACCAAGACAATCACCTGCTTTCCAGGTTTGCCTAATGTAATAGACGATCCCAAATCTGCAGGAGTAGCAACTTTTGTAATACAGGAAGAATTTGACAGGTTTACAGGTTACTGGTGGTGTCCTACAGGAAATGAAGGTAAAGCAATGATTCCCTAATATTAGTCAATAAATACTTAAGTTCAACATTAACTAAATATGATAATTATTTTCTGTTTCATTTTTTATTACATGGAAGTTATGATACAACTGTATAGAACTTTCATGAGGCCATAGTTGGAATATTGTGTGTGGCCTTGTCACTACATCCACGGAAGGATGTGGTTGACCTCAAAGGGTTCAGAGGAGATTTACCAGGATGTTTCCCGTGATGGATTGTTGCAGTTACAAAGAATGACTGGATAGACTGGGTTTGTTATCCTTGGAGCAGAGGAGATTGAGGAGAAACCTGAGAGATGTACAAAATTGGGGATGAAGATACAATGATGTGTATAAACTTTACCCCATAATAGAAACATCTAAAACTAGATGGTAAAGGTGTACGAGGGTTACAGGGGATCTGAGGAAAGTTTTTTTTTCATTGACAGGGTGGTTGCAGAATGCCTTAGAAGCTGGTAAAAGCAGGTTCTGCCACAAACTTTAAAATGCATGTGAACAACCTCTCAAATCTCCAAGGCATGGAAGGCTATGGACCCAGTTCTGGTAAATAGGATTAGTATAGATATATACTTATTAGTAATATGGGCATGGTGGACTGAAGGACAGGTTTCTGTGCTGAATGACAGCCCTTCAAATACTTCCTTGAAAACTGTAGTTCCTCAATCAACTTTGAAATTAAATCATAATCCAAATCTGGATATGAATTCATAGTCAGTCGGCTAACACTGGTTCATCTGACTATGAATTCCATTTGACCAGTGGGACTATTGCGCTGCAACACATCCCCTTGCCTGACTTGATTTTCCAAAGCTAAACAGCACTGCTTCCTTCCTCGTTAATCTGGAAACTAATAATGTGGTTTAACATTAATACATTTGTAAACTGTGTATGTTTCTTTCAAAGCTAGCATTTACTGTTCAGATGTAATTGGTCTTGGGGAGATGGTAGTGAACAATCCTCTTGAAGTGCTGTGTACTTTGTGCTGAAGGGTCTTCCAGGATGCTGTTAAGAGGTAGCTCTGGATTCTAGCCTGATGACAATGGCAGAATGACTAATATGTGGGTTTAAAGTGGTGATATTCCCATGTGCCATGTGTCTACAGCTCTGTTACTTCTAGGCAGTGAATGCTATCCATATGGTCTTAGTGGGTTGGTCCGTGCTTTCTGTAAATAACACCAGGTGTAGCCAAAGTAAATATTGGCATGAATGTTTAAGGTGGTATTTGTATGTTGATCAAGCAGTCTATCTTGAGGGCTTTTGTATTTTTGTTATCACACGTATGCAAAATTGGAGAGTGTTACTTTGTTCCTGCCTTGTACCATGTCTTGTAATTAATGGAAAGGCTTTGGAAAATTATGAAATGAGTTACTCAAATCTGAAATCTCTCTGTCTTTGACCTGCTCTTGTAGCCATAGTATACTTGTGAGTGGTTGAATTATATTAATCTAATTACAATGATTGTAGATTGCTGACTTCAAATTGATGATTTTGACAGCTGCATGAAAAGACCAAAATTGCTCAGAGTTAGGAGGGAAGTTTTAATATTTTCATGCTAAATCTGAGCCACTATTTCCCCACAACTCAGACCATGTGGTAGATTCCTGGAGACTCATGCCAGACACCCTTTAATAACTAAAGTACACTTTAACTACTTAGGAATACAATGTTTATTGGGAGAGAGGAGCTCTCTTGGTCAGCTTATACCCTCAACCAACATCACTAAAACAAATTGACTGATAGGTTTTGCTATTTGTGGAACTTTGCATAAAAATTGCTTGCTAAATGAGAAAAGTGTTTTCATAAGTATTTAATCAGATTAAAAAATCATTTATGATATCCCATACTCAAAGATCATTTATATAAACTGGTTCATTCATTTGTTTTTTTTTAACTGAAGACTCTGTTGTAGCTAAGGCCAAGTGCAATATTCAGTCTCAGCTTGACTTGTATAAAAACATTTTTGATTTGCCTTTCAGATTCAGATGGTGTGAGAACTTATTATCTCTTGTATGAAGAAGTAGATGAATCAGAAGTGGAGATCATTCATGTCCCGTCCCCTGCATTGGAAGAGAGGAAAGCTGATGCCTATAGATACCCAAGAACAGGTTAGCAATATATTGGCTTCTTAAAAAATAATGATTACTATATAAATTTTAATAATATAGTATATATGTTCTCAATAGCTACTCCTTGGATTAGGCAACCAGATTTGTGCAGTTGGATCTGTAATGATTTCCTTTAAAAAGCTGAGGTGTCGTAAATCTGAAACAATATACTATTGCACTTATACATGGTGTTGGTTCCTAGGATTGTGTGCAGTAGTGGAATCAGTGTGAGGAAGAATAATATTGTCGACGCATTGCGCCAGATACCTGAAACTGGAATATTCCAGCACTCCTAATCCTACGCTGGAAATAGTGCAGGTCCCTACTCTTCACTGGCATCCTTGGAGCAATGTGTCTGCCATGGTGCACCATGGGGAAACTGTCGGAGAGGGCTGGGGCAAATGACGGGCCTGCTCAATGTTGAAATGTGGGACTTGGGACTGTACATTGCTCAGCACAAGTGTGAGCCACTACTGGGGACGTAAAACAGCTGTCAAATATGGTAGCCGAATGTCCAGATTTCCCATCACCTCTCACTGAATGTGTGGAAAGCAGCTATCATCTCTGTTAGTACAGAGCCTTTGCAAGCACTGTCAGTTCAGCGACACACTCAACCAAAGAGAAATGTCTAGGTGAGGGAACAGAAGGGCTAACAGCAGTTTTCATCTTACTGACAATTTCAGTCACATCCATCAAAGATACCACAGTATCAGGTAGGTGTATGAACATATGGGGAAGGTGGTACAGTGGTGCCAGTGGAGGATGGGGAATTCATGCCAAAATCCTGATGCTGCAGCAAGGAAGGCAAGGTGCACACCGGGTTTTAGCAGCAAATAGCCCAGGCAGATGCAATTTATTTTTAAATACTGATGGGTTCAAACTCTTGAGTGTGCATTTACTAGGACAAAACACTGTAATGAAAAACACTCGGTGTTGATTTAGTGTCATTAATATTGTAATGAAGTTTATAAAGGGATAATTTTCCTATAGAATGGATTCTGTGAAGACTGCCAAGTCTGTATTGCAGTGGAAGACAGATGTTGCTGTGATGCTTAGTGATGTGTTGTAACACTTAATACAATTAAAAACATAGGTATATTTTACTGAAAAGATATGTTGAAATTTCTGTATTATGTACTTAAGTTATTTTGCTTTAATGTTCTCTAACATTTTTCTCATTTTTTAGAGAAGGGGAATTGTTTAAAACTTAAGTTTTTGTGAGAGCTATATTTAAAAATTGAAACTTATTTTTTTCTAACATCTGTGTCAAAAAGATTTTTAAAATGTAACTTCTGAAACTTACTATAGAACTCAAATCAATTATCTATTTTGCTTTTACCAATCTTTGATGCAATCTGTTGAACCATGGGTTTAATACCTGTAAGTGGCAGAAACTTTAGCTGTTGTTTTATTGCAAATTGCTTTGTGTATAATAATCCAATATTTTTGGAGACTTGATTTTTCACTCTGTCATGTGACTATCTTCATCAGAAGGACTGTAGCATTTCAAAAGCAGCATGGGTTCCTATAGGTAATAAATGCTAGCCTTGTCGATGGATAAATGTACTCTTGTAAACAATACTACAGTATAAACAGAATCAGCAACTTTATTAGTTTAAATAATTGATATTGTAATTTGTCTTTACAGGGAGCAAGAATCCCAAGATTACCCTTAAATTATCGGAGTTCAAAACAGACAACCATGGGGCAGTGAGTAATTCTTTGAAGGTGGTATATTGGATGGCTAGGACATTTGTATTTGTATTGAGCAGTTCAGATAATCACAGAATTACTTTTTCCCATGAAAATAGCTGAAAAGGAAACTGCTGTGAAACAAAACCAGAGAATGTTGCATCTGACAAAGAATTGGCCTGAAACATTGACTATTTCTATTTCCACTGTTGTTGCCTGACCTGCATCCTGCAAACCCCATTTCCAGAAAAGTTGGAATATTTTCCAAAATGCAATAAAAACAAAAATCTGTGATATGTTAATTCATGTGAACCTTTATTTAACTGACAGAAGTACAAAGAAAAGATTTTCAATAGTTTTACTGACCAACTTAATTGTATTTTGTAAATATACACAAATTTAAAATTTGATGGCTGCAACACACTTAACAAAAGTTGGGACAGAGGCATGTTTACCATTGTGTTACATCACCTTTCCTTTTAATAACACTTTTTAATCGTTTTGGAACTGAGGATACTAATTGTAGTAGATTTGCAACTGGAAATTTTGTCCATTCTTGCTTGACATAAGACTTCAGCTGCTCAACAGTCCGTGGTCTCCGTTGTCTGATTCTCCTCTTCATGATGCGTCATACATTATCAATAGGAGATAGATCTGGACTGGCAGCAGGCCACGCTGTTGTAGCCCGTGCAGAATGTGGTCCAGCATTATCCTGCTGAAATAAGCATGGGCATCTTGGGAAGAGACGTCGCCTTGATGGCAACATATGTCTCTCTAAAATCCTAATAAACGCCTCAGAGTCAATGGTACCTTCACATACATGCAACTCACCCATGCTGTGGGCACTGATGCACCCCCATACCATCACAGATGCTGGCTTTTGCACCTTTCACTGATAACAATCAGGATGGTCGTTTTCATCTTTGGCACGGAGAACTCGACCCCCGTTTTTTCCGAAAACTAGCTGAAATATGGACTCAACTGACCACAGCACACGGTTCCACAGTCTTTCGGTCCATCTGAGATGAGCTCGGGCCCAGAGAACTCACCAGAGTTTCTGCATAGAGTTGATGTATGGCTTCCTCCTTGCGTAATACAGTTTCAAGTTGTATTTCTGGATGTAGCGACGGACTGTGTTCAGTGACAATGATTTTCTGAAGTACTCCCGAGCCCAGGGGGGCTATAATTGTCACAGTAGCACGACGGTTTCTTAGTCAGTGCCGCCTGAGGGCTCGAAGATCACACGCATTCAACGGTGGTTTCCACCTTGCCCTTTACGCACTGAGATGTCTCTGAACTCTCTGAATCTTTTCACAATATTATGTACTGTAGATGTTGAAAGACCTAAATTCTCTGCAATCTTGCATTGGGAAATGTTCCTTTTGAACTTTTGAACTGACTAATAATTCTCTCACGAATTTTGGCGCAAAGGGGTGAGCCACGACCCATCCTTGCTTGCAAAAACTGAGCCTTTGATGGACTCTACTTTTATACCCAGTCATGATACCTCAGCCTGCTTAATGTGGACTCTTCCGAACTGGTGTTATTACTTGAATATTCTGTGCACTTTTCAATCTTATTTTAACTCTGTCCCAACTTTTGTTGAGTGTGTTGCAGCCATCAAATTCTAAATTTGTGTATATTTACAAAATACAATTAAAGTTGGTCAGTAAAACTATTGAAAATCTTTTCTCTGTACTTCTGTCAGTTAAGTAAAGGTTCACGTGAATTAACATATCACAGACTTTTGTTTTTATTGTATTTTGGAAAATATCCCAACTTTTCTGGAAATGGGGTTTATATTTCCACTGTAGCGGTGTGCTACAAACAGCGCTAAAATTACGACACGGAGTCGGTAACTGCAGTCGAAGGAAAAACTTTATTCGAAAACTTCAGCCTCACTTTTAAGCCTCTGTCAACCGGCCCCCCATGGCGAAGAGGCTCCAAAGCTCTGTGCTCGCAAACCCCCGTAGGCTATCTAATTGTGAGTCGGTTCGCATACGCTAGGAAATGAGCCGCCACATAACCCCCCCCCCAGAACCGGCGATACACCCCCCAATGTCCACAGCCTGGGCCAGAACCTGCTTGGGAGGTCGGCCTCTGCGCCGAGGCGCCGGAAACTCGGCCGGTTGCGCCAGGTCCACATGGGCCGGCTTGAGGCGGTCCACCGTGAAAACCTCCTCCTTCCCCCCAACGTCCAGCACGAACGTGGACCCGTTGTTCCGGAGCACCGTAAACGGCCCCTCGTATGGCCGCTGCAGCGGTGGCCGATGCCCGCCCCTTCGTACAAACACAAACTTACAGTTCCGTAGGTCTTTGGGTACGCAGGTCGGGTGCCGCCCATGCTGTGAAGTGGGTATGGGGGCCAGGTTACCGAGCTTCTCGCGAAGTCTGCCCAGGACTGCAGCGGGTTCTTCCTCTTGCCCCCTCGGGGCTGGTAGGAACTCCCCGGGGACGGCCAGGGGCGCGCCGTATACCAACTCGGCCGACGAGGCGTGCAGGTCGTCCTTGGGCGCTGTGCGGATGCCGAGAAGGACCCAGGGAAGCTCGTCCGCCCAGTTGGCTCCTCGCAGGCGGGCCATGAGGGCCGACTTCAGGTGACGGTGGAAACGCTCCACTAGCCCGTTCGACTGTGGGTGGTAGGCAGTGGTGTGGTGCAGCTGAGTCCCCAAAAGGCTGGCCATAGCTGACCACAGGCTGGAGGTGAACTGGGCGCCTCTGTCGGAGGTAATGTGGGCTGGTACACCAAAGCGGGATATCCAGGTGGCGATCAGGGCTCGGGCGCAAGATTCGGAGGTGGTGTCGGTGAGCGGGACCGCCTCTGGCCATCTTGTGAACCGGTCCACGATAGTCAGGAGGTAACGCGCTCCGCGCGACACTGGCAGGGGGCCCACGATATCCACATGAATGTGGTCGAAACGCCGGTGGGTGGGATGGAACTGCTGCGGTGGGGCTTTGGTGTGCCGCTGAACCTTGGCCGTCTGGCAGTGCATGCACGTCCTGGCCCATTCACTGACCTGTTTGCGGAGTCCGTGCCAAACGAACCTGCTGGAAACCATCCGGACAGTTGTCCGGATGGAGGGATGCGCCAAGTTATGAATGGAGTCGAAAACACGTCGCCGCCAGGCTGCGGGGACGACCGGACGGGGCTGGTTGGTGGCGACGTCACAGAGTAGGGTCCTCTCACCTGGGCCCACGGGGAAGTCCTGGAGCTGCAAACCAGAGACTGCAGTCCTGTAACTCGGAATCTCCTCATCTACCTGCTGTGCCTCTGCCAGTGCCTCAAAGTCTACCCCTTGGGAAAGGGCATGAACGGTAGGGCGAGAGAGCGCATCCGCCACGACATTGTCCTTACCCGAGACGTGCCGGACATCCGTTGTGTATTCAGAGATGTAGGACAGGTGGCGTTGCTGGCGGGATGACCAGGGGTCGGATGCTTTCGTAAACGCAAAGGTAAGCGGTTTGTGGTCCGTGAACGCGGTGAAGGGCCGACCTTCTAGGAAGTACCTGAAATGCCGGATTGCCAGGTAGAGCGCCAACAGTTCCCGGTCAAAAGCACTGTACTTGAGCTCGGGTGGCCGCAGGTGTTTGCTGAAAAACGCCAGGGGTTGCCAGCGACCTGCGATGAGCTGCTCCAGCACCCCACCGACTGCCGTGTTTGATGCGTCCACTGTGAGGGCGGTAGGGGTGTCCATTCTGGGATGTACTAGCATTGCGGCGTCAGCCAAAGCTTCCTTCGTTTGAACGAAAGCGGCGGCGGACTCCTCGTCCCAGGTAATGTCCTTGCTCGGACCCGACATCAGGGCGAACAGGGGGCGCATGATCCGGGCAGCTGAAGGGAGGAAGCGGCGGTAGAAATTGACCATACCTACGAATTCCTGAAGGCCTTTGACCGTGGTGGGTCGGGGGAAGTGGCGGACCGCATCTACCTTAGCGGGCAGAGGGGTTGCCCCGTCTTTAGTAATCCTGTGGCCCAGGAAGTCAATGGTATCAAGTCCGAACTGGCATTTGGCAGGGTTAATTGTAAGACCGTACTCACTCAGTCGGGCGCAGAGTTGACGGAGGTGGGACAGATGCTCCTGACGACTGCCGCTGGCTATGAGGATGTCATCCAAATAGATGAACGCGAAGTCCAGGTCCCGTCCCACCGCGTCCATTAACCGCTGGAACGTCTGTGCGGCATTCTTCAGGCCGAACGGCATGCGGAGGAACTCGAAGAGGCCAAACGGGGTGATGAGAGCCGTCTTGGGGACGTCGTCAGGATGCATCGGGATTTGATGGTACCCTCGGACAAGGTCGACCTTGGAGAAGATCCGGGCGCCGTGCAGGTTTGCCGCAAAGTCCTGAATGTGCGGCACAGGGTAGCGGTCCGGTGTGGTAGCCTCGTTCAGCCTGCGGTAGTCGCCGCACGGTCTCCAGCCCCCCGTCGCTTTGGGCACCATGTGCAGGGGGGAAGCCCAGGGGCTGTCGGACCGCCGGATGATCCCCAATTCCTCCATTCTCTGGAACTCCTCCTTCGCCAGTCGGAGCTTGTCCGGGGGAAGCCGCCGAGCACGGGCATGGAGGGGTGATCCCTGTGTCGGGATGTGGTGCTGTACGCCGTGCCTGGGCATGGCTGCTGTGAACTGCGGTGCCAGAACCGATGGGAACTCCGCCAGGACCCTGGTGAAGTCGTTGTCGGACAGCGTGATGGAGCCGAGGTGAGGGGCTGGCAACTGGGCCGCGCCCAGGGAGAACGTCTGAAAGGTCTCGGCGTGTACCAGTCTCTTCCTGGGCAGGTCAACCAGCAGGCTGTGAGCTCGCAAAAAATCCGCACCCAGAAGCGGTTGGGCTACGGCGGCCAGTGTGAAGTCCCACGTGAACTGGCTGGGGCCGAACTGTAGCTGCACCTGACGGGTGCCATAGGTCCTTACTGTGCTGCCATTCACGGCCCTCAGGGGGGGACCCGGTGCCCTGCTGCGAGTGTCGTAACTTGTCGGAGGTAAAACGCTGACCTCAGCCCCAGTATCGACCAAAAAGCGGCGTCCCGACCTGCTATCCCACACATACAGGAGGCTATCCCGATGGCCAGCCGCCGTAGCTATCAGCGGCGGCTGGCCCTGGCGTTTCCCGGGAACTTGCAGGGCGGGCGACAACGGCGGGCTTCTGTGTCCCACCGCTGGTGGTAGAAGCACCAGTGTTCATTGGGCCGGGGGTTAGTGGGCTCTGCGGCCGGGCCTGGACTGGTTTGCTGCCGGGAGCGTGGCTGGGTGATCTGTGCGATGGACGCCCCGCTCACCTTTTTGGCGTTCCACAGCAAGTCCGCCCGGGCTGCCACCTTCCGGGGGTCACTGAAATCCGCGTCGGACAGCAGCAGGCGTATGTCCTCGGGCAGCTGCTCCAGGAATGCCTGCTCAAACATGAGGCCTGTGTGTCCCTCGGCCAGAGACAACATCTCGTTCATTAAAGCCGATGGAGGTCTGTCGCCCAAGCCATCCAGGTGCAGTAAACGGGCAGCCCGCTCGCGCCGTGAGAGTCCGAAAATCCTGAGGAGCAGGGCTTTGAATTCCGTGTACTTGCCGTCTGCCGGGGGCGACTGTACGAACTCCGCGACCTGGGCAGCTGTGTCCTGGTCGAGGGAGCCCACCACGTAGTAGTAGCGGGTGTCTTCTGAGGTGATCCGGCGAACGTGGAATTGGGCTTCGGCTTGCTGGAACCATAGGTCCGGGCGCTGTGTCCAGAAACCCGGCAGTTTCAACGAAACCGCATGAACAGAGGCGGCGTCGGTCATTTCTGGTCCAAAAATCGTTTGGACCGTCGGGGTCACCAATTGTAGCGGTGTGCTACAAACAGCGCTAAAATTACGACACGGAGTCGGTAACTGCAGTCGAAGGAAAAACTTTATTCGAAAACTTCAGCCTCACTTTTAAGCCTCTGTCAACCGGCCCCCCATGGCGAAGAGGCTCCAAAGCTCTGTGCTCGCAAACCCCCGTAGGCTATCTAATTGTGAGTCGGTTCGCATACGCTAGGAAATGAGCCGCCACACCACCATATTTTCTCCTCACAGCAGTAAACTATTTACTTTGCTTGATTTAAAACAGTTTTCTATGCTGTCTATATCACAATTTTCCTTAACATAAAAGTTGCATCATCTAGAACTCTGAAGTTAGAATAAAAGGTATATATAGTTATTTTTTTCACACTAATTCTGTAAGAGCAAGTTTTATTCCTTATCTCAAAATTTTAGTAGTGATTTGTGAACTTTGAGGGCTAGGGCTAGCATTTTACTAAATTTCAGAGAATAAGACATCCCACTCGATTGTTCTTTCTAAAACATCTCCCTCATCACAGGAATCAAACCAGTGATCCTTGATTTCAGCCAACCCAAGAATGTCCTAAGGGCCTTCAAGTTCGGTCACACGAAATCCATCTACAGCTCCAGCATGACTTCTCTACTTTTGTACTACTATATGGCCAATAATCTATTTGTTTTCCTATTGATTAAATGCTGACATTGTTCCTTGTGCAGGGTCAACCAGACAGCACTTACGAGGGATGATTCATAAGTTCATGGCCTAAGGTAGAAGGAGTCAATTTTAGAAAACCTAGCACAGTTATTTTTCAACATAGTCTCCTCCTACATTTACATACTTAGTCCAGCGGTTGTGGAGCAAATGGATCTTGGACCTCCAGAAAGTGTCCACAGCAGGGGTGATTGATAAGTTCATGGCCTAAGGTAGAATGAGATTGAGTTATTAACTTCAAGCTTCAACTTCACCCCTCATAAAATAATCTGCTTTTCTGTTTTTGCTACCAAAATAAGAGTCTCTCACTTCCCTGCATTTATACCTGTACAGTTAGCCTTTATCCTTTTGCACAGCCTTTGGTTCCACCCACAGCTTGCTGACTTATTTTTGTATCATCTACAACTTTGGATGTATTACACTCAGCGTAGTGACATTCAGGGATGGAATTTAATTGATGTGTATCATATGTATTTTATTCTAATAAATTGTTTTCTTCCCTTGTAGATCCTGAGTACACAAGACAAAGAGCTGGTTCAGCCATTTGAAATTCTTTTTCCTGGCATTGAGTACATAGCACGGGCTGGATGGACAAAAGATGGAAATTTGTATGTTTCCTTCTTTGTGGGTTACTAAATATTGATGCTTAAAGAAAATGCAGATGTGAAATAATAATAATTGAGTAAATAAAAAGATCATCCAAGCAGTAAAGGGCAAGAAGAGACCAGTGTAATTCTCAAAGCCCCAAAATACTTTGTACCTGTCTTCCATGCAGCTCAGTTACTTTTCTGATCACTTGACTTAATTGGCTTTAGGAGACTAGTTGATTTGTATTTAATTTGCCCAGTACCACATAAGCATCTCATTGAGATTGCAGTTAAAAAGAGGTTTAACAAAGATTCTATCCATCATAGCTGTGCCTTTCCCCTGCAAAAAAAATCGACCCAACTGGCAGAAATAATAGCAGTGTTTATTTCTGAAAATAGGGCATTTGAATCTGCTTTCACATTAAGGCCCATGTAGTCCATTATTTGCATTCTTAAACAATGGAGTCTCCTTTTGAAGCCTACAAAGTCTGCCATCTGGAGGACACAGAATATGTAACTCAGAAGTGCCCTTTTATCTTGAGCCTGCTGCCTTGAACTTAGCACTTAATGTTTATTCCAATGAAAGCAGTAGTGAATGACTTGTCTCTTCTCTCTCCTCTTTGTTACAGTGCCTGGGCAGTGTTACTAGATCGCCCTCAACAGAGACTCCATTTAGTACTGATCCCAACTTTATTATTTATTCCGTTAACCAAGGATGAAAATGAACGGATTAAGTTTTTGGAGGCTGTACCAGAAAATGTTCATCCGCACATTATTTATGAAGAAATCACTGAGATTTGGATAAATGTAAGTCCATGAAGTTCCTAAGGAATATACTTTCTCAGTAAATGATATGTTAGTGTTGGTGAATGGGCTGTTTTCTGTAAAGAAGTCTTCCAGCAGTGAATCATTAAGCATCAATGTTTTCTCCTGATCCATATCAACTAAGAATGGAAAATTGACATTCATTTTGTATGGGACCCCCTAATAGATGTATGGGTGTAGAAGTTGAAGAGTATTTTGCAGAGTTACCTTTGTCAGATTAAAAAAGTATGGCCAGGAATGAGTACAAAGTATCCTGAACTAATTAATTAATAATGCTAGCAACAGGCAATTTTTGAATCTCTTCTAAATACATCTTAGAAATGGAAAATAAAACAGTTTGTGATTGATTATTGAAAATTCACTGACATCTCTAGTCATTGGTAGTTACCAATAATGTTGTTAAATACCAGCAGACAGCTTAAGGTAATTTTTGACCATTTGAAACATTTTTTTTCTTTATTGAACATACCATGAATTAATTTGGAATTCACATTTGAGAAGTGATTCAAATAGCTTGAACTTACAAGATTAAATCTAATTGTAATCTTGGTTTGTGTAAGTAAGGACAATAAATAAGGAGCTTAGCCTGAGAGGCATAATGGAGGATATCAGATTTTAAAATCACTTGCCTACAAGGATAATTATGCAGTAGATGTTCATGCTTGCTCATTCTAAATATGTCAAAAGATTTTGGTTAAAGTTTGAAGAGCAGCTCAGTAAATGAAGTGTTGCCCTTTTTAAAGGAGCAGTACTGTATCAAATAGTGGCAATGTGAGGGTGAATATGTTAAGTTTTTGGAAAGTTGATTACATTTGAGGATCAAAGAAACACTCGGGCAGAATATTCGGTGGGCTGAATAGTTAATTCGAATTGGCATTGAGACATTTGTGCACTGTACTTACTTTGGGTGTGGGGTAAATGATCTGTGATTTCATGTTTTCTTGAATTATTACCAGGTGGCTGCTAAGTTGATTAATTGTCATTTCCCACTTTCTCCAAGGTGCATGACATATTTTATCCCTTTGTACAAACTAGAGATGATGAATTGACTTTTATTTGGGCAAATGAATCACAGACTGGGTTCTGCCATTTATATAGAATGACATCAGTTTTGAAGCGAGGCTGCTACCAGTGGGCAAAACAATTCAGTCCGGGTCCAGGTGAGTTGTTACTCTTTTTTTCCAACTATTTATCTTGTGTTACAACTTTAAGCATGCCATATTGAGGAACTGTTGAAGGATATTTGGTTTTGTTTGTGGTGTCTTTAAGTTAAAGTGCGATTGCCAAGTACTGAGTGAACTTCTCTTGTAGTGCACTTTTATGCTTGTCTGGATTAGTATGTTTATTTCTGCTTTCCTTAGTTTTAGGCTTTGACCATTAGAAATGGTCACTGTTATGTCACATTAGATCTCAGCAGCTGACTGAGAATGTGGAGGTATCTTCATTGGTTTCATAGAATGTCCTTATTTCAGTCCATATCTGGTTCATTCCCTCAATTCTTTTTCTAATACGTTGATGAATCAACTTTTGTATTGATCTCTATATGGCTCTTACCTTCACATGGTTCATTTCTGACTCTTCTTTTTGTAGCTCTATCTCCATTTTGAGAGATTAGTGACAAACATTCATTACAAGCCCACAGCTATCTCAACTGTACCTCTTTCCTTTCTGTCCGTCTCCTGCACTCATTCTCTCTGTTTCTGATGTACTTGCTCTGACGATGAGATTTTTTGCACAGTTATCTCTGAGGTATCTTCCTATTCCTTTAATGGTGGTTTCCTTTTCACCTTCAAAAGATTGCTGCTGTCACTCAACACTCTCCTCTCCGTAACCACCTGTACATTTGCATGGTTCTGTACGTAGTGTTTTTTCTATCTTTTAAGATGAGCACAAAATGCTACAAAAAGCACATTAAATGCTGGAAATTAAAATTTTAAAAAGAACAAGCCAAATGGATTTACGGTAATATCTATGGAGAGGGAAGTTAATATTTTAATAATTGATCTGTCATCAGAAAGGGGTTGTTGACTCAGAACATTAAAAATAAAGTGGAGACAGCCATTTCATGCATCAAATCCATCTTTGTGCAACTGGGACAGAGATCTCCCTAGAAAGTTGGCAACCAGATATAATTTAAGTAACAGACCTATCAATTGTACAGTGCCTTTAAGAAGTATTCAGCCCCACAAATATTTTCACATTTTGCTGTCTCATTTTTTTTAATTTAAAATATATTGAAGTAGGATTTTTTTGAGTTTATAAATATCGTGTATCATATCAAATCAAAATTAAAAAAAAAACAAAAACCTGTCAACAATTTACTAAAAATTTAAAAACAAAATTGTGAGGCTAAAAAAGTATTCACCCCCTTTGTGATTACTGCACTAACTTTCCTCAGGTGCAATATACTATATTACCTTACCAACTCACCCAATTTGTTGTATAAAATTGCAGGATCACCTGTTTTTCAATGAGTTCATAAAAATAAATACACCCTCTTTCTGTAAGTTCCAACAGTATGGTAGATTTTCATCAGACCAAACCAAAATTAAGACAAAAGATCATTCAAGACAAGTCAGGGAATTGATAATAGTGAAGCACAATTCTGGGGAAGGGGGTACCAGACCATCTCAACAACACCGAACATACCTCACAGTCCATCGTGAAAAAGTGGGAAAAAAATATGAAATCACAGCTACACTGCCTAATTCAGGCTGCCCATCTAAACTTAGTCATCAGAGAAGACTGAATGCACAAGTCAATAAGTGGGTCCATGGCAATGTTAAAGAGAATTGGCGAAATGGCTTCACCCTTTCCTCGTTGACTTCTTCCATTGTTGTTGTGTCGGTGTATAGGTCTTCAACTAGCGTCAACTAACTGGAGATGAAGTTCTTAGCTCTACAATCTCTTAAGACCTTGCATAAAAAGTGTATTTGTGGAAGAGTACCAAGGAAGAAGTGGCGGATGGTTAAGGCTTGGACTAGCGATCTGAAAGTTGTGAGTTCGAGCCCCAGCTGAGGCAGTGTGTTGTGTCCTTGAGCAAAGCACTTAACCGCCCACTGCTCCAGTCCACTCAGCTGAAAATGGGTACCGGCAAAATGCTGGGGCTTAATCTCACGATAGACTGGTGTCCTATCCTGGGAGTGGGGGTGGGGGAGTCTCGTACTCTGTCGCTCCATGCCAAGGAAGCAGGCATAAGCACCGGCCTGATGAGCCTGTAAGGCTCGGGACAGACTTTTAACTAACTTAACTAGCAAGGAAGAAGACCTGGTTTTAAGAACAAAAGCATATTCTTGCCTTTAATGGCTTTACAAAGCATCTCTTGGAAGATGCTGTAAAGATGTACAAAACATTCTTGTAGTTGGATGAGACTGAAGTGGAACTTTTCAGCCTCAACACTAAGCAGTACATGTGGCATAAATCTAATACTGCACGCCAGCCGGGCACCACAGTTCCTATTGTAAAGGTTGGTGGAAGAATCTTTTCAGCAGCAGGGACTAGAAATCAGTTCAGAATTGATAGGAAGATGAATGCTGCTAAATACAATGAGATCCTGTATAAAAACTACTAGCCCCTGCCAGAAAGCTTTAACTGGGGAGGAAGTTCATTTTTCAGCAGGACAACAACCCAAAGCACACTGCCAAAGCAAACATGGGTGACTTCAAATGAAGAAAATTAATTATAGATCATTTGTTGTCATGCCTTAATTTTTCTCTCTTTGCTGACTACTTTGCGTAATATTGTTTGTTGTACCATTGCCTTCAACTAATTATTCCTTCGTTATTTTCAGATGATTTTAAATGCCCAATCAAAGAGGAGGTTGCACTAACTAGTGGTGAGTGGGAGGTGCTTGCAAGACATGGCTCAAGGGTAAGCTTACATTGGATGGGTTATGAAGCTAAATGACTTTGCTAATGAGTATGATAGTAAGGCAGTGAATTAATTATAAACTTGATGCCATTATAATTAGACTTTAATCCCAAAGTATTTTCCTTCATCTGTTGAAGCTTTTGGCTTTTACTTACGTAATGTTGCAAATAATCAAGTCATAATTTCAAATAATCATTGTTCACTTAATTTTAGCAACATATCACACAGATAAAACCCATTTACCCATCGTGTCTGCTCCATTTGGGAAGAAAAAATTTAGTCTCATTCCTAACTCTTAGTTTATATTCTTGTGTGTTATATCTTTTCAAGTGCCTTTGCAGTGATATTTAAATACTGTGGTAGTTTCTGCCTTCGCCATCGACTTTGCAAGCAGTCAATTGGATATAAACAACTCCTCTCATTTATCTGCCTATAGCCTTTTAAACAATGCCAAGATATTAGCTGCAAGGTTAAGTTTAAAAAGGGGCTTCCTATTTTTTTATTTTGTAAACTTAACATCTTTACTTCCTCCTCTATTCTTACAAGGGGTGATTGATAAGTTTGTGGCCCAATGTAGTCAATTTTAGTAAACCTAGCACATTTATTTTTCCTACATTTACACACTTAGTCCAGTGATCATGGAGCATACGGATCCCTTCTTTGTGGAAGTTGGCGTCTTGGACCTTCAGAAGTGGTCCACAGGATGGGGTGATTGATAAGTTCGGGATGAGTTATTAATCTCAAACTTACTGCAGTTCCAATGAAAGGGTTGAACTGAACTGCATATGCATGTAATGAGAGCTGTAGAACATCTCCGTCTACCTTGGGCCACGAACTTATCAATCACCCCTGCTTGGACCACCTGGGGGTCCAAGACACTCTCATTACATGCACGTGCAGTTCAGCTCTTTGAGTGATAATGCAGAAAGTTTGAAGTTAATAACTCATCTCCTTCTATCTCAGGCCACAAACTTATCAATCACCCCTGCCGTGGACCACTTCTACAAAGAAGGGATCCATATGCTCCACGACCACTGGACTAAGTGTGTACATGTAGGAGGAGACTATGTTGAAAAATAAATATGCTAGGTTTTCTAAAATTGACTCCTTCTACCTTAGGCCACGAGCTTATCAATCAGCCCTCGTAAAAAAATTATAACCAGCTAGTCCTGCTTTATAACTCAATTTCTGCTCTGTTAAATGTATATATACCATCTTTTGTACAATCACTCCATCTTCATGAAATGTGAAAGCCAAAATCCTATCAGTAATCAAGCTGAGGCTACCTGGTGTTTTATTCAGTTGTAGCATTACCTTTGAGGTGTTATGTATTATGTCTTGGCCAAATAAAGGCAAGTTGATGCCCAATAATGCATATCCTTTTTATAAGCCCACCTCCGTGCAGTCTATTTGTGTACCTTTGATGCAAATAGGAAATGATATATAAATGAAGAAAAATAAGTGACTCAGAGTCTATTGACAATGAAAGGCCACCCTTTAAACATAAGCAGTGAGCATATGGGAATTGAAAGGATAATTCTTTGACAATGCCATTTACACATAGATAACATACTGTAATTGAAAATTATATTTTTTTCCTTTGTGATGTTGGGCACTACATTAATAAAGACATGAAGAGTAGTGTAAATTTACTTAAAGATTTCTAAAAAGGTCAATAATTTTAAGGAGAAATGCAGATGAGGCAATTGTACTGACCTTGTTTTCACCCCAGCCAAGCTCAACTAACTGCACAAATCACCAACAGAGAATGTAAACAGTTTGGCTCTATATAAAGCTAAATGGTCGCTAAAATGTTTTGAGCATTTCATATAAACAATATTTTCAGTTTCTGATGTCCGATATCAAACTAGGATACTTCTAGTTGCAGGACTGAAATTGCTATCAGCATTGTTACCATCTGTGTTTGCTCCTTGTAGGTTTATCAAAAATAATTTACAATTGAAAACTCAAGCTGAAACTTCAGAGAACTGTCTGTTTACATTAAAGTATCCATCCTTTTGCACATGCATGCTTACTGATTTCTGCTTATCTTCCAAGATTTTTCTTCTCATTTGAAGGAATTAGTTGTTTGCTCCAATAGCTCAAGTCGCCTTGATAATGGGAAAGTTGGTAGTAACTGATGGAGATTTGTTTTTCCTCAGAATCAGTCCTCGAATTGCCACATCTTTGTTTTTAGCAAGTATTACTGGGTGGTGGTTCAGAGCTGAAGGCCAGGGTGGTTTCTCATCCCATTGAACTGAGTATTATTCCTGTCTGAGCTTTGCTTACAGACAAGTGAATCAAAGAAATCATTGCATTGGAGTTTCCTGGTTGTTTTGCTTGAAATTAGCAAAACACAAGAAGCAATGTGACCATAGGAGCGTAGGATGTTTATGACCTAAGAATGTTCATGTGGTTATTTCTCGAATTATCGAAAAAATTCTTAATAGCTATTGGTTACATCTAGAGAGATTGTTTTGAGCTGTGCAATAGATGATGGGTAAAGTACAAATCATTTACAGATGTGTTACATAAGAAATGATGTCTTGAACTACCACTGAATATTAAAACTGGAATATTGTGGGATTTCCTGTGATAATTTCAGTTAGTATAAACACACTGCTGCTTTAAAACTCTGTTCATAACTTTATAAATGCTTTAATCAATCATACTATTTGTCCTTCTTATGTTTTCTAGATCTGGGTGAATGAGGCTACAAAGTTAGTTTATTTCCAAGCTACAAAGGACACTCCATTAGAGCATCATCTCTATGTGGTAAATTATGAATCTCCAGGGGAAATAGTTCAACTAACGAAAGCTGGCTTCTCACATAGCTGCTCAGTGAGTCAGGTGTGTGTTTTCACTTCTGGATACTTAGTAAATGGTGAAAAAAATTAAAATAATTAGGTTCTTATTCAACAAGTAGCAAAAAGGGAATGATCAGTTTATCAGCTCATGCAATACAAAAATGAGGGTTGAACTGGATGGGCATACTGATTTAGAAAGCACTTGTACTTATTTTACTACTTCTGGAAGTCAATAACAAATTAGATACCTTAAAATATAATTTAATACATATGGGTTAAGCAATCAGATGAAAGTATTGCACAGATTTATTTTAAATTCATGTTCATATTGCTGTAATTCCTTGATTCCCTAGAGCTCCTTCAATCTACATTTTCTGATCTGTCTCCCATTTTCAGCATTAGTAATGCCCTATGCAGTGTGCCCTCACCTCAGTTCTTGAGTAGAGAAGATGAATTTGTGGTCTGTTTTATATTTAGCATTCTTCATTATTGATGTGATCAGGGCCAAGGTTCAAATTCTGATGAAGCTACTGTTTCATGAATCATTTGTATTGTTACGAGAAATCATAGACATTTTCTCAAATGCATACAGATTGGCGGTATTTGTAGTACAAGATCAGGTTTAAATGATTCCTGCATTTTATTTTTGTTAAATAAAAACAATGTACATATATTCAGGGCAACACACACAAAATGCTGTAGGAACTCAACAGCCAGGCAGCATCTATGGAGATGAATAAACAATTAACATTTTGGGCTAAGACCCTTCATCAGGACAACAAAGGAAGGGGAAGAAATGTGAATAAGAAGGTGGGAGGATGGAGTACAAGCTGGAAGGTGACTGCAAAAAACAGGATTTCCATTAAAATGGCTAACCATTTTAATTCTAATCCCCTCTCCCATTCCGATATGTTCATGGCCTCCTTACTTCCATGATGAGGCAACCCTCAGGGTGGAGAAGCAACGCTTCATATTCTGTCTGGGTACCCTCCAACCTGATAGCATGAATGTTGACTCATCTCATTTCTGGTAATTCCTTCCCTCCCCCCCCCCCCCCTTTTCCCATTCCCAATTCTGGCTTCCTTCTTAGCCCTTCTCTTCTCCCTTGTCTATCATCACCTCCCTCTGGTGCCTCTCCTTCTACTCCTCTCCTATCAGATTCCTCTGTCAGCCCTTCACTTTTTACTGCCTATCACCCTCGAGCTTCTCACCTAATCCCACCCATCCACCTTCCCCCACTTGGTTTCACCTATCACCTGCAATCTTCTACTGCTTCCCTTCCCCACTCTTTCATATCCTTTCCAGCCCCGATGAGCAGTCTCAGCCCAAAACGTCAACTGCTTATTTCTAGCAATGTACACAAAATGCTGAAGGAACTCAGTGGGCCAGGCAACATTGATAGAAAAATGTACAGTTGATGTTTCGAGCCAAAACGTTGGGCCCTTCAGTCCTGTCGAAGAGTCTGGGCTGAAACGTCGACTGTACTCTTTTCCATAGATGCTTCCTGACTTGCTGAAGGGACTCAGCATTTTATGAGTGTTGCACTGGATTTCCAGCATCTGCAATATCTTATGTTTATTTACATACATTCATTTGTTTGCAGAAAGCTACTTAAATTTTGTCTTCAAGACTCCAGTTATGTTTTCTCCTCTGAAATATCCCATGATAAGATTATGTCAGGCTGTTGCTTATTCATCATAACTCAGCATTCACTGCCATCACCCTTTCAGTACTAAGCAATATGCTTCAAAACTTGGGCCACTTTATGGCACTCTACAGCTTGATCCTTGACTTCCTCATTGGCAGACCACAACCAGTACGAATCAGAAATAACATCTCCTTTTCCTGACAGTCTGCAATGGTACACACCAAGGATGCATGCTTAGCCTCTACTCTGTCTACATCCATGACTGTGTGGCAAACACCATCTATAAATTCTCATTGACCCACAATCTCATATGGTGACAAGGAGGCTTACAGGAGTGACATTGTGTAGCTATTGGAGTGCTGACACAACAACAACCTTACACTCATCATCAGTACGACCAAGGAATTGATTGTGGACTTCAGGAAGGGGAAGTTGAGGGAATGTACACACCAGTCTTTATAGAGTGATCAGCAGTGGAAAGGGTGAGCACTTTCAAGTTCCTGGGTGTCAGCATCTAAGCTGAGCCAAACCTATTGATGCAGTTATGAAGAAGGCACATTAACAACTTTATTTCATTTGGAGTTTGAAGTGATTTGGTATGTCATGAAATACTAGCAAATTCAGAGTATTCTAACTGGTTGCATCACCATCTTGTATGGAGTTGTCACTATACAGGATCAGAAAAAACTGCAAAGGGTTGTAATCTCAGCCAGCTCCAGTATGGGCACTAGCCTCCCCACCATCAAGGACAACTTCAAAAGGTGATGGCTCAAAAAGGCAGCATCCATCATTAAGGACCTTCACCACCCAAAATTTTGGCAAGTCATTTCATTCAGCTGTACCCTGCTACCTACCTACAGTCAGCGCCTAAACAGCAAGCTCCAGAAATCAAGACAACCAAGGGGTGGTCCTGGGATGCCAAGAAACGATGTGTTCAAGAAGGCATCTGAAGATCTGAATTAATACACTAGGATCATTAGACTTTATTAAGACAGCTATGAGTGTGTCCCCACTATGAGTCCCCACTATGTCCCCAGCTATGAGTGTGTCCCCACAAAATCATTCAGGGTTTTCCCCATTCAGAAGCCCTGGATGAACAGTGAAATCTGGATCCAGCTCAGAGCCAGATCAGAAGCATTCAAGTCTGGAGATCAAGAATACTACAAGAGGTACAGACATGATCTCTGGAAAGCCATCTTGTGGGCAAAGTGGAGGTTCTGGACTAGACTGGAATCAATGAGGGATGCTTGACAGCTATGGTAGGGTTTGAATGCCATAACCTCCTACAAAGCTAAATCTTATGACATAGGGGAGGGCTTTGCTTCCAGATAAGCTCAATACCTTTAGTGCTTGCTTTGACCATCAGAACAGGTGGAAATATTTCACATCTTGGTGTCAGTATCTGAAGATGACCATGGGCTACCTTCAAGAGAGTGAATCCAAGGAAAGCAACTGGTCCAGACAGAGTACCTGGCCAAGTACTGAAGACTTATGCCAACCAACTGGATGGTGTATTCATGGATATTTTCAACCTCTTGTTCTGGCATTGTGTTGTACCCACCTGCTTCAAGCCGGCTTCAGTTGTATGAGTGCCAAAGAAGAGCAGTTGGTAACTTGTCTAAATGACTATCGCCCAGTGGCATAGTAATGAAGTGATTTGAGAGGTTAGTGTTGAAGTATATCAGCTCCTGTCTGAATGGTCACTTGGATCCATTCCAGTTCTCCTACCGAAGCAAGAGGTCTACAGCAGATGCTATCTTGTTGGCTCTTCAGACAACCCTGGAACATCTGGACAGCCAAGATGCATACATCTAGATGGATTACAGCTTGGCATTTAACACTGCATCCCCTCAAAACTAATAAGTTTTATTCCAAAACCCCCTTGTGCAATTGCTCACTTGTAGACCCCACTCAGTTCAGATTGGCTAAAGCATCTCCTCCACAATCTCCATCAGCACAGGAGCACCCCAAGGTATATATTTAGCACTCAACTCTACTTGCTTTACACCTATGATTGTGTGGCTGAGTATAGCTCCAAAACCATATACAGTGCCTCTAAAAGGTATTTCTCCCCCCTCCCCCTGGAAGTTTTCATGTTTTATTCTTTTGCAACATTGTTGATCAGTGTCAAAAAAGCCAAATTAAATCCACTGTGATTCAAAAAAAGATTATTTCGTGTCAAAGTGAAAACAGTTCTCTACAAAGTGATGTAAATTAATTGCAAATATAAAACACAAAATAATTGATTGTTTAACTATTCGGCCCCCTTTAATATGTTACACCAAATCATCACTGGTGCAGCCAATTGGTTTTAGAAATCACATAATTAGTTTAATGGAGTCAGTGATAAACCTGATTTTGATTCTGATTAAAAAGAAAAGGACCTATTACTCATCCCTGAAAACAGCACCAGTTGCATTTTATCTCGTTGACTTACTATTCATTTATCTTCATTTTTTGTTTCCTGCTTCTTAACTTGCTACTGAGATCAATAGTTACCTCCAATTTAATACCTTACTTCTGTTGCTTTTGTGCAACTTTGCCATATACTTCCCATCTTTGAGTTGATCCTTTATCTACCTTTTCAAAAAATACATGCTTATTAAGCATGACTTACCTTTACAAATGTGAGCTGGTCAGAGGCATTCAGCAATAATTGTTTAATTTGATTCAAGCAATGGATTTTTGAAGTCTCTTCATAATTGATTTCAGACCATTTGGCATATAATTGTTATTGTTTCCTTACGATGAAGTGATATTTACTGTTTTTAAATCCAGATTATTTCTGAATTGAGAGTTTTGGGAAAGCTGACAGGTGGAGGAGGGGAAAGAATGATTCCAAGAGTTATGAAAAATGTATAATTTTCACTTTTTTTAAAATACCCTGAGGCAGAAAGCAGGGATTTCTGCAATTTGTCTGTATTTTTCCTTTAACATTTGTGACTAACCTTGAACATAACATTACCTCTGCTTGACACTTTTTTAAAAAAAAATTTCCTGGATATCAGTAGCTCTCTAGCATATTCCAGGTTCAGATTTATTTGTAGTGTTGGTACTTTTAGAAAGATTAAGGTGATGACATTTTGACAGTCTAAGCTACCCATTAAGTAAGCTATCAGTAAAAATGCCATTGGTTCTTATCCCTAGCATTGGAATCTTTGGATCTGTAAATGAGTTTATCATCCACAGAGTAGGAAATTTGGTTATTTTTAAATAATATCACCAAATATTGTTTATATATCAAATGTATAAATCAATGAATTTCACCTGGTCTTGAATTATCTCTTTAAATTTTCCTCAGAACTTTGACATGTTCATCAGCCATTACAGTAATGTCAGCACTCCTCCCTGTGTCCACGTATACAGACTGACAGGCCCGGAAGAAGACCACCTGCACAAAGAGCCAGAATTCTGTGCCAGTATGATGGAAGCTTCAGGTAAGTGCCCAGAAGGAAATGTCTTTGCATTGCAGTAGATATTGTCAGGCTTTTAATATCATTGGTCACTATGTAACTTATTTTTGTAATGGCATAGTTGATTACAAAAAGAAGATCATACAAAGCAGTTCCCCAGAGTCAGTCAGGTTGATGATGCTGTGGGAGACAATGGCCAAGTGTTTCTTAGTGGAGTCCTGTTTGAAGGGTAAGAGGTGTCTGAGAGTTGGCAGGTAGAGGTCAGTCCACCAAGACTACGGCAGCATCTCCCTGATCTCTGGGTTTGATGGTGAGGTTGGGATTGGTACGGACGGAGAAGAGAAGAGAGCAGAGCATTTGGAAAGTGAGGTTGGAATTGGAGAGAGGAGGGTCTAAGTCTGGATGGTTGGCATGAACATTGATTTCTCGAACTTCCGGTAATGCCCCACTCCCCACCATCACCATTTCCCATCTCCTTTTTCCTCTCTCTCCTTATCTCCTCACCTCTCTGGTGCTCTTCCTCCCTTTTCTTCCTTCCATGGCCTTCTGTCCTCATCTATCAGACTCCCCCATTCTCCAGCTCTGTATCTCTTCCACCAATCAACCCCAGCTCTTTATTTCATCCCTTCCCCTTCAGGTTTCGCCTAACACCTTGTGTTTCTCTCTCCCCTCCCAACACTTTTTAAGTCTAATCCTCAGCTTTTTCTCTGCAGTCCTGACGAAGGGCCTCGGCCCGAAACATCGACTGTACTTTTTTCCGTAGATGCTGCCTGGCCTGCTGAGATCCTCCAGCGTTTTGTGTGTATCTACAAACCTAAAATCTGCTCTTTTCTACTTAACATACTAATGTTGAAGACAAAAATAAACATCTAAAACAACATTTATATAAAATAATCTAAGACTTTTGCATAGTACTGTGTAACGTAAAAAGCTGTCCCAATACTGACCCCTGCGAAGCACCACTTGTCTTCAGCAGCCAACCAGGCTAGGCCACCTTTATTTCAACACTTTGCCTTCTGTCATTCAGCCAATCTTCAATCCATGCTAGCATCTTTCCTGTAATACCATGGACTTTTACCTTGTTAAGCAGCCTTATGTGCGCTACTTTGTCAAAGGCCTGACGATCCTAGTAAATAACATCTACCACCCTGCCTAATATTTCTTCAAAGAATTCCAACAAATTTGTCAGGCAAGATTTCCCCTTAAGGAAACCATGCTGACTGTGGTCTACCATTTTCATGATCTCCAAGTACCCTGAAACCTCATCCTTAATAATCAGTTCCTACATCTTTCCAACCACTGAAGTTAGGCTAACTGGCCTATAATTTCCTTTCTTCTTCCTCTCTCCCTTTTTAAAGAGGGGAGTGACATTTGCAATTTCCCAGTTCTCCAGAACTTTTTCAGAATCTAGTGATTCTTGAAAGATCAATACTAATGCTTACACAGTCTCTTAATCTACCTCTTCAGAACCATAAGGTGTAGTCCATCTGGTCCAGGTAACTTATTGACCTGAGATCTTTCAGCTTCCCAAGCACTTCCTCCTTGCAACTGCACTCACTTCTGCCCCGACAGCTGAATTACTGGCATAATGACACTGTCTGCCACAGCAAAGATTGATGCAAAGTACTTAAGTTAGTCTACCATTTCTTTGTCTCCCATTCCAGCAGTCCAATATTCACTCTCATCTCCTTTTTACTCTTTATACCATAAGTCTGAAAATTTTGGTGTCCCTATTTGATTTCTTTGTTTAGTTGACCTTTGTATTTCACTTTTTCTCCCCTTTTTTTGGTTGTGTTCTGTTGGTTTTTTAAAAGCTTCCCAATCCTCAAACTTCCTACTAATATTTGCTATATTATATTCCCATCTCTTTTGCTTTTATGTTGTCTTTAACTCCCCTTGTCACCCACAGTTGCTTTGTCCTCCCTTTAGAATGCTTCATCTTTGGAATGTATCTGTCCTGCACCTTCCAAATTACCCCAGAAACTCGAGCCATTTCTATTCTGCCAACATCTAGTGTCCCCTTCGAATCAACTTTGGTTAGCCCCTCTCCCATGCCTCGACTTCCCATTACCCCGTTGTAATACTGATACATGTGACTTCAGATTCTCCCTCTCAAACTGCAGAGTGAATTCTGTCATATTATTATCACTGTCTCCTTAAGGTTCCTATACCTTCAGCTCCCTATTCAAATCTGGTTCATTATACAGCACCCAATCCAGAATTGCCTTTTCCCTGGAGGGCTCAACCACAAACATTCTACAAATTTCCTCTCGTGATTCAGCACCAACTTGATTTTGTTGATCAACCTGCATATTGAAGTCCCCAATGTTTATTGTAACATTGTCCTTATTTACATGCCTTTCATCTCCTTTTGAAATTTATATCCCACATTTTGACTACTGTTTGGAGGCCTGTATATAACTCCCATGAAGGTCTTTTTACCCTTACAATTCCTTAACTCTACCCACAAGTATTCTATATCTTCCAATCCTTTGTCCCCACTTTCAAAGGATTTAATTCCATTTTTTCCAATAGAGCCATTCCAACCCCTCTGCCTACCTGCCTGTCCTTTCGATACAAGGTGCCATCCTTCGATGGATTTAATTCAATTTTTTACCAATAGAGCCACTCCATCTCCTCTGCCTACCTTCCTGTCCTCTGGATACAAGGTAAATCCTTCAATGTTAAGTCCCCAGTTATGATCTGTTTTCAACCACATCTCCATAATGTCCTACCTGCCAATCTCTAACTCTAATTTTTAAGTATGGAGACTAAAAACATACCTAAAATAAAATCCACATAGTACAATGATTCCAAGAAACTTCTGATGGAAATGTTTCATATTTTTTTTAAATTGTTGACTTTAATTGATTCCTTGCTGAAATGAAGATATACAAGCATTTCCAGAATTTTTTTGACATAAGTTTATGCATGCTCCTGAAAAAGCAAACTCTAAAAACCTCTATGGCCATCCAAGTCCTAGACTTAATGGGTAGATTCAACGGTCAACAGGTAACTTGGGCTGCTTTCCTCCATCCTCTCCACCAAACTTTACTTAGTGAAGATTACGCCTTGTATTTTGTGTGTGTTGTTTGGATTTCCAGCATCCACAGATTTTCTTCGTGATTACATTTGCAAACATCCATTTTCCAAAAAATTAAATGTTACAAAGAAATGTTTGTACTTTGTTAAAGAAAGTCTAATAGATCAAAAATATGTAATAGACCAACTAAAACTCATCACCTTATTGGTATTTAGCCCGGTGCAAGATTAAACAAAGATAAGAAACCGCTAATGATCAATGACATAATGAGTTGAATGAGCGAAACTGGTTAACTGAAACAGATACAGGTGTAGAAGAAATCAAAGTGGGAGATGGACAACCAAATTAAAAGGTGAGGTGTGGCAGATGTGACAGTTTCATCTACAAATCGTCAATTCTTAGACCAAGACAAGAGAGAGCATAGCAACAAGACTCAAGGTGGTTATCCTACATCAGCAAAGTCTCTACCAAGAAGAAATTTCACGGTAGACAAGAGTTTCAAAAATTGTGTCTAAGCTCTTCTGAAGAAGCACAAAGAAATGGAAAATTTGTGGAGCAGAAACGCAGTGGTTATCCACAGAAACTGAGTGCAGCAAATGAGAGATACATCAAACTGATGTCCTTTTAAATTGGAAGAAGTCCAGCATTGCTATCAGCTCTGAACTCATAGAACAACTAGAACCCAAGTATACCCCTCTATAGTCTGGAGAAGTTTTGTCAGAGGTGGTCTTCATGGAAGAGCTTCTGTCAAAAAGCCATTTCTTCAATGTGGAAACAAAGCCAAGAGACTCACCTATGCAAAAACACAAGGACTGGGGTGCTGAATAATGGCAGCAAGTGCCCTGGACTGCTGAGTCAAAATTTGAAAATTTTGGCTCGAGCAGGAGGCAGCCAATCGTGAAGCATGGTGGAGATTCCCTGTAGGTTTGGAGCTGCACTTCTGCAAAAAGAGTTGGTGATCTGTGAAGAATTAATGGAATCTTCAATGCGGAGAAGTACAAGCAGATTCTCAACTATTGTGCAATACCATCAGGGAGGCATATCATTGGTTCTAACTTCATTCTAGAGCAGGTTAGTGACCCCCAAACACGTGGCCTCCACAGAGCCATAATCTCAACATCTTCAAGGCTGTCTAGGATTACCTAGAGCGAAAGTAGCATTTGACACAGCCAAAGTCTATTTTCTAAATGGGGAAACAATTCAAAAATCAGAGGTACAAATGGACTTGGGAGCCCTCTTGTAGGATTCTTTAAAAGCTAACTTGCAGCTTGAGTCTAGTAGGGAAGAAAGATGCAATGTTTGCATTCATTTTGAGAGGATTAGAATATAAGAGCAAAGGACTGATGCTGAGGCTTTATAAGGCATTGGTCAGGTTGTATTTGGAACATTGTGAGCAGTTTTGGGCCTCTTAGAAAAGAAGTGCTGGCATTGGAGAGGGTCCAGGGAGGTTCACAAAAATGATTGTGAGAATGAAAGGGTTAGCATATGCAGAGCATTTGATGGCTTTGGGCCAATACTTACTGGAATTTAGAAGAAAGGGAGAGGAATTTCATTGACACCTATCGAATATTGAAAGGCCTGTACAGACTGGATGTGGCAAGGATGTTTCCTATTCTTGCTAATGTAAAAAAGACTGAGCTTGCCTAATATCCTTCCATTGGTGAAAAATGAATGGTGTAGATGTTTCTTTTAATTAACTGTATGAGAAGTTTCTTATCCTGCAAAACAAATTTCAGTGGCAGAACCCTTTGAATTAAGCACTTCATTATTTCGTCAAATAAGAAGTAAACATTATTTACTAATTCTACCATTTAGCTTTGTTTACGGTGAATACAAGTATGTATAATGTAAAATCTTTATTTTGTGATATAAGCACTGAAAAATCTTCTGATGTGTGAATTGATGCTACTCAAGATAATAACTTCCCAAGAGATGTAAATTAGATCATGTTGAAAATTTGTGGATGAATGGTTAATCTACAGCTAACGTACTATCAGATCAAAAGTGCATAGCCAGCTGCTGTGACCACATATCTTTGAAGATATGAGATTCTGCAAAATTTCAACACTCGGTGAACAGCTGAAAAGTTCAGTGACGTGAGGCAAGTAATTCCTGGGTTCTCAGTGCAGTCAGCTTGACGTCTTGCAAATCAACAGCTTTGCTCTTTGTAATAACAGATGTATGACTGAAGTTGAAATTATGTAGTATCTGTTGTCTGGGTTATGGGTAGTATCTAGGTGTCCTTAAGGTCCTGGTCATTTTTGTCTATTTTTACTGCTAGATTTGTTTATCAGCTTGAAGTTAAATGAAGTACAGGTTGGAGCAGAATAATCTGAAGTTAGTCTAATTTAGTACAGATAACAATAAGTTGTATTTTTTTTCCTGTTGCAATTTAATATCACAGAAGAAATCTTTGAAATGAAATGGGCATGATAATGTCATTCTGGTGTCCATCTTGGCAATGGTAGCATAGTGGTTAACGTGAAGCTATTACAGCTTGGGGTTTCAGAGTTCAAATCCAGCAACCACTGTAAGGAGTTTTGTACATCCTCCCCGTAGAATTGTGGATCCTCCTCCTTCCCCCCCCCCCACCCCCCAAAAGAGATACAGGGTAGCAGTTAATTGGTCATTGTATATTGTCCTATGATTGGGTTAGTGTTAAATCGGGGTTGGCAGGGATTGCTGGGCTTGCAGCTGAAAGGACCAGGCCTATTCAGCACTATATCTCCAAATAAACTCAAAATAAAATAAAATTGTGGTAGTGTTGAGGGAAGAGAACTTCAGTTTTAATACACACTTTTCCCTAATGCAACTGCAAATGAGAGAGACAGCAATGCTATAGTACAGGTCAGTTACCTAGAGTGGAGTGTGAGTGGTGAATTGAAAAGGTACGTGATAGTTTGTTGTAACAGTGTGATGAGGGGAGTTGATACAATTCCTGCAAGCTGGGTTGCTGGAAAATAAGTTCAAGGACATCAACGCATTGCTGGTGAAAACATTGGAGGATCCATTTATGACAGTCCACATAGATACCACTGGTTTGACTAGACCAGGGAATATGCTTTACTGGTAGCAGAAGTGTTGGGGCTCCTTAAACATTAAGGTGCTAAGAGCTGAGGGCCAGGTGGAACCTCTCACATGATACTGTGGGAGGCGAGGGCAGAGCTGCTGAGATCTTCTATTCTCATCATATACCATCCAAGGATATGTATGCAAATAGTTTGAATGAAAAGATAGGTGGGCTAATTGTTAAATTTGCAGATGACAAAAATTTAGGAAAATTGTGGATATTATCAAAGTATACAGTAGTTGGAAATATAGGCAGAGAAATGGCGGATGGAGTTTAATTGAATATGACTGTGATGTGTTGCATTTTGGGAGGAACAAAAGAGGGAAGCATACAGTAAATGACAGGACCATCAGGAGCATTGAAGAACAGAGATCTTGGGAGTGCATCCATCATTCTCTGAAAGAGGCCATGCATTGATAAGCAGGTAAAGGAGGTATACAGCAAGCTTACCTTCATCAGTTGGGCACTGAATATAAAATTCTGCAAATTATGCTGCAGCTGCATAAATTTTAGTTGCACAGCTTTCTGCAGATGCTGGAAAACCTAGAGCAACACACACAAAATGCTGGAGGAACTCTTGCATTCCATCTGCCACAAAAGGCAGGATTCCTGGTAGCCACCCATTTTATTTCAACTTCCCATCTCACTCTGTCATGTCAGTCCATGGCCTCTTCTACAGTCATGCTGAGGCCTCTCTCAGTTTGTCGGAGCAACAACTCATTCCAATCTGGGTAGACCAGATTGACAGCACAAATTTTGATTTCTCTAATTTACAATAATTTCTTCCCCCTCCCTTACTCTCTTTGTACATCCCCCATTCTGCTTTCTGTCTTACTCCTCTGTTCTCAACTATCCATCACCTTTCTCTAGTGCCCCTCCTCCCCTTTCACCCATGGTCCACTGTCCTCTCCTTTCAAATTCCTTCTTCAGCCCTTTACCTCTTCCATCTATCACCTCCCACCTTCTCACTTCACCCCTCTCTCTCACCCACCTACCGTTCCCTTTTGCATGGCTTCACCTATCGCCTTTTAGCTTGTACTACTTCACTTCCCCACACCTCCTTATTCTGGCTTCTTCCCCCTCCCTTTCCAGTCCTGATGAGGGGCTCAGTACAAAACGTCAACTGTTTTTTCTCACTCTGTACAGGCCACCTGAACAGCTAAAATTTAGGTAGGCTATATTTGAAACACTGTACAGTTCTGTTTGCACACAACAGGAAAAGTGTTGATGCTCTGGAGAAGGTGCAGTAGAGATCACCAGAATGTTGCTTGGTTTGGAGGATTGTTTCCTCTGGAGTGTCAGAGGCTGAAGGGCAATCTGGTTGAAGTATAGAAAATTATTAGAGGCAAGGACAGGATAAATGGTCAGGGTTTTCTTCCCAGGATGGAATTGTCATATTAGGGAGTATTAATTTGAGATGCAAGGTGGATAGGGTAGTTTTAAAGAGATTTGCAGTTCAAGCTTTTCTCAAAGTAGCAGAAAAATGTATTTAGGGTTAATTGTAAAGTGCCCAAGTGTTCTGACAGTTCAAAATACAAAATTAAGCTGCAAAGGGGATTTGGTGAGATGCTTGAATGTGGCAGATGGAGAGCAAAATGAACTGACTGGAATTATATAGCACTTGGACACACTGGGTTCAAGCCAATTGCAAAGTGTCCATCTATACAGAAATCCTCCATTCCTATTTTTCTTCCTTCAATCTTATCAACTCTCCTCAGATTGCCCTGTTATGGAGGTGATTAACTCATCACTCCCTAACAGGGAAGTCTGTAATGGCCAATTAATCTGATTTGCTTATCATCCGGATGTGGGAGGAAATGCCCAGGGGAAGCCCCCATGGTCACAGGAAGTGCATGCAAATCCACATGATGGCACATGAGATCAGGACTAGTCCTGGGTCACTGAAACACTGATGTGGTATATGTGCCAGCTCCTAATCATTGTGTGACAGAAATACCTGCCATGAAAATTTTAAAACGGCAGGTGCTGGAAATTTGCAACAATAAAGAAGAAAATGGTGGAACAGAAGCATGTTTGGAGCAGTAAACATTTGTCAAGATCTGATTCTGTGAAAACTGTTCCTCTGCCCACAAATGCTGCCTGACATTTTCTGTTCTATATCAGTGCCCTCAATAGTCTTCAGTCAATAACTACTTTCTCCTGTAGTCACCATACATCTTTGAGAACTGGTCCAGCCCCCTGCAATGGGAGCAACAGAGGCTTTGTGTCTCCTGCCCTGACTCTTCATGCCTTCACCCCTGTCCTTCCCTAACATTCTCTTACAACAAACACATGCAGAAGTACACCAACAGATGAAAGGCACTGGCCTCTAATAACCACCACAAAGTAAAGCAAATATACTCAGGACTCAGAGGCTGAAGAAAAATATCAAGGTCATTTTCATAAAGCAGAAGTTTTCTAGTGAGGTTATTCAACTAGATTGTAAGAATGGAAGCATTTTTATATCTTTTAATTTGCAAATGACAATGAAATATTTTGCTGAGATTTAGCCATGTAAGTAAATCAAGGCCAGATAGGTACTCAGTTAGAAAGGCATACTGTGCATATTGCAAGGAGCTTGATACAAGACTACAAATGTTGTCACAGTCATGCATGGCTTTGTTGCAGCCACGTCTAGAGTACTGTGTATTGTTTTGATCCCTATCGTAAGAAAGATGTACTTGGAAGCAATGCAGTGAAAATTCATGCGACTTATTCCTGAAATGAGTAGGCAAGTCCCATGAAGAAATATTGAGTAAGATGGATAATATTCTCATTCAGAATAATGAGAGGTAGTCTGATTGAAACATAATACTCTGAAGGTGCTTGACAATGTGGAAGCTTAGTTCTTACCAAGGGAAACAAAGGCACTGGTACTTCCCGAGGGTTATTCTGAGACTAATTTAAGGAGGCATTTCTTCAAAGATTTTTGTGTCTGGAGTGACTGAGTGAGCATACTTAAGACTGGAATTAGCAGATATGTAGAAACTGAAAAAATCACTGGGAATTGGGCAAAATAAGTGGAATTGAGATTTAAATTTGGCCACAATCTTGTTCAATGTTTAAATGGCTTAAGGGGATATGTGGGCTCCTTCTCTCACTTGTTCATGCAATGTGATGTTTCACTCCGGAATAAGTTTCTGGATCCTTCAGAGCTGATTCTGTGTAGACATTGGATTTATTTGACTTCCACAGTATGTATTTCTGAGATACATCAATGTCTAATAATTAAAAATAAAGAACCTAGCAGTTATTTACCAGATTAAAAGTCTTAATTCTTCCATACCTAACATATGACAATTCAGCAAAGATAGGTTTGGAATAGTGTCTAGTAGTTGTTTAGTGGAACATCAATTGCAATTCCTGTGATTGGAGGGAATTTTGACTAGGCATTGAACAATGAGGATACCAGTGATGTTGGTATCTAAAACCATATAAAACTGTGATCACCTGGCTTGTAATCCTGTTTCTTGTTTGAACTTCTCTCTCTTATTTTGTAAAGGTTGCCCCCCTGATTATGTGCCACCTGAAATTTTCAGCTTCCATAGTAAATCTGGATTTAAGCTGTATGGCATGCTTTATAAACCTCACAACCTGCAGCCAGCCCACAAGCACCCCACGGTCCTTTTTGTTTATGGAGGACCACAGGTAAAACAATTACTAAACTATTAGTCGTAATTATAATAGCTGTTTTATTTTAGTTAAGTGGTAAACTTTAAAAAGTGTTTTTAAAATAAAAGTACAAACGTTTAAGCAAACCAAAGAAAGATGTTGTTGAAATCAATTTCAGAAATGGTACATTTTTCTTTTAATTTATTTTGCTGGCACAGTTGGTATTTATTAGACATTCCTTATTTTTCTTGAATGTGTGTTGGGATATTCTCTTGAACATGTCAGACTCCCATGTTGTTAGATAGGATGTTCCAGGATTTTGAAGGAACTGATCTGTTTATCCAGGTTTGATAGATGATTTGTGATTCATTTCTGATTCATTCCAGAAGAATGGGTTCTCAGATTATTTATGTATGAATGTGCGGTGACCAAGTTCCTTGGTGACTTCCTCAGAATTGAGACAAAAGGGACAAATTTGATGGTTGTTTCAAAGAACACAGAATAGGCTGAATGATTTTCTGTATTGTGTCAATCTCTAAGTTTGATTTTAACTGTGCTGTACAATTTGCACCCGTGGATTAGTTCAGACTTTCCATGAATTATATTTTCCATAATGAATCCTTGTGCAGTTTGCACTGTGAGTGCTTGATTCAGTGACAGTATTTTGTCTCGGAATACAACAGCTAAGACCAGTCATTCAATTTTCACATTGGGTCTGGGAGTCTTTTATGACATCTGCAACAATAGCTTGGCTTTGACTGCATAATGTTATAGACAAGTGATATGACTTCTGACAGTTCTTATCATAAATGATGAACTGCTCCCATGGTGCCTCTGGGATTTATACACCTTTTGAGGTAGTCCATTAATGTGCTTGCATTCTTCTATTTCCATTAGTTTTCTGGGCAGGTGGATAATGGTGAGAGTAGTTGGTCAAACTGCTCTTGGGCAGTTTCCATTCTATCTCCGTGACAAGTTTACTGTTTGTCTTTTCCATCTCAACTGTGCTTCACAACCCAACCTTTCTCCACCACTTCACACAGTGCACATAATGAATTTTACCCTGACAACACATCTATTTCACCAGCTTTGTGGTGTACGCACGCTTTGATATGAATTTGTATATCATTGTGATTCTGGAAAAAAATTTTAAAGTTTTATGCTTGCAAGTCTTCTGCCTTTTTGGAGGTGATTTTTTAAAAAATCCGTACTGTAGGTCCAATTTACAGTCTACATTTATCGTTTGATGTCATTGGTCAAAGTGCACAAAATTTTCTCTGCTATTAATATTTAATATGCTATTGATAAAACAATTCACATAGGGATTTAATCAAAATCCATGAAATGATGTGTTGGGTTAACAAAATCCTGCATGTCTATAAAAGATGCCAATTATTATAGCTTGTCCAATGTGACGATTCCTATTCTCTAACACACCCTTCTTCCATCTTCCTTTCGCTAAAATAGCAAATGCATTTATTAAAGGTTTGGAAAGATCTGAGATCTACAATGGAGGTTTATCAAATCATCTCAGTGGAAGTTTAATAATTCTTAGCATAAAAGGAGCATGGTTGCAGTGACAATGTTTGTTTAGTTTGTTAAATTAGCTATAAGTGCGATTTCACCCAGTGAGATATTTTTATCTCTGTATTGCATTATTTCTACGCTAGCTGTTTGTTCTACTGGATCAAACATCTCATCCAGACACTATTTTCCATTCCTGAAGTAATCCACGAAAACTTGTGCATTGGTGCAGTATTATTGATAGTCTTCAGGAACATACAGCACACAACAGGCCTTATGGCCCATAATATTATGGCAATCCCCTTAACCTACTCCAAGATCAGTCCTACCCCTCCTTCCTACATAGCCCTCATCTTGTTACATGCACATGCAGTTCAACTCTGAGTGATTATGCAAAAAGTTTGATAGGAGATGTTATTCAAACTTTCTGCATAATCACTCAGAGTTGACCTGCATGTGCATATAACGAGAGCTGTATAACTCATTCCCTTCTACCCTAGGCCATGAACTTATCAATCACCCCTGCTATGGACTCTTTCTGAAAGTCCAAGATCCGTATGCTCCACGACCGCTGGACTAAGTGTGTAAATGTAGGAGGGGACCACGTTGAAAAATAAATGTGCTAGTTTTTCTGAAATTGACTCCTTATATCTTAGGCCACAATCATCCCCCTCTTATTCTGCTTTCAAGTTTGAACTTCCAAAGTGCATCACTTCATATTTTTCCAGATTTCCACTGCACTGCCTTCATCGATATACTTTGTCACCTCCTCAAAGAATTAATTCTGGCTTATGAGATAAGACCCGCCCTCTTCCTTCCCCCCACCAACTCTGAAAAAGCCCTAATCAGACTATGTTTCTCCAAATGCTTGTATATATCTGTAAGAATCTTGTAGGGACTCCTTAATTTCATTCCATAGATTTCGCCCAAACTGTTGATAGGGTTAAGTTTGCCATGTATGTTACATGTTATGTTATACATTATTACATTTTGGAGGTAGGGTTTATTCTTATAATACAATGATGGCATTTGTTTCCTGTTGGAATAAAATATGTCAGAAGTAATTACACATGTAGATTTTTGTCAACACTTCGACAATCTTCCCAATAGTTTTCCCACCCCTGACATAAGACTTACTGGTCTATGATTCCCAGGGTATTCCCTATTATCTTTCCTGAGCAAAGAAATAACATTTGTTACCCTCCAATCTCTGGCACAACTCTTATGGTAGTGAGAACACAAAGATCATCGCTGAAGATGCAGCAATCTCCTTCCTTGCTTCCCATAGTATAGCCTTGTGTGTATCCCTTCTGGCTCTGGGGACTTTATTTATCCTAATGTTTTCAAAACATCCAGCATCTCTTTCTTAATATGGACATGTTGTAGCATATCAACCTATTCTATAATGACATCACATTCATCAAGATCCCCCTCTGTAGTGCAGAACTCACAGCCAGCCTTAATCCACAAGTACCTATTAAGTTACCATTGTATTAGTGTGTGTTATGCATTCAACAATGGAACTGTTGGTGGAGATCTTTAGTTTTGCATGCCTGATAAAATATTGACTGAAATTGTTTTCCTTGTTGTGTAGGTACAGCTGGTGAACAACTCATTTAAAGGAATAAAGTATTTGAGGCTGAATACACTGGCATCACTTGGCTATGCAGTAGTGGTGATCGATGGCAGGGGATCTTGCCAGCGTGGTCTTCTGTTCGAAGGTTCCCTCAAAAACAAAATGGTATTGTACTTTTATCTATTAATTTTAAAGTGGCATTTAATTGGGCATGTCTAGACCTACCATTTTGTTATAATTTATAGGTGGGTTTTATTTTAAAACTGTCACTCTTAAGAAGGCATTGATATTTTCACAAAGGTTAAGGTTCCCCAGACACTGCTTATTAATGCTGGGAGCTCTCTTTTGCTGAAAGTGATACTTATTTGATTTTGAAAATGATATGCACAGACATATCACAGTCTTAAAAGACGACCCACCTGTAAGTGCAACTGTAATACTCTGCCTTGCTCCATGGAATTTATTCTGCTATCTTTGGGTATTTTCTGAGATGTGATCTGCATTTTCTGGTCTGAAGTTTTTTCAGCAATTCTAAACTGCTGGCTATGACTCTCATTGCCGTAGAGAACACCCAACTTTTGTCTGATAGACTTGATAAACTGGATATATGCAAGATTTGATGAACAACAGTCACACGTCCACTATAGCAAACCTCTCCATAAGACAAAGATTTACTCCCAGTTTGGCACTAATCTGAGCACTTCTCTAAACTATTATTTGTATCAGTGTTTCTTTTTATTAAGGGTAGAATTTCTCTCTTGACTTCATATTTAGCTGGAATATGAAAAAGCTCAGTATTTTGTATCAAGTTGTCCTTCCACAGAATTAAATGTTCTCTATTCTACAAACAAATTTATCATACTGCATCCCACAGTGATTTGATTTACAGATGTGCTGATTTAAGAAGCTGGTGTCAACTCTCAGAAAGTTAAAATATTTTCGTAACAGGCAGTGAATCAGCCTAAGCAAACCCAAGATGACTATTTACAAAATCCAACTTCATTTACTGTATTTAGTCCCCACAATGTTCAGGTGCTTTAGCTTTAGAATGTACCTCAGTGCAACTGTTTTACATTTCCACATGATCCATTTCCATAATTCATTGTGTGTTTGAATTATCTCTAAAGCATTGGGCTCACGCTCCACTAATATTATACAAGTAACTTGTGGCCAAGATTCAGGTGATTTTCATTTCAGATTATAGTGGATACAAATTTTCTAGTTTATTTAATCAATTGGTATATCCAATCAAGTGGGGATATGACCTCTGTTGGCATTGCCTCTTTATGAGCATTCATCGTCAAGATCTATCGCTTCTGCTGGCAAGTAATTATGACAGCGGAATTTTATACTGGCCTTACTATGCCAAATATTAAAGTGTCTACCTATAACATTAAGCAACACACAAACTGCTGGACGAACTCAGTAGGTCAGTCAGCGTCTAGCCAAGACACATCTTCAGGACTGGAAAGGAAGTGGGAAGATGACAAAATATAAAGGTGGGGGTAGGAGAAGGAAGATAGCTAGAACGTGATAGGTGAGGCCAGGTAGGTAGGAAAGGTAAAGGGTTGGAGAGAAAGGAATCTGAAGAGAGAAGAGTGGACCATAGAAGAAAGGGAAGGAGAAGACCCAGGTGGAAGTGATAGGCAAGTGAAGCGAGATAAGGGGCCAGAGTGGAGAATAGCAGAAGAGGGGAGGGGAAGGGAATTTTTTTTCAAACTGGAAGGAGAAATCAGTATTCAGGTTGGAGGTTACCCAGAAGGAATATAATGGGTTATTCCTCCACCTCATCACAGCACAAGAGGAGGTCATGGATCAACATGTTGGAATGGGAATGGAATTGGAATAAAAATGTTTGGCCAGTGGGGAATTCCACTTTTGGCAAATGAAGCAAAAGTGCTTGAGCAAGTGGTCCCCCAATTTGTGACGGTTCTCACCAATGCAGAGGAGGCCACATCAGGAGCACCGGACACAATAGACAACCCCAGCAGATGTGTAAGTGGAGTGTTGTCTCACCTGTAAGGACTTATTGAAGCTCTGAGAGGAGGTGACTGGGCAGGTGTAGCAGACCTTCCAGGTAAGGCAACACTTCACATGCAAATCTGCTGGGATCGTCTATTGTATTCAGTGCTCCTGATGCAGCCTCCTCTACATTGGTGAGATCCGTCATAAATTGTGAGACTGCTTCGTTGAGCACCTTCTCTCTATATGCCAAAAATGTAACTTATCTGTGACCAAACATTTTAATACCCCTTCTGACATGTCGGTCCGTGGCCTCGTCTTGTGCCATGATGAGGCCACCCTCAGGGTGGAGGAGTAGAACCTTGTATTCTATCTGTGTAGTCTCCAACCTTATGGCATGAATGTCGATTTTTCCTGCTGTTAAAAGAAAGTTCCCTCCCAATCCCCTCCTCCTATTTCCCACTCTGGCCTCTTGCCTCCTCACCTGCCTTTCACCTCCCCTGGGTCACTCCACCTTCCCTTTTTCCTACAGTCCACTTTGCTCTTCTATCAGATTCGTTACTCTCCTGCCCACCTGGTTTCATCTATCACCTTCTCACTATCCTGTTTTCTCCCCCACCTCCACCCTTTATTCTTACCCTTTCCTTTCCGGTCCTGAAAACAGGTCTTGGCCCGAAACTTCGAGTGTTTTTTTTTCATTTCCATAGATGCTGCCTAGCCTGCTGAGTTCCTCCACCAGTTTGTGTGCGTTGCTTTGGATTTCCAGCATCTGCAGAATTTCTCTTGTTCATGATTTGCTACCCTATAATATTGTACTTACAGTGTAATATTCTGTGCTAATGATGCCAATGAGAGACCTAATTCTGAAAGTGACTGCTGATTTAATACCCCTTATATTGGAAGAGACAGTAGTATTTTATCCTGTAATCAGACTTGCCAGTCTAGAGTCCAGTGCACATTTTGAACTTGCCTAATTACAAAGAAAAGTCAATTAATCTATCTAGCACATCTTTCCATATAATGGCAAAATTCTTAATTCTATGAGATGAGAAATAATAGTCTGAACATCATTTTTTAAAAAATAGGAAATCATTTGCTTCTACTTGCTCAAAAAGAGATACCCAGGCTTATCCTACCTTGCGGCATTTGGTCCTTGTCTTTGCAAGTTGCAGTTCTTCAAGTACACGTCAAAATGTATTTTAAATGTTTTGAGCACTTCTACTAATTGTGCCAGTTTTTCAGTCGGTGAGTTCCAGACCCCCATTACAATCAAAGTGTGGTTTAAAAAGAAAGGTCTCTGCTTTCCTCTTTTCGTAACCTCTGAAAGGAAATAATTCTTTAGTTAATGTTTTATTCCCCAAACACTGTCAGTTTTTGAAGGTTATGACTGGTCATTCCACATGCCTGACTTAGTTTTGGAATCTTGTATTGACAGTTTTTATGACATCTACTATTGAACAGCAAGTTTAAATAATTCTGCAAAATAAATACTTAGAGAAGAGATGAACCTTGATAAATTAAACAAATTATAACTCACTTCAGTACTTCCATGTTATTGGGCCTTCAATGATTTGCTGCTACTTAATAACCCCACTAGTCTCTAATACATTTCCACCAAAGAGCCGGGACATCTATAGCATTGATAATGGTTGTGCTCTTATTCTCCGATATTGTGCTCGTAACCTCGGAATACTAACGAGTCTTCAGTCACCATTTGCTGTTCTCTTCCAATAGGGCCAGGTAGAGATTGAAGATCAGGTGGACGGATTACAGTGGGTTGCAGAGAAGTATGGCTTCATTGATCTTAACAGAGTTGCCATCCATGGTTGGTCGTATGGAGGTTTCCTCTCCCTCATGGGTTTAATACACAAGCCTAAAGTCTTCAAGGTAATGAAAACACTATCTGGACTGAATCAAATGCATAGATTCTTTTTGTGTAAACAGCATAACATCATAACTCCAGCACCAGTTGCAAAGTACATTGTTTATATTTGCTGATCTAGGTCACTGTATTCTGTCTAATTCTTTACATCACTTTTCACAAGATGCTAATTTAAACACCTTGGTAATTTTACTGTTTGGAAAGTTCTTTTGTCCTTTAAAATACAAATGAAGAAAGCCACATGTGTACACTGCTCTGAGACAATGGAGTGTTGTGGTTATTGACCAGAATGAATTTGATGATAGGCTAGACTAAAAGCAAATATTAGCCTTACAGGAAGTTGCTGTAGGCTGTGAAATATAAAACAAGCAAACTTGAATCAGTCAATAACTGTATTTCTGCAATCATGGCATTAAAGACTGACACTATGCATTGTTGCCATAATTTCCTTCACAGCAGATGGTAAAGGTATTAAAGCAGCAATCTTCAGCACTGGAGTAGTTTTCGCTACACTCATATTCATTCTTGCCAAACTCTTCTGTAACTCTTGCCAAGATACATTAATCTTCATTATCCTTGATCTACGTAGCATTTGATACACCCGATTGCTTCCTCCTTCCTTTCATCTCACATGTTATTTCAACTCTTGGTTCCATCAATAATGGTTTCTCTTCTTGCTCAAAGTCCCTCTTAATCATTTTTTTTTCTCTCTTATTTGCCTACTAAACACCATCTGCTGACTACACTGGGTAACATTAGCTAATTTTTAGACTACTGACACCTAGTAACTCTATTTACAAAATGTCCACCTTTGTAATTCTACTGCATGCCATTATCATTGAGCCAACATTTTCTGCAACGGGATAGTGGAGTCAGTCATTAGCTTGCATTGCTGTTGGATGAATTTTTTTTTAAATTGCTGATGCTGAAGTTCTGAAATAACAAAAACAGCTGTGAGGTGAGGACAGTTATGCAAAACCTGACAACTGTGTTGAATGCTAAATGTGCTAATGACGAAAGACAAATGAAGCCAACCAAGCTCATCATGGTCAAGCCCACTTACGTCTTAACTTGTTCTCATGCCCAAAATGTATTAACTTTCCTATTTTTTCAATCTAAAATCATTTTAAGAGTTCTCACAACTGTACACATCGTTCATTTATGCATTTAACCACTCTGCTTCTGGGTTTTTTCTTCCCTTTGTTCCTATCAAGTACTCCTGCTTGAATTTATGACTCTCTCCCTATAAGGTGTACAGATTTCAATAAAATCATATTTAATGAGATATTTAAAAGAACATGTGATAAATGGTACAAATTTCAAAGTGGTGCAACAGGAATTAAACGTTTTTGCTTAAAATTAGGAATGTGGAAAATAGGTTAACAAATCATTTAATGCGGTGTCTTGGATACTGGAGGTCAGGTAGAGTACAAAAGCCAGAGCACTAAAACAAAATAAAGTTTTAAGTATTAGTTTGATTATAACTGGATTTTTATTCTGGTCTGAACACCTCACTTTAGGAAGGACGCACGGGTTTTCTGTACAAAATGTACTGGAGCAGTTCCAATCTGAAAGAGTATCATACAAAAAAATCAAACTGAAGTAAAGCACTAAAGTACTCCACTTTTAAGCAGTATTGGAAAGGGATTTGATGGGGCAAATAAAAGCATGGTAATTTTTTCAGCATAACGATAAAACAATTTCCAATGTCGAAAGACAATAACAGGAATATATAGGGGAAAGAGCAAAAGGACTAGATGCAATGTGAATTTTTTTTTAAAAAGCAGATGATTTTTAATGGAAATGATTGATGGATATCAGGGGTATTACACCTCATAATGATGCGTTACCCAGATGTCATAGTGTACCTTAATACCTTGTAGATTGCCATAGCTGGTGCCCCAGTCACAGTCTGGATGGCCTACGACACTGGTTACACAGAGCGTTACATGGACATCCCAGAAAATAATCAACAGGGTTATGAAGCTGGTTCAGTGGCGCTACATGTTGATAAACTACCAAATGAGTGAGTAATTTATTTTTCAAGCCAGACACATTTTGTCCCAGCATCCTTTATCAACATTTATACACATGAGATTTCAACTACTCCTACACCATGCCCTCCCTGGATTCCATTGCATTTCACAAACAGCAAGATGAAGGGTCTTGACCCAATATGTTCACTGTTTATTCCCCTCCATAGATGCTGCCTAACTTGCTGAGTTCCTCCAGTATTTTGTGTGTTGTATTATTTTCTCTACTGTTTATCCAAATTTCTCTTGCAAATAAGTTACGACATAAATGTCAAACTGAGTTATCTTATGGCAGGTATAATTTTTAACATGAAATATTATGTGTTTATCATTTGGGTAAGTTTACAAGAAATGATTTGGGTCTTGTATACAAAGTGAGCATCTCTATATCAAAACAAGATCTTTAGAAAGGGTAGATGAAATGAAGGGAAAAGGCACATTTATGGAATGTGACAATAAAGCAGGGGTTCCCAGCTTTTTTTATGCCATGGACCCTTACCATTAACCGAGAGGTCTGTGGACCCTGGGTTGGGTACCTCTGTACTAAAGCAAAATATTGGAAGTATAGTGAATTCTGGAAAAAGATAAGGTTTGAATGGAAATCCTTTCAGTAAGTGGGGTTAAATAAAGAGTTTGGTTGAGACAGAGAACAAAACGCAACATACAAATACTTATATTAAGAATATTATGCTTTGAGCTTTTTAAACTGCAGGTTAAAAAGTACTGAATCCTTTACAAAAGGGTGTTTTGCAATTGCTTGTATTATGGATAAATAAAAATAGCCACAACAGAGAAGAAATGTGTAGAATTAAATAGTTATTATCTGCTTGTGTTCTCTTGATACCAGTAGCAATATCAAATTTAATAGATTTGAGATAATTCTCAGGTTCTCATCTACCCTGCAAATTCATGCCTCCATGGCATCGAAGCCCAGTGGTCATTGGATTCATTGTCACAACAAATGTATATCCTCAAGGTGGAAACACGAGTCTGCAAATGCTTTAATCTGTTTTAAGAAAAACACAAACTGCTGGAGGAACTCCATTAGTTGAGAAAGGAACTGTTTATGTTTCAAGTTGAGATGCTGATGGAGTCTTGATCTGACACAGCAGCAATTCTGTTCTCTCCACAGACGTTGCCTGACCAGCTATATTCTTCTAGCACTTTGCTTTATGCTCCATTTATTTAAGATGTCTAAATAACAATTGAATATATATTTCTCTTAATGCATTTTTGTGTAAGGGAGTGGATGATGGATTATTTAAATATACCCTGCTTGCACAAATGTCAGCATTTGTAGAGTTTCTTCTGAAATGAGCTGAAAGTAGCAGCATTTATTGACAACAGCATGTCAGCCAACAATTGGGAGGTCGGGTGGGGTATCCAAATCTTAGCATACAGTTTGTTGTAGAGAGAAGTTTACTAATTTGTTCAGAACATAACTTAGTTTGAGTAAGCAAAAACTGCAGCAAAGTTGGAAATAGTAATTTCTCCAGAAAAATCTAGTGGTGAAGGTGCAGATAAAGGTCATTCACCTTCAGACATTGATTATTATACTTGATGCAAAGGGGAATTGCCCAGTTATCTCCACTCTGGCTGTAATATTTTCATAATAAATCAACTAATGTGAAATACAAGGGTGGGACCCTTAGTTTAATATGTGTGTTCTTTTAACTGTTTTCCTTCTAGTCTAAAATAAAATTTGAAAATCATTTAAATCATTATGTAGCTGATAACAGCTGGAGTTTGTGGATGGCATTCATTAGTTGATTTCAATTAATAATCGCGATTTCCCTCAAACTCTGGCAAACATCTAAAGATATTTCTTGGAACTCATCTGTATAGTGCGTAAACCATGTAAGGTTCATGCTATCATTGGTGTTAACTTCCCGAACAGTTGAAAGTCCATTAATAAATTTTATTGTACCTCAGGCTAAAGCATATATTGACATTTGTATATTTAGTCACAATTACAGAACATTTCTTTATATAAGGAATAGTTAAGTTTCTGTAATTTGCAGTATAGACTGTTTTAATTTGAGAGTTTATTGTTCATAATTATTTTAAGTTAATTAATTAAAATCGAAGTGTATTAAGAGGGAATTGTCAGCAACCTAGCTTGGCTTCATTCCTAGGTTGTTGAACATTGAACACATTTTTTCTCCACAAGAGGTTAAAAAATAACCTTGTTATACTTGCTCTATTAGTCACGTTCTAAATTGTGTTAACAGTGGATTGTGAAAAATCCTTTGGCCTGGAAGGTACTTTGGACAGCATCCACGGGAAAGCAGATCTAGCATTAGGAGAGGGCATTTTGTTTTTTGAATTTGTGCATATTGTTGTAATGATCTGTACTTTATTCATCTAGGCCCAATCGTTTGTTGATTCTGCATGGATTTTTAGATGAAAATGTGCACTTTTTCCACACAAATTTCCTAGTCTCACAATTAATTAGAGCTGGAAAGCCATATCAGCTTCAGGTAAGACAACATTTTGTGAAAATCAATAAACTGCATATGTTTTTATCCCCCCCCAGTTCTAACCCCCAGTGTCTTGGACCTGAACTGTTTTTCTTTCCACAGATGCTTCCTTACCTGTTGAGATTTTAACATTTTCTGTTTTTATTTTAAAAATTACTTAATGTAGGATCACTATAAGTGGGCGGTTAATGGTCAATTGGACTTTGTGGGTTAACAGACCTGTTGTGAGCTGTATCTCTGTGACTCTATAAACATTTTGTGATTTATTTGTCTAGCTAAATGAATTACAAGATGCTGACTGTTCATTTTTTCTCATCACTCCGGTTTTTAGAGACCTTAACATTTCTATTCCATTAATTAAAATGGAACTTTTAATATCTCTGTCCAGTAAAGATTTCCAAAGCAGCAAATATTCTGTCTAGCATCTGTGGAAAAGGAAAGTTAAAATGCCCATTGAAACACTAATACCTGAAGTAATTGCCTTGTATTCTTGAGCAGTGAAAAGAAGGATTAGATTACAGGTCCCAGTTTTATCATGTTCTGTCTTTGTTCTTACCTGTAAGTATGGAGATGTGCAAATCATGTTTCATTTATTGTTACTGACTCTAAAGCTTGGAATTTCCCACTGAAAAAGTATTGGAAGTATCACCAGCGGAAGGACTAGTGCAAATCCAAAAATAGCACACTGTCACCTTTGCAACTGCAATTGGGAATGGACAATAAACACAAGCACCAGAAAGTCACGTTCTGTAAATGGGCAAAAATGAAAAATCCCAACTCCTGTCAGTCTTTCAGAGATGATGTAAAATATCACAATTTTTCTGCACTGTTATATAGATACTGGCAACTTTTTCAAAGAACACCTTATTACTAGATTCAGAAGCCTTCATTTCTAGACTCTAACAAAAACAATGAGAGTGTAGATGGAGAGTGCACATTTTTGTGGGGACAACATTTATAGATTGTACCACTACATCTGTTCCCTGGATGAGGCTTTCCCTTCTAGGACATCAGAGATGTTCTCCTTCAAAGATCAGAGTTTCCCTTCCTCCACCATTAATGCTGCTGTCACCCACATCTCCATTTCCCAGACATCCATGCTCACCCCTCCTTCCCACTGCCTTAACAAAGATAGAGATCCTGTTGTCCTCACCTGCCACCCCATGAGCCTCCGCATCCAACAACACACACAAAATGCTAGTGGAACACAGCAGGCCAGGCAGCATCTATAAGGAGAAGCACTGTCGACGTTTCAGGTTGAGACCCTTCATCAGGACCAACCGAAAGGAAAGATAGTAAGAGATTTGAAAGTAGTGGCGGGAGGGGGAAATGTGAAATGATAGGAGAAGACCGGAGGGGGTGGGATGAAACTAAGAGCTGGAAAGGTGATTGGCGAAAGTGATACAGAGCTGGAGGGGGGAAAGGATCATGAAGACAGGATGCTAAGCTCATTGACTTCATTGACTTTGCCTCCAACTTCCACGCTGCCCTCAAATTTACCTGGTCCATTTCCGACACCCCCCCCCCCGATCTTTCTGTCTTCATCTCTGGAGACGACTTATCTACTGATATCTACTATAAGCCTACAGATTCTCACAGCTACCTGGACGATTCCTCTTCCCACCCTGTCTCTTGCAAAAATGCTATCCCCTTCTCACAATTCCTCCATCTCCGCCACATCTGCTCTCACGATGAGGCCTTTCATTCCAGGACGAAGGAGATGTCTTCCTTTTTTAAACAAAGGGGCTTCCCTTCTTCCACCATCAACTCTGCTCTCAAATGCATCTCTCCCATTTCCCGCACATCTGCCCTCACCCCAGCTGCCTGCCACCCCACTCAGGAAAGGGTTCCCCTTGTCCTCACCTACCACCCCACCAGCCTCCACATCCAACGTGTAATTCTCCGTAACTTCCGCCACCTCCAACGGGATCCCACTACCAAACACACCTTTCCCTCCCCCCTCTTCCTGCTTTCCGCAGGGATCACTCCCTACGCGACTCCCTTGTCCACTCATCCTCCCCATTCCTTCCCACCTATCTCCCTCCTGGCACTTATCCTTGTAAGCAGAACAAGTGCTACACCTGCCCTTACACTTCCTCCCTCACCACCATTCAGGGCCCCAGACAGTCCTTCCAGGTGAGGCGACACTTCACCTGTAAGTCAGCTGGTGTGGTATACTGCGTCCGGTGCTCCCGGTGTGGCCTTTTATATATTGGTGAGACCCGACGCAGACTGGGAGACCATTTCGCTGAATACCTACGCTCGATTCATCAGAGAAAGCAGGATCTCCCAGTGGCCACACATTTTAATTCCTCGTCCCATTCCCATTCTGATATGTCTATCCATGGCTGCCTCTACTGTCAAAATGAATCCAAACTTAGGTTGGAGGAACAACACCTTATATACCGGCTGGGTCGCCTCCAACCTGATGGCATGAACATTGACTTCTCTAATTTTCGTTAATGCCCTTCCTCCCCTTCCATGTTTAGTTTTTTTCTCTCTCTCTCTCTCTCTCTCTCTCTGCCCATCACTCTGCCTGTTCTCCATCTCCCTCTGGTGCTCCCCCCCCCCCCCCACCTTCTTTCTCCTGAGGCCTCCCGTCCTATGATCCTTTCCGTTCTCCAGCTCTGTATCACTTTTGCCAATCACCTTTCCAGCTCTTAGCTTCATCCCACCCGCTCCAGTCTTCTATCATTTTGCATTTCCCCCTCCCCCCAATATTTTCAAATCTCTTACTACCTTTCGGTTAGTCCTGACGAAGGGTCTCGGCTCGAAACGTCGAAAGTGCTTCTCCTGATAGATGCTGTCTGGCCGGCTGTGTTCCACCAGCATTTTGTGTGTGTTGTTTGAATTTCCAGCATCTGCAGATTTCCTCGTGATTGCTCCGCATCCAACACACCATTTTCTGCAATATCAACCGTCTTCAAAGGGATTCTATCACCAAACACATCGTTACCTCCCCCATCACTCAACACTTCCCACAGGGCTTGCTCCCTCTGTGATTCCTTTGTCCATTCATCCCTTCCCACTAATCTCCCTCTTGGCACATATCACTCCAATTGACAGAAATCCACACCTGACTATTCACCACCTCCACTCCATTCAGTGCCCCAAACATCCTCCTAGATGAGGCAACACTTCCTTTTTGATTCTTTTGGGGTTGTCTAGTGTTTGCGACACGCTCAATGCAGTTTCCTTTACATTGGTGAGTTGAGGATTACTTTGTCAAACACTGCTGGTCCATCCTCTGCTCCTTTCCTCCCTTCCCCCTTCTATTCCCCATTCTGGCCTCTTGCCTCTTCTTCTCACCTGCCTATCACCTCCCCCTGGTGTCCTTCCTCCTTCCCTTTCTCCTATCGTCCACTCCTATCAGATTCCTTCTCCAGCCTTTACCTTTCCCAGCCACCTGGCTTCACCTATCAGCTTGTCCTCCTTCCCCTTCCCCAATCTTTTTATTCTGGCAGCTTCCCCCTTCTTTTCCAGTCGCAATGTCAACTGTTTATTCATTTTCAGAGATGCTGTCTGACCCGCTGAGATCCTTTTTTATTTTCTGTGTGTTAACCTGATCCCACATTTATGTGCTGTCAATTTTCATCTTCAAATGAACAGATACGATTATCTTCCTCTTCCACATTATGAATAAGGAACACTGAAATGCCCCAGTTCCTGCAGTGATGAAGGACAGGTTGGGAACCAAATGTGGTGCTTAGAGAGACTGCATAGAAACATACTTTTGCCTATGAAACTGAGCCCAATTTTTAAATAATCATAATCCAATCTGTTTTGCCCCACATTCTAAACAACCCCATACCCCTAGTTTCTACCACTGTGCACTAGGTGCCAGATAACCTACCCAATATGTAAGCAGAGGACTCAGAGGAAGTATCAGAGACTGTTCTGAGGTACAATGTTGGACTTCATTTGCTTGAGCTGTGAAGCATAGCTGCGCTACTGTGCTGCTTACTTGGCCTTAATCGCAACTATGAAGCCATCAGGAGAACTAGAAAACAGATGTTACTTGCCTTCCAAGTGTTGACAGTCTTAGTGCTGCTCTATACATATCATTGGTTTCTTAACTTTGAAATATTACTTTTCTGTGTTACTAGTTGACTTGTTTATTATTATTGCTCCAATTTATTTTAAATTTTTAGCTTTGGCCTTGCTTTGAAAATAAAAATATCTTGCCTGTTGCTACAGATTTACCCTAATGAGAGACACAGTATTCGCTGCCCTGAGTCTGGAGAGCACTATGAGATAATGCTGCTACACTTCCTACAGGAATACCTCTGAGAAAAACAAAATCAACAGTTAAGAAACACAAGAAATGATTTTAGACCATTGCTGATATTCAGTCCCTGGTGACTTGCTTTGTCAAACAGGATATTTGCCAACCTCACACTCTCCCCAGAAATCTTCAGTCCTAACCAGTTTAACATTTTCTTTATGACTTCATTTCTGAGCAAGGGGAAATACTGAATTTGGTTTAAAACTGTGATTTAATATGACTTGCTAGCCTGAAATTACTTGGTTAAATGTACATAAATGTAAACAATGCAGTTTGGAGTTGGGAGTTGATTCACTTAATTGTATATTGGCATTGAATACAACTTTTCTTTTTACATGCCTTAAACTCCACGATGGCTGGAAATGAGCAAAAATATCTGAAATAACTTCAAAAGACTTGTCCAAGCCTGCTGTTGGGAATTTGATGTACTTTGTCCTTTGGCTGATCGGGTTAGCAGCCACATTTCTGAAATTCATCCCCATAGGAACTTAGTCTCACATTGCCATTTAGTGTAAGACTTGTTTTTAACCTTTGCAAGTTGCACCACCCAGGGAGTGTGTTTCAGGGCAGGAACCAACTACAACTTTACTGAGTATTCAAAATGTGTATCAAAAGAAAATATTTTTATGAATTCTTATTCTTTTATAATGAGTGTATGGCATTGTAACTCATTAAATAATTGTATCACTTAATTTAATGTGCATTGATTTCAAATTCTTTACTGACTTTAACCTTGTTCCTGAAGATACAAGTCCTTTTTGCCTTTTACCATAGGTTCTAGGTGTTCTTGGGTTCTTTAGCAGAACTGGTAATTCCCAAATTCATATTCATTGTCCCAAATGTTATATGTGGCAGAAGCTAGAATGCTACTCAATATTCATTCCTATCCTTATCTAATTGCAGTAACTTCATTTTAATAATTGGCTTAACATGTTTAAAATATACAATTTTATTAACATGCAAAGGGAAAATTGGATGCTAAGGCAAGCTGAGGAAAATTATACAATGATCTGAAGTGTGTTCCTGACCATGGATTTGGGTGGGTTTCATGGAGAACTGCAAAGAGCAAGGTTGGAGAAGATGAAGGAAATTTAAACATAAAGTCTTACAGTAGAGTCTACGGGGGAAATAATCACTGAATTTGTGTTAAGTTGAACCAATTATGGAACATAGTCACATTGAGATTCTTTTTAAAAAGTGCACAACTTTAAAATAAAAAGAAATTTTTAGCCATAAGCTCAAATATTCAGTGATCTATAGACTTCTTGGGGATTCCCAATAAATAATGAACTCACATTTTGCTTGCATAAATTCCTTTCACTGGTTTCCAATTACAAACATGATTTAGTGGTACCTCCAGGTTGTGCAAAAGCCACAGATGTTGGGGTAAGGGGAGGAAAAAGAGAATCACAGAAAAATAAATGATGAGACTGCACCCTAAATATCAGAGAGGTCTGGTTTCTCTACACTTTATAGTACTATAATGGTTCATTAAATTGATTCTTGAGATTGGGGTGGGATGGGAAGAAGTCTTTTAAGTCTTTAGGGTCTTTTAAAAGACTCCTGGATAGGTACATGGAACTTAGAAAAATAGAGAGCTATGGGTAACCTTAGGTAATTTCTAAAGTAAGGACATTTTCGGCACAGCTTTGTGGGCCGAAGGGCCTGTATTGTGCTGTAGAGTTTCTATGTAAGTAAGATTAAGCAGAATGGATCTGTACTCTTTGGAATTAAAATAATGGGAATTGTAATTTAAATGTTAAAGTGGTCAAATATTTTAATTCCAGTTCTCATTCCCATTCTGATATGTTGGCCCATGGCCGCCTCATGTACTATAATGAGGCCACCCTCAGGGTGGAGGAGCAGCACCTTATATTCTGTCTGGGTACCCTCCAACCTGATTGGCATGAATATCAATTTCTCCTACTGGTAAATTAAATAATCACCACCCCTCCAACTCTGGCCTCTTACCTCTTCTCAGCTACCTATCACCTCCCTGTAGGTCCCCTCCTCCTTTCCTTTCTTCTATAGTCCATTCTCCTCTCTAATCAGATTCATTCCTTTCCTACCCACCTGGCTTCACCTTTCACCTTTTTAGCTGTCCTCCTTCCCCTCCTACTACCTTTTTATTCTGGCATCTTCTCTCTTCCTTTCAAAGTTTAAAGTAAATTTTATATTCAAAGTACATATGTCACCATTTTCAACAGAGATACATTTTTTTTTACTTTTATACTCCATAAATCTACAGAATACTAACCATAACAGAATTGTTGGAAGACTGCCCAAGTAGGGCAGAAGACAACAAGATGTGCAAATACAAGCAGAACAAGGAGTAATAATAATACATAAATGAGCAATACATTTTGAAAACGTGATGAAAAGTTCTTGAAAATAAATGCATTGATTGTGGAAACATTTCAATGATGGGGCACATGAAGTTCAAGAGCCTGATGGTTGAGGAATAAAAACTGTTGCTGAACCTGGTGGTGTGAGTCCTGAGGCTCTTTAGCCTACTTCCTGATGGCAGCAGCAAGAAGAGAGGGGTCCCTGATAATGGATGCTGCTTTCCTGTGTTCAATGGTTGGGAGGGCTTTACACATGATGGACTGGGCTATATCGACTACCTTTGTAGGATTTTTCATTCAAGTGTGTTTGTGTTTTGGGCTGTGATGCAGCCAGTCAATATACTCTGCACTGCACATCTATAGATCTTTGTCGAAGTTTTAGGTGTCATGCTAAATCTCTACAAACCCCTAAGGAAGTAGAGGCACTGCCATGGTTTCTTCGTAATTGCACTTACATGTTGGGCCTGGGACAGGTCCTCTGAAGTAATATTATCCAGGAATTTAAATTTCTAACTCAACTCCTTGATCTTGCTGACATTGAGTAAGATGTTGTTATGACACCACTCAACCAGATTTTCAGTCTCCCGCTTTTATGCTGATTCATCAGCACCTTTGAGTTCATGACAATGGTGTCATCAGCAAACTTAAATATGGCACTAGAGTTATGTTTAGCCAGTCATAAACATAAAGCGGGGGCTAAGCTTGCAGCCTTATGTTAATGAAAATCATGGGGAAGATGTCAGTCCACACTGACTGGAGTCTGCAAGTGAGGAAGTCCAGGATCTATTTGCAGAAAGAAGTATTGAGGCCAAGGTCTCAGAGCATCTTCATGTATGTATCTCTGCTGTCGATATATTCCCGAATTAAGTGAAGAGCCAATAAGAAAGCATTTGCTGTCTAAGTTGCCTTTCAGGCAGGAGTTGGTTTGTTTTCCATTTGTAGACAATTTCTCTTACTGTGGACTGATGAACACTCAGGTCTTTAGAAATGCATTTGTGGCCTTTTCCAGCTTCATGCATCTCTACAATTCAGGGCAGGGCTCCTCTACAACCCACAGCTCCAATCTCATCTCATTGATTGGAGCACTTGACTTCAAATAACTTTTGTAGAAGGCATTACCCCAGAGATTCACATACTTCTCCAACAAATACATGTAATATTGGATTATTTTTCTTAATAAATAAATGACCAAGTATATATTTTTTGTTATTTAATTCTCTTTATCTAGTTTTAGGACTTGCATGAAGATTTGATCATTTTTTAGGTCATATTATGCTGAAATAGATAAAATTCTATAGGGTTCACTAACTTACTACCACCACTGTATAGAGTCACTTTCAAGGACTCTTTATCTCATGTTCTTGGTATTTATTGCTTATTTATTTATTTTTGTGTTTGCACTGTTTGTTTTCTTGCACACTGGTTCAATTCCCAACTTGATGCTGTCTTTGATTCAAATTAATTTGAATTTGGCTTCAAACAAGGTCAGAAGAACTGAACAGATTGAATTGAATTGATTTTATTTCTTACAACCTTCACACACATGAGGAGTAAAAATCTTGTCTGAATGTGCAATTTATAGTAATCTGTATTAAATAGTATATACAACAAGACAGTCAATACAATAGAAATACAATGCATCAGCGTGAGTTCATCACTCTGATGGCCTGGTGGAAGAAGCTGTCCTGAAGCCTGTTGGTCCTGGCTTTCATGCTGTGGTACTGTTTTTCGGGTGGTAACAGCTGGAACAGTATGTGGTTGGGGTGACTCGGGTCGCCCAAGATCCTTCAGATCCTTTTTACATACCTGCCTCTGCATATGTCCTGAATAGTGGGAAGTTCACCTGTACAGATGTCCTGGGCTGTCAGCACCACTCTCTGCAGAGTCCTCCAACTGAGGAAAGTGCAATTCCCAGTGATGCAACCAGTCAAGATGCTCTTAGTTGTACCCCTGTAAAAAGTCCTAAGGAATTGGGGACTCATGCCAATTTTCTTCAACTGTCTGAGGTGAAAGCCCTGTTGTGCTGTTTTCACTATACAGCCAGTATGCACAGACCACATGAAATCCTCAGTGATGTGTATGCCAAGGAACTTAAAACTGTTCAGCCTCATCAGCCTGTTCAGATCCATTGATGTCAATAGAGGTTAGCCTCTCTCCATTCCTCCTGTAATCCACAATCAGCTCTTTTGTTTTTGCGACATTGAGGGAGAGGTTGTTTTCTTGAAACCACTGTCAGGGTGATGACTTCTCTGTAGGCTGCCTCATTATTTCAGATAAGGCCAATCAATGTAGCATCATCAGCAAATTTAATTAGCAGATTGGAGCTGTAGGTGGCGACACAGTCATGGGTATACAGGGAGTAAAGGCAATCAGGAAAGATGCAGCAAAGAAAATTGTTAGACAAGATGGCCATGCCATTGAAGATCATTGGCCTATTAAATGAATAATGTTGGCAAAGGTACATTAATTGGGGAGCTGTTGTAAGTGTACAATGTCCTGGGTATGTTACTCAAAATGGCCGCTTTGGTTTGTTACAAGTAGGAATGTTTCTTTGTCGGATAAGTGTTTCTCTCGCCGTTGTTTCACTTTAGAATGGCTGATATGGTAATTGTATTCATTTGTTAATCAATGGGGAATGTCATTGTGTCTTGTGATGCTGGGAACTTGGGGGAGGGGTTTTCGCGGTTTTTTTGGGGGGCGGGGGGAAGAGGTCGAGGAAGGTGGAGGTGCGTGGCACTGCTCGGAAGACCCCCGGGCGTGGTCCTAGGGGCGAAGATGTGGAGGTCGGAGGCAAGCGACGATGGGTCGATTGGTTCGTTGATTGAGCTCCAACGAGTGCACTGAACAGACTGAACTTTGATAAGTTGGCGCCTTTTGTTTTTTTCCTTGTGTGTGTATATATATATTGTATTGCCTACTACTCTTTTAATTTTAGTAAACTCTTTAAAGTGTATGTCATAACGGTATTTGTTGTGGGTTTGATACTGTTGGCGGGCGCGAGGCATAAAACTCGATTCTCACAGCACCTGCGTGTACGGGAGGTGGGTTGGTGAGTGGCTGGATCTCCTTTTTCCCCTAGACATATACCAGCCTGTTGGGTAAGGGTTACATAAGATTCAGTGTACACGTTCACTAAAATGTTACGGTTTGCTGAATAAAACAGTCTGAAAATGTTTCCCTTTGCATGTGATCAGTGAAGAGCACAAATGGGAAAGCAGTTGTCCAAGATCTGGCTAAAATGGAGCAGGGCATAAGTCATGGTGGAGGACGACTCAGCACAAAGTGAAATACGAGGTCAGCAGTGGGGTCAAGATCTGCATTCTATGGATAAATAAAACTTGAGCAAAAAGACTGAAATTTAAGATTATTGATTAAGATAGATATAAAAGAAGGCAGCTGCTAGGCAGGGTACAATAAATACTTTTAATAAAAGGTGATGAATAACTCCACTTAAACGGTGAATGGTAGAATGGTACAGCTACTAGTCAATTAGTTCTACAAATACTTGCAGAACACTAAGGTGCTCCAAGAGAAGTGGGTACAATGAAAACTGAAATGTACACAACAAGGAAGGAGGAAAATATGGGCATATCACTATCTACAAGTTGCTGTCCAAAGTAACCCGAAATGTAATGAAATTCCTTGACAGCACTGTAGGAATTTAGAAATCAAATCAAAGAGAATAATTATTCATCACCACTATGAGAATAGACAATAAATGCTGACCTTAATAATAATGATGGGTAAGCCTGAATATTTTGGTCGAAGTGATGGCTGTTGAATGCAAGTTAAGAGCATAATACAATGCAGTAGTATCAAAGAAGAACATACGAATGGAGATAGTAAATAGTTTAAACACTAGAGGGGGGTATTTGATAACTAATGCAGCATGGTAATTCTCTGAATATCTGTCATCTGTAATAAATAGTATGTGCAACAGGACAGTCAATATAAAATAGATGTAATACATAGTAATACAATAGATAGTATGAATTTAATAGGTGCTAATTACACAGAGACTGAAATGAGTGCGCTGACAATAATACTGAAAACACTTTCCTTCGGTCCCAGATATAAAAATTGTGCTCTCTGACACAAATTGCTGGTAACATTCAAAGGCAGGCAGCCTCTATAGAAACAGAAATTGAGATGACATTTGCAGCTGAACACAAAATAATTTCTGGGCCTCCACTTTACAGCTTCTCCACCTCTAGAGTTAGCCATTACTATCTCCCAATGTGACATTAGCTGCCTCAATTTTTCCATTTTGCCAACTGAATCTAACCTTTCTCCTTCAACCTAAGGACTAAATGCATCTGTGAACAAGGATGGTATTGTGGTTTGATGAACCGATCTCTATCTCACCAAGGGAAAATGTCAACTACCAGACAGCTCCTGGTACTTTTCTTCAAGTCATGACCCAACAGTAAACATCATACACCCACACCACCATCAATTTGACAAAACCGTTGACTATTTTCAACTACTTCCAACACTACCCTACTCTCCTCACGGCCAAAGGATAGCATTCCCCAATCCTCACTTTCCATTGAACCAGTTTCTGCATTTTGTGGATCATCCACAGTTTACAACAAAATAATACACTTCTTCCTTAATCACCTTCATAAAGGCATGTTCTTGTCCCTGGTTCCCATTCCATCTACATCGACTGTTCTTTGGACAATTCTTCCAATGCAACTATAGTTGTTATATCTAATCCCTCCCTACCAGCCAGGGATCAAAAAGTTGAAGAGATTTGTTTGCATTTCCTCCACATGACCATATAGCATTCAGTGCTCACAACATGGACTTCTAATTTTGCTAAGCACTTTATTCTCATGCCATCAATGTTCTTACACACTAGAAGCCCGTCCACCCACCTAAAATTGTTGGTTCCTATCCTTGTCTAGCTTACCTACCATTGAAGACTTCATCTTTCCTTAGTTACCTCGCCCAACAATCCCATGACAGTCTGTCCCAGCTCACCCCAGCCCTTGTTTGCTCGTCTCCCCTCAGCTCGCTGATCTAGTCTGATTCCTGGTTAAACATTTTCATCCCAAAATTCCTTTTCCTTTTCCAATTCCTCCAGTTTTATTCTAAGTCATGACTTTGGTCTCTACCAGCCCACAGTGAAATCCCTGTGTTCTTTTCATTCTGGCTTCTCCATCACCTCCAAATTTTAATTGCTGCACCATTAATGTGCACTGTTTCCAGCTTGATGCTTTAAATCACAAATGCCTGAGCGTTGATATAACATGGACTAAGTGAAGAACTTAGCACACTTGCATTTAACAGGAAGCAGGAGTGAGGGGTATAAGATGAAGGGCAATGTCACCAGGGATCTCCAATCCCTGTGGCTCAGAGTTTCTCTCTCAGAATTTACCACTACTGTACTCTGACCACCATGCATGTGTGATAGATAGGCTCTCCTTTTAGCTGCTGCATACCAAGGAGATTGGGTAGGGTTGAGTAGTGGTAGTGGAAAGGATTTTAGAGGATTGTATGGTTGACATGTCAGGAAGTGATAAAGAAGATGGAGGTAATGGACAAGAGATGCTATTGGGTAAGGGGGATAGTGAAAGGTAGGTTTTCGGGAAACTGAAAAATAAGCAGCAAGTTGAGGATTGTAAAAGTTTAGCATCTGGTAATGAAGACAGGATTTATATAAAAGGACGGAAGAGTTTAAGGTATTACTGAGTTTTGAATGTGGATCTGTTTCTAATATCAATCAGATTAGATTAAGGATTTGAAAAATATGTAAGGAAAACTAGACTTTTAAGATATGTGGCACTATTAGTGTTTTGTAAAGATAGTAGACAATGTGAGAAAGATTTTGGGTTAAAAACTTTAGAAGGAAGGAAAGTAACACCAATTTTCCTCGGGATCAATAAAGTATGTCTGATTCTGATTCTGAATTATATTAAAAGATAAAAGCTTTGGGAGTAATTGCAGGCGTGCCTCTAGATTCTTCTTTATACAATTAACCAAATGGTCTGTGGATCCCATGTTGGGAATCCCAGTCTAGCTGTATCCATGACCAAGTTAAAAATAACTTAGTCGGGAGGAAAAGTTGTAAGCACTAAAAAGTTAAAAGGTTTTGTCATGGTGTTGACCTAATTTGATGGAAAGAAGTTGCCGGATAGGGTTAATTTAGGTTGTATGAGTTATATGGTTTGAGTTTGTGTTGCCCCCTCTGAGAAGTTTTTGATGCCAGAAGTTTGACCACCCTTTTTATGTTATATGCCAATGATTTGAATGAATAAATTGATGGCTTTGTGTGCAAATTTGTAGATGATACAAAGATAGGTGGAAGGGCAGGTAGTGTTGAGGAAGCAGGGGGTCTGCAGAAGGACTTTGGGGGACACATTGGGGGAATGTGGGAAGTGGAAGATGGAATATAAGGTAGGGAAGTGCCTGGTCATGCACTTTAGCAGAAGGAATAAAGACGTGGACTGTTCAAAAATCAGTGGTGCAAAGGGACTTGGGAGTCCCTGTGCAGGATTCCCTAAAGGTTAACTTGCAGATTGAGTTGGTGGTAAGTAAGACAAATACAATGTTAGCCTTCATTTCAAGAGGACTAGTATACAAAAGTAAGGATGTAATGTGGGGGCTTTGTAAGGCTTCATTATAACACACTTAAGAGTATTGCAAACAGTTTTGGGCTCCTCATCTAAGAAAAAATGTGTAGGCGTTGGTGGGGGTCCAGTGAATGAACACCAGCAACTTAGTGACTCACAAAGATTTAGATTAAAGGTATATGTTAGTTTCTAAGAATTGCCAAATGCAACTGACAAGGTCTTAAAGTTGCTTCATTATAATCCTGCTTTCTGCAGTAATCCACATTCTCTGAATATATTTCATTTACAACTTCTCACATGCAAGTTTAAGATCAAAATTTTGCATTTTAATTTGTATTTGTTTTCACTCAAATACCATTTACCTCTAGCCATTTTAACAACCTCATGTAATCTCAAAGAGCTTCAGAATGAAGCTTTGTGAAATCTAGTCATTGTTGGAAGACAGAAATAAAGTAGTGAATTTGCACACAGCAAGATTCCTTAGATGACAATATGCTGGTGGCCATATAATGTGTGTCAGGAATACTGTTTAAGGCATAATTACTGAACTTTCACCTCTCCAAAACTTTCACATCTAACCAGGAGCACAAAAGTCAGCACTTCTTAAAGGCAACGTTTTCTTTCATTTGAAACGCGTGTGGTCAGAAATTTATTCCACACAGCAGAGGAATTGAATCTGGGTTGCTAGCGTTGTAATGCATCACACTAACTGCTACATGACTGACCTTATATCATCTGAGCTTATGGAGGTTTATAAAATTAATAGGGCATAGATAAGGTGATTAACCACAGCCTTTTTCCCAGGATAGGGAAGTCCATAATTGAAAGATATTGATTTAAAGAAAGGAGGGAAATATTTAAAGGGACCTGAAGAGCAACCTTTTCCCACAGAGGGAACGTGCTGCCAGAGGAATTGGTAGAGCTAGGTGGAATTTGCACAATGTAAAGACATTTGGAGGGGTAAATGAATAGGACAGGCTTAGAGTGGTGTGGGAAAAACGCAGATGAATGTGACTAGCCCAGTTGGGCTACTTGGTTGGCATAGATGATTTAGTCCAACTGGCTCACTTTCACCCTATAACTCAATGAATTTTGGGGAAGGGAATTGCAATGGTTCATTACTACAAGTGAAGAAATTCTTTATGACCTCTGTCCTAATATGCAAACCTCAATAATGTCCCTTAATTTTAGACTTTCCACTATCTGAAGTCCCTTAGGTTATTATTTACATCAATGAGTTCATCTGTCATTCTTTTGAATTCTAAGGACAGTGGTTCATTTTGATCACTTTCTCACAAGATGGTCCCCTCACCCAAGAATAAAACCAGGGAACCTTCAATGTGTCATCCACTTACCTGGTTGTGGAACAATGCACTGTACAAACAGTTTGCTATGTTTACCTGTGTCAGAGAACGATAACTGGACATTGTTAGCTGCACCATACTCTATGCTCAACATTTGAAAGGTGTGATGTTCATTTCCATTCTTGCTAAGTATGTTTCTCTGTCATTTCTCATTTCATGTACAGATCTATCAACCAGAGATCAAATAATTTTGAAATATTCAGATTTTTGAAAAATGTTTTAATTTTAACACAGAGAAGTCATAAAAAATCTGGTTTGAAAATGTCATATCAATGTAACATTAGACAACTACAATATACGTACTATATCAATCTATTAAACCAGAACTGCATTTACACAATCCACACACCATTAAAGTTGCAATTTTTTTTTGCTGAGGTCAAAACCACAGACAATTAACCTTACACCATGTTTAAGCACTGTGGTTTAAATACAGATTTTTGGGTACTGTTTTTCTTATCAGACCTCTTTTGCTTTATTCTTCACTCGTATCTAATGTGTTATAAAAATTGCAAGTAGCTTCACTAACTAAGCACTTTAATGATTATTTCACTGTTTCACAGTAATTCATTAAAGATCCCTAAACCAAGGTACAAAGAAATGCATAGATGTGTCGAAAGGAATGCATTTAACAATAAATCATCAAAAGAGTTCATAGCTGTGTTTGTTTTTGTATAAGTATAGGCTAAACCCTGAGATTGGATAAGAAACTTGCTGAAGAATAGAAAATATGTTGTACTAAGATTTGAACAGTCTGCCTGGGGATCAGTACTTAGGCCCCTAGTCTTTATAATTTACCCAATTCTAACAGCCATGTTTAGCTTCATGGGGGTGTCTTCTCAATGCAATCTGCAGCTTACTAGATTCACCTGATGTATCGCTTGAATAATGTCTCAGGCTTCATCATCACTATGGCAACAGAAAATGTCCATAGAGTAGGGGTGAAATATCACTTTGAAATTTGAAACTCAAATGGAGAAAATGACTATTAAAATGAAAATTCCATTTTAAAACAAATGAGGTCATTTCTGTTCTGGACACACCATAATAAGCAGTTGACCAGAACATACCTTTTGTCTTAGAAAAACATAGAGAACCAGTTAGTGGTAGAACAGATAACAGTACCACACAGGAACAAACCCCTCAGCCCACAATGTTCTGCTGGCACAGTTAATTTAGTGAATAAATAGCCAGCTAAATTAATCCCCTCAGCCATCACAATGCCCATATCTTTCCATTTTCCTCACATTAATGTCCCTTAAAAATCCCTAATATACCTTACTCCACCACCACCCTAGGCAGCACATCCAAGGCATCCAACACACTCTGTGCAAAAAGCTGGCACCTCACATCTCTAATGCGGGAATCAATTTGAGGAAACTATGGGAGAGGAGGTTAGTTCACCAGTAGAGCAAGTAAGTAACAGTGTGTGAGGGAGGAAAGGCAGGTGATGGAGAAGGGATGCGCTCAGCCCAAAGATGTAAGGGAGAAGAAAGAAAAGGATAATAAATTTGAATGCATTGTTAGGGATGAAAAGAGAGGAGGAGGTGAAGAGTATCTATTTTGATGCTAGGAGCATTGTAAGAAAGGTGGATGAGCTTAAAGCGTGGATTGATACCTGGAATTATGATGTTGTAGCTATTAGTGAAACATGGTTGCAGGAAGGGTGTGATTGGCAACTAAATATTCCTGGATTTAGTTGCTTCAGGTGTGATAGAGTAGGAGGGGCCAGAGGAGGAGGTGTTGCATTGCTTGTCCGAGAAAATCTTATGGTGGTGCTTTGGAAGGATAGATTAGAGAGCTCCTCTAGGGAGGCTATTTGGGTGGAATTGAGGAATGGGAAAGGTGTAGTAACACTGATAGGAGTGTATTATAGGCCACCTAATGGGAAGCATGAGTTGGAAGAGCAAATGTGTAAGGAGATAGCAGATATTTGTAGTAAACACAAGGTGGTGATTGTGGGAGATTTTAATTTTCCACATGTAGACTGGGAAGCTCATTCTGTAAAAGGGCTGGATGGTTTAGAGTTTGTGAAATGTGTGCAGGATAGTTTTTTGCAACAATACATAGAGGTACCGACTAGAGATGGGGCAGTGTTGGATCTCCTGTTAGGGAATGCAATAGGTCAGCTGACAGATGTATGTGTTGGGGAGCATTTCGGGTCCAGTGATCAGAATAGCATTAGCTTCAATATAATTATGGAGAAGGACAGGACAGGACCTAGAGTTGAGATTTTTGATTGGAGAAAGGCTAAATTTGAGGAGATGCGAAGGGATTTAGAGAGAGTGGATTGGGTCAAGTTTTATGGGAAGGATGTAATAGAGAAATGGAGGTCATTTAAGGGTGAAATTATGAGGGTACAGAATCTTTATGTTCCTGTTAGGTTGAAAGGAAAGGTTAAAGGTTTGAAAGCACCATGGTTTTCAAGGGAAATTAGAAATTTGGTTCGGAAAAAGAGGGATGTCTACAATAGATATAGGCAGCATGGAGTAAAGGAATTGCTCGAGGAATATAAAGAATGTAAAAGGAATCTTAAGAAAGAGATTAGAAAAGCTAAAAGAAGATACGATGTTGGTTTGGCAAATAAGGTGAAAGTAAATCCGAAAGGTTTCTACAGTTATATTAAAAGCAAGAGGATAGTGAGGGATAAAATTGGCCCCTTAGAGAATCAGAGTGGTCAGCTATGTATGGAGCCGAGGGAGATGGGAGAGATTTTGAACAATTTCTTCTCTTCGGTATTCACTAAGGAGAAGGATATTGAATTGTGTAAGGTGTGGGAAACAAGTAAGGAAGTTATGGAACCTATGACAATTAAAGAGGTGGAAGTACTGGTGCTTTTAAGAAATTTAAAAGTGGATAAATCTCCGGGTCCTGACAGGATATTCCCCAGGACCTTGAGGGAAGTTTGTGTAGAAATAGCAGGAGCTCTGACGGAGATCTTTAAGATGTCATTAGAAACGGGGATTGTGCCGGAGGATTGGTGTATTGCTCATGTGGTTCCATTGTTTAAAAAGGGTTCTAGAAGTAAGCCTAGCAATTATAGACCTGTCAGTTTGACATCAGTGGTGGGTAAATTAATGGAAAGTATTCTTAGAGATAGTATTAATAATTATCTGGATAGACAGGATCTGATTAGGAGTAGCCAGCATGGATTTGTGCATGGAAGGTCATGTTTGACAAACCTTATTGAATTTTTTGAAGAAGTTACGAGGAATGTTGATGAGGGTAAGGCAGTGGATGTAGTCTATATGGACTTCAGCAAAGCCTTTGACAAAGTTCCACATGGAAGGTTAGTTAAGAAGGTTCAGTCGTTAGATATTAATGCTGGAGTAATAAAATGTATTCAACAGTGGCTAGATGGGAGATGCCAGAGAGTAGTGGTGGATAATTGTTTATCTGGATGGAGGCCGGTGACTAGCGGGGTGCCTCAGGGATCTGTTTTGGGCCCAATGTTGTTAGTAATATACATAAATGATCTGGATGATGGGGTGGTAAATTGGATTAGTAAGATGATACTAAGGTAGGAGGTGTTGTGGATAATGAGGTGGGTTTTCAAAGCTTGCAGGGAGATTTATGCCGGTTAGAAGAATGGGCTGAACGTTGGCAGATGGAGTTTAATGCTGAGAAGTGTGAGGTTCTACATTTTGGCAGGAATAATCCAAATAGTACATACAGAGTAAATGGTAGTGCATTGAGGAATGCAGAGGAACAGAGAGATCTAGGAATAACAGAGCATAGTTCCCTGAAGGTGGAGTCTCATGTAGATAGGGTGGTGAAGAAGGCTTTTGGAATGCTGGCCTTTATAAATCAAAGCATTGAGTACAGAAGTTGGGATGTAATATTAAAATTGTACAAGGCATTGGTAAGGCCAAATTTGGAATATTGTGTACAGTTCTGGTCACCGAATTATAGGAAAGATATCAATAAATTAGAGAGAGTGCAGAGACGATTTACTAGGATGTTACCTGGGTTTCAGCACTTAAGTTACAGAGACAGGTTGAACAAGTTAGGTCTCTATTCATTGGAGCGTAGAAGGTTGAGGGGGGATTTGACCAAGGTATTTAAAATTTTGAGAGGGATAGATAGAGTTGAAGTGAATAGGCTGTTTCCATTGAGAGTAGGGGAGATTCAAACGAGAGGACATGATTTGAGAGTTAGGGGGCAGAAGTTTAAGGGAAACACAAGGGGGTATTTCTTTACTCAAAGAGTGATAGCTGTGTGGAATGAGCTTCCTGTAGAAGTAGTAGAGGCCAGTTCAGTTGTGTCATTTAAGGTAAAATTGGATAGGTATATGGACAGGAAAGGAGTGGAGGGTTATGGGCTGAGTGCAGGTAGGTGGGACTAGGTGAGATTAAGAGTTCGGCATGGACTAGGAGGGCCGAGATGGCCTGTTTCTGTGCTGTGATTGTTATATGGTTATATCTCCTTTGAAATTACTCCGCTCATCTTAAATGCATGCCCTCTGGTATTAGGCATTTCAAACCTGGCAAAAAAGATGCTGACAGTTTCTACCTATGCCTCTCATTATCTTATAAACACCTATCAGATCTCCCCTCAGTATCCACAGCTCCACAGAATACAGCCCAAGTTTATCCAACCTGTCGTTATAGCACATGCCCTCTAATCCAGGCAGAGACCTGGTAAATTTCTTTTGCATTCTCTCCAATGCCTTAACATCCTTCCTATAATGGGGTGACCAGACTGTATGCAATACTCCTGATGAGATCTAACTGTGTGGAAAATATCATGTGTGGTCCCAGTACCCAAGAAGGGCCAACTGTAAGACTTGAATGACTACTATCCAGTGGCCCTGACCTCACACATCATGACAGGCTGTTCCTAGCTCACCTCTGACCCTGGTCAGATCAGCCCTCAATCCCCTGCCGTTTGCCTACCAGCGGCACTTTAGAGTTGAGGATGCTGTCATTTAACTTCTGAACAGGGCCATTGAGAAAAGCAGGGCAGCACTGTGAGGATCATGTTTTTTGATTTCTCAACAACCTTCAATACTACACAGCCCTCATTGCTGATGGAAAAGCTCTGTTCAACACAGACTGGCACTTCCTTTGTATCCTACCTTGTGTGGACTACAATAAGAGAAGCCTCAGAGCTGTGAGTCAGACACAAAGAAATCTGCAGATGCTGGAAATTCAAGCAACACACACAAAATGCTGGTGGAACACAGCAGGTCAGGCAACATCTATAAGGAGAAGCACTGTCAACATTTCGGGCTGAGACCCTTCGTCAGGTCTACATCTAGCTATAGGCAGCACTGGAGCCCCACAGGGGTCTGTACTAGCTCTCTTGCTGTTTACCCTGTATGGCTCAGACTTTAGATACAACACTGAGTCATGGCACTTGCAGAAATTCTCTGATAACTCACCAGTAATGGAGAGTATAAAGGGGGGACGGGAGGATGAATACAGGGCCCTGGTGGAGGATTTGTCAAATGGTACAAGCTGAATCATCTGCAGCTCCACATCAGTAAGACAAAGGAGATGGTGATGGACTTTAGGGAGACTAAGCCTGCACTGCCCCCTGTTACTATTGATGGTGAGAAATTGGATGTGGTGAGGACCTACAAGTACCTGGATGATGGATCCAAGTGGAGCATCAACACAGAGGTTGTTTACTGGAAGGTCAGAGGGGACTGAGGTGCTTTGGAGTATGCAGGCCTGTCCTTCATATATTCTACCAGCCTATTGTCACCAGTACAATAGACAATAGGTGCAGAAGTAGACCATTCGGCCCTTTGAGCCTGCACCGCCATTTTGAGATCATGGCTGATCAACTACTATCAATACTCGGTTCCTGCCTTGTCCCCATATCCCTTGATTCCCCTATCCATAAGATACCTATCTAGCTCCTTCTTGAAAGCATCCAAAGAATTGGCCTGCACTACCTTCCAAGGCAGTGCATTCCAGACCCCCACAACTCTCTGAGAAGAAGTTTTTCCATAACTCTGTCCTAAATGACCTACCCCTTATTCTCAAACCATGCCCTCTGGTACTGGACTCTCCCAGCATCTGGAACATATTTCCTGCCTCTACCTTGTCCAATCCCTTAATAATCTTATATGTTTCAATCAGATTCCCTCTCAATCTCCTTAATTCCAGCGTGTACAAGCCCAGTCTCTCTAACCTCTCTGCGTAAGACAGTCCAGACATCCCAGGAATTAACCTCGTGAATCTACGCTGCACTTCCTCTACGGCCAGGATGTCCTTCCTTAACCCTGGAGACCAAAACTGTACACAATACTCCAAGTGTGGTCTCACCAGGGCTCTGATCCTCAGCAAGAGGATTTCCTTGCTCTTGTACTCAATTCCCTTTGTAATAAAGGCCAACATTCTATTAGCCTTCTTCACTGCCTGCTGCATTTGCTCATTCACCTTCAGTGACTGATGAACAAGGACTCCTAGATCTCTTTGTATTTCTCCTTTACCTTACTCTACACCGTTCAGATAATAATCTGCCTTCCTGTTCTTACTCCCAAAGTGGATAACCTCACACTTATTCACATTAAACGCCATCTGCCAAGTATCTGCCCACTCACCCAGCCTATCCAAGTCACCCTGAATTCTCCTAACATCCTCATCACATGTCACACTGCCACCCAGCTTAGTATCATCAGCAAATTTGCTGATGTTATTTTCAATGCCTTCATCCAAATCGTTGACATAAATGGTAAACAGCTGTGATCCCAATACCGAGCCCTGTGGCACCCCACTAGTCACCACCTGCCATTCTGAGAAACACCCATTCACCGCTACCCTTTGCTTTCTATCTGCCAAACAGTTTTCTATCCATGTCAATGTCTTCCCCCCGATGCCCTGAGCTTTGATTTTACCCACCAATCTCATATGTGGGACCTTATCAAATGCCTTCTGAAAATCGAGGTACACTACATCCACTGGATCTCCCCCGTCTAACTTCCTGGTTACATCCTCGAAAAACTCCAACAGATTAGTCAAGCATGATTTACCCTTGGTAAATCCATGCTGGCTCGGCCCAATCCTATCACTGCTATCTAGATATGCCACTATTTCATCTTTAATAATGGAATCCAGCATCTTCCCCACTACTGATGTTAGGCTGACAGGTCGATAGTTCTCTGTTTTCTCCCTCCCTCCTTTCTTAAAAAGTGGGATAACATTAGGCATTCTCCAATCCTCAGGAACTGATCTTGAATCTAAGGAACATTGGAAAATGATTACCAATGCATCCGCAATTTCCAGGGCCACCTCCTTTAGTACGCTAGGATGCAGACCATCTGGACCTGGTGATTTGTCAGCCTTCAGTCCCATCAGTCTTCTCATCACTGTTTCCTTCCGAATGTCAATCTGTTTCATTTCCTCTGTTACCCTATGTCCTTGGCCCATCCATACGTCTGGGAGATTGTTTGTGTCTTCCTTAGTGAAAAAAGATCTAAAGTACTCATCAAATTCTTCTGCCATTTCTCTGTTTCCCATAACAATTTCACCCAATTCATTCTTCAAGGGCCCAACATTGTTCTTAACTATCTTCTTTCTCTTCACATACCTAAAAAAGTTTTTGCTTCCTTTATATTCCTGGCTAGCTTGCGTTCGTACCTCATTTTTTCTCCCCATATTGTCTTTTTAGTTAAGTTCTGTTGTTCTTTAAAAACTTCCCAATCATCTGTCCTCCCACTCACCTTCGCTCTGTCATATTTCCTTTTTTTTAATGCTATGCAATCTCTGACTTCCTTTGTCAACCACTGTGGCCCCTTTCCCCCCTTTGAATCCTTCCTTCTCCGGGGGATGAACTGATTTTGCACCTTGTGCATTATTCCCAAGAATACCTGCCATTGCTGTTCCACTGTCTTTTCTGCTGGGCTATCCGTCCAGTCAACTTTGGCCAGCTCCTCCCTCATGGCTCCATAGTTTCCCCTGTTCATCTGCAACACTGACACCTCCAAGCTGCCCTTATCCTTCTCAAATTGCAGATAAAAACTTATCATATTGTGATCACTACCTCTTAATGGCTTCTTTACTGTAAGATCGCTTATTAAATCCTGTTCATTACATAACACTAAATCCAGAATAGTCTTGTCCCTGGTCGGCTCTCGTACAATCTTCTCTGTACTGGTGTGCTGGGGCAATGGGATCAACATGGTGATGCCAACAGGCTCAATAAACTGATGAGTAAGGCTGGCTCTGTTACAGGAGTCAAACTGGACACACTGGAGGCTGCAGTAGAACAAAGGACTCTCTGGAAAATCCTGACAGTTCTGGACAATGTTTCTCCCCTCTGCATGCCACTTTGGCTGAACAGAGGAGCAATTTTAGTAATAGACTAAGGCAACTGCACTGCTCTCAAGAGATCTATATGAGGTCATTCTTACCCTTGACCTCAACTATTAAAGGCAAGCCTGCCATATCCCTTCTTAACCACTCTATCAACCTATGTAGCTATGAACTTGGGCCTTGAGATCCCTCTGCTCATCAACACTGTTAAGGCACTTGTAGTTCCTCTTTACATTTAACCTACCAAGGTGCAACAATTCACCTGGTTAACTGGGTTAGTCTCCACATGCCAGTTCTCCACCCGTATCTGCAACTGAACCATCTCCCACTGTATTCTTTGCTAGTTTTCTACGCTATCCACACCACCACCAATCTTCATGTCATCTGCAAACCTGGAAACTCACATATCTATTTTTTCATCCATGTCTTTTATATACATCACAAACAGCAGAGGTCCCAGTATAGATCCCTGCAGAACTCTACTAATCATAGACTTCCAGCTAGAATAAGTCTCTTCACCCATTACCCTCTGTCTTCTCTGAACAAGCTAGTTATCAATCCAAACAGTCAATTCACCATGGAGTCCATGTACCTTAATCTTCTGGATGAGCCTCCCATGCGGGACTTTGTCAAACACCTTACTAAAATCCATGTAGAACACCCACAGCTCTGCCTTCATCAATCACCCTTATCACCTTGTCAAAAATTCAATCAAATTAGTAAGACACAATTTTCCCTACTCAAAGTCATGTTGGCTCTCCCTAATTAGGCTATGGTTTTCCAAATGCTCATAAACCCTATCCCTAAGGATTCACTCCAGTAACTTCCTTACCACTGATGTGAGTCTGACCAGTCTATAGTTTCCAAGATTATCCCTTGTTCCCTTCTTGAACAATGGAATAACAGTACTCACCAGTCCTTGTCTGTGGCTAGAGAGGACAGAAAGATATGCGTCAAAATCCCAGCTATCTCGCCTCTCTCAATAACCTGTGGTATATCCCATCAGGCCTTGTGACTGATTCACCTTAATGCCCTTTAAGAGATCCAACATGACCTCCTTTTTTTTCCCTTGAAATGCCTGAGCTTATCAATGTGCTTGGTACTGATCTGCCTTTCCTCCACATCCTTCTCCTTGCTATAAGGACCTCATCAACATCCTGTGCACCCAAGCACCTATCCCTCCTCCTTTATCCTTGAGTGGCCCTATCCTCTCCCTAGTTTTCCTCTTGCTCTTGATGTATGTATAGAATGCTTTGGGATTCTCTTTAATCCTACTTGCCAAAGACTTTTCATGGACCCTCCCTGCTTTCCTAATTCCATTCTTGAGTTCTTTTCTGGCTTTTTTTTAATCCTCAAAATCTGTGTTTGATTCTGCCTTCTTAAACTTTACATTCTTTCCCTTTTTCACCTTGACTAAATTCATCACCTCTCTTGACATCCAAGTTTCTCTTACCTTGCCTTGGGACTAGAACATACCCGTCCTTTATTCTGTGCAATTGGTCTTTAAACACCTTCCACATATCAGCTGTGGACTTGCTCAAAAATAGCTGTTCCTAATGAACTCTCCCTACTTCCCACCTAATACTCTTCTAGTTCACCCTGCTCCAACGTAACACTCTCCCGCAAGATCCATATTGATCTTTATCTACAGCTATCGATACTTAAGGAGTTGTGGTCACTGTTCTCTAACTGCTCACCCACTAAAAGATTGGTCACCTGACCAGATTCATTAGTCAACACCAGGTCCAGTACAGCCCCTCCTTTTGTTGGACTATCTATATATTGATTTAAGAAACCCTCTTGGATAAATCTAACAAATTTTGCCCCATCTAAACCTCTTGAACTAAGAAAAGTTCCATATTTATATTAGAGAAGTTGAAGTCCCCCATGTCAACAACCCTATTGTTTTTACACATTTCCTTAATCTGCCTGAGTATCTGTTCCTCAATGTCCCAGTGGCTACTGGGGGTTCTGTAGAACAATCCCATCAGAATGATTGTACTCTTCCTATTTTTGACTTCTACAGACAGACTCCCTCCACTATGTCCCCTCTGAGTGCAGTGGTGATATTGTTCCTAATTTGTAGTGCAACTATCCCACACCCATTCTCTATCGTCTCTAAAACATCAAAACTCTGGGACATCAAGCACCCATTTGTGTTCCTCTCTCAACCAAGTCTCTGTAATTGCAACAACATTACATTAAATCTCCTTCATCAGAACGTAGAACTTCTATGAGAGCGTGTAATGCTTAAGCTGCTATGAGGGAATGAGACAGGGTAGGTGACAGATATTTGTGTCGGGGAACACTTTGAATCTAGTGATCAAAATACCATTAGTTTCAAAGTAAATATGGAAAAAGTTAGGACTGGGCTGCAGGCTGAAATTCTAAATTGGAGGAAGTCTGATTTTGGTGGTATCAGTAAAGATCTGGCAAGTGTGGATTGTGACAAGCTGTTTTCTGGTAAAGGTATACTCGGTAAGTGGGAGGCCTACAAAAGTGAAATTTTGGGAGTACAAAGCTTATATATGCCTGTCAGAATAAAAGGTAAAGTTAGCAAGTTTAGGGAGCATTGGTTTTCAAGAAATATTGAGGCCCTGGTTAAGAAAAAAAAAGGAGGCGCATAGCAGGTACAGGCAGGAAGGAGCAAATGGGGTGCTTATGGAGAATAAGAGAAGCAAGAGAACACTTAAGAAAGAAATCAGGAGGGCTAAGAGAAGGCATGAAGTTGCCCTATCAGACAAGGTGAAGGAGAATCTGATGGGCTTCTACAGATATGTTAAGAGGAAAAGGACTGTAAGGGACAAAATTGGTCCTCTGGAAGATCAGAATGCTAATCCACGTGTGGAGCCAGAACAGATGGGGGAGATGTTAAAAGAATTTTTTGCATCGGTATTTACTCGGGAGACTGACACAGAGTCTATAGAAGTGAGGCAAAGCAGCACCGATTTTATGGACCCAATACAGATTTCAGACAAGGAGGTGTTTGCTATCTTGAAGCAAATTAGGGTGGATAAATCGCCGAGGCCTGACAAGGTGTTCCCTCGGACCCTGTGGGAGGCAAGTGCTGAAACTGCAGGGGCCCTAGCAGAGATATTTAAATCATCCTTAGCGACAGGTGAGGTATCAGAGAATTGGAGGGTAGCTAATGTTGCTCAGCTGTTTAAGAAAGGCTATAAAAATAAACAGAAAATTGGCATCAGTAGTGGGAAAGTTATTGGAAGTTATTCTAAGGGACTGGATATATGAGTATTTGGATAGGCAGGAACTGATTAGGGATTGTCAGCATGTCATTGTACATGGAGTTTTATGAGGAAGTTACCAGGAATGTTGATGAAAGCAAGGCAGTAGATGTTGACTAAATGGAGTTTAGTAAGGCATTTGATAAAATCCCGCATGGGAGGTTGGTCAAGAAGGTACAGCCGCTCGGCATTCAAATTGAGGTAGTAAATTGGATTAGACATTGGCTTTGTGGGAGAAGCCAGGGAGTGGTAGTAGATGGTTGCTTCTCGAACTCATGGAGTGCCGCAGTGATCAGTGCTGGGTCCATTGTTGTTTCTCATCTATGTCGATTATCTGGATGATGATATGATTAACTGGATCAACAAAGTTGCTTTGCACACCAAGACTGGGAGTGTAGTGGACAGTGAGGAAGACTATCAGAGCTTGCAGTGGGATCTGGACAAGCCAGAAAAATTGCGGATGGAATTTAATGCAGTCAAGTACATGGTGCTGCCCTTTGGTAAGACCAACCAGGGTAGGTCTTACACAGGCACTGAGGAGTGTGGTAGAACAAAGGGATCTGGTAATACAGGTCCATAACTCATTGAAAGGGGCATCACAGGTAGATAGTGTCATAAAAAATCCTTTGTCATGTTGTCCTTCATAAATCAAGGTATTGTGCACATGAGATAGGATGTTATTATGTTATGTTGAAGTTGTATAAGAAATTGGTGAGGCCTAATTTTGAGTATTGTGTGAGTACAGAGAAAATTTACAAGGGAAGATTGAATAGGTTACGACTTTATTCCTTGGAACATAGAAGATCGAGAGGAGATTTGTTAGAATTATGAGGGGTACAGATAGGGTGAATGCAAGCAGACATGTTCCACTGATGTTGGGTGGGACTACAACTAGAAGTCGTCATGACAGTGTGGAATGAGCTGCCAGTGCAAGTGGTGTATGTGAGCCTGATTTCAATGTTGAAGGGAAGATTGGATGGGGGCATGGATGGTTGGGGTAAGGAGGGCTATGGTCTGCTACAGGTCGATGAGAATAGGCAGCTTAAACAGTTCAGCACGATCTAGATGAGCTTATTTCTGTGCTGTAGTTTTCTATGACTCCGTGACTCTAACATAGTTCCATGTACTGATCTATGCTTTAAATACATCACCTTTACCCATAATACTCATAGCATTAAAATGCATACCAATCAATCCATCCCATCATATCTCCTACTTGTTCCTGTAAGTTTTCATTTAGTCTGACATCCACCTTCTTCTCCATCCCTCCACTTTTTGATCTGGTATCTGATGCTCTGTTCCCATTCTCCTGCCAAACTAGTTTAAACCTTCCTGAGTAGCACCGGGGAACCTCACAGCCAGGATTTTGGTTCCCCTCCAGTTTAGATGCCACCAGTCCCTCTTGCACAGGTCACCCTGCTCTAGAAGAGGTTTCAATAATTCAAGAGCCCAAAATCGTGCTCATTATACTATCATCCTGTTCCTGCCCTACAATTAATGCTATGGCATGAACCTTTTGAAATTGGGGGTCATTTCTCATACTTATATTATTTCAAGACAAAAGAGGCCGTTCAGTCACTTGAGTCTTTGCTAGCTGTCACAGCATTCCTATCAGTCTCAATTCCCTGCTTCTTGCCATACTAAGTTATTATCTCTCATATACCCATCAGCTCCCTGCTCCCACCTTACACCCACAATCCTTCTTCCACTCACCCACACCATGGGCAATTAACATAACTAAGTAACCTACAAGGCACATCTTGGGATTTAAGGCCACGATCAAACGTATCCTTGGAATGGTGAAGCAGCAACCCGAAGTGTTACACCACTGAGACAGCTGCTTCAATATAATTATAATACTCTGAGTGTACCAGTACAAAAACTACTCTTGAATCTAACAGCTGATGTTGATTATGTTAGACAAGAAATCATGAAGGATTTTCTTGTGTCATGTGGGGTAACTTGCATTTTCTTATCTCTTCTATCTCTTCACTCACTTTTGATCCAGCAAATAGGTCATTTGGACAACACTTCATAAGAAACAAGATGGAGAGGTAAGAAACAGATTAAACCGTAGAAACAGATTTATTATTTGACCTGCTCACTTCCATTAAAACGATTCAACTTGAAATATCTCCTGAAGTCTCATATATACTTGAAGTATCATTTGGAGTATTGTGTACATTTCTGGTCACCGAATCATAGGAAGGATGTCAACAAAATAGAGAGAGTACAGAGAAGATTTACTAGAATGTTACCTGGGTTTCAGCACCTAAGTTACAGAGTAAGTTTGAACAAGTTAGGTCTTTATTCTTTGGAGCGTAGAAGGTTGAGGGGGGACTTGATAGAGGTATTTACAATTATGAGGGGAATAGATAGAGTTGACGTGGATAGGCCTTTTCCATTTAGAGTAGGGGAGATTCAAAGAGGACATGAGTTGAGAGTTAAGGGGCAAAAGTTTAGGGGTAACACGAGAGGGAACTTCTTTACTCAGAGAGTGGTAGTTGTAAGGGACTGAAAAAGAAACTTAATCAAAAGGAAAGTTAGGAAAATATTCAAGAAAAGGTCCCCAGACCTTATGAAACTTTATGTCCAAATTAAGAATTGAGTAATAATTTTTTCAAGGTCTAATCAGGACATAATATCGTTAAGCCATTGAGCATGCGTGGCTGGGGAAACATCTCTCCATCTAAGAAGAATTAGGTGTCTAGCCAGGAGAGAAGCAAAAGATAATATTCGACGTTTAGTCAAACTCGAATGTACATCTGTCTCACCCAAGAAACCAAAAAGAGCAATTAAAGGGTTATGTTCTAAGTGGCACTTCAGAATACAAGATAAAGTTAAGAAAACATCTCTCCAAAATTTCTCTAGACTAGGGCACGAGAGAAGCCTCACCACTTTTGCATTTAACACAAAGAGGACTAATATTTGGGTAGAATCGAGATAATTTAGATTTGGACATATGAGCCCTATTAACAATTTTAAACTGTAAAAGACAATGGCGGGTGCAAAGAGCTTTTTTTGGTAGTAGGCATTATTATCTTCAGTTTTTAATTGCATTTACAGTTTTGGGGGTTTGAATGTTCTGATTTATATTTCCTACATTTTGCTGTGGTTGGTCTGGAAGTTTTTTTTTTGTGGGGGTGGGGGTGGACACTAACTTTACCTGACTTTAATTTGGGTGCTTTTTCAATTATTATATCCTGTATTATATTACCATTGTATGTTTATCTTGCACTGTATTAATTTCCTATTTTGTTCTTGGGGATTCTTTGTAGTGTTGTAGAAAATGCATTAAAAAATCAATAAAAAGAGAGTGGTAGCTGTGTAGAACGAGCTTCCAGTAGAAGTGGTAGAGGCAGGTTTGATATTGTCATTTAAAAAAAATTGGATAGGTATGTGGACAGGAAAGGAATGGAGGGTTATGGGCTGAGTGACTAGGTGGGACTAGGTGAGAGTAAGCATTCAGCATGGACTAGAAGGGCCAAGATGGCCTGTTTCTGTGCTGTAATTGTTATGTGGTTTATATGGTTATATTTTTGTTATTCTCCTGGACAGTTGGGAGTGAAGAGTCAGATGATCTAAAAGATTAGAAGTGAATGTATAAATACTTTCATTAAACTGAAAAGTATGTTTTACAGTCAATTGCGACACATACTTTGAAGTGTAGCCATTCTCATTGTATAGCTGGTCAATCAGCACACACCAAAGTAAACAATATGATGACGAGCAGATGGGATGGAATGTGATATCAGGAATAATTCTGCTGCTGAAATAACAGACCACAGATCCTGGAATCTGAAGCAAAATCACACATTGCTGTAGGGATTCAGCAGGTTAAGCACCATCTATGGAAGGGATGGATGATATCGTGAGTCAAAACCCTGGATCAGTTCTGTCCTTCTGTTTCTGCATAGACATGAAATAATAGATGGCACCTCAGTGTAATATTCTCACCCTGAGAAACAGCAAGCTGTTATACTGTAATCATTCCAAAGTATATCTGGTACCAGCTTAAGCTAGTGAACTTGGCCTTTTCTCCTTGGAACGACAGAGGATGAGAGGTGACCTGACAGAGATGTATAAGATGATGAGAGGCATTGATCATGTGGATAGTCAGAGGCTTTTTCCCAGGGCTAAAATGGCTAACACAAGAGGACACCTGCTTGGAAGCAGGTACAGAGGAGATGTCAAGAGTAAATTATTTGATGCAGATAGTGCTGAGTGCTTGGAATGGGCTGCCAGCAATAGTGGTGGAGGCGGATATGATAGGGTCTTTTAAGAGACTCCTGGTTAGGTACATGGAGCTTAGAAAAATAGAGCGTTATGGGTAACCCGAGGTAATTTCTAAGGAAAGAGAATAACATCAGCAAGTTTGCTGATGATACTAAGCTGGGTGGCAGTGTGACATGTGATGAGGATGTTAGGAGAATTCAGGGTGACTTGGATAGGCTGAGTGAGTGGGCAGATACTTGGCAGATGATGTTTAATGTGAATAAGTGTGAGGTTATCCACTTTGGGAGTAAGAACAGGAAGGCAGATTATGATCTGAACAGTGTAGAGTTAGGTAAGAGAGAAATACAAAGAGATCTAGTTCATCAATCACTGAAGGTGAATGAGCAAGTGCAGCAGGCAGTGAAGAAGGCTAATGGAATATTGGCCTTAATTACAAAGGGAATTGAGTACAAGAGCAAGGAAATCCTTTTGCATTTGTACAGAGCCCTGGTGAGACCACACCTGGAGTATTGTGTACAGTTTTGGTCTCCAGGGTTAAGGAAGGACATCCTGGCTATAGAGGAAGTGCAGCGTAGATTTACAAGGTTAATTCCTGGGATGTCCGGACTGCCTTACACGGAGAGGTTAGAGAGACTGGGCTTGTACACACTGGAATTAAGGAGATTGAGAGGGGATCTGATTGCAACATATAAGATTATTAAGGGATTGGACAAGGTAGAGGCAGGAAATATGTTCCAGATGCTGGGAGAGTCCTGTACCAGAGGGCATGGTTTGAGAATAAGGGGTAGGTCATTTAAGACAGAGTTAAGGAAAAACTTCTTCTCCCAGAGAGTTGTGGGGGTCTGGAATGCACTGCCTTGGAAGGTAGTGGAGGCCAATTCTTTGGATGCTTTCAAGAAGGATATAGATGATATTTGAGCACACAGTCATGGGTGAAGAGAGAGTGGCACACTGGGCTACGCACGCATCCTTGAGCTGCATCTGTGTTGATTGTCAGCAAGGAGCAGGGGTTATTTCCAGTTCTGCACTGACTGTGGTGTCCCAGTGAGGAAGTCCAGGTGCCAGTTGCAGAAGGAGGCAGAGAGGCCAGGTTTTGATTCTTGTTGATTCGTACTGAAGGGATGATGGTGTTTAAAACTGAGCTTTAATCATGGAACAGCAGCCTGAGAAACACACACAAAATGCTGGAGAAACTCAGCAGGCCAGGCAGCATCTACAGAAAAGAGAACAGTTGAAGTTTCAGGTTGACACCCTTCAGTAGGACTGGAGAAAAAAAGCTGAGGAGTAGATTTAAAAGCTGTCGGGAGAGGAGAGAGAAACACAAGGTGATAGGTAAAATCTGAAGGAGGAGGGATGAAGTAAAGAGCTGGAAAGTTTATTAGTGAAAGAGATGGAAGGCCATGAAAGAAAGACAAGAGGGGAGAAGCACCAGGGGGAGGTGATGGGTGGGCAAGGATGGGTAATGGGGAATAGAGAAGGGGGCATTATCGAAAGTTCAAAAAATCAATGTTCATGCCATCAGGATAGAGGCTACCCAAAAGGGATACAAGGTGTTGTTCCTTCAACCAAGTGTGGCCTCATCACAACAGTTGGAGGAGGACGTGGATGGACATATTGGAATGGGAATGGGAAGCAAATTTAAAATGGGAGATCCCCCTTGTTACAGCAGACAGAGCATAGATGCTCAGTGAAGTGGTCTCCCAATCTATGTCAGGTCTCACCAATATACAGGGGGCCACACCAGAAGCACCGGACACACTATGTGACCCCAGCAGACTCACAGGTGAAGTGTCGGCTCACCTGGAACGACTGTTTGGAGTCCTGAATGGTAGTGAGGGAGGAGGTGTAGTGCTTGTTCCATTTGCAAGGATAAGTGCCAGGAGGGATCAGTGGACAAGGGAGTCACGTAGGAAGCAATCTCTGTGGAAAGCAGAGAAAGTTGGGGGGAAGGGGTTAAGGAAGATGTGCTTGGTGATGGATCCAGTTGGAGATTGCGTAAGTTTCGGAGAATTATGTGCTAGGTTTGGAAGCTGGTGGTGTGGTAGGCGAAGACAAGAGGAACCCTATACATATATGGTAGGTTGGTGGGAGGATGGGGTCAGAGCAGATGTGCGTGAAATGGAAGAGTTGCAGTTAAGGTGCAGTGTTGATGGTGGATGAAGGGAAGCCCTTTTCTCTGAAAAAGAGGTCACCTCCTTCGTTCTAGAATGAAAAGCCTCATCCTGAGAGCAGATGCAGCAGAGACAAAGGAGTTGAAAGAAGGGATGGCATTTTTACAAGTAGCAGTGTGGGAAGAGGTATAGTCCAGGTAGGTGCGAGAGTAGATAAACTGCCTTCAGAGGTAGAGACAGTGAGACCAAGAAAAGGAAGGGAGGTGTTAGAAATGAACTTTGATATTTGAGGGCAGGGTGGAAGTTAGAGACAAAGTGGATGAAATCAACGAGTTCAGCATGGATGCAGGAGACAGCACCAATTCAGTTGTCGATGTAGCATAGGACCTGTGCGGGACAGTCACCATTAAGGCTTTGAACATAGATTGTACCACATAGCTGACAAACAGGCAGACATAGCTGAGATCCATGTGTGTGCCCATAGCTACTTCTTTTGTTTGAAGGAAGTGGAAGGAGCCAAAGGAGAAATTATTTAGAATGAGGACAAATTCCACTAGACAGAGAAGAGTGGTGGTGGAGGGGAATTGGTTAGGTCTGGTGATCCATAGTAAAAATAAGATGATGAGGGTCAGGAAACCTGAAATTATTGAAAAGATCCAGAGTGTGTGTATTGTCTCAGATATGGGTAGGAAGTGACTGAACTAGGGGATAAAACAGAGTCGAGGTATGCAGAAATGAGTTCAGTGGGACAGGAACAAGCTGGAACAATGGGTCTACCTCGACAAGCAGGTTTGTGGATTTTGGGTAGGAGGTAGAAACGGGAGGTGCGGGGTGCAGGAACAATGAGGTGGGTGGTGGTGGATGGGAGATCTTCAGAATCAATAGGGCTGGTGATGCTGTGGGAGACAATGGTCTGGTGTTCCTTAGTGGGGTCCTGTTTGAGGGGTAAGTAAGAGGAAGGATCTGAGAGTTGGTGCTGGGCCTCAGAAAGGTAGTCAATATGCCAGAATACTACTGCATCTCCCTTATCTGTGGGTTTGATGGTGAGGTTAGGATTGGTGTGATGGGAGTGGAGAGGCCGATCAGTTAGAAGGAGTGATGTTGGAATAGAAGAGTGTAGAATTCTAGATGGTTGATGTCCCATCAGCAGTAGGTAATGAAAAGGTGCAGAGGAGACAAAAGACCAGGGCGGGATGTCCAGGAAGAGGATGAGGGTTGAAGATAGGAGAAGGGGTCATCGATGAGGGGTGGAGAGTTCTTACCAAAGAAATAGGCTTGGAGATGGAGGCAACAAAAGAAGAGCTCAGTATTGTGGTGGACGTGGAACTCATGGGTTCAGGGGGACAAAGGTGAGGCCCTTTCTGAGGACAGAATGTTCTGCCTCAGAGAGGGGAAGGTTAGAGGGAATGGTGAAGACCCGGCATGAATGAGATCTGGGATCGGAGGGGGAGGGAGGAGCAGGGAAGAGGGTTGGTTTCGTCTGAGGTTTGGGATGTTCAGGGATGGTGGGGTGAGAGGAGAACCCAAGAGATGATGGTAGGACCTGAGAGAGATGGGATTGCAGAGTGGTGGTGGGGGAAGGAGAGACAGGGGTTCCAGTGGCAGCATATGAAGACCTGGCCTGGAGGTCAAGACTGCAGCCTGATGTAGGTATTGCTATTGTGCAGGTGATCTAAGGTCGAAGGGAGAGCTAGTGAGATGACATCTGCTGTGGACCAATAATGGTGGTAGGCAAATTGTAGTGGGTCCAGGTCCTTGCCCAGTCAGAGGATAATTCTAGCCATGACTAACCTCTCAGAGTGGATAACTGCCACAGGGGCATCTCACCCTGCCCTTGTTGGCACCAGTATGACTGATGCCCTTTGGGAGCAGATGGGAACATCTGACTGCGGCAGTGAGTAATTGAAGATATCCGGGTAAGAGACTCCTGGATAGGTACACAGAGCTTAGAAAATAGAGGGCTATGGGTAAGCCTAGGTAGTTCTAAGGTCAGGACATGTTCGGCACAGCTTTGTGGGGTGAAAGGCCTGTAGTGTGCTGTAGGTTTCGATGTTTCTATATTGATCAACACCAGATAGTTGGTTGGCACAGGTTTACAGTGTCCTGCCACATACAAAATCATCTTCTTGAAAGATGTTTCAACATTGGTCTCTGAGACACATATCACAGGGTTCCAGATGCCAAAGGGAGTCACGCAAGTATAGTATTTTTCTCCCTTTCAAAGAATGCATAAAATGTGTTGAGTTCTTGTAGAGTTCTGGATCTCTGGTCTTGAAAAGCACAGATCTAGAACTTAACAGAGTGCATATCTCCTGGTTCATCCACGGCTTCTGGTTTGGATATGTCTGGTATGTTCAGTCAGGTCCAAAGATGAATCCCTGAATATGATCCATTCCTCCAGTATGGTATCTCCACCTCCCTTCACAGTCCTCGCTAACGTTGGTGGTAGTTGGTCAGAGACATTTTGGAGCTGACCTGGTTGAAGTCCCCTACATAACTGGGAAAGCATCAGGGCACACTGCGTCATGACTGGTCATCACGGTGCTCAGCTCCTCCAATGCCAGGGATGGAATGTACACTGCAAGCAGGATGGCGGCAGAAAACTCCTTCAGCAGTTAGAACAGACAGCTAGATGTTCCAGGTCAGGAGCTTGAGGTAGAATCACCAGGTCAGTGCACTGCAATGAGTTAATCATGAAGCAAATATCGCCACCTCTGCCTTCAGCTGAGACCGCTGCCTGGCCCACACAGTGGAAGAGGGAGCTCTTGGGCTGCAGTGCTGGGGGTGAAGTACACAGCAGTCCTTGATGTCCCTCTCGTATTACAGTCTTGTTCTGACGTCTTCAATTTTATTTTCCAGAGATTATGCATTAGCCAGAAAGACATTCTTTACTACATTTGCTCCTGAGTGTTTATAATTCAAGATTGTTTATTATCATTCTTCAATACACAAGTTTAACGAAAATGAAATGATTGTTACTCCAGATCGGATACAGCATTATAAAGAACATAACCAAAAACACAGTAAATACACCTGCACTCTCAACTCACACCACAAATGTCTGGAGTGGCCTTTTTAATTAGGTACATCTGTACACTTGCCCTTTAATGTAAATACCTAATTAGCCAAGCATGTGGCAACAACTCAATGCAGACACAATCAAGAGGTTCAATTGTTGTTCAGACCAAACATCAGAAATGTGATGTAAGTGTCAGACAGGGTGGTTTGATTATCTCAGAAATTGTTGAACTCCTGGAATTTTCATACACAACAGGTTGATCAAGAAATGCACTCATTAACTCATCCCACACACACACCCACCCACCACCTATCATATCCTGTCAGAATCGCCATATGTATGGAAACTCCTGTGCCTAGAATCTCTTTATGTATGTACCATCTGTCTGTGTCTAAGAGCTACTCTTACATATTCACACTCAGTATCCACTTTTTATGTACCTTCTGTATCTAATGAAGTGGCCACTGAGCGTATGTTTGTGGTCTGCTGCTGTAGCCCATCCACTTGAACGACAAAGGTAACTACACAGGCATGAGAGAGGAGCTGGCCAAAGCTGATAGGTTGGGGACACCAGCAGGGGTGACAGCAGAACAGCAATGGCTGGAGCTTCTGGAAGCAATTTGGAAGAAGCAGGATAGATACACACCAAGAAGAAGTTGCAAAAATTAGTGGGAAGCTGGCTGATTGGGAAGCTTTTAAAAACCAGCAGAGCCAACTGAAGAGTAATAAGGAAAGAAATAAATGAAATATGAAGCTAAGCTAGCCAACAATATAAAAGAGGATACCAAAAGTCTTCTGATATATAAAGAGCAAAAGAGAGGTGAGAGTGGATATCGGATCAATGGAAAATGATGCTGGAGAGAGGGAAAACAAAATGGTGAGCAATCCCAGTAAGTAGTTTTTGTCAGTATTCGCTGCTGAAGATAGCAGCGATATGCCAGAAACCTGAGAATGTCCAGAGCAGAAATAATTGTAGTTGTTATTGTTAAGGAGAAGATGCTAAGGAAGCTGAAAGATGGATAAGCCACCTGGATCAGATAGACTATATCCCAGGGTTCTGAAAGAGGTAGCTACAGAGATTGTGAAGGTATTACTTGTGATTTTTTAAGAATCACTAGATTCTGCAATGGAACATGCAAATGTCACTCCACTCTATAAGTGATGTTGGCAAAATTAAGGAAATTATAAGCCAGTTAATCTGCCTTCAGACATTGGCAAGATGTTAGTGTCCATTATTAAGGATAAGGTTTAAGGTACTTGGAGGCACATGATAAAATAGGCTGAAGTCAGCATGGTTTCCTTCAGGGGAAATTTTGACTGAAAAATCTGTTGGAATTCTATGAGGAAATAACAAGCAGGATGGACAGAGTCAGTGGACGTTGATAACTTGGATTTTCAGAAGGCCTTTGATGAGGTCCCGCATATGAAGCTGCTGAACTTTCAGGAGGTGGATTTAAGAAAACTTCCAAGACACTGAATATCCCCAAGGAGTACAGTAAAGTCTGGGGAGGAGGTCTGCACCCTGCACATGTAGCATGCAGGCTCACCAGTGTGTGGACACACCCTGGTGCTTGTGAACCAGATCCCCAGTTGTGGGTAAATAGCCCCACTCCTTGTGGGCAATCTCGGGAAAGACGAAGGGTATGGGAGTAAACCCAGACAGCAAATCTGGAATGAAGCCCCTAAGGCAGCTGAACATCACTGAACATTCTTCTGGCAACTCCTGCAGCCAAGCTCGTGACAAAAGTATTGCTTCATAAGCTTTCCTTTGGACTCCATTAGTGAGGCCTTGAGGGGGATCTTGATCACTGGGCATCTCAGGATCTCCATACCTTTAGTCCAGGCTTGTGATGATAATCATCATCACTAATTGTCCTTCGAGTCAGATGGATGCCAACCACAACCAGATAGTTAAGCCAATTGTCAAGAAGTGGAAAGATATGGCACAGCTGTAAATCTGCCTAGAGCAGCAGTACGCAAAAACTGAGTGACCGTGCAAGAAGGCGACTAGTAAGAGAGGCCACCAAGAGACCTATGGCAGCTCTGGAGGATTTATAGGCTTCAGTGGCTGATATAGGAGAGATTGTGTATGCAACTGTTGCCCGGGTGCTTCACCAGTTGCAGTTTATGGAAGAGTGACAAAGAAAAAACTGCTGTTTGAGAAAAGCTTAGGAGCTCAGGAGGGATAATGGCACCTAATGGCGACTCCTTTGCTTGCATCTTCGGAAACAGCTCTATTTCCATCTTTAATATCTTTATTTTTCCCTTTCAGGGTTCTTTTAAAGACCCTGACCTGGAGTTACTCGTGGGCTTTGGTTCTTTGCGGGAATGGGACTCGTTCTCGGGGTTCCATGACTGGCCGTTATTCAACATGCCAAGGGTTTGGCCTGAGAATCTCGATCGTGTTCAGAAGCCTAAGATCTTGGGCCTCTAGAGACAGGCGGATCGAGGGTCGGTGTCATGGCTGAGACTCGTGTTGTCAGGGAAGCTGGAAAATCTTTTGCTGCGGGCCCAAAGGCCCAAGGTCTTTGTGATCTTCGGACGCAGAGTTCACAAAAAGCGACACACGGACTTTTAAGATTATAAGTCAGCGGGTTGTTGTTATGTTTCCCACTTGCTATGAAAATGGGGTACACCTCCCTCTCCTTTGCCAGGGAGAAAGACCACCTGTGGGTTGTCGAATTCAGATGAAATGCAAAGCTTTTGGTGTAACTGCAAGGTCTGTGTCTTTGCCATCGCTTAGCATATGCTTCAGCTCAGTGATTGTGTCAATGTGAGTTTATTTTTGCTGGTCATCCATCATCCACTCATGGTCAAGCCCCTCTCAAAAACAAAGATGGTTCAACCATCCTGAAGAGCAATGCTGACATCAATTCTAGATGGAGGGAGCACTTTGAAGATCTTCTAAATCAAGCCGTCTCATTTGACAGGAATGTGATTAACAACATTCCAAAACAGCCTGTTGACAACTCCCTAAGCAAAATACCAACACTTGAAGAAGTCAAGGAAGCTCTCAAAACCTTGAAAATCAACAAGGCCGCTGGACTCAATGGAATACCAGCTGAGGTCTACTAAATTGGAAGTAACCCACTTCATTACCAACTGCATCAACTTCTCATCAAGATCTGGATAAATGAAGACATACCAACAGACTTTAGAGACTCAGCAATCATTACCATGTACAAAAGGAAAGGTGATCGATCTGAATGTGGAAGCTATCGTGGAATTTCCCTGTTAGCAACAGCAGGAAAGATCCTCACCTTCATCATGAACAAACAGCTCAAGCCTTTAGCCGAGAAGATCCTTCCAGAGACACAAGACAGTTTTAGACCATCACATGGAGCAATCGAGATGATCTTCACAATGCAACAACTACAAGAAAAATGTCATGAACAACTTCAACCCTTGTATAGAGCATTCATCGACCTCACCAAAGCCTTTGACTCGATATTGAGGGAACTCCTATGGGATATCCTATCCACCTATGGATACCCTGAAAAGTACATTCGAATCCTGAGACTCCTTCATGATGGCATGCTTGCCACAGTCATGGTCAGCAACAGTAACTGTAAGCCTTTTCAAGTCAGTTCAGGAGTAAAACAGGGATGCGTGATTGCCCCAACTTTGTTCACCATCTTCATTGCGACAATCATCCACGTTATCAGGGGTGACCTACACCCAGGAATCGAAATTATCTACAGAACAGATGGCAGATTTTTCAATCTTACTCGTCTCAAGTTCAAAATCAAGACATCCACAAGTTCCCTCATCGAGTTCCAATACGCAGATGACAACAGTGTTGCAGCTCTTTCAGAAAACCACCTACAATGGATTCTGATTGCCTTCAACCATTCATACACGAAACTTGGTCTTACCATCAATTCCAAGACTCAGATCATCTACCAACCATCATCAACTGAGACAAATCAGATTGAACCATCAACTCAATTTGGCCCGGAAAACCTGGACCACTTTCTATATCTTGGAAGTCACCTCTCCTCCAATGTCGACCTTAATGATGAGATCCAACATCATCTTAAGTGCCCTGGAACAGCTTTTGGATGTCTCCAAACATGAGTCTTTCATGATCATGACATCCGAACAAACACCAAAATGTTAGTGTACGAAGCAGTGGTAATCCCAATGCTCCTGAATGCATCAGAAACCTGGACAACATACCAACGACATCTGAAGGCACTTGAAAAGTTCCATCAACGCTGTCTTCGAAACATCTTAAATATCAGCTGTGAAGATAGAAGAGCCAATGTCAGCATGCTAAATGAGGCAAAAACAATAAGCATCGAAGCCTTCGTCATCAATAACCAGCTAAGATGGAGCAGTCACGTTGTTCGGATGAAAGACGAATGTCTGCCGAAACAGATCTTCTACTCCCAACTTAAAGAAGGCAAATGTAAAAGAGGCAGACAACAGCAGAGATTCAAAGACGTCTTCAAAGCCAACATGAAGAAATGCAACATCGACATCAACAATTGGGAAACCAATGCCAAGGACAGGAAACTCTGGCAAACCTTCAACCGAGAAGGAACAGCAACTTTCGAAGCCAACAGATGTGCAGAATTAGAAGAAAAGAGAAGAAAATGGAAAGAGAGGCAGCAAAAACCAAAGCCCAATCTGCCATCTGGAGCTACCTGTCCAGAATGCAGAAGAACTTTCAAATCCAAGATTGGACTCATAAGCCATTTGAGAGCCCATAAATAGATCAACAGAATGAAGACCATCAGCCTCGACCTCCAGGGATAGCCATGATGACAATTTTTCCTGGTGGGGGGGAGGGAGGATCGTTGCTCGCTGCCACTTACATGTGGGAGGGGAAGCTGGGGGGGGGACTTAGGGGTTCTCACATTTAACTGTCAATCATTCTTTGGGGCATTTCTCTGTTTTCGTGGATGTTTGTGAAGTAAAAAACATTTCAGGATGTATATTGTATACATTTCTCTGACATTAAACTTGACCCTTGAACCTTTGAAGAAATCGCAGCTAGAGTTTGCCAGAAGGCATGTGGGAGACTCTGAAGTCAGCTGGAAGAAGGTTCTATGATCTGATGAAACCAAAGTTAATGTTTAGTCAAGTGGCTAAAAAGCTTAAGTTTGGCATAAGGCAAACACTGCATATCATCAAAAACACAACATCCCTACCATGAAGCATAGTGGTGGCTACATCATGCTGTGGGGATATTTCCAGTTCTGGAAGGCTTGTGAAGGTAGAGGGTAAAATGAATACAGCAATATACAGGGAAATCTTGGAGGAAAATCTAATGCAGTCTGTAAGAGAACGCCATGGAAGATGATTTGTTTTCTAACAAGACAATGATCCCAAGCATAAAGACAAAACTACACAGGAATGGCTTAAAAACAACAAAATTAATATTCTGAAATGGCCAAGTCAGAGTCCAGAATTCAATCAAATTGAGAATTTGTTGCTGGGCTTGGAAAAGGACTGTTCACTCACAATCCCCATGTAGTCTCACAGAGCTTGAGCAGTTTTGTAAAGAAGAATGGAGAAAAATTGGAGTGTCCAGATGTGCAAAGCTGATAGAGCCCTATCCACACAGACTCAGGGATGTAATTGCTACCAAAGATGCATCTATTAAATATGACTTGAAGGGGGTGAGTAATTACACAATCAATTATTTTATGTTGAATAATTATAATAAATTTAGACCAATTTGTAGAATTTGTGTTACTTTGACACGTCTTTTCTGCTAATTGGTGTCAAAAAAGCCAGATGTGATTGAATGTTTGAAAACAATAAAACATGAAAACTTCTGCGGGGGGTGGGTGAATACTTTTTATAGGTGCTGTACATTCTTTCTGTAATTCATGTTTTTTGTATTATTATGTATTACATTGCACTGCTGATGAAAAGAGCACAAATTTCACAATATAAGCCAGTGATATTAAACCTGCGTAACATTTTACATTAAAAATTGATAGTTCACCCCTGCATTCCAGGAGAGAATCAAAAATTTATAATGCATTACAACACAGAAGCAGGTCCTTCAACTTGTTTTTTTCTGCCTCATCCAGGGGTTCCTAACCTGGGATCCATGGACCCCTCAGTTAATGGTAAAAAAGGTTGGGAACCCCTGGTCCCATCTACTCACACCCTCAGTACCCCTCTTATCCATGTGCCCATCCAAACGTATATACAGTATGTGGGACTTTGATATATACTGCATTTCAAGTGATTAATTTTAATGAAAGCAAGCACTTCAAATAGCTGTCATCTTTCTAAGATTTCATCCGTTTCCTACTTTTGCATATTGTTTCTCATGGTGTTGTCCAGTTTATCCAATATCCATCCAATGTTGGATCAAAAGCGAATGAAGAGATAGCAGCTAAAATGCAAATTAATCTACACAAGACACTTAATAATCTTTTATCTAAAGTTAACATCAATTGTTGAAGCTAATAAAATTGAATTTTAGCAAGAAGCATCTGTAGATAGGGCTCATCAGCTGTGGTTGACATCTTATCTAGGAGAAGGAAACCTCTGATCTCTAACTTCCACTGCCTTGTGGCTATACCCACTCATGGGGAATGCTTGGGAAGTACACCACAAGGGGGAAAATCCAGAGGCAAAATCCCTAAGGCAGTCCTACATTGAGTTCAATATTGACTAGCAACTCCTGTGACACTGCTGGTACCAAACTGTATCAGTCTCTGCTGTCCTCTGGGTTCATCAGATGCGTGGAGAGGAGGGAACTTGCTACATGGGTGACAGCTTGCTCTCCATATCGTACTGCCCAGGGTTACGTATCCAGATAGCCAGGATGCAATATCAGTGGTCAACTCTGACCAGCGGAGGCCTCAGGTTTAGTGATATTTAATGAATTTCCGTGAAACAGTGAAATAATTATGCAAGAAAACAAATCATGAAAGTGCCTGGCTGATGAAGTTACTTGCAGCTTTAATAATGCATTCAATCTGAGTGTAAATTAAAGAATAAGTTGTCTGATTAGAAAAAAAAGCACCAGAAAATGAAGGACCTGATTATTTCTATTCAAACTTTGTGCTGAACATGATATACACAATAAACATGATATTAGAAAGAACACTTTGTAGCTTTGGGCTCAGTGTTACTTCGCAGCTTTTAGATACATGGGTTGTCTGGATTTAATAAGATTAATAAGATTGTAGTTGGATAATATTTCATTGATATGGTGTTTTCCAAGCCAGATTTTCTTTTCTTTCTCTCAATTTCGTGTACAATTAAAGCATATTTCAAAAAAATCTATATGTTACAAAGCCATTTGATAACTCCAGCTGATAAGCCTAGCTGAGAAATAGAAACTCAAGGTGCTTAGTAAGAGAAAGAAAAATGCTTTAATACAAAACCTTTCATGTGTCCACCATATCCACAAGCAAAGTATGAATATTGTTCTTATACAGGTAAATATAGCAATTTGTACAGAACAATGTTCCACCAACAGTAACTGGATGATGCAATGAAAATCCACTGGATTCTTTCTGGAGGTGACGGTTCCATCGTCGGAGAAAGTAATCAGAAAGAGCCATTATCCTTCAAGTTTAGAAGAAAGATGTAATCTCATCGAAGTATACAGTAACTTAGAGAGCTTGTCAGGCTGGATAGTGTTTTCTCAGACTGGAGAGTCTCAAATATGGGAGATTATCAGGTTAAGGGGTTGGCCATTTAGAACAAAGGTCAGGATTTATTCTTCACTTGAGCTCAGCTTGAAACAACATTAGATAAAACCTTCGCCTCATAGAAATTACCATTCCTAGGCACACTACTGAATTAATGTTTGTTAAACCCTTAAAATAAAAATCAGAATTGTTGAAAATGTTAATCAGTAGCATTTGTGAATAGAGATACAACCAACCTTTCAAGTAAGTGAACTTTCAACAGAACATCCATTTCATTCCCTGCATGAACTAAGGAGCTGAATTCCAGAAGCAAGTTAAGAAAGGCTATCCTTTGCATTGCTGCAATGATTGACTAAATACTGTATGGCATTGAGAATCCTTGTTAAAACTGAAGTCAAATTTAAACAAGGGAGTGCAGGAGAATGGTAGATCTCATAAACGTATACAGAACCGCAAAGGATATAGAAAGCGGGATATTTGGGGGGATATGGCCCAGGTGCAGGTAATGGGACTAGCATGTACTAGATGGGTTGAAGAGCCTGTTTTGTGTTATAGTACTCTGACTCGAAAACATTGTAAGGGTTGGAGTCATACTTTGTACAAACGAAGATAATGTTTTTGTTAGAAGCAATCATGCCAGCCTTAGCTGATGAGTACTCATGATGATTTTATCCATGTGGACTTTGGAGAATACCTACACAAGAAGCTACATGACAAAAATGAACAAAATTGAAGCCTATAAAATGAAAGGAATAAAAACAGTAAAACAGCATTAAAACAGCTTCCCCCCCCCCCGCCCCCCTCATCTAATTTCCATACAGTGGATCTCTGGGATAGGTTTAGAACTGTTTTGTTTTTGGTCGTATGTTTGCTTTGGTCTTGCACATGAATCTCAGAAACAGTAAGGAAGATGATATCAGACACCTAGGAACAAAGCAGGGGCTCCCAGCCTTTTTTATGTCATGGACACCAGATTGGGAACTTCTGAAATAAAGCAAGTTTTATGTCATGGATAGTCAGTTATTAGATAAATTTTAACACAGGAAAATAGGGAGTTATTTTATGTTGACTAGAGATGGTTTCACCAAAAAAGCATGAATAATATTAATTATTGTGACGTGGGCTTTATGGCCTTATGAAAGTGACAAGTTAACCCACCAACCCACTTGGATTTAGGATGGGGCCAGGAACCAGAGCACTTGGAGGAAACCAACACATTCACAGGAAAAATGTGCAGATTCTGCAGAAGGCTGCAAGTCAGAACTGAGCCTGTCCCTCTGACACTGTGAGGCAGCAACTCTACTATCTGACCACTCCAGACATAATCATTAAAAATGTTATTAGCTTCTCTGTGCTCGGGTCTGGCAAAAGTCAAAGTGAAGAGATTTGAAAGAGAACAGAACATTGATTGTCCTTGAGGTAAAATGGTAGTTGTAAAAAGACATTTGAAATTTTTTCTTAGGCAGAGGTAGATTTTAGTGAGCAAATGTCACCCTGGTTAGATAAGCACTTGAAGGTGGGGTTAAACTTGGATTAGCCATGATCTTATTTAATGCTACAACATATCCGAGGGTCTGAGTGGTTTATTCTTGCTCTTGTTCAGTATGTACATATATTCATGAGTCTGAGAAAGAGCAAATCCGTAACAAAGAAATAACTATTTTTTAGCAAACCTTTATTCTTTCTATTTATGAGTGGAGTCCCAAAATTACTGCTGCAAACTTAATATCTGTGAGATTATCTGTGATAGCACTACATTATTGAAAAGTTAGCTGGGCATACTCACACAATTGTGTGCTCTCTTCCTCTTGTGTGCTCTTTAGAGAGCCATATAGAAGCAAGTTAATCAGCTATCAACAGATGAAATCCAGTAAAAATAATGAAATTATTATGAAACATTATGAAAATTATTATAAACATTATGAAAAGTTCCACTGCAAACCACTTCCCTGTTTCAGCTGCTGGATATTTAGAACATTTTATAATAGGAGCTTAAATTTTGATTCTTGCATTCCTACATTGGAACTAACCACTTTTAGGAAAAGCACCTATGACTGAGCAATATATAATACTTGCTGATTTTTACTGGGATCTCTGGAACCAGGACACCTGTGATAATTATGGATGACTTGGCTGTGTTCAGCTCTTTATCAGAAAATTTGCAAGGATATTCACAGAAATGAAAGACAAATAGATCAGTTCTTTTTTTTCTCTTCTAATAAAAGTTTTTAGATTGACATAAGGTCTTGATAGACTGATACAGAGAGGAAGTTTTTAATTGTGTGGAAGAGTACATTTATTCACAACTGTCACATTTTAATAAGACAAGTGGTAAAATTGCATAACTTTGACTAACCTCACATTGTAGGAAGTGATATTGTTCAAAAGATTGGGAAATCTTGGTATAATACAATTATACTTTTCATTATTTCTACATAACCACAAAAACAGAAAACCAAAATGCGTTTCTTAATCTCTGTTAGCAAGAACTGTTTGAACAAACTGATGATAAAACAGAAATTTGCATATGAATGATTTTGGCAACAGCAGACTCTGTACAGGGCTGCATATTATAAACTAGTAACTTCTAATGTCGATGGCAAAAATATCTGTACATGAGTTTCACGGTTATTTTGTTTCTATACACAAGCTAAACTTGTGATCTAAATAGTAACTGGCCTCTCTATATTATTTTAATTTGCTCCTTGGGATTGGATTTATTCACAAATTTATAAATTGTCCTTTAGATCCCAAAGTCTAAATTATAATGTAAACTGTGGACACCAGTTGTCTCAGCACAGATCCTTGTGCAATGTACTGTCTCCCTTCTCCTGTTATGAATAGCTAATTTTTACTCCTACTCTTTCTTGACATCTGCTAGCAGTGCATACTTTTGTTTGACACCCGACTCCACATTCACAGACCTCATTTATTAATGGGGTAAAGTTCTAAAAAGATTTTAGAATCTAGATAAATTATATCTACTGCATGCCATGGTCCAAGCTCACTGTTAACACACTAAAAAAAATCTCATTAAGCACTCCGCTTCTTTCTGGAATTCCCTCGCCATGACTCAGGGACCCAAATTGTCTTTCCTAGTGAGAAAATACTTCACCATAAAGTCTGTCAAAGTCACCTCTGTATCCAGTGCTCCCCCTCTATATCGGTGAGACCAAATGCTGATTAGGGGACCGTTTTATCAAGCACCTTCACTCTGTTCAATGCAAAACGTTGGATTCCAGGAGGCCATTTATTTTTATATGACTTTCCATTTCCATTCTGAGATATCAGTCCTCAGCTGCCTCTACTGCCACCATGAGACCACCCTCAGGTTGAGGAGCAGCACCTCATATTCCAACTGGGCAGCCTCCAACTTGATAACATGAACACTGATTTCTCTAAGTTCCAGTAATTTCTTCCCCCCTCCCCTTTCTCTCTATCCATTCCCTATTCTGGTTCTATGAACAGCTTTTCAGAGGAACAAAGGATGAGCTACAAATGCTAACCCTATCATTGAATAAACTTATATTTTTATTATTGTTAACTTCTAATAAAGGAATGGTGTTCCTCCACTTTCTGCAGAGTTCCCTTCTAAGCCAATATGTAAAATTCAGGAGGATTCACTAATGAACCATGTTTTTCCTCAACTTATTATCAAGATAAGAAAATGAGACCAAAGTACAATCTACTGAAAACAAAACGTACATTCAGCGGCCTCTTTATTAGCAACCTCCTGTACCTAATAAAGCACCACTGAGTGTACGTTCACGTTCTTCCACTGCTATAGCCCATCCACTTCAAAGTTCAATGTGTTGTGCATTCAGAGATGCTCTTCTGCACACCACTGTTGTAACATGTGATTATTTGAGTTGGTTTCCTGTCTGCTTCAACCAGTCTTGTCATTCTCCTCTGAGTGCCCTCTTCAGCAAGCTGCTTTCACCCACAGAACTGCCACTCACTGTATGGATCTGCTGAATTTCATCACTGGAATAACCTGTGAAATGTACGGAACTCAAAAACAAAAATCCGAATGCAAGCTCCTGATATGTGAAAATGGAAAACATAATTTCAAACATCCCATGGGCTATGGGTGTTGAAGGGATCCAAAAATACTAAACAAAAAACAGGATTAACATTTAAAGTTGTGTTATGAAATACTGAAGGAAAAGATTTCCACTAATGACAGATAACGTAGTTTTTAGAGAGATCTCTGGCTATTCACTTCCAATGAGAGTGTTAATGATAGAGATTCATTATTCATCATTCCTTGTATTCTGAAAAGATGTTAGTGAGTCACCTTCTTGAACCATTAATAGCTGCAGTTAGATTCATCTTGTCATAGAGATTTTAACAGCCAATATCAGGATCATGAACATGAATGGTGGTGAGTATTGCTCTCTAAAGGATATCCCTTGTACACCAATGTTCCTAAGAAAATTCAACAGGATGTGGTCTTGTTTCCAGAGTTTGTTTTGATAATGAATTGAGGATAAACATGGTAAGTCAAAACTTTCACTGAACCCTAATTCATTCATTGTAGTGAGCCATCTTACTTCACAAGGAGTGCCAAACAAGCATGTCTTTCTTACCTGCACTTGTCCCTTCCACCCTTCAGGTATCTAGGTCCAACTAATTGCCCAGGTCCTGGAAGAATTTACACACAAAATAGAGGAACCCATTCACTGATCTGTCACTGACTGCCACCAGTTCAGATAACACTGTTCCACCCTCACTCAACAGTAGCTCTATCCAGACAGAGAGACCAAGCAAGATGCCTTAGCTTTACCTCTGGACACAATACTGTAATTGAATCTGTAGATACTGATTGTAGGCACCGTCGCTTCTAAGATACTGAGCCTATTGATGCTGGAGATCTGCACCCAGTCTATAATTGCTGCTATTATACGCCATCTTTTTCTGCAACAATATTGCATGTCTGATAAGGATACCATTGTGTCAGACTGTTGGGAGTATTAGGGAGATGGTATTAATGGTTGTTTGATCTTCATGGATATGATGAGTTGAATTGCCTGTTTGTAGACTGTGTACCTCTATGGTTCTATCACTCATCTGCCTCACTCTATCTACACACAGGTAAAAAAGTGATTATATTTTTAATCAGTGGTTTGATGCAGTTGTAACTGATTGTTAAACGATAATTCTCTTATTTTCTGGGCAAAGGTTGTGAAGAATATGAGTAGTTTGTTGTATTTCAAACTTGTATAAGAAACATCATGGAATCCTTAGCAATTTATTCCACAATAGCAGTGTAGCAGGAAGCACTGCAGGAATCAGTTGCTACAATATAGATAGTTTCTTAATATCGTTTCCAGTGGCTGGGCTAGTTCGTTATAACGTCTAACCAAAATTTCCAAATACTTTTTATTTCTGTTGCAGGTTCTCTATTGGTACCATTCTCTTTTCTCTGTAGGTACTTCTACAGTTTCTACACCTTGAGCTCAAGCCATACCTTAACAGACAACATTAGCCTTAAAACTGAGTTACTGGTTGTATTCCTTGGAGCCACAAAGGTCAATTTATATTTAATTTTTATAGTCACCCACAAGCCTACTTTTTAGTGTAACTTACACCATTCAGTAGATCCGATTACTCAGTGAACTGGTGCTCAGAGAACAACCTGTCTCTTAATACAGCAAAGACTAAGGAGCTAATTATCAACTTTGGAAAGTCACAGGATGACGAGTACTCTCCAGTTTATAATAACGGAGACATAGTGGAGAGAGAGTCCAGTTTCAGGTTTCTGGGAATACACATCTTAGAAGACCTTACCTGGTCCACTAACATCACAACAATAGTTAAGAAAGCACAGCAACACTTGTTTTTCCGCAGGATGCTGAAAAAAACTGGTCTACCTGAACAGATACTGGTGACCTTTTACCACTGCATCATAGAGAGCATCTTAGCATACTGCATCTCTGTGTGGTATCTCAGTTGTACAGCAGCTGATAGGAAAGCACTTCAGCGGGTCCTCTCTAGCGGACAGAAGATCATCGGGCACAGCTCCCAGCCCTGGAGGACACCTACAGCTTACGCTGCCTAAGCATCTGTAAGGACAATACACACCCATGCAATCACCTCTGAACTTCTTCCATCTGGCAGATGTTACAAGATTTTCTATGCCTGTACTTCCAGATTGAAAAATAGCTTTTTCCCCAGAGCTATAATTGCTCTGAACCAATCAATCAAACATCATCCATAAATTTGTTATATTGCTACTTTCAATACTGGTTTTATAGCAATCATACATCTGAGTCGCGCATTTGTACTGCTGGACATTGCTTGTACTGGCTGGTTACTTGATTTCATTTATTGTTTAATTATTTTATTTGTTGTTTTATAGCATTGAGTATGAGGGTTGCAAACTCATTTTCGCTGTATTGGTGCATCACAAATTGTACTATGCAATGACAATAAAGATATTTCATTTCATTTCATTTCATTTCAGTTGCTCACCAACAGGGAGTATACCATATGGGCATTTGGTGCTATGAGTCTTCACTGAATTGATTTGATGCCTCATTGTGTCACAACTATTCCACCAAGACCAGTATGAAGGTTGTAGCTCACTAATGTGAAAACTGATTTCCACCTTGGGCCTCAATGACCTGCAAGTCTACAGTGGATATGTCATTCCGAAATATAAAACAAAGATATTTGGAAAGATTTGATCTTGTTTTGTAATGATGATTCAGCTTGACACCAATATCATTAGGAGCAGGTGATATTATTTGTCCACCCAAATTTAGTGAAAACCATCTGGAAGTGAAAGATTTCAACAATGAAACAGATGATAAGCTCTTCAATTCTTCATTCAGATACTTCTTGCATATGGTAAAGGTTTTTGGCTTCACCATTCTTTCAGTCCTGTTATGGCTTATTGTTTTCAAAATTACTTCTTAGTTGCATTTCAAGACTTAAATTAGTTTTTTGTAGCCTTAATTTCAAGTAATGAAAGGTCAGGAGATAGAATGTGTATTTCTACACCGAATATAACAGCATAGTGAGGGTCTCCACTTGTACTGATAACAATGCATTGGAAGCATTTTTATCTCCATTGATGTTTCCTACCTGCTGGATAAGCATTTTTATTTCTGACTTCTATCATCTAAAGTGCTTTGCCTTTCTGATACAGATCCTTATTCACTCTTGTAATAATTAAACACTCTCCCTTCCCGATCTGAGCGGAGAACACATAGACTAGCAGTGTTTATCGGGTTTAAAATCTCCAAATATACCTTTCTGAGTCTGGTCTGGACTCATAATTTTCCCTCAAGACTGAAAAGAGGTTACAGTCTATTCAATATGAATCCCTAGAAGTTACCAAATTCCAGATCAGGAAATACTAATTTTGCCATAAATATATATGGAAATTTTAGTTTGAAAGTCAGAAAGCAGTTTTCCCATCAGAGCCACCAGTTTAATGATAATGATAGATGTCAAGAATTGACCATAAAGATATAATGCTTTCAGTATTTGTCTTCTCTGTGAAATATTTGCCTGTGGTTGGTGTGGTGTTGACTTCACATGCAACCTGTTCTCCTTAACTGTGTTAGTATTTACTTATTCATCGAATGAGTCTATTCAGCCTGACAAATCCCATTAGTCCCATTCTGTGGAATGCTGAGTACTTCCAACATTTTATGTTTCCGTAATATCTGGACAGAGTTTCCACTGAGGAAGTGTGGGGCAGGCTAGGTATGTATTCACTGGAGTGTAAAGGGACATTTGAAACAAATGAGGCCCTGCAGCTCTTGAGAGGGTGAGTGTGGAGATGTTTCCTCTTTTAGGAAAATCTAGAATTTGCAGACATTATTTTAAAAATTGAATCACCTAATTTAGGCAGAGATGCAGTGAAATTATTCTTATCAAAAGGCAGTGGAAGCATAGTCACTAATTTTTTTTAAGGGAGAAGTAAATAGATAATAAACCAAATGTGAAAGGTGACCGAAAGCAAGTGGGTGTGTAAAATTAATGTTATATTCAGAACAGCAGTAAGGGGCCACGTGACTTATTCATACTACCGATTTGTACATTGTCAACATATACATGCTCCAGTACTAGATGGTTTATGCTCCCTGTTTCAAGGAGTGATAGCCTCCTATAATAGATTTATATGTTAAATCAACATATACCCATTTTGCAGACCTATATTTAGAGTTGCAAATTGATAATGTGTATTTGGAGTGTAAGTGCTTTAATTTGAAAGTGAGCACATATTGCTCCACAATTACAGGATATCTAAAAAAAATTCAGACAGTCCAACAATGTCATGAAGCCTGAACATCATTGGTATTGTCCACAAGCAGCAGAGAGTGATTTATTAGATGAGAATCTGAGATCTTTCCATTAACAGAGTCCCATGAACATTCCCATTCCATCATTGGTCAAATGAATTCTTCCCTCTATGATCCCACAAAGGTCTATTTCTTCATAACTGTCTCCACTATTTCCATTGCAAACAGTTATTACTGACAGAGGTTGAGAAACATATTTCCTCAACTCATACGTTATAATTTTTGAGGTCAAGTAGAAATTGTAAAAACGTTAAATGCAATTCTAGCCAAGACTTCTCATACTTAAAAACACTGATAACTTCCCGAAATGTAAACTGCAAAGAAGTTTATTTTGTGCTCCTTACTTGATCTAACACATTGCAATGTGCTTATGCTGGTCAGTGCCGTAGTGGCATCAAAAACAGAATCAAATTTCATATCACTGACATATGTTGTGAAATTTGTTACCCACACCGGACTTCAAGGTAAGTGGACCTGGGTTCAAATCCAGCCAGCTCCTTGCACACTTACCCTCAGCGATGAGCCAGACAAAAAGCAGACAAAATACTAAAGTAACAGCAAGGCTCATGCCTGATGTGCCAAAAGGTGCAGAAAGGAATAACAATCGCAATGTGTTTGCCTATTGAATAGCCTAACACATCACGTATTTGTACCACGGAGAAAAACCCATGTAGAAAGAGTTTTATAGGGAAAAGGTCATTGCACTGGGGCTGTTCTACTCTCTTGGCCTCAAAAATCTTGGTCCAATGGTGACCAAAATCACCTTGGCTGGAGACTTCCTCAGCTGCAGTGATAGTCACAGTGCCTTCAGTGCTCTGCCATGCCACTCGCTCCTCACAAAGCTTTGCAGTACCACCTACTTGGCCATTGGGTCTTATAGTTGATCTCATTTGCCCAGTCTGCTGGAACTGGATTTGCTTACTGGGGTCAGCCGTGGTTAGAGGTTCCCGGCTACGCTCACCTGTCAAAGCACTTGTACCATTACTGCTATAGAAAATGGATACATCCAAGCAGACTGTGCCAGCATCAACATAGCCAGAATATTCAGATAACAATGTCATTCTCTACACAATTGGCCTTTCAAACTTCAACTCACAAACATTTTGGGACTGCAGGTCAATCTAATGGACTGGTCAAACCACAGCCTGACATAGTTAGCTTTACAGATTCATATCTTAAAAGCTTTACGTGAATCTCCTCCATCACAATCCATGGGTATATTTTGTCTTGCTACCAAGGCACATATACCAGAAATGGCCACATTGTGGTTTATAGGGAGCAATGCATAGCCCATAAATTTCTCAACATTGACTTCAAATCCCATTAAAACTCATGGCAGCAAGTCAAACGTAGGCAAGAAACCTTCTTCCCAATTATCGCTGACTTTCCTCTTTCATCTGATAAATTAGTGCTCCTCCATGTTGAACAACACTAGAAAAATCAAATAAGAGTGAAGCAGAACGTACTCAGAGTGCATTGGTAGCTCTGCCATGCACTTAAGTGGCCAATTCCTAATTAGCATATCTGCCAGGTTATGTCTGTGAAGATTAAAAATTAATTGCTGACAAAAACACAAGATATTCAGCAGATGCTGAGAATTCAGAGCAACACACACACACAATGCTGGAGGAACTCAGTAGGTCTGGTAGCACCTATGGAAAGGAATAAACAGTTGGTATTTTGGGCCAAAACGCTTAATCAGGAATGAAAGAGAAGGGAGAAGATAACCTCCTCCATCACCACCATTCAGTCCTTCCAGATGAGACAGCACTTCACCTGCTAGTCTGTCGAGGTCATCTACTGTATATAGTGCTCCCAGTATGTCCTCCTCTACATCAGTGACATCCAACACAGATTGGGGGACCACTTTGCTGATCTCCTACGCTCCATCCACAATAAGTAGGATTTCCTGTTGGTAAACAACTTTAATTGCAGTCTCCATTCCCATTCCAACATGTTGGTCTATGACCTCCTTTGTTGCCTTAATGAGGCCACGCTCAGGTTGGAGAAGCAACACCTCATATTCCATGTGGATAGCCTCCAACCTGATGGCATGAACATTGATTTCTCCAGCATCTGGTAATTTCTCCCCCCACCCCACTACTTCTTTCTTTCTCCATTCTCCATTCTGCACCCCCCCCCCAATCCCTTCTCTTCTCGCTAGCTTATCACTTCCCTCTGGTGCTCTCCCTCCTTCTGTCTCTCCCATGGTCTACTCTTCTATCAGATTTCTTCTTCATTAGCCATTCATTTGCCCCCACCCAAATACCTTCCCCCACACCTGGCTTCACCTATCACTTCTAGCTTATACTCATTCTCCTCACTCCCACTATCTATGTAGGCTTCTTCCTTTTTTCTTTCCAGTCCTAATGAAGAATTTCAGCTCAAACCATCGACTCTTTATTCCTTTCCATAGATGCTGCCTGAAGTTCCAATAGCGTTTTATGCTGGAAAAACAGTCTGTTGAACAGCAAAGGGATGGTTGATATTCTGGGTAGAGATGCTGCATCAGGACTGGTGAAGGGTCTTGGCCCAAAACATTGACCATCCCTTTGCCTCCACAGATGCTGCTTGACCCACTGAGTTCTCCCAGCAATTTGTTTTTTGCTCCAGATCCCAGCATCTGCAGTCAAGTCATAAACCTTCACAACCTCAGACTATCTGTGACAAATATGCCTGCCGCTGAGAGAAGTGGCAGAAATGACAGCTGTAAAATCCTTGTGAAGACAGAATACATCTTCATCCTCCATTGTGTCACCTGCAATTACAATTGTGCTAAATCAGAGACTCAGAACAGATCTGGCGGCACAAAACTGGGCACATGAGAGTTTCTGTGCACTATCAGCAGAAACAAAATGTGCACCACCTGATCTGCAACCACTCTGACTTGATCCTTTTACCATCAAACCAGAAGGTAAATCCTGGTTCAATGAAGAGTGCAGAAGAACAAGTTGGAAGCAGCTCTGGAAATATCTACAAATAAGCTGGCTGACTTGAGAAAGTGCAATGCAGGACTACATACCACTAGCCAACAAAAGCAGCCTTAAGTAGATAGCTTCACTGAAAACAGATAGGATCCAAGATCAGCAGACCTGTGACACCTCATTGTAAATGTTGATAAGCAATTAAACAGTTAACTGGAGGAGGCAGTTCAAAGACCGTCCCTGTCCTCAACATATGAATGCAGCAGGTCAAGGTGAAGAGGTTGTAATAATTTATAACCAGAAATGCTATGGAATGGATAACACCTCGGCTTCCCTCTGAGATGTTCACCATCACAGAAGGATATTGAATCCAGTGCATATAATGTCAAGTATTGGCTAAGCATATTAGATGCAGCAGAAGCTGTGGAAGCAGGAGGCATCCCTGGTGATAAACTGAAGATCTGCACTCCAGAACCAGCTGCGCTTACTGGAAAGCAATTCCAGTGCTCTATATCACTGCCAATTACACAGCACGTGAACTTCTCCAGTTGCATTCAGTCAATAAAAAACACAACAAAATTAGTCAGGCTAATTACTGCACAATCCATTTACTGAAATCAGTCAAGAGTAGGGCATTCAGAAGACCTGATAAAACTGATGAGAGTTGGCGGCATAGCAAAAACATGATAGGGCTGGAGTCTTACTCGCACCAAGCAAGATGGTTATATATGTTGAAGGTCAATCACCCAGCCCAAGGACATGAATGCAGAAGTTCCTCATGGCAGTGTCCTAAGCCCAACCACGTTCATCTGCTTTATTACTGGCCGAACTTTCATCATAAAGCCATCGAGTGGTTGTTTTCTGATGTTCGCACGATATTCAATTTCATTCATATTTTCTCAGCAAATGTAACATCCCATGCCTGCAAGTAACAGGACTTAGACTACAGTCAGGCATGCTGACAAGTGGCAAATGAAACTCGGGTGGCCTCTAGTTGAGCTGCTTCCTGGAAGCGCCATGGACTCAAGTTCAGTCCTGACCTTCAGTGCTGTCTGTGTGGAGTTCGCACATTCTCCCTGTGACCACGTGGGGTTCTCCACTTTCTTCCTACCTTACAAAGACATGGTAGATTAAGATTAATTGACCTTTGTAAATTGCCCCTCACCACCACACTTATCATTCAAAGTCATTACCATTCCCTCTCTCTACCTGCTGTTGGAGGAGAATGCAAGAATCTTGGGTTCCATGTTGCAAGGATTGATCAGCAATGCTCATGGCTGTGGACTAGTTTTGGGAGACTTTGTGGATCGTGTTGTGTTTCTGGATTCTGTTTACTTTATTTTTGCTGATTTTGAGCAGATTGATAGGGGCGATCATACAGACTGGTGCACTTTGGCGAAGACCGGCCTTCGGCACAGCGCTGAACTGAACTAAACTGAATAAATACTCCTGGACTCCTGTTTTGATGTTTGATATCCTAAGTGCTGTTCGCACGCTTTTTGCCATTTGCACAATTTGTTCTCCTTTTCACACATTGGGTGTTTGAGGTTTTCTTAAGGAATTCCATGGCGTTTCTTTGTTTCGTGGCTGCCTGTGGGAGGGCATCTCTCAGAGTTGCATTTTGTATACACTGTTCGATAATAAACTTACTTTGAATCTTTGCTAGATTTTCCACCAATAACATCCTCGAAGTTAGCGTTAACCAGAAACTCACATGGACAGTCAGAGGCTGGGTATCCAGTGCAATCGCTTCTGTCACAGTCACAGAGAGATACCGCATTGAAACAGACTCTTCAGCTAGTGCCAGACACCAGCCTCCTATTTGGATTAATCCCATCTGCTTTCTTCTCCTTCCATATTCCCACCCCTTCCCCCTCCCCTCAGATTCAGCACTGACCTACACGCCAGGGTCAATTTTCAGCAAAAAAATGAACTTTCCAAGCTGGACACCATTGGAATGTGGGAGGAAACTGTAACAGCTGAAGGAAACCCACAGGGTAACATGCAAACTCCACACCACCGGTCAGAAATGAAGCCAGGTCTCCCGCGCTGTGAGGCCGAGGCTCAGCTGGTAGTGCTAAGATGCTGCCCACTTCAAAGCACCAGGGAGCAATGTGATAGAATATTTACTGCAAGCACAGAACTCCAGCAATACTTAAGAGGTTTAGTACCATTCATGCCAAGATACACAGTTAAACCACTTTCCAGCAGAGGTCGACCCATTTCACTGGCACTCCTTCCACCATCCAATCCATTTTTTCCCTCCATCATCAGTGCCATTAATAAAACTGTATTACTAACTCTGGCAGCACCTCCAAAGCTCAGAGCAATCACCAGAAAGATCAAGATCTGCGGGCTCATGACAGTGCCAGCATCCTTGGATTTAACCTCCAGGCCACTCATTGTTATGACTAAACAGAGATTGAGTAAACTGGACAAAGTAAAGTTTATTGTCAGATTACGTACAACCTTTTTTTGGGCATACTTAGCAAATCTATGGAACAGTAATTGTTAACAGGATCTGTAAGCTGTAAACATTGGAAACCATAAACTGTGCAAATGCAGACAATGAATAAATAGCAATAAATAATATGCATGAGATAAAGTGTCTTTAAATGAGCGTAGTTATCCCTCTTTGTTCAAGAGCCTGATGGTTGAGGAGTAGTAACTGTTCTAGAACAGGGTGGTGCAAGTCCTGAGGCTCCTGTACCTTCTACCTGATGGCAGCAGCGAGAAAGGAGCATGGCCTGGGTGGTGAGGATCTTTCCTGATGGATGCTGCTTTTTCATCATTGTTTTATGTAGATGTGGTCAATGGTTTGGAGGATTTTACCTGTGACGTACTGGGCCAAATACATTAACTGTTGTAAGATTTTCTGTTCAAGTGGTTTGGTGTTTCCATACCAGGTCATAATGCAGACAATCAGTACACATTTCTCCACATATTTATAAAGGTTTACCAAGATTTTTGAATACATGCCAAATCTCCACAGACTGCTAAGGAAGTAGAAGTACTGTTAGGCTTTCTTTGTAATTACATTTGTATGATGTATCCAGGACAGGTCCTCTGAGATGGTGACACCCAGGAAATTAAAATTACTGACCCTCTCCAACTCTGATCCTCTGATTTCTGCCTCAAGGACCTCTGGTTTTCCCCTCCTAAAGTTTACCATCAGTTCCCTGGTCTTTTTGACATTGTGTGAAAGGTTGTTGTTATTACACCACTCAGTCAAATTTTCAGTCTTCTTCCTGTGTGCTGATTTATCACCCCGTTTGATACTGCCCACAACAGGGGTGTCAACAGGAAACTTGTATATGGAGTTGGTGCTGTACTCAGCCACACAGTCACAGATGTAAAGCGAGTAGAGCAGGGGGCTAAGTACACATCTCTGTGGTGCTCCTGTGCTAATGGAAATTATGGAGGAAATGTTTTTTCCAATCCAAACTGACTGGGGTCTACAAGTGAGGAAATCCAGGATCCAATTGCACAAGGAGGTACTGGAGTGTACTGATTAGGATGATGGTGTTAAATGCCAAGCTGTAATCAATAAAGAGCATCCTGATGTTTGCATCATTGCTGTCCAGATGTTCCAGTGAAGAGCCAATGAGATGGCATCTGCTGTAGACCTGTAGATTCGGTAGGAGACTTGGAGTAGATCCAAGTTACCACTCAGACCGCAGCTGATATGCTTCAATACCGGCCTCTCAAAACACTTCAATAGTGCAGGCAGCTAAGTGAAAATTACCTCAGAAATCTCTCCTTCCAGGTGCTGACAATCTTTAGCATGGTGATATATGCTTCATAATCATTCTAGTCAACGCTGTAGTGCAGGAAATACCATTTATTCTTAACCACCTCCTTTTCAACGCAGGGGGCTGGGGGTACATCAGTACACTGCAAGGTCAATGAATGGAATGTCAAAGACTGTTGAAACACTAATCCAAGGATATCTGTTAGCAGGCCCAGTTATAGAATCCAGATAAACAAAACCTTAATCAAAAATAAGAACTAATAGGAAAAATTATATCTCATACTCCTTTGTTTACCCTTGAAAAAGAGGAATTTGATTTTGAGGTATTGCTCTAAAGGGCATGAAAAGTGTGATATTACTTCTCTAAGTTTCTTAATCAGTGATGTTGCCATATGAACTGAAGGCGGATCCTGGGATGCTGCACATGTATTTAACTGGGATACACCCAATGTTCAGTGAGACTTCAAGGGCACCATCATACCAAGGTGAGTTTGCTAATTCACGCCTTGTGTCTGATTCATCACATAACCTGAGTGGAACAGGGGACAGGATTGGATGGGGTGGAATCAATCTGTGCATATTTTATGCTAAGGTGAATGGAACAGGGAGCAAATTCCTTGGTTACAGTGTTTTGTGGAGTATATACCCGGTAACTTGTTACCTGGATGTTCCAAGTTTGTTACTGAGGCTGGAGTGCTTGAGTTATAGGGAGAAGTTCCATCGCCTGGGACATTTTCCTCTGGAGCATAGACCTTATGGGAATGTATTAAAAGGACATAGATTGGAGGGATAGTGACAGTCTATTTCCCATGGTACCTTCTACCTGATGGCAGCAGCAGGAGAAGAGCATGGCCTGGGTGGTGATGAATGCTGCTTTTCTGCGACAATGTTTCATGTAGATGTGCAGTGTCTAGTCAATTGTAAGACAGTGATGGAACCATTCAATTATCAAAGCACAAATCCTATCCTTACCCCAGCAGTACACCCTAACAGAAAAACTACTCATTTCTTTCTGCATTTTTCCACTGTCCTTTTCTGAATGCCAGTTTGGTGTCACTTTAGATTTTGAAATTGTCTCCAAAATTTGTAAGTTGCAAAAGGGTGATCCAAGCGTCATTCATCATTCATTGTAGAATATCACTTCCTAGTTTGAATAGCTTCCTTTAGTTCCATTTGCTTTATTTCAGGTTCTATTTGAGTTCTATTTTAGGTGCCTTTTTATTGACAGAGATAGGCAGTCACAAGGATAGAAAGAGCCATTACTCGTACTATTCCATAAACATTTACAAAACAAAGAGTACATTTCTGTTTCCACCAAAGGCATTAGAGATCATTTAATGTAAAACAGCAAAGAAAAATGCATGGCATTGCAGTATGCATCTACATATTGTATTACTTGGATGTTGGCCAGCATTCATTGCCCATCTCCTGTTGCCTGTGAGAAGTTGGTGACGAACTACCTTCTTGGATTTCTGCGGTGTTTCTGGTAAAAGGTTCTCCCATGGTGTGGTTGAAGATAGAGCTCAAAGATGAGTAGACCAGTGACAATATATTTTCAAATCAGGCTGGTCCATGACTTAGAAGGAACGTATAAATCCAAGCACCTCCTTCCCTAGACATTTTCAGAGGTTTGCAGTTTTGGAATCACTGTTGGCTTAGCAAAAGTGCCTAACCACAAAGGTTGGTCTGTGTTCACACTTTTGCAATTAAAAGAGGAACAATGAGATTGGGCAGGGCCAGGAGAGAACAACCACATTTCTACAAATAGCTGAACTGCCAGCTCCAAGTACTAGCTTCAATTATTATAATATGCAAATAATGTGTATAATTATTTATGCAGCTATCAGTGCATGATTAATAATCAGCACAGTATAATTATAATTTATTTACAGTGGTTAAAAAAAAAGTTCTGTTATGCAGAGTTTGGTGTCCTGATCTCACAACACTTGAATGGAGAAGTGTTCTGTTCCAAGTCCCTGCAAATATCATTGTGAATGTTTAATCCAGTGTTTGTGGGGCACAGTTCTTGCACTCTTCTATTGTAGAGCCTTTTTAGATGCATTTTTTGTCCACTTCCATTTGGAGTGGGACTGGATTCAAATGAGGTAAGGTCAAGTAAGAATAATTATTTGGAGAAAGAAATGAACAGATATTTTTCTATGACAGTCATGCTTTACGGTCACATTTCTGGTTGTAATAACATTTGCTGAGGAGAACTTGGGCACCAGATCCTGGCAGGCATAATATAGGACTAGGAAGAGTTAAGGAAGAGGGGCATTGGTTGGTTGACACCAGGTAAGTAAAGTACATCACAATCCTGGCACAAATACCTTACATCAAAATCTACAGTCTGCCCGCAGTCTAGTTATCCCTCTAACTTCCACTGAAGTACCAGTCCCACATCCCCAACATGAAACTGACCACATGCTTGTCCCAATCAGATCATTCCCCTTTCCTAAAATTCTGATTTCTTGACAACTTCCAAAACACAGCCTAGGCTCCTCTCATTGATACCTACCCTTCCAACAATGCCAGCAGGTTGAGGGCCAACATTATTTCAGGTAATTGATCTTATTTTGAAAGAATTAAGTCAATCTAAAGTAGATATTGAAAGAACTAAAGGAAATAAAAATACAAGTTGATGGAGGAACTCAACTGGTCAGGCAGCATCTGTGGAGCAAGGGGATAGTTGAGACCCTGCAATGGAACTCAGAGTGTGAATGTGAGGCAGAAATTAGCAAGCAATAGATGGACCCAGGCCAGGAGTTCTTAATGGGCAAATGACCCTGGGTGGGAGGAGAGAGGGGTAGAGATAACGACCGAGGCTGAGAGGTGATCATGGAAATAACAAAGGGCTGCAGACTATGAAATCTGATAAGGAAAGGTGTAGAATGGAACCAAAAGGAGAATAATGGGGTGGGGGGAAAGATAAGGAGGAGGACCCAGTAAATCCAGAATGTGAGTGATAGGCTGATAAACCAGGTCATGAAAGGAAAATAAACTGAAGTAAGTGATGGTGAGGTGGGTGACTGGAAAGAAGGGAATGTGTGAATGCACCTGGGTGAATCAGGAGATGAGGGAAAGCATTGGAAGGGGTGCATGCTACCTCAACTTGGAGAATTCTATGTTGATACTGCTGTGTTATAGACTACCCAGGCAGGCCACGAATCACTGCTCCTGTAGGCTGAGTTTGGCCTCACCCTGGCAATGGAGAAGACTGAAGACAGGCGGGTCAGTGTTGTAACTGGGAAGCATATTCAAATAGCTTGCAGCCTTAAGCTCAGAATGATCATTGCAGACAAATCAGGATTGTGCATGACTTAGAAGGAACATATAAATCCACGCCAGTTCTTCTTTTGTCCTGCCCTCTCCCACAGTTTTTTCTTGCTCCAACTCCCTACGTTCCAGTCTCTTGTGACTCCACTAATCATAAACCATGTGAGTATTGTATTTTTCTATTTAATGGGGCTAAAATATGAAAATGTGAGAGGGATTGCCGCAGTATGATATCAGGACCATTGCTCTCAATTTTAGAGTTGCCTATATAAAACAACTATCCTCATAACTTTTCTGATGGTAGGACAGTGTTTTGCCGCAGGGATCATTGTTAGTCATATTCATAAATGATTTGTATGAGAGTGAAGGAGATATGATTAATAAAATTTAAGATAACCCCAAAAACAGAGTCTGGTTTTCAGTGAACGTCTGAAGTCACAACAATATATTGAATAACTGGGAAGATGGGCAAAGGAACAGCAGATGCAGTTTAACTCTGACAATTGGGAGTTGATGCATACTTGTAGTTAAACTAGTCTAGGACATACACAGTGAAAAGCAGGATACTGGGGACTTGTGTAGAACTGAGGGACCCAGGGACACGATTACAAGAGTCCTTTGAAATTGGCAATATAGATAGACATGCTTGCCTTCATCGACTGTGGCATTGATTATAGGACTTCGGACATCAAGTTACTCTTGTACATTTTACACTCGGCCCAAGTGCAATTCTGGTCACCATGCTATCGGAGGGGTGTGACTGAGCTGTTAGAGGGTGCAGAAAAGATTCACATGAAGGTTGCCTAATCTGGAGGGCTTGTGTTAAGAGGAGAGATTCAATAGTTTGGGACTCTTTTCCCTGGAGTGAATAATGCTAAGGGATTGCCTGATAGCAGTTAAAAAAGGCTGTGCACAGATAGGCTTTGTCCCAAGAAAGGGAACCCTAAAGCTAGAAGGCATAGGCTTAAGGTGAAAGGGGGAAAATCCACAGGGCAAGTTTTTCACAGATCTGTCTCATTGACAGATTTATCTCAGGGCCTATAGAGAAGGTGGTAGAGGCAGGTGCAATTACAACAGGTACATTGATAGGAATGGTTTAGAGAAACATGAGCCAAATGTGGCCAAATGGATTAGCTTAGATAGGGATCCTAGTTGGCATGGATGGATTGGGCTAAAGGGTCAGTGTATGTGTTTTATTATTCAATGAATCTATGAATAATTGGAAATGACCTGCTCAAAGTCTGACGTAATTTCTATTATTTCTTTAGGTTGTCCATGATGAAGTTCACTTTGTTCCTGGGCTTTGTGGTGGGGTTTATTCTGACTGCAGCCTCAGACTACACATTCAACACAGAACTGGATGAAGAATGGGAGAAATGGAAACTACGGCACAGCAAACAGTACACAGAGGTAAAACAGAATTTGTTCTCTGACAGCGTATGACAGGAGGAGGAAAAACAGCCAAAGCAGCTTCATTCTCACTATCTCATCAGTGACCATCTCATTAAACTAACCTGCCCTTGATTCCTGATTGCCACTGGTCTAATATATTACTTCCCCATTGATTACCACAGTGTTACCCTGCTACACTGTCAAAACAAGCACTCCTACCGCACTGATGAATCATATAAATCCCTTTTAATTAATGGATGTTGACACTTGCCCCCTACGTACCTTTACATGATTAAAGGAGGCAGGGGTCACAAAACATGTTAGAACATAACCTGGAGTACGACCAAGAATGGCCAACTGTGCTAGCGGTATGCAGATTAAGAACAAATAAGCAGGGCTGCTGGCTGCTAGCAGAATGGTAGGGTTTTTGGATGATGGGAGGAAGTAGTGGTGGGGTAAAGGAATTGCGCTGCGAATGGTTGTGTTTGGGGAAAGGTGTAGTGAGAGGAAGAGGTTATGCTGGTGCTCAAGTTTTGTGAGAGTAAGTGTTTCTTGGTGAGGGAGGTATGGATGCCATTGATGCGATCATGAATGCTGTCTCATAACTTTTGTGTGGTACCTCAGATAAAGGACGGGTGAAGAACTAGTTCCTGGAGCTGTCAAAATCCTTTCCAACACAAAACCAAAAACACATTGACAGTAGTCTGAACTTGGATATTGGGTAACTCTTGCTTGTACTGCAATTGATGCCAAGCCTTTGGGTACCAAACAATTCATATGGTTGTGTTAGCAAGAATGCTAAGAGTAAATGGCAGGGACCTGGGAAAATTTACACAAAGGGTAGTGAAAATCTGGAATGAGTATCAGAAAAGGTAGTGAAGGCATTTGTAAAGGCACTTAGAATGTGAGCCAGTAGGAGTAGTTAGATAGGAAATGAGTGGAGAGAAATGGGTTAACATGAGCCAGTGGGAGTAGTTAGATAGGAAATGGGTTAACATGAGCCAGTGGGAGTAGTTAGATAGGAAATGGGTGGAGAGAAATGGGTTAATGTGAGCCAGTGGGAGTAGTTAGATAGGAAATGGGTGGAGAGAAATGGGTTAATGTGAGCCAGTGGGATTAGTGCAGATGAGCAAAGTAACCGACTGGTTTAAAATGCCCCATTTTGGTGCTGTACATATCAATGATTTTCTGATTCTGCCATTGGTGAGTTCACCACTGTCAGCTTCCTAGTAGTCACCACTAACCAGAAACTCAACAGCTCCAGTCACATTAATACCAAAATCACAAAAACATGTCGGGGCTGGGGTTCTGCAGTTCTTTTTGGGCAGACACATCAAGACCTTTCTCCATCTACAAGTGAGAGTCAAGTATGTGTCTGGATGAGTACAGCTCCAACATTCACGTTGACACTGTCTAGGATAAAGCAGCCTATTTGATGGGGATCACACTGACTACACTCCACATTTGTTTTCTCTAACACATTACACAGTGGCTTCAGTATGTGGCATCTGAAAACAGGGACAGCATTTACTACTTCAACTACTCTGACAAGCACTTAGCAAGCCCCTGATGCCCCCCACCATCATAAAGATCAGAGAAAGGAAATGCATGGGGTTTCCAGCACTGCCAGTTCCACCCCCCCACCCCACCAGCTCACACACTCTGCTTACTTGCAAATGTGTTTCCAGTCCTTCATCACAACAGGGTTAAAATCACGGAACACCCTGTAAGTAGTGCTGTAGAAGCATCTTCACGTAATGGTTCAGGAAGGCAGCTCAGCCATGGCTTCTCAGCAGCAATAAGCACTGGCCTCGCTAGTAGTTACCACATCCTGAGAAACAAAGAAATGAAACACAGGACATCTTTCATGTCTGGTAATACCATTTTGAATCTGTCTGCTGGGTTATGTGGAGCATTAGTACTTGCGCCTGTGGTTTCAGAAGTTATAAAGTGACTATGTGAATTCACTGTCTTCTCTAATTCCTTAGCCAAGTTCCGTTGTTGAAAGGAAAAGGCTTGATAATGGAGGATGGTTTGGTGGATGGTTAGAAGTGGTTAGCTACAACATGTGTTGCTTGCAAATCAACTTGTAGGATGAGGGCACAGAGGGTCATGGAATATGCTTGTGTTTCCACCTCACTGCTATATAACAGCTCAATGGCCACAGATGACATGCTCTGCCTTCTCCATTGAAGTAATATAATGCTGTCTCATCTAACACTCTTCAGGCAGCTTCTGGTGACTCTGGTTGTCTGCCACCCTGTAAGAGAAAGGAAATTTGCCCTTGAAGGTCTGTATTCTAACAGTGGGTAAATGAATGTTAGGTAGGTGATGTACAATTGACGGAGTTTGTGGGTAAAAGAGAAGTAAAGATGTGCTGCAATGAGTTGCACAGGATATGTCAATCAAGCATGTATTCAAAGCTGGTGGTTGCACATTAAAACTGTTGAACTGTTTGCAGCATTGAATGCAACAGGCATTGTCACACTGTATTGTGTGTGTGTGTGTGTGTGTGTGTGTGTGTGTGTGTGTGTGTGTGTTTGAGACTGATGTCAGATATCTCCTCCTGGGCCGACTCACCAATGTTAGATAACACTTCAAACTAACCTTTCCCAGGTTCTGCCATTCTTGAAAGTGTTCTGAATAAGCCTCAATGCATCCTACCACAGCCACCATGTACCGCCCCTTTAAGATGAAGGCTATTTTCAAATGGCACTGGTTATTTGCAAAATTGACTGACATGGTGAAATGTTGTCCCTACATGTGGAATAAGTCTCTTGTCTCAGACAAACTAGGGGCAATTTAAACATTGCTGTAAAGCATTAATTCAGATTTTGCATGCAGCCTTTGAAAAATTTGTAGAATGATAATGTAGAAAGGTGCTACAGATTGACGTCATGATGTCTTTTTCAGGACGAGGAGATCAACAGGAGAATGATTTGGGAAAGTGCCATGAGCTACATTGAACAGCACAATCGAGAGTATGAAATGGGGAAGCACACATTTACTGTGGCAATGAACCAATTTGGAGATCTGGTGTGTACAATATCTAAAATATTTCTCTATCAGATGCTAGTTATGAGGTGCTTTTAGTGACTGAGCTGTTTGCACTCATTGATATCATGTAACAAAGTCCAATCTCTTTTGTCGATGTCTGATTCTTTCGTCTGATCCCTTAACATCATATTTCATTATTTCTGCTCACCATCGTGGTGAGCTGCTGCCAAGAGGCTAGTGCCACCTTTGTATTTGCTGCTGTGAAGTAAAGAAACATGATGGCCGCAGATGCACCAGAACAGGAAGCACTAAGGAAATGATAACCATATACAGGTTGTGTTACATGCCTCCCTGATCCTCACTCCTTCACTGGAATAAAATAAGCTTCGATAATGATAATTATTATAAGACAGTTGTTGGAAAATTGGTGAGAAACAAAGTTGACTGTGAGAATGAAAATGAGAAATATTGACACTTAGTTCAAAATGTCAAGAGATTCTGTAAGTACTAGAGGTTATATTCACAACGTAAGATGGCTTCTACAATCACAATAGAAAGTGGTTCACATTCAATTAGATGCATGAATAATAATAGCTCCACTTCTGAATGGCCTTTTTGGGTTTTTTTCAATTTAAACATGGAAAAGATTCTGAAGAAAAGTGGTTTAGAATTTGTTCACAAAACAAAGCTTTAATTTAAAAAGGTACTATAAGTCATTTGCCAGTTGAATTCATACCAATCAGATAGATTTCCAATTATGATGTACTAAAGCACTTTCCCTGGAGTCTAGCACATCTAATTTAGGACTCATTTCTGGTAGAAATTTCATCTGCTTTGTTTGGAACCATAACTGTCCCTTTCCTTCACAGAACAAAAGTGTCTTTAATAATACCATAGGCTCATACTGAGTATTATTTAAGAGGATAGACACGTCTTTCTTTCAGCCACAGACTGCAAAGGACAAACCTCACATAGACTAACTAGCCCAGGGTCCCAATTAGCACTGCCGTACCCCATCCACACACCCAGGTTATTTTAGCAGGGTGATCCCTGAAATTAAGCAGCCAGAAATGAAGGAGATAGGTTGCTGAAACAGAAATTGTACCCTCCCCACCATATCAGAAACAAGTAAAAGAGGAGAAAGACATGAGGAGGGAGTTTTTGCAAATAAGTACCCGGGGCCTGACGGAATATTCCATAGGCTGCTCCATGAGGCGAGGGAAGAGACTGATGAGCCTCTGGCTAGGATCTTTATGTCCTCGTTGTCCATGGGAATGGTATTGGTGGATAGGAGGGAGGCAAATGTTGTCCCCTTGTTCAAGAAAGGTAGTAGGGATAGTCCAGGTAGTTATAGACCAGTGAGCCTTACGTCTGGTGGGAAAGCTGTTGGAAAAGATTCTTAGAGATAGAATCTATGGGCATTTAGAGAATCATGGTCTGATCAGGGACAGTCAACATGGCTTTGTGAAGGGCAGATCATGTCTAACAAGCCTGTTAGAGTTCTTTGAGGAGGTGACCATGCATATAGATGAGGGTAGTGCAGTGGATGTGATCGACATGGATTTTAGTAAGGCATTTGACAAGGTACCACACAGTAGGCTTATTCAGAAAGTCAGAAGGCATGGAATCCAGGGCAGTTTGGCCAGGTGGATTCAGAATTGGCTTGCCTGCAGAAAGCAATGGGTCGTGGTGGAGAAGGTACATTAGGATTGGAGGGTCGTGACTAGTGGTGTCCCACAAGGATCAGTTCTGGGACCCCTAATTCTTGTGATTTTTATTAACAACCTGGATGTGGGGGTAGAAGGGTGGATTGGCAAGTTTGCAGACAACACAAAGCTTGGTGGTTTTGTGGATAGTGTAGAGGATTGTCAAAGATTACAGAGAGACATTGATAGGATGCAGAAGTGGGCTGAGAAGTGGCAGATGGAGTTCAACCTGGAGAAGTGTACACTTTGGAAGGACAAACTTCAAGGCAGAGTGTGAAGTAAATGGCAGGATACTTGGTAGCGTGGAGGAGCAGAGGGATCTGGGGATACATGTCCACAGATCCCTGGAAGTTGCCTCACAGGTAGATAGGGTAGTTAAGAAAGCTTATGGAGTGTTATCTTTCATAAGTCGAGGGATAGAGTTTAAGAGTTGTGAGGTAATTATGCAACTCTATTAAACTTTGGTTAGGCCACACTTGGAGTACTGTGTCCATTTCTGGTTGTCTCACTATAGGAAGGATGTGGAAGCATTGGAAAGGGTACTGGGAGATTTATCCGGGATGCTGCCTGGTTTAGAGAGTATGCATTATGATCAGAGATTAAGGGAGCTAGGGCTTTACTCTTTGGAGAGAAGAGGATGAAAGGAGACATGATAGAGGTGTACAAGATATTAAGAGGAATAGATAGAGTGGACAGCCAGTGCCTCTTCCCCAGGGCACCAATACAAGAGGACATAGTTTTAAGGTAAGGGGTGGGCAGTTCAAGGGGGATATTAGAGGAAGGTTTTTTACTCAGAGAGTGGTTGGTGTGTGGAATGCACTGCCTGAGTCAGTGGTGGAGGCAGATACACTAGTGAAGTTTAAGAGACTACTAGACAGGTATATGGAGGAATTTAAGGTGGGAGGCTATATGGGAAGATGGGAAGCAGGGTTTAAGGGTTGCTACAACATTGTGGGCCAAAGGGTCTGTACTGTGCTGTACTATTCTATGTTCAATGTTCTATGGATGTGCCTGGGAAGGATCACTAAGGGCAAGAGTGTCCTCAGTAAATAGTGATACTTTGGAAACCTTCAACTCTGGTTCAATACCCCTTCCAAGTGTAAATGCTGAGGTCATACCAGAAATGAAAGGTTCCCCACTTTGCTATTGGGACTATTTTTGATAACTCCATAGCAGCAACGAACAGCAAAGAGTTTCATTAGAGATAACCTGTGAAGGATCAGAGGCAGGGTTTCTGAGAGTAAACCCAGACTTTACTGCAAGAATAAGCATCTGTTTGGTTGCTGGTTAAAAATCTCAAGTAGCTACATTGTTCTCAATTACTAGACAAGGGTCACCCTCTCAGAAACATTTCCTGAGGATTCCTGCAGGCTGTTCTTTCTGCGGTGAGCTACATCATGCCTTTACGGTGCTGCAAAGTTAAGATTAGTTCCACTGAGAAAATAAGAAGTACTTCTGATAATGCAGCAATAACATTCACAACTGGAGCTGGCATTGGACTATGGTGCAAACATTTGAAAAAGGCACATATGCTTACGGCCTTCTCCTTAGCAAGTTCTTGCCACGAATGCCCTTTGTAGGAAGAAGCTGTTACCTGGACAAAAACTTCTTCATTAGCATGGGTTGGTTCCACTCTCCATACCTCACACCACCTTCCCCGGGTGACTTTGCCAGGCACTTCATCAATTACTGTAGCACACATTTATGCTTTACCAGTATTCCCCAGTAGCTCTTTGAGCATGGCTGTATTGTGGCATAGCCCATTAAGAGCAACTTCTTGATTCCAGAAACATATCGCTATTACAAGAAACTTAATCCCCTAGTATCCTCAGCTCATGAAACATGAAGGAGATTGTTAGTGAACTTTGAAAAGCTGCTAAAAAAAATCTGGTTTTGGAAACTGTTTTAGAGGTGCCATGATCATTGTTTTAACACCAAAAGATGATGTAGACAGCTTCTAGAGCAAAGTAGCTATAAACACTTTGGCTGTCTTGGCTGAAAAACTGGATTTCAGTCAAACGGTATGCAGGAGCATAAGAGTGCTTGATACTCTCATCTCTTCTGATATTCTAAACTAAATATTGGTGCTTTGTAATCCCAGGAGGTTTCCTATCCTCCTCCTCCTCCATATTCCTCATGATCTATTACTTCAGTATCTTTGCAATTGTTTTTCTAGACCAATGAAGAGTTCAATACACTCATGAATGGTTTCCTCAGTAACGAAGCTGAAAATTCAACAGAGGAAGAATTTGAGGAATTTGATGATGATAATGAAGATGGTTTCGAATTACCACGTACTGTTGACTGGAGGTCAAGGGGTATGGTTACGCCAGTGAAAAACCAGGTAAATATCGGAAAACAACAGTCCAGCCCAAATTGTGACATTCTAATGATGTCTTTTAGGAACCAGTGAGGTTAACGTCTTATTTATCTGAAAGTCCTGCCCTACTTGCTAGATAATTCTACTGCTGTCCACTGAGTTCAGCCACACGCATGGAGTCATGCACTCGGTAAAATTCATCCTCAATCCCACATTGGATTTTGAGAAGGAAGGTATAGTATGCATATTCCTGCAATAAGCGTACTGTTCTGTGTTTCCCAAAACTAGTTTTTTTCAAGTCAAAGAAACTGAGTGTCAGATGTGGACTACAACATTGATACAATGCTACATTAGGAATTTAGAGTACGTTACAAATTCCATTACAGTTGACGGCATTAGATCGATCCTCAGTACATAGAATGAATTTGTAATTTATTTCAAAATATACTCTTCATGTTGCAGGATATTATAGATTCTAAGATGCAATATACAGATAGAATTAAAACAAATTAAATCAGATTTTGAATTAAAACCTGGTTATTCTCGAAGTCAACTGTGTCATGAGATACACTCTTGACATATCCAAGATCTGCATATATACCTTCATTTTGTCCTTGTTCCTGAAACCTTTAACATAAACAGCTCTCAATATTACTTAACTAAGCTTCACATTCCATCTCCAAGTAAGTTAAAGTATTTGGTAAAAGCAGTAAGAAATGGAATGTTTTTGGATGTTATATTGAGTCCCGTAGTGTCCACAGGGCCTGCAGCCCACAATATCCATGCTGTCTATGGTACCTACCTAACTAATTCCACTTATTGACACTAGGTCTGTAGCTTCTGGATCTCGGCAAAAGAAGTATTTGTCTAGCTACACCTTAAATATTATGAGAGTATCTGCCTTCACTATTGAGACAGCACATTCTAGATCACAACCACCCTCTGAGTGAAAGATATCCCCTTCAGATCCCTTCTAAACCTCCTCACTCTCACCTTAATCCTGAATCATTTGACTTAGACACCCCCACAAGGGCTTAATGAGTAGAACCATTTCCTCATGGCACCAGAGTCCTGGGTTCAGTCCTGCCCTTGGGTTTTGTTTGTGTGCAGCTTGTACCTCCTCCCTCTTAGGTTGACCAATGTAAACTGCCCTGCTGTAGAAGTGAATAATAGAAACAGAGAAGTCAATAAGAATGTGGGGTTAAAACACAAAATTTTAAAACTGGATTTCTGTAGGATTAATGTAACTGGATGGTGATGGTCAATTCAGACTCATTGAGCAAATAGGTTTGCTTTTGTGCTGTGTCTCTGTGATTAAGGGCAAGGCCATGGCTGTAATCCAAGATGGAACTACTGAGGGATTGACCGGAGAGGTTTTTGGGTGGAGCTGAAGGATATTGAAAAACAAAGGTTGCCTTGTTGTGATTCTGCTAAAGGCCTCCTAATAGTCAACAAGAATCAGAGAAACGGACATGTAGGGAGATTGCAGGAAGTTGCATGTTATCAAGATTGGGACTTCCATAGTGCTAAGGGCATAGATGTTGTGGAATTCATTAAAGCAAGTGTACCAAAAACTTTCCTCAGGCAACATATAGAAGGCCAAACTTGGGAGAGGGCAAAGCTTGACCCACTCTTGGGAAATAGGGCAGGACATGTGAGTGGGGGTGCACTTGGGACAGTGACCATAGTTCTATTAGATTTAGATTACTTATAGAAAGAGCCCCAAGTTCTTTTCTTTTTCAATATGTTTATTGATTTCTTACAAAAAAGAATACAGAATACAGGAAGATATATATCATATATCAATTACAATATATTTGAATCACACTTATCGTCTCATTACCCCAAATTCATGTAAATTAAATTGAATCGTAATATTGCAAAGTAATAATTTTATTATACAAAAAAAATCTACACCCACTACCGAGAAAAGCTGTTTGGTAAAGAAAAAAAAAGGGAAAAAAATCCTTATCATATAGTAAAACATATCATTAGCCAACATCTATACTTGATAACAAATCAAAGATTTTGAAAATAATTCAAAAAAGGTCCCCACAATGGTAGAAAGTCTTGTCTTGATTCAGAAATTGAACAACAAATCCTCTCTAAATTTAAGCATGACATAACATCACTTAACCATTGAGCATGTGTAGACAGAGCAACATCCTTCCACCTAAGCAACATTGCCTGCCTAGCTATAAGAGAAATAAAAGCCAAAATGTGCAAATCAGGTGTCTCTCAAGATAATATCTTTTCCTCCAACAATACCGAATAAGGCAGTCAAAGGGTTTGGTTTAAAATTTACTTTAAAAAGTACAGAAAAAGTTTGAAATACATCCTTTCAAAATTTTTCAAGACTTGGACATGTCCAGAACATACGAATTAATGAAGCCTCTCCATTGTTACATCTGTCACAATAGGGAGATATGTCTGAAAAAAAAACGAGACAGATTATCTTTAGTCATATGGGCCCTATGGACCACTTTAAATTGTAGAAGGGAGTGAAGGGCACACAACGATGAACTATCAACAATTTAAAAATTTCAGTCCAAGTCTCCTCAGAAATTGAAGTCTGTAAATCTTGTTCCCAGAGATTTTTTAATTTTGTCTAAAGGAACGTTTCTCATTCCCAGCAACATACAGTAAGTATTAGATATTGATCCATTATGAAAAGATTTCAAATTAAAAATTACATCTAATAAATTCTTATCAGGACATTTAGGAAATGTATGTAATTAAGATCGCCGAAAGTCTCTAATTTGTAGATATTGGAAAAAGTGGGGTTTTGGTAAGCTATATTTAGCTGACAACTGCTCAAACGAAAAGAGACTTCCTCCAACAAATAAATCCTGGAAGCATTTAATACCCAGTCTATCCCAATCTTTAAAAATTACATCAGTCATAGAAGGTTTAAAAAATAGTTAGAAAAAATGGGACTTGAAAGAGAAAATCTCAATAAACCAAAATATTTTCTAAATTGTACCCAAATCCTCAAAGTATGTTTAACTACAAAATTATCAGTTAGTTTACTTACCTCGATTTTACCCTAGCGTTAGTCCTGTTTGTGATGTGTAAAAGTGGTGAGGCTTCCCTTATTCATATGTACTGGGTCTGTCCTAGTCTAGAGAAATTTTGGAGAGAAGTTTTCCTAACCTTATCCCACGTTCTTATCTGCCACTTAGAACCTAATCCTCTGATTGCTCTTTTTGGTACCTTGGGTGAGACGGATATACATTTGAGTCCAACTAAACGTCGAACATTATCTTTTGCTTCTCTTTTGGCTAGACGTTTAATTCTTCTTAGGTGGAGAGATGTTGCCCCACCCACTCATGCTCAATGGCTTAACCATGTTATGTCCTGTTTAGATCCTGAAAAAATTCACTACTCACTTCTCAATTCGGACATTAAGATTCATAAGGAGTGCAGACCTTTTCTTGAATATTTTCATAACTTCTCTTTAGATTAAGTTTTTTTTTCAGTCCCTTACTTTCAGCTTTTTTTTTCCCTTGGTAGTAGGCATTATTATCTTTTGTTCCTATTTTCATTTACAGTTTTGGGACTTTGAATGCTCTAATTTATATTTCCTACATCTTGCAGTGGTTGGTCTGGAGCTTTTTTTTCTCTGTGGGAGGGGGTGGACACTAACTTTACATGACTTTATTTTGGGTGCCTTTTCAACATTATTTAGAACCATATTATTGTATGTTTATCTTGCACTGTATTAATCTCTTATTTTGTAGTTGGGTTTTTGTCATGCATAAAAAGTTAATTTAAAAAAATTAAAAATAAAGGAATTGAGGATCTGAGAAGAGAGATGATAGAAAATTCATTAACAGAGTTAACTTCTAAAGAAACCCAAACCGGACAGTCCTCTCAGTTAATATAATATAATCAAAACATGAGATTCCGTATATTGACTGCCCAGTGATAAAACCTAAAATTTGGTAAAGTTAAACCTCCATTCTTTTTAGCTTTTTGAAGCTGAACTTTATTTAGTCGAGAGTTCTTATTTTTCCATATATATGAAGATCTGATAGAATCAAGAGAATCAAAAAAGGATTTAGGAATAAACACAGGTAAGGCCTGAAAAAGGTGTAAAAATTTAGGTAAGATATTCATTTTAATAGAATTAATTCAGCCAATCAATGATAATGAAAGGGGCGACCATTTTGATACATTCTCTTTCTAGCCACCAATTTTGTCTACACACTGTGATCCTCTCCCTTCATATTCAATATATTCAGAAGCACCTTAACGAGAAAGTTCTCCACCAGTTATTCTTTTTATTAATTTTTTATGTTTCTACACTACAACAGAAAAAAACCACCAACAAAATGGAGATTTATACAGTGCAAAACAAACGTGTCTAATATACAATTCATAACAATACAGAAAAAGCACCCAAAATGAAGTCATATAAAGTTAGTATCCTCCCCACCCTCCCACTACAAAACTCCAAGCCAACCATTACAATGTAAAGAAAACTTAATCAGAGCTTTCATCACCACAGAGCTGTAAATATTAAAAAGTATAATGTCTTCTACCTAAACTATAACATATTTCACATCAAAAACAGTAAAACTTAACCAGGGAAAAAAGCTGTAAGTAAAGGATTGTAGTACAAAAAAAGGATATACCTTTAATCTAAAGAGGAATTGTGAAAAATTGTGAAAATATTCAAGAAAAGGTCCCCACACCTTATGAAACTTTATGTCCGAATTAAGAAGTGAATGATGAGTCTTTTGAAGGTCTAAGCAGGACGTAATCTCTCTAAGCCATTGAGCATGAGTGAGTGGGGCAACATCTCTCCACCTAAGAAGAGCTAACTATCTAGCCAAAAGATGCAAAAGATAATGTTCGACATTTAGCCGGACTCAAATGCATGTCAACTTCACCCAAGCTGTCAAAAAGAGCAATCAGAAGGTTAGTTCTAAATGGCAATTAGGAATATGAGATAAAGTTTAAAAAAAATCTCTCCAAAATTTCTCCACACTAGAATAGGCCCAATACACATGGGTAAGAGAAGCCTTGCCCCCTTTACACTTATCACAAAAGGGACTAATATCAGGACAGAACCATGATAATTTAGTTTTAGACATATGAGCCCTATGTACAACCTTGAACTGCAAAAGGCAGTGGCGACCACATAAAGAGGTTGAGTTAACTGATTTAAGAATTGAATCCCAAACCTCATCGGACAGAGAAATATTTAAATCATTCTCCCAGGCAGTTCTGATTTTAGCAAAGGGGGCATGTCTCAAGGTTGCAAACTTATCACAAATAGTAGATATTAAACCTTTGCCCAATGGGTTTATACAAAGAAACAAGTCCACAACTTATTTCTCGGGCATCTCAGGAAAGTTTGATATCAAAGGGTTAATAAAATGTCTAATTTGAAAATATCTAAAGAAATTAGTGTTAGGTAGGTTAATCCTTGCAGACAATTGTTCAAAAGTTGCAAAACAATTATCAATGAAAAGATCTTCAATGCCCTAATGCCCTTTCTATACCAGTCATGAAATGTTAAGTCTTGCATAGAAGGTTGAAAAAGAAGGTTATGTAAAATAGGTCTCTACCAGTTATTCTTAATGACACATTGGTAACTTAGGCATTCTTATCTCCTACACCAAAAATTCAATCTGGCTCTGGGCTCCCTTTGGGCTCTTTTTGATGTGGCTCTCATGTTCATCCAGAAATGAGTTGATATGGTCCAGCTTTTCCTCTGACTCTCTGTCAGCAGAGAGAACCAGGTGTCCAGAAGCATGCTAACCTACAGTGATGCTGATCTGATGCCTCATTTATCTTGCTCAAATTCTTCTGTATTAATCACATCTCTGTCCAAAAGAACAATGGTAGACACACCACTTTCATAACTCTGATGTTCATAGTCTCTGTGAGTCTCTAAACATTTCCTAAAAGAAGGCAGGTTAGTTTATCCAGTGTAGAATTGTACTCCATCTCAGTAAAGATGAAAATGATGTGATGTCAACATTGGATTGTTTTTAGTGTGACTGTGTTTCTAATTTCCAGGGATCATGTGGCTCCTGCTGGGCCTTCAGTGCAACGGGAGCCCTCGAGGGACAGTGGAAAAAAAAAAATTCACTTATATCTCTGAGTGAACAGAACCTGGTGGATTGTGATAGAGGATCTCATGGATGCAGAGGAGGATTTATGGGAAGTGCCTTTCGGTGTATAAGGAAAGAAGGTGGCATAGAATCGGAAAAAACTTATCCCTACAAAGCACGGGTAAGTCTCTTTTCAACATTTATTTATTTCCCTAGGTCATTAACAGTGTTAGCTGACAAAGCATAACATACGTCCAAATGGGATGTCCTCTCTGCTCAGATACATACCTTAGTTCAGAAGATGAGAAGATATAATGAGTACCTTATTATAAGCATAGTCATTTGCTAAGAGATTTATCCATTAAGAATAAAAACTGAGCCATTATCTGACAAACTCAGAGTTTTGTATATTGAGTTTAAATCAAGAAATAATCACTTAAATTGTCAGATAAATATTTATACCATTAATCTGCATCAGTGCCATTATTCAATTAAACACATTATATTCAATAAAAGTTAATTTCTTGTTTCTCCAAATTCCTACATGATACAACTAGTCTGAAATTGTATTTGTGTTCAGCTTCAAGTGGTCTGTCATAAACAAAATAAAAATTCCGAGGACGCTACACTTTTGAAAAAATTGTTGCCGAGTGTAATGATTAGAAGTGTTGTTGGGTAAATATTTATACCATTGATCGTTAACACTGATGCTGTTTCTACAGTAGTACACCTCCTGCTATTGAAGACACTCAGAGAATTAAAGTTAAGTGCTATCCTGATTGGTACACCACAAACATCTCCTGACTGTTTTACCAATACCGTGCAGCTTCAGCTTCCTTAAAATTGCTCCTTCGGCAATTCTACACACTCATCTTTGAATTCCTTACCTGCATTATATATGTTGCCAGGGTTTATTCAAAGCAGATTAGCTTTTTTTTGTCTCAGCACCTCTCATTGGCTTCTGATGTCCTAAGTTTTGATATCTATAATAGCTCTGATGTGTTGTGATATTCAAAAAAACGTCTGTGGATGCTGTAAATATCAAATATAAACTGAAAATGCTGAAAAAAAATCTCAGCAGGTCAGGCAGCACTTGTGGAATGGAAATCCGAGTTATTGTTTTGGTTCAAAGCCCCTTCATTCCAACAACAAGTAATTGACTTGAAACATTAACTTGTTTTCTCTTTCCATAGTTACTGCCTGACCTGCTTGGTGCTTCCAGCATTGTCTGTGTTGTGAAACTTGTCGGGGTCTCCGATGTGCAGGGGGATTTCACGTAGGTAAAATATAACAGGAGAGTATTACAACAAGAGACACTAATGACAGCTTTGGTGGAACCTGAGGAACATACGCAGCATTAATTAGTAATTTAGTTTGTTTATTATTGTCACAAGTAGTGTGGTAAATGCTAAAAATAACTATTTTTTTTACATCTCATCCCCTGCAGACATTTCACCAGATTGGTACAAGGGACAAGTCATAACAGAATATAAAATATAGAGTTAGAGCTACAGGCAGACAGTAAGGTTCAAGACCAGAAAAGAAAGATTGTAATGTCAAGAGTCCATCTTATTATACAAGAGGTCCATTTATTAGTCGTATAACAGCAGAATTGAAGTTGACCTTGAACCTGGTGCTGCGTGCTTTCAGGCTTTTGTACCTTCTGTCTGATAGGAGAGAAGAGAGGACATCCAGAGTGGGAGGGTATTTGATCACGTTGGCTGCTTTTCTAAGGCAGTGAGAAATGGAGACAGGAGGCCAGTTTTTGTAATATGCTGAGCTGTGTCTACAACTCTCTGCAGTTTATTGCATTATGGGCTCAGCAAGCAATAATGCATCTGGACAGGATGGTTTCAATGGTGCATCTATAAAAACTGGTGAGGATCAAAAGGGATATGCTTAATTCCCTTAGCCTCCTGGAGAAGCAGAGGCATTGCCACACTTTCTTGGCCATTACATCTATGGGTTGGACCAGGACAACAACTGGGAATTTGAAGCTCACATCAGCTCTATTGATATAAACTGGAACATTCTTACCAAAGTAAATGAGCATTTCTTTTGTTTTGTCAATACAGGGGCAAAGGTGGTTGTCATGTCACCATGCCACCAGACTTTCTAATTCCTTTCTGTACTCCTACTGTCATTATTAGAGATGTGGCCCAGTACTGCGCTGTCACCTGCGATTTGTAGATTGAATTGTAGCATAATATGGCCACACAATTATGAATTATTGAATAAGGGGCTAAGGACGCAGCTTTGTAGTGTACCAGTTTTAAGCACAATTGTGGAGGATGTGAATAATCTCCTCCCGGGCTTCCAGCTGGATACGGAATCAGAATCAGGTTTATTATCACCAGCATGTGACATGAAATTTGTTAAATTAGCAGCAGCAGTTCAATGCAATACATAATAAAGAAGAAAATAAACAATAATAATGATAATAAATAAATAAATCAAGTTCAGTGTATTACAGTATACGGTACATGTATTAACTAGATTAAAAATCGTGCAAAAAAACCCAGAAATAATATATATTAAAAAAAGTGAGCACAGCCAGCTGGTGGCGTAGTGGCATCAGCTTTGGAGTGAAGGCTCCCAAGTTCGAATCCAGTCGGCTCCCTTGCATGTTTTCCATCTGTGCTGGCTTGAGCATCGAGCTAGCAACTCGGCCTCGTAGAAACAAGAAAGCTTGTTAAAAAAAAAACTCGGTCACAACGGTGTCCTGATGACTCCACTCAGAGTTCAGGGCTTTCTTCTTCCTCTTCAAGGGATGAAGCTGTTCCTGAATCACAGTGTTTGTGCCTTCAGGCTTCTGTACCTCCTGATGGTAACAGTGAGAAAAGGGCATGTCCTGGGTGCTGGGGGTTCTTAATAATGGATGCTGCTTTTCTGAGACACCGCTCCTTGAAGATATCCTGGTTACTTTGAAGGCTAGTGCCCAAGATGGAACTGACTCAATTTACAAACCTCTTCAGCTTCTTTCATGCAATATCCCCACCCCTATACCAGACAGTGATGCAGCCTGTCAGAATGCTCTCCACAGTACAACTATAGAACTTTTTGAGTGTATTTGTTGACATGCCAAATCTCTTCAAACTCCTAATAAACTCCATTGTCTTGCCTTCTTTATAACTATATCGATATGTTGGGACCAGATTAGATAGATCCACAGAGATCTTGACAGCCAGGAACTTGAAGCTGCTCACTCTCTCCCCTTCTGATCTCTCTTTGAGGATTGGTATGTGTTCCTTCATCTTATCCTTCCTGAAGACCACAATCAGCTCTTTGTCTTACTGACATTGTTGTTGCTACAACATCATTCCACTAGTTGGCATATCTCACTCCTGTATGCCCTCTCAACACCACCTGAGATTCTACCGACAATGGTTGCATCATAAGCAAATTTATAGATGGTATTTGACTTATACCTAGCCACACAGTTATGGAACCTTGGATTGAAGTAGGGAGAGGTTAAGCATGTAATTGTTGTTATGAGGAGACTTTTCAATATTTACCTTGTTCTCAATTTTTACCCTTTTTAGTCAAATGTTCAAACGGTGGTTGTACCTTCAATTTCCAAAACTGTATGAGTCTAAAATTTGCAAAGCTAGTAAAATTAACAGCATCTATATTACCAGCACTTTGAAAATCACCATGTTGCTGTAATAAACTTCAAAACCTAATGGTTAATTTATAATTTAGCAGGAAGGCTGCAAATTTCAAAGAAGTAGAGCCGTGGCCAGGCTCAGAAGTTGGCGAAGAGTCAGACGCTGTGAACCTTGTTTAGCAAGAGCAGTAGCAAAGGTTGGACCAATTGCTGTTGCCATTAATGCAAGACGTAAAACCTTCCAGTTTTACAAACGAGGTAAGAAGCAAGAATTAGTAATGATATGCTTCACTTTCCATTCCATGATTTATATTAACAACCGTATCCATGCAAACAGATGCTCTGTCAACTTCCTCATCGTCAACCACTCCCATTGAATACTTATAATGGAAAAAACTTATGTTTCTGTCTGCTTTTACCATCCCACTGGCATAAGCATCCTGGTCCTGTTGAAAGCTACCTGTCCATTCCAGTGTTCCCATTTACCAACACCTCCTTTTGCTGTTCGCACTTTCCCTCTCCCTGAAAGGAAATTTCACAAGACCTGCACTCTCCATCCCATATCATCTTGTCTATCCATTTCATTCCAGAGAGGAACATGTCAGAAAACACTGAAATCACCCTTCCACTTTATTCAAAACCTGCAGCTTAAAGATAAAAGATTAGCCTACAAAAGCTTCCTATCAAGTTTTGCATTCCTGTTTTGAATAGAATATGATTAGAATCCCAGCAACTGGAATTGCCATCATTGTTATTAAACTCAATTCCAGGACAGAAATCATAACACATCTTAAAGTTATTTCCTCTCATATTAGCCATTTCTGTCCTAGGAAAAATTCTCTGGCTGTCCATTCTCTTTACGCTTTTTATCATCTTATGCATCTCCATTGTGACCTCTCAACCCCCCTTTGCTCAACTTATTCTCAGAAAACTTGTGCTCTAATCCAGGCATCATCCTAGTAAATCTCATTTGTACCTTCTGTAAAACTTCCACATCCCTCCTGTAATGAGACAACCAGAACTGAACCTAATACCCCAAGTGTGGTCTAAGCAGAGTTTTAAAGAGCTGCAATATCACCTTATAGTTCTTGAACTCAGTCCCTGACTGATAAAGGCCAACCATATTCTTTCTTAACCACCCGATCAACTTGCATGACAACTTTGAGGGATCTATAGATGTAGACCTCAAGATCCCACTATTCCTCCACACTGAGGAGTCCTGTTATTAACCCTATATTCTGCCTTCAAGTTCAGCATTCTAAAGTGAATCACTTCACACTTTTTCTAAATTGAACTGTGCCTGTTACTTCAGCAAACTATCCATCACACCACCAACCTTTGTATCCCCCACAACAATATTGTTGCATCTTTCAATAGTATAGCCAATGGCCTCTTCACATTCCTCATTGTAAAGCACTTTATTTTGAGAAGAATTTTTAAAAATTGATCCCCAAATTGGATTCATTGAAGCCAGCATACTGGCTATACTAACTGTTCCATCTGCTGCCTTTTCTATCCTGACTTTTTTGCTGTGCTCCCACTTTTGGCAATCCCCAGAAACAGCTTAGAAAATATGACAAAATGAAATTAACAAACTTTATACGGATATGGAAATGATACCACGGGACAAGGTTCCTCATTGAATGCAATTCTAGCATCAGACGTTTAACTGGAGTGGTGATAAATGAATGGCAAGATAACAAAGAACAAATTTCAAAGGAATGTGAGGTTAGTCATGTTTTTCAATTATATGATAAATGTTTCCTTCCAGGAGTCTACTATGATCGTCGCTGTGGCCACAGAGTTGTGAACCATGCGGTGCTGTTGGTTGGATATGGTTCAATGAGGAGAAGGAAGTATTGGCTTATTAAAAACAGGTATGTATGGTAAAGGATGAAAGACTAAAGATGAGTGTTCAGCTGATTACCATCTTAAATCAGCAGAGAAAGGAATCACAAGACTGATAGATGAACCAAGAACTATGTTTATCAGGAGAAGCTGACAAAGGTAAAAGCAGGGTGACCTGAAGTCAATCTATAAAATTATAAATTAAATGAATATGCAGAGAATGTTTCAATTTGTGGAAATATCCACATCTAAAGGTGTGTACTGATACTTATACATCCATTGGGAAATTCAAAGAGTGTCTTTATCTGAAGCATTTAAAAAATACAGAATGTACTAACACTGGGAATACAGAGGATGTAATCAAGGAGAAGATGAACAAATACCTGGGTGAGAAAGTACCAAAAATACACTTAAATAGATGAGTTTCTTGTAGAACATTGACATTTGGCTCAAATGATGTTGTAGATGATGTAACTTTGTGACTAACACCATATAAAGTGTACTTAAGTGGATGTGAAAATTTAATATTTGGATGGAAGCTGTCCTCAATTATATCCAATCCTTTCCCACCCTTCTCCCAGTCCGTAGAACCAGGATAGGATTCCTTTTGTCCCCTGCATCCTCCCCATTGATCATCATCTGCAACTTCCAATATTTCCAGTATCTTTCCCCTCTTTTAGTTCAACCATTCCAAAAGGATTCTCCACTCTTTCATGTGTCCCACCACAGGAGATGTAGTTATTCCTCTTCCCTCTACCTTCCAAATTCCAAAGTATGCATTTCATGTGAAGCAATAAATTGCTCATACTCTCTTCAATTTAGCATACTATGTTCACTACTTATTAATATGGTTTCTTCTACATTGGATAAACCAAATGAAGATTGAATAATGTGAAGCTGGAAACCTGCGATCAAATCACAAACCTGATTCTGAACTTCTCTTATTTATCATTTTAATTGTCATCTCACTCACAATGGGGCCTTTCAATCCTTCACCATCTTCATTATTCCAGCAAAGCTCTAAGTAAACTCAATGAACAATACCTTATCTTCTAACCAGCATATTATAGCCTCCAGACTCATCAATTTCAAATAGCATTTACCGGATTTATATTTAATTTTCTACATTCCTTCGTTAATTTCAGGTAATAGTCAGCATTTACATCTCACTTGGCAATCACCTCTATTTCATTTACTTTCTCTTAGTTTCCAATCCATTAAAACCTTCCCTTTTATTGTCTCCTTGCTCTTCCCACTTTCTCAGCATCTGGCAGTTTATTTTATTGCTAACCTTTTCCCATTTCTGACGATCAGTCATTAGTCCGTGAATTAGTTCTTTTTCCCTCATTATGGATGCTGCATGACTATTGAGTATTCCCAAGATACTCTGGTCTATTTGTGGGATGGATTTATGAGGCCAGTAGTGGATAGGATTGGTGGAACAACTCAAGGGAATGTATTGTAGCAGCATCTAATGGAGTGGGTGGATAGAATGGTGGTTTGCAGCAGGAAGCAAAGGAAGGTGGCAAAGTTAGATGATGTGAATGGTATTAATGCTTGTTGACATATTAGAATTGTTGATTGAAACCCACAGTAGATGTGTTGACTGGAAAAACAACACTTGTAAACAAGAAAATAAAGTAATCTGTCCACGAGTAGGCTACTAAGCTTTTCCAGCCTGTTCCATCATTCAATGTGATCATGGCTGATCTGCCCCAGACTCTACACCTATTCTGTGCTATTCCCAGATTCCCAATTAATTCAAAATGCACTTACCCCATATTAAATAGCTCAAATGATCTATTTTCCAAAACACTCCAAGGTAGAGAATTCCAGAGGTTCACTATCCTATTGATTGGTCAGGGCATGAAGGGAGAAGGCAAGAGACTGGGAATGTGAGGAAAATTGGATCAGCCATGATGAAATGGTGGAGAAGATTCAATGGGCGAAATGGCCTAATTCTGCTCCTAAATCTTATGGTCTATGCAAGAAAAAAATTTCTCATTCTCAAATGAGAGTTAATAGTCAACATTTTGATTACTCTCACTAAAGTACGGGCTTTTTGACATTAGATTTAGGGGCAGGTTTTTCCACGGGGGGGGGGGGGGGGTGAATATATGGAATGGGTTGTCAGAGGAAATGGTAGAGGTATGTGCAATTACGACATTCAAATGGGTTCATGGATAGGAAAGGTTTAGAGTGATATAGGTCAAATGCATATAAATAGGATTAGAGTAGATTGCCATCTTGAAGACACAAGAGGTTACACATGCTGGAATGTATAGCAATAAACTAACTGTTAAAGGAACTCAGTGGGTCAAGTGGGGAGACAGAAGTTGATTGTGTTTTGGGTCAAAATCCTGCATTAGGACTGAGAGTGGAGAGAGGCAGGGGTGAGACAGGGCCAGTCACTAAAACTTGTCTCATGTCTCAAGTCTGGAGCCTCCCACCTTTCATAAGCTTGCCTCCACTGTCAAGTCATGGACTGCCTAACTCAAATAATCTATGTGCCTTGATATTAATTTCAATAATCACTTTAAATAATAATTTCCATTCAAAATCCCTTTTTTGCAAAGTATAAAACCTTGTTCTTCAAGATAAACACTTTAACAGAACAGTGAAATTAACACCATCTTGTTTTTTTAATTTTCCAGTTGGGGAAAAACATGGGGTGACAAAGGCTACATTAAGATGGCAAAGGACAGACGCAACCATTGTGGAATAACTAATTACGCACTCTATCCTATTGTGTAACTGCTTCTCAGCCTTTTAGCTAACATCAACTATGTAGTTTAAAAAAAAAAGAGGTCCACCATTCAACCAGAGCTTCAGAACTTGGCCTGAAAATCTGTGGAAATTCTTCTGCTTTTGCTTATTAATTTAGCACTGTTGCTTTAACAGTCTATAGCAAATAAAAACCTGTTCAGGGGAATAATCACAGCTCTGTATCTTCTACTCTGTAGTATAAAATGCAAACTAATGATGTGTTGTTAAATGCAGTCCTAAGTGAGACTGCTATACAAGATGTGATGAGACAATTTATTATAGTGCTGAGAAATTAATAAAAGCTGCCGGCAATTACTTCAACTGTCTCTTTTATTACAAGCATTTTGAATGCTTTTAGTTCTCATTTGATGGCCTTGTTTAATTTAAAGCTATGTGTTCTTTTTTGATGCCAAAATAATTAAAGGCCAAATTGATCAGTGCTTACTCAGCACTTTTCCAGCCTGTCAAACTGCATATTAACACATACTCCGTAGAAGCAAATTCAGACAAGATGTGTTGTTTAATCCAGTCAATGGACAAAGTGTTGCCTAAATTCACAACTTCAGATAAAACACATTAAAACCTATTACCTTTAGAAATAATGTAAGAATATGTGATGAGACTGACACTACTGTGTTAATCACATAGATTAGATTTGGTCAGCATGGATCAGGAAGTAGAATTTCCTCTCCTCTATATCCTTAGTTCAAGTTCAGTGACCTGAGCACAAAACTTACTTCTATGTTGAGAGAGTGCTGTTTTTTCAATGAGGAATATATTGAACTGAGGTTCTGCTGGACCAAATAATTGAATTCCAGAGAACTGATGTGTTACATCTCCCGTGGGTAGCTTGTGACTGTCTTATGACCATGATGTAATTGAGTATCTGGTGAGCTTGATGTAATGGTCTTGTGAAGGTGGGGTGATGTAATTTCCTGCCAGTGTAAGGTCACACGATGTAACTTTCCCACCAGTGTGAGGAAATGTGATGACATGTTCTCAACAGGTATGAAACTGAGAAGTCTGCTGTGACGCAGAAGTTTTTGTGTTGAGATGTCAGTTAAGTCATCAGTTACTCCGTTATGCTGCGTATTTGGTTTCCTGACACAGTTTCATTTTAAAGTGGAGGTTTAACTTCTACTGTATGGTACATAATCGTTGTGCCGGCAGTTTTTTAAACCACTGCCAGTTATGTTTGATGTATCTTCGATTTAATTTTAAAGTCTGAAGTACTTAAATCCTTACCTCCAATGTTTTCACTTCTTGACCAGTTTAGCCAGTTCTCTGGCTATAAACTTAATTTACATAAGAGCGAACTTTTCCCAATTAATAAAGAAGCACAAGAATTAACATTTCGTGATCTCCCTTTTAAAGTAGTTCATAATCAATTTACCTATCTTGGGATTACAGTCACAAGGAAGTTTAAAGATCTCTTTCGTGAAAATTTTGCCGATCTTTCATATACTATAAAACAGAGTCTGTTACAATGGTCACCTCTATCTATGTCTTTGGTAGGTCGCATTAATGTTGTTAAAATGTATGTTCTCCCTAAACTTTTATATTTATATCAATCAATACCAATTTTTATTCCTAAATCTTTTTTTGATTCCTTAGACTCTATTATTTTGTCATATCTGTGGAAGAATAAGCGCTCTAGAATTAATAAAGTCTATCTCCAAAAACCTAAAAAAGAGGGTGGCATGGCTTTACCTAACTTTTGTTTATATTATTGGGCAGCCAATATACGTTGTGCTACCTTTTGGTCTTTTTTCCATGGCCAACCCGAGTGCTCTAATTGGGTGGCAATGGAGTTGAGCTCCACTAAAGAATTATCTATCTCTGCAATTCTTGGCTCTGCACTCCCTAGTAGCTTGTCCAGATTAATAGTTAATCCTCTTGTTAGACACACTTTGCGTATATGGGCTCAGTTTAGGAAATTTTATGGTTTCCATGGTTTTTCCGTTTCTAGCCCTATTTTACATAATCACCTTATTTTTACCTATTATGTATGACTCAGCATTCCGTGATTGGTATAGGAAGGGCATTAGACATTTTGAAGATCTTTTTATTGATAATCGCTTTGCTTCTTTTCAACAGCTCTCTGCTAAGTTCAATCTGCCTAATGCTCATTTTTTCAGATATCTCCAAATTAGACACTTTATTGTTCCTTTAATTCCTAACTTCCCTGAAATGCCTGAGAAAAATGTTATGGACTTATTTTTTTCCATTAATCCACTAGGTAAAGGTTTAACATCATTTATTCGAGATAAATTAGTAGCCTTACGACGTGCCCCTGTGGATAAAATTAAAATGGCATGGGAGCAGGATTTAAATACCTCCTTATCTGATGAGACTTGGGACTCGATTCTCAAATCGGTTAATTCATCCTCACTTTGTGCTTGCCATTGCCTTTTACAGCTTAAGATTTTTCATAGAGCCCATATGTCTAAATCAAAATTATCTCGATTTTACCCTAACATTAGTCTGCTTTGTGATAAATGCAAGAGGGGCGAGGCCTCTCTCATTCATATGTACTGGTTTTGTCCTAGCTTGGAGAAATTTTGGAAAGATGTCTTCATAACATTATCGTATATTCTGAATCACCACCTAGAACCAAACCCTTTAATTGCTTTGTTCAGTTTCTGGGATGAGACAGATTTACGTCTGAGTTCGACTAAGTGTCGAATATTATCTTTTGTCTCTCTCCTGGCTGGATGTTTAATCCTCCTTAGATGGAGAGATGTTGCCCTGCCCACGCATGCTCAATGGCTTAATGATATTATGGCCTGCTCAGACCTTGAAAAAATACATTATTCAGTTCTTAATTCAGATTTAAAGTTCCATAAGGTCTGGGAACCTTTTATTGAGTACTTTCATAACCTTCCTCTTAACTAAGGTTTTTTTTCGGTCCCTTGCTTTCAGCTCCTTTTTCTTTTGGTAGTAGGCATTAATATCTTCTGTTGCTAAGTGTATTTACAGCTTTGGGGGTTTGATTGTCCTGATTTATACTCTCTATATTGTGTTGTGGTTGGTCTGGGGTTTCTTTTGTGTTGCGGGGCTTGGGGAGGACACTAATTTTACTTGTCTTCAATTTGGGTGCTTTTTCAATGATCTTTCTTTGTATCATATTGTTATTGTATGTTTATTTTTGCACTGTATCAATGTTCTTCATTTTGATCTGGGTTTTTTTATCTGTAGTTATGTAGAAAATGTATAAAAAAATTAATAAAAAGAAGAAAAGTCTGAAGTACTGGAGAGTGAAAATTTTACCGAAGTACAGGAACCCAAAGGATCGAGTAAAGTTCAGCGGTTTAATACAAGGTCTACCTTATTGGATCTTTGTTCAAAGAAGTAGTAACCTGCATCCTGTGCTGGCACGTGGTGAAGTGGTTAAGGCATTCGTCTAGTGATCTGAAGGTCGATAGTTCAAGCCTTGGCTGAGGCTGTGTGTATGTCCTTGAGCAAGGAACTTAACCACAGATTGCTCTGTGACGACACCACTGCCAAGCTGTATGGGTCCTAATGCCCTTCCCTTGAAAAACATCACTGGCGTGGAGAAGGAAGTTTGGGCAACTGCCAGTCTTCCAGAAAAAAAAACCTTGCCCAGGGTTGTGCCCTGGAAATTTTCCAAGGTGTAAATCCATGGTCTATCAAGACTAACGGAGGCCTACACTACACTACACAACCTGCATCCGAAATAACCCCTGCCTGTAAGAACCCTGCAGAAAGGGTTGGAGCAGTGCTATTCACCAAGGAAAAAGTCAGTTCCTTTAAGTCATTTTTATTTCCCTCATCGTGAGTCTTTTGGGCAAGGCATATTTCGACTGGGATCAGCAGTAACTTCATGTCATCGAGCAATTCGTTACTTCAGGAAAGTATCTCCTAATTGACTGTATAAATCATTTGGACTTTCACTTTTACCACTTTAAGAACTGTAATTGCATTTATCACATTAAGAACTGTTCGAGTTGCTGTATAACAGATAACTTCCAGTTAAGTTAGATGTTTGTTTACATTTCATTTTTGTTGAGCAGAGTTAAATAAATGCTTATTTGTTTATAAAAGTAAACCTGTCTCAGCTGTATATTCATTGTTGCTGGAGACGTACCTGTAAATAAGCTTAAGTGCTTATTTAATTATCAGTCGGATTTGGAAAAGGGTAATTCCTGATTCTTTAGTTTGATTGGTTTGTGGGTGGTATTCAGCAGCAATGAATATTGATGACTTTCTGGCATCGCCAGACCCAGAGTTATTAGCAAAGGTGAAAAAGTGTGATGTATCTGAGATTGCTAGCAGGTTGGACCTTAACAGTATTTCGAAGGCTACAAAAAAGCCTGTAATTCAGAGGAAAATTGTGTCACATTATGTAGAGTTGGGTGATTTTGATGAAGTGGTGGTAGATACGTTAACAATAAGTAATCTAGAGATGTAGTTACAAATCAAAGAAATTAAGTTAGAACAATGTAAAGCGGACTTGGAATGATGTAGGTTAGAAGATGAAAATAAAAGGAGAAAATCTGAAGCTAAAGAAGCTGGGAGAAAGAGGGAGTTTGAGCTGGCAATGGAGAAATTAAGATCCGACAATCAGTTTTTTTGGTACTAGGAAACAGTTTGTCACTAGTCAAGAAGCTATATTAGCTCCTCCATTTAATGAAACAGAAGTGGAAAAATATTTCCAACATTTTGAAACTGTTGCTCTGATTTCAGTGGGACTGAAAGAGAAATGGCCAGTGATGTTACAGAGTCAAGTCACTTTTATTGTCATTTTGACCATAACTGCTGGTACAGTACATTGTAAAAATGAGACAACATTTTTCAGGACCATGGTGTTACTTGACACATTACAAAAACTAGACTGAACTACGTAAAAACACAACACAGAGAAAAACAGACACACAACAACTACACTAGACTACAGACCTACCCAGGACTGCATAAAGTGCACAAAACAGTGCAGGCATTACAATAAATAATAAACAGTGTAATTTGGCAGTTTAATACAGGATCAACCTTATTGGATCTTTGTTCAAGGAAGTAGTAACCTGCATCTGAGATAACCCCTGCCTGTAAAAACAGAGAGGGTTGGGACAGTGTTATTCACCAAGGAAAAGGTCAATTCCATTAACCTGTTTTTATTTCCTTCATCATGAGTCTTTCAGGCAAGGCATATTTCAGCTGGAATCAGCAGGAATGTCACATTGTTGAGGAATTTGTTACTTCAGGAAAGTCTCTCCATTTGACCATATAAATCATCTGGACTTTCACATTTACCACCTTATTTTTTTTTCCTTTTTCAATCTTTTTATTTTTATCAAAATAATGGATATGCATAGAGTTGGTACATAATTGTTAAAGTTAAATTCCTAACAGAAAACATATATAATTGCATATTCAGTTAGTGCAAAGGAAATAAACCTCCCATGGATGTTCAAAATAAAAATGTAAAGTTAACAAAAAAGAAAAAATTGAGTTATCCAAAAAGTCAAAAAAAGAGAAAAAACCAAAAAAGAAAAAAAAGAAAAAAATATATCCCCCTCCCAAAACAAACTAACCTAACCAATACTAAACTAACATAAAAAGAAAAAAGAAAAAGAAACATGGGCTGTTTATAACATCAAAAAATAAACACTATCATTAGTGTCACCAGCTTTGAACCTCCCTACATATATTAACACAAAAATAGGTTTGGAAAGGGGTCAACTCACATCATATGGAAGTGTTGAATAAAAAGCCTCTAAGTCTGATCAAATTTAATAGAAGGGTCATATATAACACTTCTGATTTTTTTCTAAGTTTAAACATAACATAGTTTGAGAAAACCAGTGAAATATGGTGGGAGGATTAGTTTCCTTCCAATTCAACAAAATCAATCTTTTAGCCATTAAAGTAAGAAATGCAATCATTCGACGTGCTGAGGAGGTTAAGTGGTGTGGTTCTAACATTGGCAAGCCAAAACTTGCCATAATAGGATGAGGTTGTAAATCAACATTCAAAACTGTTTAAATGATATCAAAGATTTCTTCCCAATATTTTTTCAAGGTGGAACATGACCAAAACATATGAGTTAAAGAAGCAGTCACACATTGGACTTATATCAGAGTAATAGCAAGCTAATTTACCTTTAGATATGTGAGCTCTATGCACTACTTTAAGCTGTATCAGCGAATGTTTAGAGCATATGGACGATGAATTAACTAATTGAAAACTTTTTCTCCATTTTTCAGTAGGTAAAGTAAGCTTAAGTTCCCTTTCCCAATCATTTCTAATTTTATTAGATGCATCTGAACAAATTTTCATAATTATGTTATAAATAAATGCTATTGCACCTTTCTGCAAGAGATTTAAGTCTAAAATGTTTTCCAAATTATCCGTAGGGTATATATTCAGGAAAGTAGGAAGGACAGTATTTAAAAAGTTTCTAACTTGCAAATATCTTAAAAATGAGATCTAGGTAAATTATATTTATTAGATAATTGTTCAAATGACATGAAACAATTATCCAAAAATAAATCACAAAATCATGAAATACCTATAGATTTCCAAATCAAATAGGCTTGATCTATAATAGAAGGATTAAAAAATTAGATATAATAGGACTTGCTAGAATAAATTGGTTTAACCCAAAAAAATTCTGAAATTGAAACCATATTCATAATGTATGTTTAACTAATGGATTATCTAGTAGTTTATGCAATTTAGAAAGAGCAAAGGGAAACGAGGTCCCCAAAATAGAACCCAATGAAAACCCTTATACCGAGTTACATTCAAGGTTTACCCAGTGAGGGCTTAAAGTTCTATCCAAGTCCCATAACCAAAATTTCAAAATTCTAATATTAATTGCCCAATAATAAAATCTGAAATTCGGCAATGCCAATCCACTCTCCTTTTTAGACTTCTGTAAATATTTTTGGCTAACCTCGTATTTTTATTCTGCCAGATCTAAGAAGAGATTTTAGCATCAACACTATCAAAAAAGATTTCGGAATAAAAATTGGTACTGCTTGAAATAAATATAAAAATTTGGGTAATGTAATCATCTTGATAGCATTGATCCGGCCTATCAACGACAAAAACATCGGTGACCAATTAGTAAATAATGGTTTAATCTCATCAATTAAAGGTAGAAGGATAGCCTTAAATAAATCTTTATGTTTTTTTGGTAATTTTAACCCCGAAATATATGAAATAATCGGTAACCAATTTAAAAGGTAAACGTCCATATATTGGAATGTGCTTATTTAAAGGGAATAATTCACTCTCATTAAGATTCAATTTATAACCTGAAAAATTACTAAACTGATCCAATAAAGATAAAACTGCGGGAATGGATTTCTCAGGTTAATAATCTCAGGTTAATCAATAATAAATCATCTGCTTATAATGACAGTTTATGTATCTCATTCCCGCTGGTAATACCAAAAATATCAGATGATTCCTGAATAGCAATTGCTAAGGGTTCCAAAGCAATATCGAATAGTAATGGACTAAGAGGGCAGCCTTGCCTGGTACCCTGAAATAAATGAAAAAAGGGAGAACTTTGATTATTAGTATTGACCGAAGCTACTGAGGTATGATATGTCAATTTAACCCAAGATATAAATGTCGAATTAAAATTAAAATTCTCAAACACAGTAAATAGGTATGGGCAAATACTCTGTCAAATGCTTTCTCAGCGTCTAATGAAATGACACATTCTGGAATGGTACATGAAGGAGTGAAAATGATATTCATTAATCTCCTAATATTAAAATAAGAGTACCAGATTTTAATAAAACCAGTTTGATCCACGGAAATAATTCTAGGTAATACCTTCACCAACCTAGTCGCCAATATCTTAGAAAAAATCTTGGAATCTACATTCAACAAGGATATCGGTTGGTAAGATGCACACTCAGTAGGTTCTTTATTCTTTTTTAATATTAGAGAAATAGAAGCCCTATAAAATGATTGTGGTAATTTACCCAATTTAATTGCTTCTTTAAAAACTTTGTCTAACCAAGGCGAGAGAATAGGAGAAAAACATTTTAAAAATTCTGTTGTATAACCATCTGGACCTGGTGTTTTACTAGAATTCATTGAATGAATGACAATTTTTATTTCTTCATCTGTAATAGGAGTTTCTAACATTAAACAGTCTTCAGGTGATAATTTTGGAAAATTCAATTTTCTTAAGAAGTCATGCATAGTATTAGAATCATTAGGAAAATCAGATTTATATAAAGCAGTATAAAAATCTTCAAAAGATTTATTCATTTCATCATGATTAACTGTGAAATTATCATCTTGTTTACAAATCTTAATGATTTGGCGTTTAACCGAGGCAGTTTTTAATTGATTAGCTAATAATTTACCTGATTTGTCACCATGTATGTAAAAGTCACTTTTGGTTTTCAATAATTGATTTTCAATCAAGGATGTAAGTAATAAGTTATATTGCATTTTCATTTTTAAAATCTTTTTATTAATACACAATCTTCTATAATTATAGAATAATATAAAATGTCAACAAATTAATATGTATACAATTAATAGAGCTAAATAAAAACTAATCATAATATATAAAAATGAAAAAAATCATATAGAAAAAAGAAGGAAAAAAAGAACCCCATCTAACTGAGTAAAAAACCCCATTAACTACAAAAAAAAACTATTAGGAAACAACCGCCAGAAGCAATATGTTTAACCATCATCTAGATACATAGAAAAAAATTCATCAACCGCCGGTTCACATTTAAAAAAAAAATTGGAAGGAAACCATATAGGAAACCATTCAAATTAAATGGTAATATTTGGCAAAAGAACCCCATCTTCTCTCAAAATCAAATCGAGGTTCAAAAGTTCTACTAATTTTTTCCAAGCTGAGACATATCATTACTTGAGAAAACCATTCAATTAATGTAGGGAAAGAAATATCTTTCCATTTTAATAAAATAGCCCTTCTTGCCAACAATGTAACAAATGCAATTACATGTTGATCTGAAGATGAAATACCCGGACTATGGTGGGGAACTATTTCAAATAGAACAGTTAATCTATTAGGTAGTAAATTAATTCTCAAAGCTTTAGAGATTGTAGAAAATAAAGATTTCAAAAACAATTTTAATGAAGAACATGATCAGAACATATGTGACAAAGTAGCTACTTCAGTTTTACATCTATCACAATAATTATCTACACTAGGAAATATTTTAGATAGTCTCTCCTTTGTTTATTAATAACGATGGACAATTTTAAATTGAATTAAACAGTGATTGGCACATGTAGAAGAATTTACGTTTTTCAAAATTTGAACCCAATCTTCATTCACAAAGGTCATATTAAGTTCTCTCTCCCAAGCTTGTTTCATCTTTAGAGATAGGTTCTTTTTTTGTAACAAGAGTAAATTATAAGTTCAGCTAATGGAACCTTTCACTAAGGGATTCAATTTCAAAATGGTATCCAACAAATCAGATTATTGTAAGTATGGAAACTTAGGTAAATATTGTTGTAAAAAATGTCTAACCTGAAAATATTGCAAAAATGTGTATGAGCAAGAGAGTAATTATTAATTAACTCTTCAAAAATCATCAATCGACCATTATAAAATAAAACGGTAAAAAAAAACGGATCCCTTTATTTTTCCATAGGAGAAAAATGGGGTCGGTTATTAAAGGTTTAAATGAAAACCTATTTTAGAATAGGTATATTTTAGAAAATATGTAAAAATCTAGGTAAAATCATCATTTTCACAGCATGGATGTGACCTATTAAAGAAAGAGTAAGTGGATTCCATCTAGAAAATAGTAATTCCATGGAGTCTACTAGAGGAACTATATTGGCTTTACAAAGATCTTTTGTTTTGAGTAATTATAATACCTAAATATCTAAATGTATTAACAATTCTAAAAGGAATATCATTATATGTACTAACAGGAGCATTTAATGGAAACAATTCACTTTTATTCAAATTAAGTTTATATCCTGAAAATTTTCCAAAATCTTTAAGTGTTTCCAAAAGATTAGGAATTGATTCCTCAAGATTCGAAATAAAAATCAAAAGATCAGCTGCTTAAAGGGAAATCTTATGTATGGTTCCATTTATAGAAACACCATGAATGTTTTTGGCCTCCCGTAATGTTATAGCTAAAGGTTCCAATACAAGATTAAATAATAAAGGGCTTAATGGACATCCCTGTCTAGTACCATTAGAAAGTGAAAAGAAAGAAGATCTTTAATTGTTAGTAATGACCATGGCAATAGGGTTCTTATAGATCATTTGACTCCATCTATTAAATTTATTACCAAAACCAAATTTTTCTAATACTTTGAACAAGTATAGCCACTCAACTCTATCAAATGCCTTTTCTGCATCAAGAGAGATAACACATTGCGTTTGCTTAGATAATGGTGAATAAATAATGCTCATCAATCTCCGAACATTAGGAGGAGTTACGGGCTTTAATAAAGCCCGTCTGGTCCATAGAGATAATTTTAATCAAAATATTTTTCAAGCATTTAGCCATTATTTTAGAAAGAATGTTTGCATCCACATTTAATAGCAAAATAGGTCTATATGATGAACATTCAACAGGGTCTTTATCTTTTTTAAGAATTGAGGAAATAGATGCTTCATAAAAAGAAGAAGGTAAATTACCCTTCTCAAACGATTCATGAAACATTTCCAAAAGATGCGGAGAAAGTAATCTTTCAAATTTTTTGAAAAATCCCACCGAATAACCATCAAGTCTGGGAGCTTTACCTGATTGCATTGATAAAATAGCTTTCTGAATTTCATGTTCGGTAATTGGTGCAGCAAGCATTTGTTGATCTTCATCAGAAATTTGTGGAAATTGAATCTTATGTAAAAAGCTTCCATTTTGGAGGAATCTGTAGGAAATTGAGATTTATAAAGATCAGAATAAAAATCTTGAGAAGTATTATTAATATCCCCATAGTTACTTACTGTATCTCCCATTGTTTTTACGAATCTTTAAAATTTGTCTTTAGCTCTAACTGCTCTTAGTTGGGAAGCTAAGAGCTTATTATTTTTATCCCCAGAGATATAAAATTGACTTTTCAATTTAAGCAAATATCCTTCAATAGGATATGTTAGTAATAAGTTATACTGTGTTGTAGTTCTAATCTTCTTTTAAATGAAACAACATTTGGAGAGATTACATTAATGTTATCCAATTCTTTAATTTGTTTAGAAATTTTATCTAATTCCATTCTCATTTGTTTCTTCAATTTAGTTATATACGATATAAGTTGACCACGTAAATAAGCTTTCAATGTATCCCAAATTAATAACTTGGAGACGTTTCCTATATTATTAAAGAGCAAAAACTCTTTTGACTGAGTTTCAATAAACTCAACAAATTGTGCACTTTGTAATAAATGTTCTGGAAAACGCCAAAATGATCTGGTAGAAACAACGTCTTTCAATTCAAATATTAAATTTAAAGGAGCATAATCAGAAATACCAATCGCAACATACTCACATTGCTGAACATTACATAAAAGTCGAGAGTCGACTATAAAATAGTCAATTCTGTAATATTCATTATGAACATATGAGAAAAAGGAATATTCTCTATCATTAGGATGCATATGCCTCCAGACTTCAATTAAACCATAATCAATTAAAAAGGAATCAAAAAGTGATGCAGAATGGTTAGGAAGTTGATGTTTGGATGATGACTTATCCATTAAAGGATTTAAGCAAGTATTAAAATCACCACCCATTAATAACATATATTCATTTAAATCAGGTAATAGAGCAAAAACGGCTTTAAAAATGAGGGCTCATCAACATTTGGTCCATAACTATTAGCCAACACCATTTTCTTATTACAAATTATTCCTTTAACAAATAAAAATCTACCATTAATATCAGCTATAATATCCTCCTGACTAAAAGGAATATTAGAATCGATAAAAGTAGAGACATGTCTAATTTTACTCTGGGAATTTGCATGAAACAGAGGACCCTTCCAAAATGTTAAAAATTGATTTTTATCACATAAACTGATATGCGTCTCTTGAGCAACAATTATATCATGCTGGAATTGATTTATAACCTTAATTGTTTTCTTATGCTTAATAGGATGATTCCAACCACGAACATTCCAAGTTAAAACATTTAACTGTTCAGTTGTCATCATGAAACTTTGTATCTAAATAAGTAGTTTGATGCATCTCAGGATAAAGTGATCAAAAATGGTGGAGATGAACAACAGTAAAAATAATTAGCGTATGCTCCGGGATTCCATAATAGGGATAAAAAAAGAAAAAAAAAACACCCAAACTACAAAGCCCAGAAACAAGTCGATGTCAATCAACGCAAGCCCCAAGAAAAGCATAGACGCAAATACAGGTCTGCCTAGCTGAGTAAAAAAAAAAATTAAAAGTAATCTCCATCTCCCTCTACCGAATATAAATCTAATTTCAGTCAACATATGTCTCAGTGTAATTAACTTGGAAGGATAGTGTTTTTCTTGTGAAAGCAAATAACCTTCAATTTGAAAGTAACCTTCATAATATTAGATAGGGGAAGAAAAACACATCCAAAACAATTCTTGGAATATTTTCACAAAAGAAAACAATCACCATCTTTAAATTGTCTAATCTGTCTTTAAAACACAAGGAAATCCAAATAATTACTTTAAAAAAATCTTCATAAAGCATACGGAATAAAAAAAAATTGATTCATTTAAATACTGCAAAAAAAGTTCTAGATAATTCAAACTTAACTACAACCTAACAATAGTTCTCGCACTATATCTTCTAAGGTTGAAACCCTCCAAATTAGTCTTTTTCAAAAATAAAAATTCATTTTAAAACAAATACTTTCTGTGACCATCAAATCTTCCAATTTTATCAGTCTTTACACCACGAGACACTCAAACCATTATAAGTCATTCAACTTCAGGCATTAAATTCGTCATCATTGAAATATTTGCACAGAAGGAAAAAAATCACCATCTTTAAATTGTCCAGTCTTTCTTTGAAACATAAGAAAATCCAGATAATTACTTAAAAGAAACTTTACAAAAGCACATGAAACAAAAAAAAACAGTTGGTACATTTAGATGCTTGAGAAAAAAAAGTCTAAATGGTTCAGACTTATCTACGATCTTTCAACAGTTCTCCCGTTATATCTTCAGAGGTTAAAACCCTCCAAACCAGACTTTTACGGAGATAAAAATACATTTTAAGGTAAAAACCTTTATAACCATCAAATCTTCCAATTTCTCTCTTTACACCACTAGACAATCAAACTATTAGAAATCATTCAATCTTCAAACTTCAGATTCACCATCAGACTTATCAAAGAGTTAATAAAATGCAATGCTTCAGCTGGATCATGGAAAATACGAATTCCAGAATTTTTAATAATGATCCTTAATTTCGCTGGATACTGTAGTGATGGAAAAAACTTCTTTTGAAAAGCTAGTTTCATGGAAGGACCAAAAGCAGCGCATTGTTTCACAATTTCACATGGAAAATCATCATAAAACGGATTTCTGAGCCTTGAAATGAAAATATTCTTTGTTTTCTTGCAAGCTTAATAATGTGATCCTTATCTCTAAAATGGAGAAAATGCACCACAACATGCCTGTTTTTACCTTCATCCAAAGATTTTAAAGCCTGGGTTCTGTGAGCTGATTCGATCTCCGGGATTTGCGAACAAACCTCTGGGAATAAAGACTGAAACAGTTTAGCAAAATAATCCAGTGTGTCGGCAGATTCTGGTTTTTCTTTTAATCCAACAATTCAAATATTATTCTGATGTGATCGAGCTTCCAAATCCACGATACTTTTTTGAGCCTTTTCCAAATGAGAAGAAAGATCAGCCACATTTCAACTGACTTCTTTAAGATCGACGTTCAAAGAGTCAATTTTTTCTTCAAATTTCCCTTTTCATTGAGCTACTTCAGTGCAGATACTGCTGATTTGAGATTCTAATCTCTTAACCCAAGGAGGTTCTTCCATGTATTCATCGGTCTTCTTAGCTCTCCCATTAGACGGGTCCAGATTTTGTCTGGTGGTCTTCGAAGAAACCATAACTATTGCTGTACAAATTCGACTGAATAAAGTTGAAATTTCAAAGTTTAAATTGGAAAAGGGAGAGATTAAAGGCAGACAGTAAGCAACTGGGCCTTACATGTCCGAAAGCTGGAGGCGTAGTCTTATATCCCATTTGAAGCTCAACTCACTGTTTATAAAGTTCTTTACCAGGAACAATAGAATATTTCTTATCAATTTCTTTGATCTTATCAACCAATAATGATGCTTCCTTCTTGATACGTTTCCTCATACCAACAGAGTAAGAAATAACCAGTCCATGAATATATCTTAAAAGTGTCCCAAAGTGTCCCAAAGGAAATTTCTTCTGTAAAATTAGTTGAAAAGAAAAAATCAATTTGTTCCTTCATAAACTCAATGAAATCCAGGACTTGAAGCAAATTGGAATTAAATCGCCATTGTCTGATGGTAGATGCTGCATCCATTAATTTATTCGAAAGTTTAATTGGAGCATGGTTGGAAATGGCGATAATGTCATAATTACAGTCAATCACAGATGGGATGAGACAAGAGTCTATAATAAAGTAATCAATTCTAGAGTAAGAATGATACATATGAAAAAAATGAAAATACGTTGTCCTTAGGGTGTAAGAATCTCCAAATATCCAGAGTTCCAGAAACATTCATGAAAGAATTGATAAGAGTAGCCGACTTGTTCGGTAAGACTTGAATAGATTTGGATCTATCCATCGAAGGGTTCAAACAACGATTAAAATCACCACCCAATATCAGCATATATTCATTAAGATCAGGAAAAGTAGTAAATAAATTCTTTAAAAATTCGGGGTAATCTACATTCGGAGCATAAAGATTTGCCATAAGCACTTTTTTATTAAAAAGTAACCCAGTAATAAATAAAAATCTACCATTCGGGTCAGAAATAGTATCATGATGAGGGATAGTATCAATGTAATTGAGGAATCAATAAAAATTGACACACCTCTTATTTTTGCCTGAGAATTCAAGTGATACTGAAATTCCTTCCAAAACCTAAAAAGACGCTGATTATCCTCCTTCCTTACATGAGTTTCTTGTATAAAAATAATATGAGCATTTAGTCTTTGGAATACTTCAAAAATCTTCTTCCATTTAAGTGGATGGTTTAAACCATTTGTATTCCAAGAGACAAAATTAATATTTTGAGCCATAATTATAGACAATAGACAATAGGTGCAGACGTAGACCATTCGGCCCTTCGAGACTGCACCGCCATTTTGAGATCATGGCTGATCATCTACTATCAATACCCAGTTCCTGCCTTGTCCCCATATCCCTTGATTCCCCTATCCATAAGATACCTATCTAGCTCCTTCATGAAAGCATCCAGAGAATTGGCCTCCACTACCTTCCGAGGCAGTGCATTCCAGACCCCCACAACTCTCTGGGAGAAGAAGTTTTTCCTTAACTCTGTCCTAAATGACCTACCCCTTATTCTCAAACCATGCCCTCTGGTACTGGACTCTCTCAGCATCTGGAACATATTTCCTGCCTTTATCTTGTCCAATTCCTTAATAATCTTATATGTTTCAATCAGATCTCCTCTCAATCTCCTTAATTCCAGCATGTACAAGCCCAGTCTCTCTAACCTCTCTGCGTAAGACAGTCCAGACATCCCAGGAATTAACCTTGTGAATCTACGCTGGACTTCCTCTACAGCCAGGATGTCCTTCCTTAACCCTGGAGATCAAAACTGTACACAATACTCCAGGTGTGGTCTCACCAGGGCTCTGTACAAATGCAAAAGGATTTCCTTGCTCTTGTACTCAATTCCCTTTGTAATAAAGGCCAACATTCCATTAGCCTTCTTCACTGCCTGCTGCACTTGCTCATTCACCTTCAGTGACTGATGAACAAGGACTCCTAGATCTCTTTGTATTTCCCCCCTACCTAACTCTACACCATTCAGATAATAATCTGCCTTCCTGTTCTTACTCCCAAAGTGGATAACCTCACACTTATTCACATTAAACGTCATCTGCCAAGTATCTGCCCACTCACCCAGCCTATCCAAGTCACCCTAAATTCTCCTAACATCCTCATCACATGTCAAACTGTCACCCAGCTTAGTATCATCAGCAAATTTGCTGATGTTATTCTCAATGCCTTCATCCAAATCGTTGACATAAATTGTAAACAGCTGTGGTCCCAATACCGAGCCCTGTGGCACCCCACTAGTCACCACCTGCCATTCCGAGAAACACCCATTCACCGCTACCCTTTGCTTTCTATCTGCCAACCAGTTTTCTATCCATGTCAATGTCTTCCCCCCGCTGCCCTGAGCTTTGATTTTACCCACCAATCTCCTATGTGGGACCTTATCAAATGCCTTCTGAAAATCGAGGTACACTACATCCACTGGATCTCCCCCATTTAACTTCCTGGTTACATCCTCGAAAAACTCCAACAGATTAGAAAAGCATGATTTACCCTTGGTACCCTTGGAGCCATGCTGGCTCGGCCCAATCCTATCACTGCTATCTAGATATGCCACTATTTCATCCTTAATAATGGACTCTAGCATCTTCCCCACCACCGATGTCAGGCTGACAGGTCTTCCAGTTAGGAAGTCGAGGATCCAGTTGCAGAGGGAATTACAGAGGCCAAGGTTCTGTAGATTTTCAATCAGAACTGTAGGAATGATGGTGTTAAGTGCTGAACTATAGTCAATAAACAACATCCTGGCATAGATATTAGTATTGTCCCAGTGATCCAAGGCCATGTCAAGAGCCAATGAGATCCCCTCTGCCATAGACCTATTGTGGTGATAGGCAAATTGCTGTGGGTCCAGGTACTTGCTGAGACAGGAGTTAATTCTAGCCATAACTAACCTCTCAAAGCACTTCATCACCCTAGGTGTGAGTGCTACTGGACGATAGTTGTCAAGGCAGCTCTACCTGCTTGTCTTGGGCACTGATATAATTGTTGTCCTTTTGAAGCAGGTGGAAACTTCAGAATGTAGTGTGAGAGATTGAAAATGTCTTTGAGCTCACTCGGCAGTGGGATGGCACAGGTTTTCAGAGCCCTACCAGGTACACCATTGGGGCCTGTTACTTTGCAAAGGTTCACCCTCTGGATAAACAGTCTGACATCGGCCTCCAAGACAAGATCACAGGGTCACCAGATGCTGCAGGGATTTGCACAGGTGTAGTTTTATTCTCCCTTTCAAAGTGTAGATAAAAGGCATCGAGCTCATCTGCGAGTGAAGCATTACTGCCACCCATGATGTTAGGTTTTGCTGCGTATGATATAATGGCCTGCAAAACAAGTCAGAGTTGATGCGTATTAAATTCCGCCTCCAAACGTATTCAGAATTGTTCCTTTCATCTTGAGGTAGCTCTCCATAAGTCGTACCCAGTTTTCTTGTATAGTCCTGGGTTGCCAGATTTGAATGCCACAGATCTATCCCTGAGCAGGCTATGAACCCTCTGGTTCATCCACGGCTTTTGATCTGGGTACGTACAGTATGTTCTTGTATGCACACACTCATCCACACAGGTTTTAACGAAGTCAGTAACAACTAATTCAGACTGCTTTTCTCTGTTTATCAGCCATCTAAGGGATCTCATAGCTTTGGATCAGGAGCACAATCTGAGGAGATATCTCTGATATCACAATTCTGTTCTCACACATTATATCCAGAAGTAAGTTCTGCCCTGTTACACTAAAAGGTCCTCAACTACCTCTGGTAAAAAGGAGGCAAAAGGAATATCAAATGAAAGTGTTACATGTCCTTCTATTAATACACTGTAAAATCCAGGCAAAGAACTGTGCACTGCATTGGCGTGTCAAACTTAAGTCCCAGCTTCATTGCAGTAACAGAGGCTCTGAGAGCTATGATAATCAAAGGAAAGGACTTCAGGGGGTGTACATAAAGCAGCCGCAGAACAGGACCTACCTTGCAACTCCGCAGAACAGATATGTGAGAGGTCTCCATAGTTCTGGCCACTTCTGGTTTCAATTCGAAAGTCTTCTGTGAACATACTTGGGTCTCTTTTCAATCGGAGATGAAATTGCCTGCAACAAAGATGTAAGTTATTTGTTCCATCTCATGTTCACAATTAGCCCTGGGTGTGTATAACAATGGAGACCAGTGAAGTGGCCTTCAGTATACAGGGGAAGCCCCCTCATCTCCCCTACGGTCTTGAGCTTTAGACTCCCTTTCAGCAGAAAAACTCTGTGACTATTCACCACATAATTTTAAAAACCTTCATAAGGTCATCCCTTGGTCTTCTAACCCTAACCCATCTCTAGCCCTCCAGTCCCAGTAAAATCCCTGTGAATCATTTCTGCACCCACTCAAATGGGTGTCCTTCGCTGAAGAAAAGATCCAGCACCCGCCGTTTGCGTTAATATTTCAGTGGGTTGCATAGTCAGCTGAGGGGAGGGGCTGGTCTAACCCCAGACCCCATCAAATAATCAGCGATGATGACACCCTCTCCTTGGACAGTGGAGTCCAGTTGAGTTCCCACAACTCTGCCTGCAGGACATCTCCGAGTCCACTGCTGCCTGACGCACTCCCCAGAGAGGAGGGGCTCAGAGGGGAGAAGGTGGGAGCTGGGTTCCGAAAGATAGTGTGCTCCCGGGCTGAAACTGTCATGGTTATTTGAAATGACCAGGAGACGCAGACAATTCTTCGAGAAGTTTAAACCTTTATTTACAAACAAAGGCTGAGGCAATCAATGAACTTGTCACCGAAAGCCTGCCGAGCTCCGGTGTACAGCATTCTTTATAGTAATTTCTTATCTCAGTTACATTTCGATTTCATCAGCATACCCAATCAATTTTTAGTTGCATATCATCTATTTATTAACTAGTCAATCGCTCTTGCCCAGCTCTCGGTGCGCCACCGTTATTTCTCTCCAGTTCGCATTGGGGTCCCATTCCTGGCCAAGGTTATTTTTTCAGACAACCTCCCTCACATTACATTACTGCTCGCACCATCCTGTCCACCACCGTTATCTCGTACTAAACAAAGGCTGAGTGTAATACATGGAGTACATTTCAGCTAATAGTGCTGCTAGCTAAACAGGTGTTCTGTAAGTCCCACAGTATGCAGCTAAGAGAGTCCAAGGTATCTAGTTAAAACAATACATAGCAAAATGTGTCTAGTAAAATAATACATAGTAATATTCAGTACCTAGAAGTGATTACATAGTATAGTAAATAGCTAGTACATAGTGATTATATTTCAGGTATATATAATGATTATGTCAGGTACATTTCTCAATAAAACCTCAGCCACCTTAACCTCCTGGCCAAGTCCAGGCAGCGTTGACTGTTGCATGTCTCTCGGCTCCAGCCAAGGACTCAGGTGCTGGAGAGAAGTTGATCTCATCACGGTGTCTCCGTGCTCAGGGGAGTCGGTCAGCATTCACAGGAGTAGAAACCAGAAATGTGAATGGGCCAGTATGGGACTGAGGGTTCGATGGCAGTGGGGTCAAAGTGGAAGGGGAAGGGTTAAGGGTTGGGTTAGGGTCAGGGGTGTGGTGGAGATGGTCAGTATGCTGGGCTTGGAGTGGGTGTAAGAGGGGTAGGATAGAGGTGGGGCCAGGCTGGGCTTGGAGGGAAGGGGTAAGGGTGGGCATGGTCGGGGTGCTAGGCTTAGGGTAGGGTGGAGGTAGGGGTGGGGTCAGGGTGTGGTGATGGGGAGGGGAAAGGGAACAGGCAATGACATCAGGTGTATATTTCCATGTTCCTATGGTATCAGGAGAAGACACATGGAAGGGGGTGTGAGGGAGTGGGGAAGTGGGTAGGAGTGTGTGGTGGAGAGCCTGTGGTTGGGCAGGGTTGGTGAAGGGTAGTGAGGAGGGCAGGAGATGGGGAATGGAGATAGGGAGGATGTGGTTGGAGTAAGGGTGTAGGAGCAGTGTAGGGGGTGGGGAGATTTGGTTGGGGGCTGTGGGAGGGGTGGGGAAGGTCATTCTGGGGACAATGATTGCAATGTACTGCAAGTAATGCAGTCTGACTGAGCAGCTCCCTAGGCGCACCCCACCCCTCCAGCCCGCGAGGAAGACTACCTTTGATGGGCCATGAAGTGCAGCTGGACCCTGGGCTCAGCCTCCGGCGCTGACCGCCTCGCCCGCTCCTGCTGCCTCTGCAGTGACTCTCGGTCGTACCACAAGGCCTCGTATCTCCTGAGGAACGGAATGGCACTGGCTCCGGTCATCCCTAGGAATGGACAGGAAGATCCTTCAGCCTTCGCTGGATTTGTGATCAAAATAAGCTTTGTCGCCACACCCACAACCAACTCCCACTGTGCGATGTGCCCCCCGCCATTGTACCTGGTCTCCTTGTCACAGCTGTGTCAGCAGCAGTGTAGTCCTAAACGTTACACCTGCGTTTCACCTCCTCCCTCACCAGTGCTCAGGGCCATGAACAGCACTTCCCACACGAACCCATCTGTTCACTTATTGCCAGCGGGGTCTCTGCTTCGGTGAGCTCCATGCCGACTGGGGAGCACCTTCAGTCCATCCATACAGCCAACATCTCCCAGTGGCATAATTCTAATGTTAATTCTACTTCCCGCTCCCATACCGACGTGTGTTCCCACAGCCTCCTCCACTGTCCTCGAGGCCAGAGGCAGGTCGGAGGAGCAACGCCTCGTATACTGTCTGGATAGCATTAAACCTGATGTCATGAACTTCGATTCCTCTAACGTCTGGTAACCACTCCCTCTGTCTCTTGCCCCCCTCCCCCATTTGATTTCCCTCATTCCTCTGGGACCATTACTCCTCCACCCCCTCCCCCTCCTTAGGACCTGCCCATCAAGTAGAGTGGGAGTGGGAGGCGTAGGGGGAAGTGTGGGGGAGGAGGGAAATGGAGGAAGGAGGAGATGGATAAGGTGAAGGGGAGAGGTGGAGGAAGGAAGTGGTGAGGGATGAACAGACAGGGGAGGTGGAGTAAGGGGAGAGGGAAATAGAGGGGAAGTGGAGGGAGGGGATATGGAGAGGTAAGTGGAGGGAGGCGGAGAGATGGGTGTAGCTGGGAGGGGAGACAAGAGGCAGTCACTCAGCCCTTCTTCCCCACTTCCCAGTTCAATGAGATAGATTGATAGTGCACAATAACAGGCTCTCTGTTCCATGCTGACCACCTACACTAATCCTAGCTATGCCATGTTGCCTGGGTTTCAGCACCTAAGTTACAGGGAGAGGTTGAACAAATTATGTCTTTATTCTTTGGAGCGTAGAAGGTTGAGGGGGGACTTGACAGAGGTATTTAAAATTATGAGGGGGATAGATTGAGTTGACGTGGATAGGCTTTTTCCATTGAGAGTAGGGCATTTGATAACATTGATTTAAAAATTTCCTCATTTGTGTGGCAAAATAAAAACCCTAGGTTAAGTAAAAAGCAATTACAAAAATCTAAAAAAGATGGTGGTTTAGCTTTACCTAACTTTAGATTTTATTATTGGGCAAATAATATTCGTAATTTAATGTATTGGAAACTAGATTTGGATTCACCATTGTGCCCACAGTGGGTAAATTTGGAATGTAATGAGGTAAAGGGATATTCTCTATTCTCTGTTCTCGGTTCTTGTCTTCCTGCTGATTTAGTTAAATTTAATAAACAAATATCTAATCCTGTTATTAAACATACATTACGAATTTGGTTTCAATTTTGTAAGTTTTTTACTTTGAAAAACTTTGTTCTTGATAGCCCTATCTTACTTAATTTCTTTTTCAAACCCTCTTGGACAGATCAAGCTTTTAACATATGGAAAAGGAAAGGTATAAAATGTTTTTGTGATCTTTTCTTTGAAGGTACTTTGATGTCATTTGACCAACTTTCCAACAAATTTGAATTACCTAAATCTAATTTTTTCAGATATTTACAAATTAGTAATTTCTTACATAAAGTTTTACCATCTTTTCCTAATTCAACTTTAGTGGATTTTACAGATTTGATTTTTACCTTAAACCCTTGTCAGAAGGGATTAGTAGCTTTTATTTATAATATGATTATGAAGATACAACCAGAAATATCAGTTAGAATTAAACAAGAATGGGAAAAAGAACTTCGATATAATATATCAACAGATAAATGGGAAAAAATTTTGCAAATGGTTAATTCTTCTTCTATATGTGCTAAACATGCTTTAATACAATTTAAAATTGTACATAGAGCTCATATGTCTAAAGATAAACTTGCTCGATTTTATTCTCATATTAACCCTCAATGTGACAGATGTCATTCAGAAGTGGCCTCATTGACCCATATGTTTTGGTCATGTCCCACTTTACATAACTATTGGAAGGACATATTTACTACTATTTCCTCAATTTGGAATATAGATTTACAACCTCATTTTATTACTGCAATTTTTGGCATACCAAATGAAGATGGTAATCAGTTTTCCCCTTCAATCAGACGAATGATTGCTTTTGTAACATTAATGGCCAGAAGGTCTATATTACAAAACTGGAAAGAAGTAAATCCTCCTACCACGTTTCAGTGGTTTTCTCAAACTATTTCTTATCTGAGCCTGGAAAAAATTAGAAGCACTATTTTTGACTCATCAATTAAATTTGAAGAAACTTGGAGACCGTTTATTCGACATTTTCATATGAATTAATTTGGCCTTTTCCAGACCTTCTTTCTGCTTATTCATGTTCAGGTATGGAGTTCTGGAGTTTTTTTGACACTATCATATACTTGTAAGCTATTACTATTGCCCATGTTAGTTTAGTTTAGTGTTTTATTTTTCTTAATATATACTTTTTTCACATATTTTCAAATTTTTTCTTCTTTTAATGGTTATTTTTGTTTTTTTTTCATATATAATTATATGGACTTGATTGATTAAGGTATTTTTTTTCTGCTGATGTTTAATAGGATATTGTTATCTTATTATCAATGTGACTTCAAGTCTATTGTATTCATAATTTACTCATTATTATGTTATGTTTTTTTTTATATGTATATATGAAAATCAATAAAAAAATTGAAAAAGAAAGAAAGAGAGTAGGGGAGATTCAAACAAGAGGACATGAGTTGAGAGTTAGGGGGCAAAAGTTTAAGGGTAACACGAGGGGACATTTCTTTACTCAGAGAGTGGTAGCTGTGTGGAACGAGCTTCCAGTAGAAGGGTTAGAGGCAGGCTCGATATTGTCATTTAAAGTAAAATTGGATAGGTATATGGACAGGAAAGGAATAGAGGGTTATGGGCTGAGTGCAAGTCAGTGGGACTAGGTGAGAGTAAGCGTTTGGCATGGACTAGAAGGGCTGAGATGGCCTGTTTCCATGCTGTAATTGTTATATGGTTATATTTGTTGGCGAGCTCTATCTGCAACCTTCTACCTTTGTTTGATTTTTCTGCTCTATCCCTGTGTCTCAATACCTTCCACAGCGGAATCTACTCGGTGACTGAGCACCCGGATCCCTGCAGCACAGGGAATTCCCAAAATTCACCACCTTCCGTCCTTGTGTCTCGTTTGCCCTAGAAACTGACCCCTTTTCTTGAGCCTGTTATGGAAATCCAGCAGGGACATCCTCCATCTGTCTCACCGGGCAACTCATCAGAATCTGTGAATCACTCCTCGTCTTCTGAACTATAGGGTGCAGGCCCTGTTTAATATTTCCACCCGCAAACCCGCCATGCCAGGATTCAGTGGCAGAGTCACTGTCCTGATTCTGCCATTCTCTGTGGATGTGGAGACCAGACTGGTACACCACACTCCTGAAGCTGTCTCACGTCTCCCTGCACAATTTCTAAATAACACTTCTCTTTTTCTAAATTATGTAATCAAAGCAGGAGTTCATGATTATTGGCCTCCGCATCTGGAGCTAAACTTCAGGGCCCTGATCTCCAGTTGCCACTTTGTAAGTATATTGAAGAGAAGAAAGTCAGATTCCTCTTTCTAATAAAACTATCAATCGACTGTGCTAGTCCAATCACGTGGGTGCCACGGCCAAGAAGTGCTTCTACTTCCTCAGGAGGCTAAAAAATTGGGCACATCCCCTTTGACCCTCGCCAATTTTTATTGAAGCACCATAGAGAGTATCCTATCTGGATGTATAAGGCCTTGGTATGGCAACTGTTCCCCCAGGGTTACAGAGCTGGGACATGGCCCTGCATATCACAGAAACCATCCTCTCATCCCTGGATTCTGTTTATACTTCCTGCTGCCTCAGTAAAGCAGCCAATATAATCAAACACCCCACTCACTCCAGACGTTGTCTCTTCTTCCCCAACCGGAGCATACAAAAGTCTGAAAGCACATACCACCAGGTTCAAGGACAGCCACCATGTATGATAAAACAGACCCAATGCACTTTCGCTGTAGGTTTTACACTTTATATAGTGAAAAGCTTGTCTTGCACATTTTTATACAGATCAAATCGTTACTCAATGCATTGAGCTAGAATAAGGAAAACAATAGCAATGCTGACAGTGTAAAAGTAAATGGTAAAATGCTAAAAATGTAAACGGTAAAGTGCAAGATCATTACAAGGTAGACCATGAGGCCAAGAGTCCATCCTATTGTACAAGTAGTCCATTCAAGAGGCTGATCTCAGTGAGATTAAAGCTGTCCTTAAGCCTGGGTGTATGTTCTTTCAGATATTTGTACTGTCTGCCCAGTGGGAGAGGGGAGAAGAGAAAATATCCAGGGTGGGTGGTGTCTTGAAATATTGTAATGTCTGTATGAATAACATACCAAACAAAGTTTTCAGAGTTCCATGGTATATGTGATAATAATAAACCAACTTATCAATTTTAATGTAGCCACAGTGAAGTCCAGAGTGGTGAGGTGACTCAGAGCTAGTACAGTGCAATATACGGTACATGAATGGCCCTGCACTTTACTGTTCACCTGCACTGTCCTTCAGTAGCGTTTACCCTTTCTACATTGTTGTTGTTTTACCTTACTCTAGCTCAGTACACTGAGTAATGATTTGTATAAACAGTATCCAAGACAAGCCTTCCACTATACTCAAGAGGTTCAGTTCTTCACCATAATGGGGAAAAAAATGATCTAATTGACTTTGATTGTAGAATGATAGTGTTAGATGAGGTGATTTGAGTATCTCAGAAACTGTTGATCTCCTGGGATCTTCATGCACAACACTCCCTGGAATTTACAAAGAATAGTGTAAAAACAAATATAAAACATCCAGTGAGCGGCAGTTCTGAGGATGAGAATGGTTTGTTAATGAGGGAGGTCAGAGAAGAATGGCCAGGCTGGTTCACGCTGACAGGTTACTACAGTGGTGTGTAGAAGTGCACCTCTGAATGCACAACACATCGAACCGTGCAGTGGATAGGCTACAGCAGTAGACGATCCCAAATATACACTCAGTGGCCACTTTATTGGGTACATAGCCCCCTCCACAACACTTTGGATACTGCAGGGAGTGGGGAGATGACCTAACGGTTGGGTCTCTGGCACTGACTCTGTGACTCAGAAGGCAAGTGGGGGAGAAGAGGCACACTGTGGTGATAGGGAATTTGTTGGTTAGGGAAATGGACGGGAGGTTCTACAAACGAGCACAAGATTCCTGGATGGTATGTTGCCTCCTGGGTGCTAGCGAGGGTGAACAGTCTCTATGTAGGTACCAATGATTATGGGTAGGACAAGTGACGAGGATCTCCATAGGGAGTTCAGGAAATTAGGTGTTAAGGTGTTAGGACCTCCAGGGTTGTGATCTCAGGATTGCTACCCATTCCATGTGCTAGTGAGACCAAAACTAGAAAGACTATATACACATGGCTAAGGGTCGGTGTAGGAGGGAGGGCATAAAATCTTTGATCATTGGGCTCTCTTCCAGGGAAGGTGGGACCTGTACAGAAGGGACAGTTTGCACCTGGACTGGAGGGGGACTAATATTCTAGCAGGCAAGTTTGAGTACGGTGGGGTTTAAACTAGAGTTACACCGAGATGGGAACCAGAGTGCCAGAACAGTAAGTGGAGAGGTTGTGGAGGCAAATTCACGACTAAGTCATGATCAAAAGGTTGAGCATAATGTGACTAGTGTCCTGAGCTGTGTAATGCAAGTAGGACTGTAGGAAAGGCAGATGTGCTCAGGGCATAGATCAACACTGGAATTATGACTTTGTAGCCTTTAGTGAGACAGTTGCAGGAGGGGCAGGACAGACAGCTCAGTATTCCGGGGCTCCATTGTTTTAGACATGACAGAGCAGGAGGAATTAAAGGAGGATGATTGGTGTTACTAGTCAGGGAAAATGTCACGGCAGTGCTCCATCAGGTAGAACTGGAGAACTCATCTGGTGAGGTGTTACAGGTGGAAAGAGAAATAAGAAAGATATGACCACATTAGACAACATTAACTACGAAGATCCATATAGTCAAGTCTATGGTATTTCTAGTCGTGATGTTTGGCTGTGAGATACGGAAATTAGAGATTGCATAGCATTAAAAAAAAGCAAGTATGACAGAGCTAAGGTGAGTGGGAGGACAGATGATTGGGAAATTTTTAAGGAACAACAGAACTTAACTAAAAAGGCAATACGGGGAGAAAAAATGAGGTACGAATGCAAGCTAGACAGGAATATAAAGGAGGATAGCAAAAGCTTTTTTAGGTATGTGAAGAGAAAGAAGATAGTTAAGAACAATGTTTATCATGCCTTATCAAATGCCTTCTGAAAATCGAGGTACACTACATCCACTGGATCTCCCTTGTCTAACTTCCTGGTTACATCCTCGAAAAACTCCAATAGATTAGTCAAGCATGATTTACCCTTGGTAAATCCATGCTGGCTCAGCCCAATCCTATCACTGCTATCTAGATATGCCACTATTTCATCTTTAATAATGGACTCTAGCATCTTCCCCACTACTGATGTTAGGCTGACAGGTCGATAGTTCTCTGTTTTCTCCCTCCCTGCTTTCTTAAAAAGGGGGATAACATTAGCCATTCTCCGATCCTCAGGAACTGACCCTGAATCGAAGGAACATTGGAAAATGATTACCAATGCATTCACAATTTCCAGGGCCACCTCCTTTAGTACGCTAGGATGCAGACCATCTGGACCTTGGGATTTGTTAGTCTTCAGTCCCATCAGTCTACTCATGACCGTTTCCTTCCTAATGTCAATCTGTTTCATTTCCCCTGTTACCCTATGTCCTTGGCCCATCCATACATCTGGGAGATTGCTTGTGTCTTCCTTAGTGAAGACATATCTAAAGTACTCATTAAATTCTTCTGCCATTTCTGTTTCCCATAATAATTTCACCCAATTCATTCTTCAAGGGCCCAACATTGTTCTTAATTATCTTCTTTCTCTTCACATACCTAAAAAAGCTTTTGCTATCTTCCTTTATATTCCTGGTTAGCTTGCGTTCGTACCTCATTTTTTCTCCCCGTATTGTCTTTTTAGTTAAGTTCTGTTGTTCCTTAAAAACTTCCTAATCATCTGTCCTCCACTCACCTTAGCTCTATCATATTTCCTTTTTTTTAATGCTATGCAATCTCTGACTTCCTTTGTCAACCACTGTGGCCCCTTTCCCCCCTTTGAATCCTTCCTTCTCTGGGGGATGAACTGATTTTGCACCTTGTGCATTATTCCCAAGAATACCTGCCATTGCTGTTCCACTGACTTTTCTGCTAGGCTATCCGTCCAGTTAACTTTGGCCAGCTCCTCCCTCATGTCTCCATAGTCCCCTTTGTTCAACTGCAACACTGACACCTCCCAGCTGCCCTTATCCTTCTCAAATTGCAGATAAAAACTTATCATATCATGATCACTAGCTCCTAATGGCTCCTTTACTTCAAGATCGCTTATCAAATCCTATTCATTACATAACACTAAATCCAGAATAGCCTTGTCTCTGGTCGGCTCTCATACAAGCTGTTCCAAGAATGCATCCCGTAGGCACTCTACAAACTCCCTATCCTGGGGTCCAGCACCAACCTGATTCTCCCAGTTCACCTGCATGTTGAAATCCCCCATAACTACTGCGACATTACCTTTGCCACATGCCAATGTTAACTCCCTATTCAACTTGTACCCAATATCCATGCTACTGTTTGGTGGCCTATAGACGACACCCATTAGGGACCTTTTGCCCTTACTGTTCCTCAATTCTATCCACACAGATTCCACTTCTCCTGATCCTATGTGTCCCCTTGCAAAGGAGTGAATCTCATTCCTCACCAACAGGGCCACCCCACCCCCTCTGCCCACATTTCTGTCCCTACGATAGCACGTACACCCTTGTACGTTCATTTCCCAGGTCTGATCTCCCTGCAGCCATGTCTCCATTATCCCAACAACATCATAGTTACCCATTCGCACCTGAGCTTCAAGCTCATCCGCCTTATTTCTGACACTTTGCGCATTCAGATATAGAACTTTTAGCCCATTTCTCCTCTCTCTGTTTGAATCTCTGCCTATTGTGCTTAACCTAGCTCCCCGAACTCCCATCGGGCTATACGCCCCTAGTATTTTGTTGTCCTTCCTAAATTTACTTATTCTTTCTGCACATTGAACTCCATGTTCCGTCAGACCATCCCTCTGTACATGTGTCCTCCTTATCACTTGTTCCGCCTCACCTTTCTCTACTACACACTTAATATTCCAGAACCATGTAGTCCCCACCTGTCCTTTATTCTTCATCTCACTATCCTCTCTCTCATTCTGGATCCCTGCCCCCTGCAAATTTATTTTAACCCCCCCCCAAGAAGCACTAGCAAACTTCCCTGCAAGAATGTTAGTACCGCTCCAGTTCAGGTGTAAACCGTCCCTTCGGAACAGATCCCACCTTCCCTGGAACAAAGCCCAATTATCTAAAAACCTGAAGCCCTCCCTCCTGCACCATCCTCTCAGCCACATATTAATCTGTATAATCTTTCTGTTCTTGCCTCACTCGCACGTGGCACAGGTAGCAATCCTGAGATTGTTACCCTGGAGGTCCTGCTCTTCAGCTTCGCACCTAACTCCCTGAACTCCCTACGCAGGACCCCCTCACTCATCCTACCCACGTCGTTGGTCCCTACATGGACCACAACATCTAGATTCTTGCCCTCCTTCTTGAGAATAACCTGCACCCGATCTGAGATGTCTCGAACCCCGGCACCAGGGAAGCAACATACCATCTGAGACTCCAGATCTTCCCCATAAAATCTCCTATCCGCCCCCCCCCGACTATAGAATCCCCTATCACTACTGCTCTCTTCTCTTCCTTCCTCCCCTTCCTAGTCAAGGGTCCAACCTCAGTGCCAGAGACAGGACCACTGCAACTTGTTCCTGGTAGGTCATCCCCACCAACAGTATCCAAAACAGTATACTTATTGTTGATGGGAACGTCCACAGGGGTGCTCTGCTCTCTCTGCCTGCTCCCCCTGCCTCTCTTGACTGTCACCCATTTGCCTACCTCCTGTCTTTTCGGTGTGACTACCTCCTGATAACTCTTATCTATCTCTGCCTCTGCTTCCTGAATGATCCGTAGTTCATCCAGCTCCTGCTCCAATTCCCTAACTCGGTCTGATAGGAGCTGCAGCTGGATGCACCTTTTGCAGGTGTGGTCATCAGGGACAACTGTGTTGACCCTGACCTTCCACATACTGCATACGGAGCACACCACTGTCTCCCCCATTACCTGATCCTAGATTAATCAGAATAAATGAAAAAGGAACCTACTGACCTTACCTTTTTACCTCAGCAAGCACGTATATAAGATAAACCCTTATATAAGGATTATATATAACCTTTGGTTTATAAAGAGTTAAACATAACTCAAACTCATGAACCCGGAAGAGGAACAAAAGCTCAGGGAGGAGCCAGAGGTGACGACACTGTATACATCTTTGTAGTTCTAAATCAGCCCAAAAAAGAAAACTAAAAGGATTGGAAACCACCCTCCACCCAGAAAGCTCCCAGACTAAGCCTCAAGAAAGATAGAAAAAGAAATGATACTAATTCTACCCCCATTTCTCCAGAAGGCAACTCCAAAAAAGATGTTAAAATAAGGACCACCTGAAATCCCAAAAAATAAAAATTAAAATATAACAATCATCATAAAATGATTTTTGAAAACAAGGAAAAGAAAAAAAATAAATGCCAGTGTGTATTATAAATCAAAAACCAAGACACAAGTCATTAAAAATAGCATTTCAAAAAAAAAGAACCAAAGGCATTTTGGGAAGGAAAATGTAAAAAGAAGAGAAAAAATGGTGGAATGAAAGAGCAAGAAGAAATATATAATCAGAACAAAGAACCGCCATCTTAATCATACAAAACTAAAAGAGGACAAAGATATTCCTCCATAAAAAATAAAAATCCCCCTCCATTCATTAAAAAATGACAAAAATCAACAGGATTAAACAAAAGATTATGAAATTTAAAGGGAGAAAAGTAAAAAATAAGTATTTCAAGTAAAAAATATCTGTAAATTAAAAAGTAAAATATCACTACACTAGTTTATAAAGATCAAACTTAATAGAGATTATAAACTTTTCTTTTTTTAGAAAAAAAGAAAAGCGCATACGCACAGAACCGGAACTACATTACCATAGATTAATTAAAATTGAGTGACTGAAACAGAGGGATAACGTTCATCCAAAAAGCTTCGAGTGGTGGCTGTAGTGAGAAAGACATGGCGATACCCATCAGTGATTGTGATTCTAAGCCGCGCCTTATAGAGTAACATTGGTTTGAGACCCTTTTCATAACATTCCGATATCGGAGGTTTAAAGGCCATTCATGCCTTCATTACTTCTGGGCTGTAATCTTACACCAGACGGAACTGATAATTTTGATAGTGGATTATATCTTGCTGTCGAGCGACTTGGAGAAGATGTTCTTTAACATGGACATAATGGAACCGGACAATTACTGCTCTCAGTTTGTCTCCAGAGTTCAAATGTCGTAGAACAGAGAGATGTGCCCTTTCAATCAATGGAGGATAATTTGGAAATACAGAGGTAAATGCATCTTTTAAAAGTTGAGAAAGAACGTTACCAGATCTCCTTTCTCGATATCTTCGGGAAGTCCAATTATATGTAGATTCTGTCTTCTGGGTGGATGATCTTAGATTTGCAACCCTCCAACTTTTTAATTGTCAAAGATAGAGTTTGTTGCAAAGACTCAATTTTTTGATCTTTCTTCTGAGCGTCGTCCCGTAGTTCTATAATAACAGCTTGTTGTTGTTTAACTTCATGGTCGAGCACAGCCAGAGAATCCAGAAGTACTTTAAGATCTTTAATTTTTTTTTGTAGTTCAACAGATTGTGCGTTCAACAGATCTAACATTGTCTAATAAGTTAATTCAGGTTGCTTAAGTTCACCTCTTTTCTTTTTACCGTTCCCATTGGTATCTTTCCTGTCTTTGGAATCAACCCCTTTGGCTCTAATGGTCATCATATTCAATTCTGTGCATGATTCCTCAAAAGTTCGCAACAAAAGTCCCAGAAGAAATGAAAACTAAGGGTCTTCTAGTGTAGCTGAAAGTGGGTTATATAAGGGTGATCCTGCGTTAAAAAAAGTAACGGTAATGGAGAGAAACCGGATCCCACTTCACCCGTTGAGTGCCTAGTGGAGAATGACAATTACCACTTTAAGAACTGTGTTCACATTTATCACGTTAAGAACTGTTCGAGTTGCCATATAGCAGTTAACTCCCGGTGAAATCACAGCAAGAGGCGGAGAGGGAAGAGGTAAAAGAAGGTCAGAGAGAATCTGTTTTTTCTTAACTGATCAGGGCAAAGAGGCTAGACTGCACAGGAGCGTGACATAGCATGCCAAAGGTTTAAAAAGAAAGACCGCCATATACAGTGGTCATCATCGTAGAGGCCATTGTCGGAGTGGACCGAGGCAGAGTGGGATGGCTTTGGCTCAATCAGGCTTCGGCAAGAACAGGCAGAGGCAAGGTTTGAATGGGGCACAACTGCGCAAGCGTGTTTAAGTCGGCCTCTGAGATCAGCGGGGGAATTTAAAAAGTGAGCAGAGGCTGAGAACGAGCTTCACTCCAGGTGAGGTAAGGCCGAGTAAGCTCCTTTAATTAATCTAATTAGCTTAGGAGTAGGTAATGGAGGCAGCAGTTAGGGCAGTTGAATGCTCCGTTTGCAGTGTGTGGGAAGTCAGGGCGAGCTCAGCTGTCCCTGATGACTACACATGCGAAAGATGCATCCAGCTGCAGCTCCTGACAAACTACATTAGGGAACTGGAGCTGGAGCTGGATGAACTTCTGATCATTTGGGAGGTAGAGGCAGAATTAGACAGGAGTTTCAGGGAGATAGTCACCCCTAAGAGTCAGGAGACAGGTAGTTGGGTGATTGTCAGGAGAGGAAAGGGGAATAGACAAGAAGAGCAGAGCACCCCTGTGGCTGTTCCCATCAACAATAAGTATACCGTATTGGATACTGTTGGTGGGGACGACCTACCAGGGACAAGTTGCAGTGGTTGCATCTCTGGCACCGAGACTTGACCCTGAGCTCAGAAGGGAAGGAGGGAAAAGAGGAGAGCAGTAGTGTTAGGGTATTCGATAGTTAGGAGGACAGATAGGAGGTTCTGTGGAAGAGATCAAGAATCCTGGATGGTCGGTTGCCTCCCAGGTGCCTCGGTCTGTGATATCTTGGATTGAGTTCGCAGTATTTTCAAGAGGGAGGATGAACAGCCGGATGTCGTGGTCCATGTCAGGACCAATGCTGTGGGTAGGAAGAGTGAGGAGGTCCTGAAAGGTGAGCTTAGGGAGCTAGGTGCCAAATTAAAGGGCAGGACCTCCAGGATAGCAATCTCAGGATTGCTACCAGTGCCACGTGCAAGCGGGTTTAGAAATAGTAAGATAGTGCAGATCAACAGTGGCTGAAGACATGGTGCAGGAGGGAGGGCTTCAGATTTATAGATATTTAGGCAGTTTTCCAGGGAAGGTGGGACCTGTTCCGACAGGACGGTTTACATCTGAACTGGAGGGGGACAAATATTCTTGCAGGTAGGTTTGCTAGAGAGGTTCCAGTGGATTTAAACTAGATATGAGGGGGGAGGGGAACCAGAGTGTAAGAACAGTGTATGGGAGAAAGAAGAAAAAGAAGACAGTTAAGTTCTTTGTACTACTAGAGATAAACAGAGAGGAAGAGGTGGAGAATTTTTTAAATGCATTTATTTTAATGCTAGGAGCATTGTAAGAAAGGTGGTTGAGCTTAGAGCAGGATTAATACCTGGAAATATGATGTTGTAGCTATTAGTGAAACATGGTTGCAGGAAGGGTGTGATTGGCAACTAAATATTCCTGGATTTCGTTGCTTCAGGTGCAATAGAATCGGAGGGACAAGAGGGGGAGGTGTTGCATTGCTTGTCAGAGAAAATATTACAGTGGTGCTCTGGCAGGATAGATTAGAGGACTCATCTATGGAGGCTGTTTGGGTGGAATTGAGGAAAGGGAAAGGTGTAATAACACTTATAGGGGTGTATTATAGAACACCTAATGGAGAGCAAGAATTGGAGGAGCAAATTTGCAAGGAGGTAGCAAATATTTGTAGTAAGCACAGGGTTGTGATTGGGGAGGTTTTAATTTTCCACACATAGATTGGTAAGCCCATACTGTAAAAGGGATGGATGGATTGGAGTTTGTAAAATGTGTGCAGGATAGTTCTTTTGCAGAAGTACATAGAGGTACCAACTAGAGAAGGGGCAGTGTTGGATCTTCTATTAGGGTATGAAATAGGTCAGGTGATGGAGCTATGTGTTGGGAAGCACTTCAGGTCCAGTGATCACAATGCCATTAGTTTCAATATAATTATGGAGAAGGATAGGACTGGACCCAGGGTTGAGATTTTTGATTGGAGAAAGTCCAACTTTGAGGAGATGCGAAAGGATTTAGAGGGAGTGGATTGGGACAATTTGTTTTATGGGAAAGATGTAATAGAGAAATGGAGGTCATTTAAAGGTGAAATTTTGAGGGTACAGACTCTGTATGTTCCTGTTAGGTTGAAAGGAAAGGTTAAAAGTTTGAGAGAGCCATGGTTTTCAGGGGATATTGGAAACTTGGTTAGGAAAAAGAGAGATATATATACAATAAATATAGGCAGCATGGAGTAAATGAGGTGCTCAAGGAATATAAAGAATGTAAGAAGAATCTTAAGAAAGAAATTAGAAAAGCTAAAAGAAGATACGAGGTTGCTTTGGCAAGTAAGGTGAAAATAAATCCAAAGGGTTTCTACAATTATATTAATAGCAAAAAGATAGTGAGGGAAAAAATTGGTCCCTTAGAGAATCAGAGTAGACAGCTATGTGTGGAGCTGAAAAAGATGGGGGAGATTTTGAACAATTTCTTTTCTTCGGTATTCATTAAGGAGAAGGATATTGTATTGTGTAAGGTAAGGGAAACAAGAAGGGAAGTTATGGAAACTATGATATGGAAAAATGTGCTTGGTGTTTTTCCCTCCCCCCCTTTCTGCTTTTCGCAGGGATCCCTTGTCCACTCGTCGTCCCCCCCCATCCCTTCCCACCGATCTCTCTCCTGGCACTTATCCTTGTAAACGGAACAAGTGCTACACCTGCCCTTACACTTCCTCCCTCACCACCATTCAGGGCCCCAGACAGTCCTTCCAGGTGAGGCGACACTTCACCTGTGAGTCAGCTGGTGTGGTATACTGCGTCCGGTGCTCCTGATGTGGCCTTTTATATATTGGTGAGACCCGACGCAGACTGGGAGACCATTTTGCTGAACACCTACGCTCGGTCCGCCAGACAAAGCAGGATCTCCCAGTGGCCACACATTTTAATTCCACATCCCATTCCCATTCTGATATGTCTATCCATGGCCTCCTCTATTGTCAAAATGAAGCCAAACTCAGGTTGGAGGAACAACACCTTATATACCGGCTGGGTAGCCTCCACCTTGATGGCATGAACATTGACTTCTCTAACTTCCGTTAATGCCCCTCCTCCCCTTCTTACCCCATCCCTGACATATTTAGTTGTTTGCCTGTTCTCCATCTCCCTCTGGTGCTCCCCCCCATCCTTTCTTTCTCCTGAGGCCTCCCGTCCCATGATCTTTTCCCTTCTCCAGCTCTGTATCACTTTCACCAATCACCTTTCCAGCTCCTAGCTTCATCCCACCCCCTCCGGTCTACTTCTATCATTTCGCATTTCCCCCTCCCCCCTCTACTTTCAAATCTCTTACTATCTTTCCTTTCGGTTAGTCCTGACGAAGGGTCTCGGCCCAAATCGTCAACAGCGCTTCTCCCTATAGATGCTGCCCGGCCTGCTGTGTTCTACCAGCATTTTGTGTTTGCACATAAAGTATGTGTTGTTCCATGAACTTATACTATTTCTTATTACTCAGTGGACCCTTGTTGAATTCTAATATCTTGGTGATGGATATTGTCAATGAAAATTCCTGAGTCATTACCACATTTAGAACAATCTGAAGTGTGCCCTTCTGGAATAATATCTTCTAAATTCATGCAGAGCTAGCTTTTATAGTGAACACATGAAAACATCTAATAGCTCCATCATGATCATTCAATGTAGATTTGGAGATATCTCAGGATATGACATGAATAGGATCATATAATGATTCCCTGATTCTTGCTGATTATATTTACATAAATGATCTATGTATTTAACACAGTATATGGGAGATATGATCATCATTTATTTATGTTTCCCTTGAGAATAATGAGTCATTGCTGGAAAGTTTAAGAAAGATAGAGCATAAATTACTAATATTATGGTAACAGAAACAGAAGGTCTCCTGATATGTGGGGGAGACTTAAATTTACAATTGCAAGCATTTGGACTCTTCCAATAGAAAAACCTATGAAACAAAATCCTTACATAATGCAGTTAATACACTTTTCGAGGATGTTGGTCTAATTGATATATGGGGGACCTTTTCCCCAATAGAAGGGATTACACTCATTATTCTACCCCCCTCCCCATTCTGTATATACAGTACAAGAATAGACTATTTCATAATATTTGGAAAAGACAAAGGTAAAATAAACTCCTGTGGAATTGGGACAATAGATGTAAGTGACCATGCACCTATATATTTATCTGTTGATTTTGACCTACAACCAAAGAATACTATCTGGAAACTAAATTCAAGTCTTCTTAATGACCTCTACTTTGAGGAGTAAATTAAAAAAGAAATTGGTCTTTACTTAGAATTCAATGATAATGGAGAGGTTTCACCTCTCATTCTATGGGATACTCTGAAGGCTGTTTTAAGAGGGAAAATTATAGTGATATCTTCATATAAGAAAAAAATAAGGAATAAAACATTAGAGGAATTACAAAATAGGCTGAAGGAACTAGAGAAAAACACAAATTGAATTTGGCACATGATACATTAGAGGAATTTTTAAAAATAGGAATGAAATTAATAGTTTGGCTATGCAAGAAATCAGGACAAAAAATGGATCTAAATCTATGAAAATACCAGCATGGAAACTGAAAAAAAAGCAGAAAATACAATTTATAGAATTAAAAATCCAAGAACAAAAATGATTTAAAAAAATAAGCTAAGTGGAATTCAAGAAGCTTTTGAAGTGTTTTACAAAACTCTATATTCCAAAGTTCCAGGGGAAACATAACTCAAATTGATATCTTCCTGAATTCTTTAGTGAAGAACAAAATAGAATGATGACTGCTGACATAACTGAAGTCAAATTAAAAGCTGCAATTAGTATGCTTAAATTAAGCAAGTTACCAGGATCAGATGGGTATACAGCAGAGTGGTACAAAGGATTTTAAAATGAGTTAATTCCTGTCTTACTCCCCACGCTGAACTGGGCTCTAAAAAAGGCACAAATGCCACCTAGCTGGAAGGAAGTGATAATCTCAGCTATACTGAAAGAAGGCAAGGATAAAATGGAATGTGGGTCATTTAGACCAATATCCATTCTTAACATAAATTATAGATTATTTACCTCCATCATGGCCAAATGATTAGAAGAGTTTCTACCCATACTAATACATAACGGTCAGACAGGTTCTTCTTTTCTTTTCAAATCTTTTTATTATTGTTATTCAAAAATAGCACGAGTACATCGAAGCAACAACACTTACAATGCCTCATAAAGAGGAAATTATCTTAAGGATTGAAAATTTTGTGAATAAAAAAAACCCTACTAAGCAAGAAAAGTGAGGGGAAAAAAAGATACCCATTGGGGGTACAGCCCCGGAGCCATGCGTCATACAAAAAACTTCTAAAAATAAACATCAAACTGCCAACAAGAAAAAAAGATATATCAAAAAAAATTTACACTTAGATCATGGAGGAAATCTGAAACTGAAATGATAATAATGAGCAAATAAGCCTCATCTCTTCTCAAAATCAAATAAAGGTTCAAAGGTTCGACTTCTAATTTTCTCCAAACTGAGACACAGCATCACTTGAGAGAACCATTGTGACAAATTAGGAGCTGATATATTCTTCCATTTCAACAAGATGGCCCTCCTACCTATCATTGTAACAAACGCAATAACATATTGGTCAGACACAGAAATACCACGGATATTTTGAGGAATTATTCCAAAAAGCACAGTCAATTTATTAGGTTGTATATTGATTCTGAGTGCTTTAGAAATTGTAGAAAAGACTGACTTCCAAAACTGTTTTAATATAGAACATGACCAGAACATATGTGTCAGTGTAGCTATCTCAGTTTTAAATCAGTCACAATACTTGTCAACATTGGGAAATATTTTAGAAAGTCTCTGCTTTGTCAAATAGTAACGATGTACAATTTTAATTTGAATCAGTGTATGACTAGCACAGATCGAAGAAGAATTAACCAGCTTCAGAATCTGTGTCTAATCCTCCCATATAAAAGTCAAATTGAGTTCCTTCTCCCAGTCCTGTTTAATCTTAAGTAAAGGATACTTATCCCATTGTAATAATAAATTATAAATTCTTCCAATAGAACCTTTCAATGAAGGGTTCATATTCATAATAGTTTCTAACAAGTCAGCCTCCAATGTAAGGAAAATTACTTAAATATTTTTGAAAAAAATGTCTAACTTGATATTGTAAAAAGTGTGAATATGAGAGAGAATACTTATTGACTAATTGTTCAAAAGACATCAATTTGCCTTCCTTAAATAAAACCAAAAAAGAATTAATAACTTTATTTTTCCAAATTTAAAAAGTTGAATCACTCCAAGAAGGTTTAAAAAAGTAATTATGATAAATTATACAACAAAGTTTAAATTTTTTAAGATTAAAGAAATTACGGAACTGGATCCAAATTTGTAAACAGTGCTTAACCACAGGATATAGGTTTAAATTAGCAACTTTAGCTAATTGTATAGGTAGAACAACTCCTAATAACGAAGTTAAATAAAACTGTTTCACAGCTCTCAGTTCCAGGTCTACCCAGATTGGCTTATCATTCCTATCACCCCAATATAACCAAAAGGACATATGACACAAATTAACAGCCCAATAATACATTCTTAGATTAGGCAAAGTGAAACCTCTGACCTTTTTCAAATTTTGCAAATGACATTTACCAATTCTTGGTCTTTTATTATCCCAAATAAAAGATAGAGTAATAGAATCAATCTGATCAAAAAACTTCTTAGTCAAAAAAACAGGAATATTCTGAAATAAATAGAAAAATTTTGGTAAAATCATCATTTTACCTACATGAATATGACCAACAAGTGTAAATGTAAGTGGGCTCCATCTACTAAAGGAATACTTCATAGTGTCCACTAAAGGACGAAAATCGGCTTTATAAAGATCCTTATATTTTTTAGTAATTGTAACACCTAAATATCTAAAAGAATCCGTAACTTTAAAAGGAATATTATCATATACAGAGACAGATTCATTTAAAGGAAATAATTCACTTTTACTAAAATTTATTTTATATCCTGAAAAGACTCCAAATTTGTCAAATAATTTTGGCAAATCATGAATAGATTCTTCAGACTTAGATATATATATATACCAATAAATCATCAGCATAAAGATAGATCTTGTACATGGTCTCATTCACAAAAATCCCATGAATATTTTCAGCTTCACGAAGAGCAATAGCAAGGGGTTCTAATATTAAGTTAAATAACAAAGGACTTAATGGACAACCTTGTCTTGTTCCCCTTGATAGCTGAAAAAAGAAAGACCTACAGTTATTAGTGACAACAGTAGCAAAAGGAGCTTTATATATCATTTTAATCCAATTATTAAAATTAATACCAAAACCAAACTTTTGTAAAACATTAAATTAGTATTTCCATTCGACTCGATCAAATGTTTTCTCAGCATCCAAAGATATAACGCATTGTGGAGTTTTAGAAGAAGGTGAATATATAATGTTAAATAATCTCCGAACATTTGAGAAAGAGTAATGACCCTTTATAAAGCCTGTTTGACCTTTAAGAATGATGTTACCCAAAATACTCTCCAACCGATTGGCCATTATCTTTGGGAGAATCTTAGCATCAACATTCAATAATGAAATAGGTCTGTACTAACCTTTCTGTTAGTCCTGACGAAGGGTCTGGGCCGGAAACATCGACAGTGCTTCTCCCTATAGATGCTGCCTGGCCTGCTGTGTTCCACCAGCATTTTGTGTGTGTTGTTGTTTGAATTTCCAGCATCTGCAGATTTCCTCGTGTAAATCCTTTTATCCTCTTTTCTCAGTCAAATATGTAATTAACCATTTAAACAGTCAAACTTGAACCATAAATCTTCTTTCCAAAAAAAATCAAAAAGGATGTAATGATGAGTAGGTTTTCTTTTCTTCTTTTATTAATCTGTCAATGAAATATCCAAATAGCCTTATCTTCTTTTTGAAATGTGAGTGATATACAGATAATCAAACAGCTTTTCAAATTGTTCATTCAGTAATAACGTCAGTGGCAGTGACAAGTATAGCCTGGACAAAATCCAGCGCAATTTTTGGGTCAAAGAAAGTACATGGGGAAGAATTAGGAGGAAAAACTTACATTCTTGTCAGGTAGCTCAAAGAGGGAAATAATTTCTTATCATATGTTTGTTTCATTGCCAAAGCAAATCTTGCTCTTTGTTCCATTACTTCTTTCAGATAATCTTCATAAAAACGGAGCTCAGACTCACTGAATCTGAAAGCTCTGTTTTCTTGCCTGTCACATTATTTGATCTTAAATCTTAAAGTGATGAAAACAAACTAAAATAAATCTTGGTCTAGTTGAGTCTTTAAATTTCAAAGTGTACTCTTTCAATAGCAGGCGGCTGTGATAAAATAGTCGGAAATAGATCATGAAAGAGCTTACCAAATTAAGTCTCCATTTTCAGCTCCTTCTTGCAATCCAATGACTCGTATGTTGTTTCGGCGAGACCTAGTTTCCAAATCAATGATCTTATTACGTTATTTTTCCAAGCGGGTTGTAGTTTCAGACAGGTTTTGCTTAGTTGATTTCAATTCCTCTTCATGTTTAGTAACTTGAGTTTCCACATCTTTAAGATTTCCCAGAAATAACTTAATTTCATTGTTATTCTTTTCCAGTTGATCTTTAATTGCCTTATTCTGATCTTGAATTGATTTCAGTGACCGAACGATATCTTCAGGCCATGCTGGCGTTTCATCAGATCTTTCCTTCGGCGTCTTTCCTTTTCCATTACCTTTGTCAGTAGGTTCATGTGGATTCTTCTCACTTCTCATACACATGGACACATTACTCCCCTTCAAGAATCAGCAATTAAAAATTTTAAATTCAAAATTTAAGCTGGGGGGAGGGAGAGAAAACTAAGAGCAGCACAGAATTAGTGCTACTCCATCAACAGACAGAGGTGGTCTCCTCGAGCAGACAGGTTTTATACAACAACGCCAAACACAAGACAATAAACGAAGGACACCTCACATTATGGATCATATACAAAAAGATAAAATTGAAGCAATACTGATAAACGTGGATGCTGAAAAGGCATTTGATTCAGTTAACTGGAATTTTCTGTACAGTGTTTTACATAGATTTGGTTTCCATGACACAATTATTAAAACTATACTGGCACTATATGACAACCCTATTGCTAGGATTGAAATCGATGGATATTTATCAAATAGTTTTACCCTAGAAAGGGGCATGAGACAGGATTGTGCATGGTCACCACTACACTTCGTACTATATCTGGAACCATTAGCTCAATACATCAGACAAAATGAAGAAAGCAGGAGAATTGCTATTAAAGGGACAAGGCATAAATTGGCCTATTACACAGATGACATTTTGATCTATCTAGGGAAACCAACATAATCTTTACCTAAATTGATGCAATCCTTTGAACAATGTGATCAATTATCAGGATACAAGTTCAACAGAGATAAAACCCAATTACTTTCATATTACTATAGCCCACCAAGAGAAATTTAAAGTAGATATCGCTGGGAATGGGAAACAGAGTCTTTCAAATATCTGAGCATCATTATGCCAAAAGATTTGGCAAAATTATCAGAATGCAATTATCAGCAATAATGCAATATCAAAATAATGCAATTATTTAAAACAATTAAGGAAGATATAACAAGATGGAACCTAATTCCTTTTTTCAGTCTCAATTCAAGGATTGAATATATTAAAATGAATATACTCCCCAGACTATTATTTCTCTTTCAGACCCTACCAATAGAGATTAATCAAAATCAATTCAATGAATGGAACAAGATGTTATCAAGATATATCTGGCAAGGTAAAAGGCCTAGAGTTCATCTCAAAACTTTGCAATTAGCCAAGGAGAAAGGGGGATGGGGCATACCTTCTCTTAGAGATTATTATTTTGCAGCACAGTTGAGAGCTGTGATATGTTGGTGCAACCCATTATATGACGCTCAATGGAAAAATATTGAGGAGGGGATACTACCCATCTCCATACAGGTAATTTTGGCTGATAACAACCTGCAAAAGTACATAAATACTTTTGATAACCCATGGGTGGAATGGACTCTTAAAATATAGAAAACTATTATAAAAGAATATAAACTAGAGGGAGATATTGCAATTCTTAAATGGTGTGAATATGACTCAGATTTTAAGCCATATAAAATGGACCCTAGATTTAAGGATTGGACAGCTAAAGGAATAATAGTTCTTTGCAATATAATGAAAGAAGGAACTATGTTTAGTTTTGAAATGCTTAAAGAGAAACACTTATTAGAAAAACAAGACTTTTATTGGTATTTACAGATGCGACAATATGTTAATAGGACAGTTAAAATGTAACCAAGGCAAGTACATGCTTGATAGAGCTATTTAGAAAAGCATATAATTCAGATAATGGTAGCAGAATAATTTCAAGTGCGTATAAGGGTTTGTCAAATCTTAAAACACATTTGACTTCATAATTAGAACAAAGTGGGAGAAGGAAGGAGGGATAATTATATCTGAGGAAGAATGGACAATAATATGGAGGTATTAATGGAAGTGTACCAGTTCGCAGAAATGGAGGGAGTTCGGATGGAAAAACTTATTAAGATATTTTATTGCACCCACTCAGAAATCCCATTGTGATAGCAACCTTCCTGTTTGCTGGAGAAATTGTGGAAATCAAAATGTAAATCATTATCATATTTTTTGGGAATGCCCCATTATCAAAGGAGTGGGATACACTTTACCCTACAAGACATCTTTAAATGTGAAATACCCTTAGAAAGTAAGACCATATATTTTGGGTATATACCTCAAGAATGGTTGAAAAGAGATAAATATTTAAGGAATATACTGCTGGTGGCTGGTAAAAAGACTCTTACTAGGAAATGGTTATCACAGGAGAGCCCAACCTTAAATGCATGGATGGAAATTACAATGAACATTTACAAAATGGAGAAGATATCAGCATCTGTTAATCATAAGCTGGAACAATTTGATTCATACTGGGAAAAATGATTTAACTACATAACATCTCATAGGGCCGATTTTATCCTCGCAAATCAATGAATATGTTGTAAAAAAAGATCACTGCCTACTTGTACATAGTTTTCTCCTTTCACTTGTTCTTTCTTTCCTTTCTTTTCTATAAGTGTGTACCTCAGATAAATATTATGTGGAGATTTGTGGCATATTTGACTATATGGTATAAATGTACAATATCTGAAATACATCTTATGGAAATGTTTGTCTGAAGATGAACTTCAATAAAAATAAATTACAAAAAAAAAGAAAGATGGAGCATGTTTGTTGTAAATCTGCAGGAATGCCTAGCATTGGAGAATATTTTGAAGTCTGCAGTATACATTGACATACCAGACAGCTAAGATATTCACAGCATAGGCAAGTATATATTTTGAGTTATCTCAACTGGCACATCATTAGTAGGGAAAATTTGCAAAAATATAACAACAACAAATAATACTGGAATGAACTTCATAACGTCCAATAGCTGTGGATGTTGTTTGAGGTCTTCTAGCTGGCTAGTGATTTGCTCACTGGGTCAGAGTTTATTAGCACATTACTCACAGTGCTTGTTTTCCCATTGGGTAGCTCATTTGCAGTCGCTGGTGTGTTCACTCACTTTTATCTTCTACCTACATCACCATGTTAGTCATTAACAGCACTTGATAAGGACCTTCACATTGAGCTCCCAATGGTTTCTTAATCAACACTCACTCAGCAGGAATCAGGATGTGCCCTCTTTCTGTTGGATGACTCCAAGCAGCTGAGAAGCAAACCGTGCAGCTTGAGTTAATTTCACACAACAGTCAGCCATAATGTGTATATCAGTCTCTCTGAGATCGAGAGTTCCTGGTAGTAACATAGGGCACCTTGCTACTTCCTTGAATGGACTAAATTTAGTTTTGTCGTTTGGGGTTGCTGATGATAAATAGGACCACAAGAAGAGCCATAGGCCGTGGTATGCCTTCCTCATGATCCTTCCTCAGTCGGCGTTTAATGATTCCATTCAGTTGTTTGACTTGTCCTGATGACTCTGGGTTATGTGGACAATGAAAAGACCATTCAATGTTCATCAGTCAACATAAATCCAAACAAACACTCCCAGTGAAATCTGTTATTGGTCAGAGTCAATGTGGCATGGCAATCCCCATCTAGGAATATAATCCTTGATCAGAGTTTTTGCTGTGTGTGTGGCAGTAACCTTCTTTGTTGGAATAGCTTCCACCAACCTGAAACCTTGTCCACTATTATCAGTCCTTTGAAGCGATGAAATGTAGTCCAATAGTAGGTATAAAAACAGACCATGTGGGATAGGAACACGTAATTGTGGTAGCTTTTCTGCTGCTCCAGTATTTGTATTCTGGCATGTCATACAGTTTTCAAATATTTCTCGAGCTTAAACCCCGAACTTTGGATTCTACCACCATTGGGAGAATCTGTCAATCATCTTTTGCAATCCAATGTATCCTAAGGAGTGATCTGTTGTGATAATGAAGCAACAATGTTGGAGCTACTAGTTAATGATTAGTGCCACTTCTCCATACTCCATCACTGTTTAATTTCCCAATTTTCCATCCAGAACCACCTTGTTTGGTTAGAGCATTGAGCTTGCATCTCTCAAATATGATACATAGTCCAACTTTATTTGAATAACTTCATTTCTTGGGTTCACTGGATGCATTATCAATACTTCTTCCAAATATTTGACCTTCTAGCTTTTATTGCTTTCCATGAATTAATTTTGGTGGTTCAGCAACTTCTGATAGCAATTGTATGACATTCATGATTCATGACTAACATTCATGTTAGTCAGCCATTCTTGATTGGGGTTCCTGCTGCCATAAGAAATCCTCCTTGTCTACATAAATTTCCAAAAACATGAACCCCTTCAAAAGCACATCAGGAATCAGTGTAGATATTAGGTGATCTTCCTTCTGCCAACTTGCAGGCTTCAATCAGAACTTCCAATTCTGCCTGTTGTGCAGAGGTACCAGGGGCCATTCAAATTCCTCTCTCAGTTATTAAGGAGCCATCAGTGTACAGAGCATTAGCAGAGAAACAACCAATAGACACCGTCAGTCTCCATGTTCTTGAGTTAAGACTGCCATCATGTGTTTCTCAATAACATACAGGGTAAATGGTTTACATGTATCAGGGAATCCTATTGCAGGTGCAGTACACAGTGCCATCTTTAAAGTTTGAAATGTTTTCAGTTGGTCTTCAGTTAGAATCACAGGATTGTCTGCGCACTTTCAGCAAATTGTTGAGTAGTTGATGGATCTGCTGCTATAGGGGTTAACTTGTCAAAATATTGATTATCAGCCGAGTAATCCATTGTCAGTCTGCTTTTATAGGTTCCATCTTCAGTCCTGCATATCTTCACTCCCTTTGTCTTCACTGGAACAAGCTGTGACATAGCTTGAAACATCAACTGTTTATTGATTTCTGTAGATGCTGCATGGCCTGATGAGTTCCTACAGCATTTCATGTGTTGCTCTGGATTTCCATCATCTGTAGATTCTCTTGTGTTAATCGTACTGTTTCACCACTGTTATCCTTGTTTGGGCTGCCAGGAGCTTCTGCAGATTCCATGTCATGTCCATTCTATTGCTTCTCAGAGTTCAGATGTCCATCCTGTAGTTCCTCAGTCACTGTTTCTAAGGACTGGCTTAGAATTATACATAGGGCGTAATTCTTCAGAGTTTGGATGGTGTCACTCTCTCAGATGACTGTCTGGTGTTTTCCAATGAGAAGCATTGGAAATAGCATCACTGGAAGTGTCACTAGAAGCATGACTGGCAGCATCGCTGGCAGTACCACCCACTGGGCCGGTAGGACCATCTACTTGAGCTTCCTACTGGGCTTTTTTGAAATTAACTCAGTCTGCTTTGAAACTCTGTACACTGCATTTCAATTCAATTACCATGTTGTTCTTTGGCTGGTTCGGTTAATGCAGAGATTTGCTCTTTAGCCTTTTTACAGTCTATATCGTATTGTTTTTGTAGTTTATCGCATATCTTACATTCCTTTCTCAATCAATTAGTGAATTTCTTTACACACGAGTAACTTTCTCATGGACTCACACACTCAATCAAACTGACTGCGTGGTCTTATCTTTAACTCACACATTCCAAGTTTTTCCTTTCCCTCAAGCATTCTCCGCATTTTATCACATGCCTTAATAAACTTAACATTGTTTGTATTTTTCATCAATATTTTTCATTAGGTTTATCAAACAGATGTTTTATTCAAGTAAGAGCTCATAGTAGGTTTCATGACTTCAGCCATTGTCTTAATTCAAACTCACGTAATACTTGGTTCACATATGTTTGTTATTACTTTGACCATGATCTCAAAATATTAATAGGTTGCAACTAAAATTTTTATAGTCGTCTTGCGACCAACTTTTTCTCATGTTCTCCACTGGTTTCCACATATTGTACCCCACTGCTTGCACGTATTTATTTTTTCCCATACTCCATTCATTTGCACATATTTAAATATTTTCTCCAGTGCTTAATAACTTGCATGAATATAAATTATTTTCCGTGCTCCACTGGCTTGCAAATATTTCGTCCTCCATCGTTTGTGCATATTTAATTATTTTTTCCCACACTAAAAATTTCCACTTCATCAGCCGTTCTTCCAAGCCCTAAAATCTTTGCAAACATTCTCACCGACTACGTCAAATTTTTTGGGATTCTGATGTTCTTAGTCCAAAGTTCTTTCAGAAGTCTGGAAGGAGGCACAAAACTTGTTGCTTCATGATCATTTATTTAGCATAAATAGAATGAAGAAAATTGGAAATGGACAGTCACAGAGATTTCATATGGGAAAAGAGAGATAAAGCAAAGATAGCAATAAAATAGGGTCAGCTCTTTTTATACCATAGATAAGAAATATTTAGATAAGAGTTAACCAATCAGATGGCCCCATCCAAATAAAGCAATAACAAGAGAAGCTTCCAGACTCATACAAATTATTGCAATCACTAGGGTACACACAGAGTGTATTGCATACTGGACACTGGTCAAACTGGACACACAGTATTGCATAGACATACAGTGAATACTAGAAAATATACTAAATAGCTACATGTATATAAGTAATTATATAATATACAAGCAGGGAGTTACTAAGCTGCAAAGAAAATAGCAATTAAACAGTCAAGACCAGATTTTCACTGTATCATTTTACACGTGACACTATTAACACTTACATACAATTCATATTCCAAGATCCAAGATGGCAGCACAACGCAGTTTGCAGAGGCCACTCTGGAGCTGATTATCTGTTATTTGTGAAGTGGGGTGCCGTGCACAATCATAATCGATTGAAAACAGACATGGGAGCACGGAGGAACATCGGGAAATTCCAGGAAGACCTTCTTTGTTGTTGTTGCTGCTGCTATGGGGTCTGGGTCTCTGCTGGGAAGAACAGGTCCCCAGTCCTCGGGGTCGGGTTGCCGATGGCTGTTGGCAGGGCCATCTTAATACGCTCGGCAGAGGATGGTGCTCGGAGAAGCTATGCTGGAGGGGATGGTCGTCAGCTCAGAGGTTCGATGGACTCAGAGTCCGCTGTGGTCAGGTCGCTTTCGGTGTGTGCTGCGTCTGCGAGGCTGAGTCGGGCGGTGCTGTGGAAGTCCATAGCAGGGGTATTCCCTTCTGCCGCCAGCATGAGATGGCGAGTCTGTCGAAAATCTGGGGACTTGTGGAAACTGTGTGGTGATTTCTTTTGAACTTATAGTCCTTTAACATTTTGGACTATTTTTACTGTGCCCATAGTCTGTTTTTTTTTATCAATTATGCTATTGTTTGCACTGTTGTAACTATATGTTGTAATTATGTGGTTTTGTGCAGGTCTTGTAGCTTTAGCTTTTGGTCTTGTTTTTTTTTCTGGTGGATTTGGAGCTCCTTTCCAGGGAACGTGCTAAGATGGTAGCACGATATTAATACGCAGCAGCCTCCCTGGACTCTGGATTGGGGATTGCCAAATGTTATGTGGATTTTCTGGTGTAGTCTGTTTTGTCACATGCTTTTGTGATATCATTCTGGGGGAATGTTGTCTCATTTTTAAACTGCATTGCATTTGTGGTTTCTAAATGACAATAAACTGAATCTGAATCTAAACCTGAATCTGAATATTCTATAGTTTACAGTATGGTCTGGGTCAGTTTTGACCTGGCCCAAGAATCCCCTCATAACAAGTGTTTATACCAAATTTTGAACCACAGATCTATTTAGAATGTATAAATAGCCTATCTGACATTAATAAATGGGTGATGAATTCTTATTTAATGTTTCAGAGATGTAAAATCCATTCAATAGATACGGGTCACATTTGACCCGGAGCAGCTTCAATGTACAAAAATTTGTAGCACCTGTACAAAAGTATAAAATTTTAAAATATTTTCATTTTTGTGCATTTTGGGTCACTTTAGGAAAGGTCATCAAATTACTGCTAAAATGGCATTTAGGATATTTTTACTGCTGTCAGATGTCAAAATGGGTCAAATTTGACCCGAACAGTATGTAAGGGATAAACCATACCAATACCAAAGCCATAAAATTAGTATAAATTACAAAGATAAATGAATAGTCAAGTAAAAGATCAACAAGGTAGTGTTGATGGATTCATCCCTTACCCGATTGCATCAACATCTGTGTAGATACTGCAAATCAGGATACAGGGAAGAACTGAAACATGTGCAGAGGGAGCTGAAGGAGAATCAGGAGGCTAAAGAGGAATACAGGAGAGCTGGAGAACAGCTTAGGGTGAGTAGTGTGGAGAGGTATGAAGAGCATCCCTAACTTCGATCAGCCTGGCTCATCAGCTTCAGAATCAGCTGTTAATGGGTGAATAAGTTAATCCAATTACTCAATAAGTTTGACAATTGCCCTCCTGTTCACAACCCCCTCAGCACACTAGTTCAGGTGCCAAGACACCTACGTCTTTGTCTACCCCTCAAAGAGTCCCAGCTCAGTGCCTGAGTGGAAGGTGGAGTCCTGGCTCGACGTTCATGCCCTGTGTCCGTGTCTGTCCCCTCGAATAAGAGTCCTGGCTCAATACCTGATCTGAAGGAGGAGTCCTGGCTCAATGTTCCTTGTCCTGTGTTTTGGTGTCTGTTTCTGGCTGCGGCGATCTATGGATCCCAGTCTCCAAGTCCAAGGGCTGCGGCTGTCCATGTTCCCCCTCCCCCTCCACCGTCCAAGTCCAAGGTCCATGGCTGTCCATGTTCCCACTGTCCAAGTCCAAGGGCCACGGCTGTCCATGTTCCCACTGTCCAAGTCCAAGGTCCGCGGCTGTCCATGTTCCCACTGTCCAAGTCCAAGGTCCACAGCTGCCCATGTTCCCCCTGTCCAAGTCCAAGGTCCGCGGCTGTCCATGTTCCCACTGTCCAAGTCCAAGGTCCACAGCTGTCCATGTTCCCACTGTCCAAGTCCAAGGTCCACAGCTGTCCATGTTCCCACTGTCCAAGTCCAAGGTCCACAGCTGTCCATGTTCCCACTGTCCAAGTCCAAGGTCCACGGCTGTCCATGTTCCCACTGTCCAAGTCCAAGGTCCACGGCTGTCCATGTTCCCACTGTCCAAGTCCAAGGTCCACGGCTGTCCATGTTCCCACTGTCCAAGTCCAAGGTCCACGGCTGTCCATGTTCCCACTGTCCAAGTCCAAGGTCCACGGCTGTCCATGTTCCCACTGTCCAAGTCCAAGGTCCACGGCTGTCCATGTTCCCACTGTCCAAGTCCAGGGTCCACGGCTGTCCATGTTCCCACTGTCCAAGTCCAAGGTCCGCGGCTGTCCATGTTCCCGCTCTCCAAGTCCAAGGTCCGCGGCTGTCCATGTTCCCACTGTCCAAGTCCAAGGTCCGTGGCTGTCCATGTTCCCGCTCTCCAAGTCCAAGGTCCACGGCTGTCCATGTTCCCGCTCTCCAAGTCCAAGGTCCGCGGCTGTCCATGTTCCCACTGTCCAAGTCCAAGGTCCGTGGCTGTCCATGTTCCCACTGTCCAAGTCCAAGGTCCACGGCTGTCCATGTTCCCACTGTCCAAGTCCAAGGTCCACGGCTGTCCATGTTCCCACTGTCCAAGTCCAAGGTCCGCAGCTGTCCATGTTCCCACTGTCCAAGTCCAAGGTCCGCGGCTGTCCATGTTCCCACTGTCCAAGTCCTAAGTCCACGGCTGTACATGTTCCCACTGTCCAAGTCCAGGGTCCACGGCTGTCCATGTTCCCACTGTCCAAGTCCAAGGTCCACGGCTGTCCATGTTCCCATTGTCCAAGTCCAGGGTCCACGGCTGTCCATGTTCCCACTGTCCAAGTCCAAGGTCCACGGCTGTCCATGTTCCCACTGTCCAAGTCCAAGGTCCACGGCTGTCCATGTTCCCACTGTCCAAGTCCAAGGTCCACGGCTGTCCATGTTCCCACTGTCCAAGTCCAAGGTCCACGGCTGTCCATGTTCCCACTGTCCAAGTCCAGGGTCCACGGCTGTCCATGTTCCCACTGTCCAAGTCCAAGGTCCACGGCTGTCCATGTTCCCACTGTCCAAGTCCAAGGTCCACGGCTGTCCATGTTCCCACTGTCCAAGTTGAAGGTCCACGGCTGTCCATGTTCCCACTGTCCAAGTCCAAGGTCCACGGCTGTCCATGTTCCCACTGTCCAAGTCCAAGGTCCACGGCTGTCCATGTTCCCACTGTCCAAGTCCAAGGTCCACGGCTGTCCATGTTCCCACTGTCCAAGTCCAAGGTCCACGGCTGTCCATGTTCCCACTGTCCAAGTCCAAGGTCCACGGCTGTCCATCTTCCCACTGTCCAAGTCCAAGGTCCACGGCTGTCCATGTTCCCACTGTCCAAGTCCAAGGTCCACGGCTGTCCATGTTCCCACTGTCCAAGTCCAAGGTCCGCGGCTGTCCATGTTCCCACTGTCCAAGTCCAAGGTCCACGGCTGTCCATGTTCCCATTGTCCAAGTCCAAGGTCCATGGCCGTCCATGCTCCCACTGTCCAAGTCCAGGGTCCACAGCTGCCCATGTTCCCCCTGTCCAAGTCCAAGGTCCGCGGCTGTCCATGTTCCCACTGTCCAAGTCCAAGGTCCACAGCTGTCCATGTTCCCACTGTCCAAGTCCAAGGTCCACAGCTGTCCATGTTCCCACTGTCCAAGTCCAAGGTCCACAGCTGTCCATGTTCCCACTGTCCAAGTCCAAGGTCCACAGCTGTCCATGTTCCCACTGTCCAAGTCCAAGGTCCACGGCTGTCCATGTTCCCACTGTCCAAGTCCAAGGTCCACGGCTGTCCATGTTCCCACTGTCCAAGTCCAAGGTCCACGGCTGTCCATGTTCCCACTGTCCAAGTCCAAGGTCCACGGCTGTCCATCTTCCCACTGTCCAAGTCCAAGGTCCACGGCTGTCCATGTTCCCACTGTCCAAGTCCAAGGTCCACGGCTGTCCATGTTCCCACTGTCCAAGTCCAAGGTCCGCGGCTGTCCATGTTCCCACTGTCCAAGTCCAAGGTCCACGGCTGTCCATGTTCCCATTGTCCAAGTCCAAGGTCCATGGCCGTCCATGCTCCCACTGTCCAAGTCCAGGGTCCACAGCTGCCCATGTTCCCCCTGTCCAAGTCCAAGGTCCGCGGCTGTCCATGTTCCCACTGTCCAAGTCCAAGGTCCACAGCTGTCCATGTTCCCACTGTCCAAGTCCAAGGTCCACAGCTGTCCATGTTCCCACTGTCCAAGTCCAAGGTCCACAGCTGTCCATGTTCCCACTGTCCAAGTCCAAGGTCCACAGCTGTCCATGTTCCCACTGTCCAAGTCCAAGGTCCACGGCTGTCCATGTTCCCACTGTCCAAGTCCAAGGTCCACGGCTGTCCATGTTCCCACTGTCCAAGTCCAAGGTCCACGGCTGTCCATGTTCCCACTGTCCAAGTCCAAGGTCCACGGCTGTCCATGTTCCCACTGTCCAAGTTGAAGGTCCACGGCTGTCCATGTTCCCACTGTCCAAGTCCAAGGTCCACGGCTGTCCATGTTCCCACTGTCCAAGTCCAAGGTCCACGGCTGTCCATGTTCCCACTGTCCAAGTCCAAGGTCCACGGCTGTCCATGTTCCCACTGTCCAAGTCCAAGTTCCACGGCTGTCCATGTTCCCACTGTCCAAGTCCAAGGTCCACGGCTGTCCATGTTCCCACTGTCCAAGTCCAAGGTCCGCGGCTGTCCATGTTCCCGCTCTCCAAGTCCAAGGTCCGCGGCTGTCCATGTTCCCACTGTCCAAGTCCAAGGTCCGTGGCTGTCCATGTTCCCGCTCTCCAAGTCCAAGGTCCACGGCTGTCCATCTTCCCGCTCTCCAAGTCCAAGGTCCGCGGCTGTCCATGTTCCCACTGTCCAAGTCCAAGGTCCGTGGCTGTCCATGTTCCCACTGTCCAAGTCCAAGGTCCACGGCTGTCCATGTTCCCACTGTCCAAGTCCAAGGTCCACGGCTGTCCATGTTCCCACTGTCCAAGTCCAAGGTCCGCAGCTGTCCATGTTCCCACTGTCCAAGTCCAAGGTCCGCGGCTGTCCATGTTCCCACTGTCCAAGTCCTAAGTCCACGGCTGTACATGTTCCCACTGTCCAAGTCCAGGGTCCACGGCTGTCCATGTTCCCACTGTCCAAGTCCAAGGTCCACGGCTGTCCATGTTCCCACTGTCCAAGTCCAGGGTCCACGGCTGTCCATGTTCCCACTGTCCAAGTCCAAGGTCCACGGCTGTCCATGTTCCCACTGTCCAAGTCCAAGGTCCACGGCTGTCCATGTTCCCACTGTCCAAGTCCAAGGTCCACGGCTGTCCATGTTCCCACTGTCCAAGTCCAAGGTCCACGGCTGTCCATGTTCCCACTGTCCAAGTCCAGGGTCCACGGCTGTCCATGTTCCCACTGTCCAAGTCCAAGGTCCACGGCTGTCCATGTTCCCACTGTCCAAGTCCAAGGTCCACGGCTGTCCATGTTCCCACTGTCCAAGTTGAAGGTCCACGGCTGTCCATGTTCCCACTGTCCAAGTCCAAGGTCCACGGCTGTCCATGTTCCCACTGTCCAAGTCCAAGGTCCACGGCTGTCCATGTTCCCACTGTCCAAGTACAAGGTCCACGGCTGTCCATGTTCCCACTGTCCAAGTCCAAGGTCCACGGCTGTCCATGTTCCCACTGTCCAAGTCCAAGGTCCACGGCTGTCCATGTTCCCACTGTCCAAGTCCAAGGTCCACGGCTGTCCATGTTCCCACTGTCCAAGTCCAAGGTCCACGGCTGTCCATGTTCCCATTGTCCAAGTCCAAGGTCCGCGGCTGTCCATGTTCCCACTGTCCAAGTCCAAGGTCCACGGCTGTCCATGTTCCCATTGTCCAAGTCCAAGGTCCATGGCTGTCCATGCTCCCACTGTCCAAGTCCAGGGTCCACGGCTGTCCATGTTCCCACTGTCCAAGTCCAAGGTCCACGGCTGTCCATGTTCCCACTGTCCAAGTCCAAGGTCCACGGCTGTCCATGTTCCCACTCTCCGAGTCCAAGGTCCACAGCTGTCCATGTTCCCACTGTCCAAGTCCAAGGTCCATGGCTGTCCATGCACCCACTGTCCAAGTCCAGGGTCCACGGCTGTACATGTTCCCCCTGTCCAAGTCCAAGGTCCACGGCTGTCCACGTTCCCACTGTCCAAGTCCAAGGTCCGCGGCTGTCCATGTTCCCACTGTCCAAGTCCAAGGTCCACGGCTGTCCATGTTCCCGCTCTCCAAGTCCAAGGTCCACGGCTGTCCATGTTCCCGCTCTCCAAGTCCAAGGTCCACGGCTGTACATGTTCCCACCATCCAAGTCCAAGGTCCGCGGCTGTCCATGTTCCCACTGTCCAAGTCCAGGGTCCACGGCTGTCCATGTTCCCACTGTCCAAGTCCAAGGTCCACGGCTGTCCATGTTCCCACTGTCCAAGTCCAAGGTCCACGGCTGTCCATGTTCCCACTGTCCAAGTCCAAGGTCCGCGGCTGTACATGTTCCCGTTCTCCAAGTCCAAGGTCCACGGCTGTCCATGTTCCCGCTCTCCAAGTCCAAGGTCCACGGCTGTCCATGTTCCCACTGTCCAAGTCCAAGGTCCACGGCTGTCCATGTTCCCACTGTCCAAGTCCAAGGTCCACGGCTGTCCATGTTCCCACTGTCCAAGTCCCATGTCCGTGGCTGTCCATGTTCCCACTGTCCAAGTCCAAGGTCCGCAGCTGTCCATGTTCCCCCTGTCCGAGTCCCAGGTCCGCGGCTGTCCATGTTCCCACTGTCCAAGTCCAAGGTCCGCGGCTGTCCATGTTCCCACTGTCCAAGTCCAAGGTCCACGGCTGTCCATGTTCCCATTGTCCAAGTCCAAGGTCCATGGCCGTCCATGCTCCCACTGTCCAAGTCCAGGGTCCACAGCTGCCCATGTTCCCCCTGTCCAAGTCCAAGGTCCGCGGCTGTCCATGTTCCCACTGTCCAAGTCCAAGGTCCACAGCTGTCCATGTTCCCACTGTCCAAGTCCAAGGTCCACAGCTGTCCATGTTCCCACTGTCCAAGTCCAAGGTCCACAGCTGTCCATGTTCCCACTGTCCAAGTCCAAGGTCCACAGCTGTCCATGTTCCCACTGTCCAAGTCCAAGGTCCACGGCTGTCCATGTTCCCACTGTCCAAGTCCAAGGTCCACGGCTGTCCATGTTCCCACTGTCCAAGTCCAAGGTCCACGGCTGTCCATGTTCCCACTGTCCAAGTCCAAGGTCCACGGCTGTCCATGTTCCCACTGTCCAAGTTGAAGGTCCACGGCTGTCCATGTTCCCACTGTCCAAGTCCAAGGTCCACGGCTGTCCATGTTCCCACTGTCCAAGTCCAAGGTCCACGGCTGTCCATGTTCCCACTGTCCAAGTCCAAGGTCCACGGCTGTCCATGTTCCCACTGTCCAAGTCCAAGTTCCACGGCTGTCCATGTTCCCACTGTCCAAGTCCAAGGTCCACGGCTGTCCATGTTCCCACTGTCCAAGTCCAAGGTCCGCGGCTGTCCATGTTCCCGCTCTCCAAGTCCAAGGTCCGCGGCTGTCCATGTTCCCACTGTCCAAGTCCAAGGTCCGTGGCTGTCCATGTTCCCGCTCTCCAAGTCCAAGGTCCACGGCTGTCCATGTTCCCGCTCTCCAAGTCCAAGGTCCGCGGCTGTCCATGTTCCCACTGTCCAAGTCCAAGGTCCGTGGCTGTCCATGTTCCCACTGTCCAAGTCCAAGGTCCACGGCTGTCCATGTTCCCACTGTCCAAGTCCAAGGTCCACGGCTGTCCATGTTCCCACTGTCCAAGTCCAAGGTCCGCAGCTGTCCATGTTCCCACTGTCCAAGTCCAAGGTCCGCGGCTGTCCATGTTCCCACTGTCCAAGTCCTAAGTCCACGGCTGTACATGTTCCCACTGTCCAAGTCCAGGGTCCACGGCTGTCCATGTTCCCACTGTCCAAGTCCAAGGTCCACGGCTGTCCATGTTCCCACTGTCCAAGTCCAGGGTCCACGGCTGTCCATGTTCCCACTGTCCAAGTCCAAGGTCCACGGCTGTCCATGTTCCCACTGTCCAAGTCCAAGGTCCACGGCTGTCCATGTTCCCACTGTCCAAGTCCAAGGTCCACGGCTGTCCATGTTCCCACTGTCCAAGTCCAAGGTCCACGGCTGTCCATGTTCCCACTGTCCAAGTCCAGGGTCCACGGCTGTCCATGTTCCCACTGTCCAAGTCCAAGGTCCACGGCTGTCCATGTTCCCACTGTCCAAGTCCAAGGTCCACGGCTGTCCATGTTCCCACTGTCCAAGTTGAAGGTCCACGGCTGTCCATGTTCCCACTGTCCAAGTCCAAGGTCCACGGCTGTCCATGTTCCCACTGTCCAAGTCCAAGGTCCACGGCTGTCCATGTTCCCACTGTCCAAGTACAAGGTCCACGGCTGTCCATGTTCCCACTGTCCAAGTCCAAGGTCCACGGCTGTCCATGTTCCCACTGTCCAAGTCCAAGGTCCACGGCTGTCCATGTTCCCACTGTCCAAGTCCAAGGTCCACGGCTGTCCATGTTCCCACTGTCCAAGTCCAAGGTCCACGGCTGTCCATGTTCCCATTGTCCAAGTCCAAGGTCCGCGGCTGTCCATGTTCCCACTGTCCAAGTCCAAGGTCCACGGCTGTCCATGTTCCCATTGTCCAAGTCCAAGGTCCATGGCTGTCCATGCTCCCACTGTCCAAGTCCAGGGTCCACGGCTGTCCATGTTCCCACTGTCCAAGTCCAAGGTCCACGGCTGTCCATGTTCCCACTGTCCAAGTCCAAGGTCCACGGCTGTCCATGTTCCCACTCTCCGAGTCCAAGGTCCACAGCTGTCCATGTTCCCACTGTCCAAGTCCAAGGTCCATGGCTGTCCATGCACCCACTGTCCAAGTCCAGGGTCCACGGCTGTACATGTTCCCCCTGTCCAAGTCCAAGGTCCACGGCTGTCCACGTTCCCACTGTCCAAGTCCAAGGTCCGCGGCTGTCCATGTTCCCACTGTCCAAGTCCAAGGTCCACGGCTGTCCATGTTCCCGCTCTCCAAGTCCAAGGTCCACGGCTGTCCATGTTCCCGCTCTCCAAGTCCAAGGTCCACGGCTGTACATGTTCCCACCATCCAAGTCCAAGGTCCGCGGCTGTCCATGTTCCCACTGTCCAAGTCCAGGGTCCACGGCTGTCCATGTTCCCACTGTCCAAGTCCAAGGTCCACGGCTGTCCATGTTCCCACTGTCCAAGTCCAAGGTCCGCGGCTGTCCATGTTCCCACTGTCCAAGTCCAAGGTCCACGGCTGTCCATGTTCCCACTGTCCAAGTCCAAGGTCCGCGGCTGTACATGTTCCCGTTCTCCAAGTCCAAGGTCCACGGCTGTCCATGTTCCCGCTCTCCAAGTCCAAGGTCCGCGGCTGTCCATGTTCCCACTGTCCAAGTCCAAGGTCCACGGCTGTCCATGTTCCCACTGTCCAAGTCCAAGGTCCACGGCTGTCCATGTTCCCACTGTCCAAGTCCAAGGTCCACGGCTGTCCATGTTCCCACTGTCCAAGTCCCAGGTCCGTGGCTGTCCATGTTCCCACTGTCCAAGTCCAAGGTCCGCAGCTGTCCATGTTCCCCCTGTCCGAGTCCCAGGTCCGCGGCTGTCCATGTTCCCACTGTCCAAGTCCAAGGCCCGTGGCTGTCCATGTTCTCACTGTCCAAGTCCAAGGTCCACGGCTGTCCATGTTCCCACTGTCCAAGTCCAAGGTCCGCGGCTGTCCATGTTCCCACTGTCCAAGTCCAAGGTCCACGGCTGTCCATGTTCCCATTGTCCAAGTCCAAGGTCCACGGCTGTCCATGTTCCCACTGTCCAAGTCCAAGGTCCACGGCTGTCCATGTTCCCCCGTCCGAGTCCAAGTCCCACAGCTGTCCATGTTCCCACTGTCCAAGTCCAAGGTCCACAGCTGTCCATGTTCCCACTGTCCAAGTCCAAGGTCCACAGCTGTCCATGTTCCCACTGTCCAAGTCCAAGGTCCACGGCTGTCCATGTTCCCACTGTCCAAGTCCAAGGTCCACGGCTGTCCATGTTCCCACTGTCCAAGTCCAAGGTCCACGGCTGTCCATGTTCCCACTGTCCAAGTCCAAGGTCCACGGCTGTCCATGTTCCCACTGTCCAAGTCCAAGGTCCACGGCTGTCCATGTTCCCACTGTCCAAGTCCAAGGTCCACGGCTGTCCATGTTCCCACTGTCCAAGTCCAAGGTCCGCGGCTGTCCATGTTCCCACTGTCCAAGTCCAAGGTCCACGGCTGTCCATGTTCCCATTGTCCAAGTCCAAGGTCCATGGCTGTCCATGCTCCCACTGTCCAAGTCCAGGGTCCACGGCTGTCCATGTTCCCACTGTCCAAGTCCAAGGTCCACGGCTGTCCATGTTCCCACTGTCCAAGTCCAAGGTCCACGGCGGTCCATGTTCCCACTCTCCGAGTCCAAGGTCCACAGCTGTCCATGTTCCCACTGTCCAAGTCCAAGGTCCATGGCTGTCCATGCACCCACTGTCCAAGTCCAGGGTCCACGGCTGTACATGTTCCCCCTGTCCAAGTCCAAGGTCCACGGCTGTCCACGTTCCCACTGTCCAAGTCCAAGGTCCGCGGCTGTCCATGTTCCCACTGTCCAAGTCCAAGGTCCGCGGCTGTCCATGTTCCCGCTCTCCAAGTCCAAGGTCCGCGGCTGTCCATGTTCCCACTGTCCAAGTCCAAGGTCCACGGCTGTCCATGTTCCCACTGTCCAAGTCCAAGGTCCGCGGCTGTCCATGTTCCCGCTCTCCAAGTCCAAGGTCCACAGCTGTCCATGTTCCCGCTCTCCAAGTCCAAGGTCCGCGGCTGTCCATGTTCCCACTGTCCAAGTCCAAGGTCCACGGCTGTCCATGTTCCCACTGTCCAAGTCCAAGGTCCGTGGCTGTCCATGTTCCCACTGTCCAAGTCCAAGGTCCACGGCTGTCCATGTTCCCACTGTCCAAGTCCAAGGTCCACAGCTGTCCATGTTCCCCCTGTCCGAGTCCCAGGTCCGCAGCTGTCCATGTTCCCACTGTCCAAGTCCAAGGCCCGTGGCTGTCCATGTTCCCACTGTCCAAGTCCAAGGTCCACGGCTGTCCATGTTCCCACTGTCCAAGTCCAAGGTCCGCGGCTGTCCATGTTCCCACTGTCCAAGTCCAAGGTCCACGGCTGTCCATGTTCCCATTGTCCAAGTCCAAGGTCCACGGCTGTCCATGTTCCCACTGTCCAAGTCCAAGGTCCACGGCTGTCCATGTTCCCACTGTCCAAGTCCCACAGCTGTCCATGTTCCCACTGTCCAAGTCCAAGGTCCGCGGCTGTCCATGTTCCCACTGTCCAAGTCCAAGGTCCGCGGCTGTCCATGTTCCCGCTCTCCAAGTCCAAGGTCCACAGCTGTCCATGTTCCCATTGTCCAAGTCCAAGGTCCGCGGCTGTACATGTTCCCACTGTCCAAGTCCAAGGTCCACGGCTGTACATGTTCCCACTGTCCAGGTCATGGCCGCGGCTGTCCATGTTCCCACTGTCCAAGTCCAAGGTCCGCGATGATCCATGTTCCTACTGTCCAAGTCCAAGGTCCGCGGCTGTACATGTTCCCACTGTCCAAGTCCAAGGTCCGCGGCTGTCCATGTTCCCACTGTCCAAGTCCAAGGTCCGCGGCTGTCCATGTTCCCACTGTCCAAGTCCAAGGTCCACGGCTGTCCATGTTCCCACTGTCCAAGTCCAAGGTCCACGGCTGTCCATGTTCCCACTGTCCAAGTCCAAGGTCCACGGCTGTCCATGTTCCCACTGTCCAAGTCCAAGGTCCACGGCTGTCCATGTTCCCACTGTCCAAGTCCAAGGTCCACGGCTGTCCATGTTCCCACTGTCCAAGTCCAAGGTCCACGGCTGTCCATGTTCCCACTGTCCAAGTCCAAGGTCCACGGCTGTCCATGTTCCCACTGTCCAAGTCCAAGGTCCACGGCTGTCCATGTTCCCACTGTCCAAGTCCAAGGTCCACGGCTGTCCATGTTCCCACTGTCCAAGTCCCAGGTCCGTGGCTGTCCATGTTCCCACTGTCCAAGTCCAAGGTCCGCAGCTGTCCATGTTCCCCCTGTCCGAGTCCCAGGTCCGCGGCTGTCCATGTTCCCACTGTCCAAGTCCAAGGCCCGTGGCTGTCCATGTTCTCACTGTCCAAGTCCAAGGTCCACGGCTGTCCATGTTCCCACTGTCCAAGTCCAAGGTCCACGGCTGTCCATGTTCCCACTGTCCAAGTCCAAGGTCCACGGCTGTCCATGTTCCCATTGTCCAAGTCCAAGGTCCACGGCTGTCCATGTTCCCACTGTCCAAGTCCAAGGTCCACGGCTGTCCATGTTCCCCCGTCCGAGTCCAAGTCCCACAGCTGTCCATGTTCCCACTGTCCAAGTCCAAGGTCCACAGCTGTCCATGTTCCCACTGTCCAAGTCCAAGGTCCACGGCTGTCCATGTTCCCATTGTCCAAGTCCAAGGTCCACGGCTGTCCATGTTCCCACTGTCCAAGTCCAAGGTCCACGGCTGTCCATGTTCCCACTGTCCAAGTCCAAGGTCCGCGGCTGTCCATGTTCCCGCTCTCCAAGTCCAAGGTCCGCGGCTGTCCATGTTCCCACTGTCCAAGTCCAAGGTCCACGGCTGTCCATGTTCCCACTGTCCAAGTCCAAGGTCCGTGGCTGTCCATGTTCCCACTGTCCAAGTCCAAGGTCCACGGCTGTCCATGTTCCCACTGTCCAAGTCCAAGGACCGCAGCTGTCCATGTTCCCCCTGTCCGAGTCCCAGGTCCGCAGCTGTCCATGTTCCCACTGTCCAAGTCCAAGGCCCGTGGCTGTCCATGTTCCCACTGTCCAAGTCCAAGGTCCACGGCTGTCCATGTTCCCACTGTCCAAGTCCAAGGTCCGCGGCTGTCCATGTTCCCACTGTCCAAGTCCAAGGTCCACGGCTGTCCATGTTCCCATTGTCCAAGTCCAAGGTCCACGGCTGTCCATGTTCCCACTGTCCAAGTCCAAGGTCCACGGCTGTCCATGTTCCCACTGTCCAAGTCCCACAGCTGTCCATGTTCCCACTGTCCAAGTCCAAGGTCCGCGGCTGTCCATGTTCCCACTGTCCAAGTCCAAGGTCCGCGGCTGTCCATGTTCCCGCTCTCCAAGTCCAAGGTCCACAGCTGTCCATGTTCCCATTGTCCAAGTCCAAGGTCCGCGGCTGTACATGTTCCCACTGTCCAAGTCCAAGGTCCACGGCTGTACATGTTCCCACTGTCCAGGTCATGGCCGCGGCTGTCCATGTTCCCACTGTCCAAGTCCAAGGTCCGCGATGATCCATGTTCCTACTGTCCAAGTCCAAGGTCCGCGGCTGTACATGTTCCCACTGTCCAAGTCCAAGGTCCGCGGCTGTCCATGTTCCCACTGTCCAAGTCCAAGGTCCACGGCTGTCCATGTTCCCACTGTCCAAGTCCAAGGTCCACGGCTGTCCATGTTCCCACTGTCCAAGTCCAAGGTCCACGGCTGTCCATGTTCCCACTGTCCAAGTCCAAGGTCCACGGCTGTCCATGTTCCCACTGTCCAAGTCCAAGGTCCACGGCTGTCCATGTTCCCACTGTCCAAGTCCAAGGTCCACGGCTGTCCATGTTCCCACTGTCCAAGTCCAAGGTCCACGGCTGTCCATGTTCCCACTGTCCAAGTCCAAGGTCCACGGCTGTCCATGTTCCCATTGTCCAAGTCCAAGGTCCATGGCTGTCCATGCTCCCACTGTCCAAGTCCAGGGTCCACGGCTGTCCATGTTCCCACTGTCCAAGTCCAAGGTCCACGGCTGTCCATGTTCCCACTGTCCAAGTCCAAGGTCCACGGCTGTCCATGTTCCCACTCTCCGAGGCCAAGGTCCACAGCTGTCCATGTTCCCACTGTCCAAGTCCAAGGTCCATGGCTGTCCATGCTCCCACTGTCCAAGTCCAGGGTCCACGGCTGTACATGTTCCCCCTGTCCAAGTCCAAGGTCCACGGCTGTCCACGTTCCCACTGTCCAAGTCCAAGGTCCGCGGCTGTCCATGTTCCCACTGTCCAAGTCCAAGGTCCACGGCTGTCCATGTTCCCGCTCTCCAAGTCCAAGGTCCACGGCTGTCCATGTTCCCGCTCTCCAAGTCCAAGGTCCACGGCTGTACATGTTCCCACCATCCAAGTCCAAGGTCCGCGGCTGTCCATGTTCCCACTGTCCAAGTCCAGGGTCCACGGCTGTCCATGTTCCCACTGTCCAAGTCCAAGGTCCACGGCTGTCCATGTTCCCACTGTCCAAGTCCAAGGTCCGCGGCTGTCCATGTTCCCACTGTCCAAGTCCAAGGTCCACGGCTGTCCATGTTCCCACTGTCCAAGTCCAAGGTCCGCGGCTGTCCATGTTCCCGTTCTCCAAGTCCAAGGTCCACGGCTGTCCATGTTCCCGCTCTCCAAGTCCAAGGTCCGCGGCTGTCCATGTTCCCACTGTCCAAGTCCAAGGTCCACGGCTGTCCATGTTCCCACTGTCCAAGTCCAAGGTCCACGGCTGTCCATGTTCCCACTGTCCAAGTCCAAGGTCCACGGCTGTCCATGTTCCCACTGTCCAAGTCCCAGGTCCGCGGCTGTCCATGTTCCCACTGTCCAAGTCCAAGGTCCGCAGCTGTCCATGTTCCCCCTGTCCGAGTCCCAGGTCCGCGGCTGTCCATGTTCCCACTGTCCAAGTCCAAGGCCCGTGGCTGTCCATGTTCTCACTGTCCAAGTCCAAGGTCCACGGCTGTCCATGTTCCCACTATCCAAGTCCAAGGTCCGCGGCTGTCCATGTTCCCACTGTCCAAGTCCAAGGTCCACGGCTGTCCATGTTCCCATTGTCCAAGTCCAAGGTCCACGGCTGTCCATGTTCCCACTGTCCAAGTCCAAGGTCCACGGCTGTCCATGTTCCCATTGTCCAAGTCCAAGGTCCACGGCTGTCCATGTTCCCACTGTCCAAGTCCAAGGTCCACGGCTGTCCATGTTCCCCCGTCCGAGTCCAAGTCCCACAGCTGTCCATGTTCCCACTGTCCAAGTCCAAGGTCCACAGCTGTCCATGTTCCCACTGTCCAAGTCCAAGGTCCACGGCTGTCCATGTTCCCATTGTCCAAGTCCAAGGTCCACGGCTGTCCATGTTCCCACTGTCCAAGTCCAAGGTCCACGGCTGTCCATGTTCCCACTGTCCAAGTCCAAGGTCCGCGGCTGTCCATGTTCCCGCTCTCCAAGTCCAAGGTCCACAGCTGTCCATGTTCCCGCTCTCCAAGTCCAAGGTCCGCGGCTGTCCATGTTCCCACTGTCCAAGTCCAAGGTCCACGGCTGTCCATGTTCCCACTGTCCAAGTCCAAGGTCCGTGGCTGTCCATGTTCCCACTGTCCAAGTCCAAGGTCCACGGCTGTCCATGTTCCCACTGTCCAAGTCCAAGGTCCGCAGCTGTCCATGTTCCCCCTGTCCGAGTCCCAGGTCCGCAGCTGTCCATGTTCCCACTGTCCAAGTCCAAGGCCCGTGGCTGTCCATGTTCCCACTGTCCAAGTCCAAGGTCCGCGGCTGTCCATGTTCCCACTGTCCAAGTCCAAGGTCCACGGCTGTCCATGTTCCCATTGTCCAAGTCCAAGGTCCACGGCTGTCCATGTTCCCACTGTCCAAGTCCAAGGTCCACGGCTGTCCATGTTCCCACTGTCCAAGTCCCACAGCTGTCCATGTTCCCACTGTCCAAGTCCAAGGTCCGCGGCTGTCCATGTTCCCACTGTCCAAGTCCAAGGTCCGCGGCTGTCCATGTTCCCGCTCTCCAAGTCCAAGGTCCACAGCTGTCCATGTTCCCATTGTCCAAGTCCAAGGTCCGCGGCTGTACATGTTCCCACTGTCCAAGTCCAAGGTCCACGGCTGTACATGTTCCCACTGTCCAGGTCATGGCCGCGGCTGTCCATGTTCCCACTGTCCAAGTCCAAGGTCCGCGATGATCCATGTTCCTACTGTCCAAGTCCAAGGTCCGCGGCTGTACATGTTCCCACTGTCCAAGTCCAAGGTCCACGGCTGTCCATGTTCCCACTGTCCAAGTCCAAGGTCCACGGCTGTCCATGTTCCCACTGTCCAAGTCCAAGGTCCACGGCTGTCCATGTTCCCACTGTCCAAGTCCAAGGTCCGCGGCTGTCCATGTTCCCACTGTCCAAGTCCAAGGTCCACGGCTGTCCATGTTCCCATTGTCCAAGTCCAAGGTCCACGGCTGTCCATGTTCCCACTGTCCAAGTCCAAGGTCCACGGCTGTCCATGTTCCCACTGTCCAAGTCCCACAGCTGTCCATGTTCCCACTGTCCAAGTCCAAGGTCCGCGGCTGTCCATGTTCCCACTGTCCAAGTCCAAGGTCCGCGGCTGTCCATGTTCCCGCTCTCCAAGTCCAAGGTCCACAGCTGTCCATGTTCCCATTGTCCAAGTCCAAGGTCCGCGGCTGTACATGTTCCCACTGTCCAAGTCCAAGGTCCGCGATGATCCATGTTCCTACTGTCCAAGTCCAAGGTCCGCGGCTGTACATGTTCCCACTGTCCAAGTCCAAGGTCCGCGGCTGTCCATGTTCCCACTGTCCAAGTCCAAGGTCCACGGCTGTCCATGTTCCCACTGTCCAAGTCCAAGGTCCACGGCTGTCCATGTTCCCACTGTCCAAGTCCAAGGTCCACGGCTGTCCATGTTCCCACTGTCCAAGTCCAAGGTCCACAGCTGTCCATGTTCCCACTGTCCAAGTCCAAGGTCCACGGCTGTCCATGTTCCCACTGTCCAAGTCCAAGGTCCACGGCTGTCCATGTTCCCACTGTCCAAGTCCAAGGTCCACGGCTGTCCATGTTCCCACTGTCCAAGTCCAAGGTCCACGGCTGTCCATGTTCCCATTGTCCAAGTCCAAGGTCCGCGGCTGTCCATGTTCCCACTGTCCAAGTCCAAGGTCCACGGCTGTCCATGTTCCCATTGTCCAAGTCCAAGGTCCATGGCTGTCCATGCTCCCACTGTCCAAGTCCAAGGTCCACGGCTGTCCATGTTCCCACTCTCCGAGGCCAAGGTCCACAGCTGTCCATGTTCCCACTGTCCAAGTCCAGGGTCCACGGCTGTACATGTTCCCCCTGTCCAAGTCCAAGGTCCACGGCTGTCCACGTTCCCACTGTCCAAATCCAAGGTCCGCGGCTGTCCATGTTCCCACTGTCCAAGTCCAAGGTCCACGGCTGTCCATGTTCCCGCTCTCCAAGTCCAAGGTCCACGGCTGTCCATGTTCCCGCTCTCCAAGTCCAAGGTCCACGGCTGTACATGTTCCCACCATCCAAGTCCAAGGTCCGCGGCTGTCCATGTTCCCACTGTCCAAGTCCAGGGTCCACGGCTGTCCATGTTCCCACTGTCCAAGTCCAAGGTCCACGGCTGTCCATGTTCCCACTGTCCAAGTCCAAGGTCCGCGGCTGTCCATGTTCCCACTGTCCAAGTCCAAGGTCCACGGCTGTCCATGTTCCCACTGTCCAAGTCCAAGGTCCGCGGCTGTCCATGTTCCCGTTCTCCAAGTCCAAGGTCCACGGCTGTCCATGTTCCCGCTCTCCAAGTCCAAGGTCCGCGGCTGTCCATGTTCCCACTGTCCAAGTCCAAGGTCCACGGCTGTCCATGTTCCCACTGTCCAAGTCCAAGGTCCGCAGCTGTCCATGTTCCCACTGTCCAAGTCCAAGGTCCACGGCTGTCCATGTTCCCACTGTCCAAGTCCCAGGTCCGCGGCTGTCCATGTTCCCACTGTCCAAGTCCAAGGTCCGCAGCTGTCCATGTTCCCCCTGTCCGAGTCCCAGGTCCGCGGCTGTCCATGTTCCCACTGTCCAAGTCCAAGGCCCGTGGCTGTCCATGTTCTCACTGTCCAAGTCCAAGGTCCACGGCTGTCCATGTTCCCACTGTCCAAGTCCAAGGTCCGCGGCTGTCCATGTTCCCACTGTCCAAGTCCAAGGTCCACGGCTGTCCATGTTCCCATTGTCCAAGTCCAAGGTCCACGGCTGTCCATGTTCCCACTGTCCAAGTCCAAGGTCCACGGCTGTCCATGTTCCCCCGTCCGAGTCCAAGTCCCACAGCTGTCCATGTTCCCACTGTCCAAGTCCAAGGTCCACAGCTGTCCATGTTCCCACTGTCCAAGTCCAAGGTCCACGGCTGTCCATGTTCCCATTGTCCAAGTCCAAGGTCCACGGCTGTCCATGTTCCCACTGTCCAAGTCCAAGGTCCACGGCTGTCCATGTTCCCACTGTCCAAGTCCAAGGTCCGCGGCTGTCCATGTTCCCGCTCTCCAAGTCCAAGGTCCACAGCTGTCCATGTTCCCGCTCTCCAAGTCCAAGGTCCGCGGCTGTCCATGTTCCCACTGTCCAAGTCCAAGGTCCACGGCTGTCCATGTTCCCACTGTCCAAGTCCAAGGTCCGTGGCTGTCCATGTTCCCACTGTCCAAGTCCAAGGTCCACGGCTGTCCATGTTCCCACTGTCCAAGTCCAAGGTCCGCAGCTGTCCATGTTCCCCCTGTCCGAGTCCCAGGTCCGCAGCTGTCCATGTTCCCACTGTCCAAGTCCAAGGCCCGTGGCTGTCCATGTTCCCACTGTCCAAGTCCAAGGTCCGCGGCTGTCCATGTTCCCACTGTCCAAGTCCAAGGTCCACGGCTGTCCATGTTCCCATTGTCCAAGTCCAAGGTCCACGGCTGTCCATGTTCCCACTGTCCAAGTCCAAGGTCCACGGCTGTCCATGTTCCCACTGTCCAAGTCCCACAGCTGTCCATGTTCCCACTGTCCAAGTCCAAGGTCCGCGGCTGTCCATGTTCCCACTGTCCAAGTCCAAGGTCCGCGGCTGTCCATGTTCCCGCTCTCCAAGTCCAAGGTCCACAGCTGTCCATGTTCCCATTGTCCAAGTCCAAGGTCCGCGGCTGTACATGTTCCCACTGTCCAAGTCCAAGGTCCACGGCTGTACATGTTCCCACTGTCCAGGTCATGGCCGCGGCTGTCCATGTTCCCACTGTCCAAGTCCAAGGTCCGCGATGATCCATGTTCCTACTGTCCAAGTCCAAGGTCCGCGGCTGTACATGTTCCCACTGTCCAAGTCCAAGGTCCACGGCTGTCCATGTTCCCACTGTCCAAGTCCAAGGTCCACGGCTGTCCATGTTCCCACTGTCCAAGTCCAAGGTCCACGGCTGTCCATGTTCCCACTGTCCAAGTCCAAGGTCCACGGCTGTACATGTTCCCACTGTCCAGGTCATGGCCGCGGCTGTACATGTTCCCACTGTCCAGGTCATGGCCGCGGCGGTCCCAGTTCCCAGTTTCCAAGTCCCAGGTTTGCAGCGATCCAAGTCCCTAGTCCCCCAGTCCGAGGTCCGTGTTCCTCTTTGTCCTCCTTGATTTCCCGATTTTCTGTATAGTGAATAATAAACGCTATTTTATTGAACCTGAGAAAGACGTGTTTGTGCCCTGCATGTGGGTCCTCTCCCAGCACCCTTGCCCCAACTTGTGACACAGGCAGCATCTATGGAAGAAAGTACAGCCGAAGTTTTGGGCCAAAACCCTTGAGCAGAACTGGAGAAAAAAAGCTGAGGAGTTGATTTGAAAGGTGGAGGGAGGGGAAAGAGAAATGCCAGGCGAGAGGTGAAACTTGGAGGGGGAAGGATGAAGCAAGGAGCTTGGAAACTGATTGGTGAGAGACAGAAGGCCATGGATAAAAGAAAAAAGAGGGGAGGGGTTATGGAGGAGAACCAAAGGGAGGCGATGGATGGGCAAGGAGATAACATGTGAGAGGGACAAAAGAATGGGAAATGGTGAAGGGAGGGTGCATTACTGGAAGTTTGATAAATCAATGTTCATGCCATCAGGTTGGAGGCTATCCAAATGGAACATAAGGAGTTGTTCCTCTAACCTTTGTGTGGCCTTATCCCTTTTTTCCATAGATGCTGCCTGGCCTGCTGAGTTCCTCCAGTATTTTGTGTGTGTTACCTGGATGACTGTCAGGAAAGAGAAAGGAAATTAGCAGCCAGAGCAGACTACCCCACTGGCTATTCCCTTTTATAATAATTATGCTGCCTTGGATACAGAACAAACTACCAGTGGGGCTACAGCAGCCAGACCTCTGGCACTGAGTTTGGTGCTGTGGCTCCGAAGGGAGGGTGTAGACATGAGATTCTGTGCACGTGATAGAGATACTCAGATGGAACGTTGCCTCCCTGGTGCCATGGTCAGGGATGGAGTCCACAGAATTCTAAAGGGGGACGGTAAAAAGTCTTGGTACATTGTGCAACCAATGACATCGGTAGGAAAAAGGGAGGAAGTCCTGAAGAGAAAATTCAGGGAGCTTGGTAGAATGTTGAAAAGCAGGATCTCCTGGGTAGCAATTTCTGAATTGCTACCTGTGCCACGCACCAATAAGGGTAAGAATAGGTTGATGTGGCAGATTGAATGCATAGCTGAGGAACTGGTGCAGGGGGCAGGATTTCAGATTCTGGATCATTTGAATCTCTTCTGGGGGAAGATATGACCTGTACAAAACCAACATGTTATGTGATGAGGACCAACATACTTGTGACAGGTTTGCTAGAACTGTTGGGAAGCATTTAAAGTAAATTGGCAGGGGAATGGGAAACTGAATGATAGTGCTAAGGATAAAGCTGAAGGTGGGCATACAAGCAGAGGCAGGGCATAGTAAAACTGTCAGGAAGGACAGGCGGATGTTAGGGCAAAATTGCAGTCAGTGGAATGAGTTGCAGTGTAACAGGGACAAGATCAAAAAGGGTGATGAATACAGGACATGTTCAGCACAACTTTGCGGGCTGAAAGGCCTGTATTGTGCTGTAGGTTTTCTATGTTTCTATGTGATATCTGAATGCCCACAGTATATGGAATAAGCTAGATTACCTTGTTGCATAGTTAAGAGATTGGCAGGTATGACGTTGTGGGCATCATTGAGTCATGCCTGAAAGAAAATTATGATTGAGAGTTTAAAATCCAAGGTACACATTGTATCAAATGAACAGGCAGGTAGGCAGACGGGGTGGCATGACTCTTTGGTAAAAAGTGAAATCAAATCCTTAGAAAGAGGTGATGAGACAGCAGAAGATGTAGAATCATTCTGGGAAAATTAAGGAGCTGCAAGGGTGAAATGACTATTATATACAGGTCCGCAACAATAGCCAGGTTGTGGGCTACAAATTATGAGAGATAGAAAATGCATGTCGAAAGGGTAAATTTACGATAGTCATGGCAGATTTCAATATGCTGGTAGATGGTGAAGATCAGATTGGTGCGGGTTTTGGATCCCAAGAGAAAGAATTTGTAGAATGCCTGTGAGATTGTGTTTTAGAGCAGCTTGGTGCTTGAGCCACAGCTTGTGGTTGAGCCCACTGGGGATCAGCTATTCTGGATTAGGTGTTGTGTAATGAACCAGATTTGATTAGGGAGCTTAATGTAAAGGAAACCTTAGGAGGCAATAATCATAATGATAGAATTCACCTTGCAACTTGGGGGGGGGGGGGAGAAGCTACAGACAAATGTATCAGTATTACAGTGGAGAAAAGGGAATTACAGAAGAATGAGAGAGGAGTTGGCCAAAGTTGATTGGAAGGAGACACTAGCAGAGATGACAGCTGGGCAGCAATGGCTGGATTTTCTGGGAGCAATTCGGAAGGCACAGGATAGATATATCCCAAAGAAGTAGTATTCTAAAGGCAGGATGACATGACTGTGGCTGACAAGGAAAGTCAAAATCAACCCAAAACAAAAGTGAGGGTGTATAATAGAACAAAAATTACTGGGAAGTTAGATGATTGAGTCGCTGTTATAAACCAACAGAAGGCAACTAAAAAGCCATACGGAGGGAAGAGATGAAATATGAAGGGAAGCTAGCCAATAATAGCAAAGATGATACTAAAAGATTATTCAGGTATATTAAGAGTAAAAGAAAAGTGAGACTCAATATATGACCACTGGGAAATGACTCCGGAGAGGTAGTAATTGAGGACAAGAAAATGGCAGATGACCTGAATGAGTATTTTGTGTCAGCCTTCATTATGGAAGACACTTAGCAGTATGCCAGAAATTTGAGGGTGTCAGGGGGCAGAAGTGAGTGCAGCTGCTATTACTAAAGAGAAGGTGCTTGGGAAGCTGAAGGATCTGAAGGTAGATAAGTCACCTGGACCAGATGGACTACACACCAGGGTTCTGAAAGAAGTAGCTGAAGAGATTGTGGAGGCATAATTGATGAACTTTCAAGAATCACTAGTTTTTGACATGGTTTCAGTGCACTGGTAATTTGCAAATGTCACTCCACTCTTCAGAATGGGAGGGAGGCAGTTAGTCTGACCTCAGTGGTTGGGAAGTTGGAGTCGATTGTTAAGGGTGAAGTTTCGGAGTACTTGGAGGCACATGGTAAAATAGGCCAAAGTCAGCATGGCTTCTTTAAGGAAAAATCGAGTCTGGCAAACCTGTTGAAATTCTTTGAGCAAATAACAAGCAGGATAGACAGAGGAGAATCAGTGAATGTTATGTACTTGGATTTTCAGAAGGCCTTTTACAAGGTGCCACACATGAGGCTGCTTAGCAAGATAAGTGTCCATGGTATAACATTAAAAATACTAACATTGATATACAATTGGCTAATTAGCAGAAGACAAAGAGTGGAGCAAGAGGAGCCTTTTCTGATTGGCTGACAGTGACTAGTGGTGATCAGCAGGGATTGGTGTTGGGACTGCGTCTTTTTACCTTGTATGTCAATGATTTGGATAACAGAATTGATGGCTTTGTGGCCAAGTTTTTGGACAATATAAAGATAGGTTGAGTGACAGGTAGTGTTCAGGAAGCCTCGAGGCTGCAGAAGGGTTTAGACAGTTTCGGAGAACGGGCAAAGAAGTGGCATATTGAATACAATGTCATACACTTTGATAGAAGGAATAGAAGTGTAGACTATTTTCTGAATGGGAAGAAACTTTAAAAATCTGAGGTGCAATGGGATTTGGGTGCTCTTGTGCAAAATTCCCTTAAGGTTAATTTGCAGGATGAATCAGTTGTTACATACCATGTAGGTATCTTGTGACTGTCACATGACCATGATGTAATTGAGTATCTGGTGAGCATGATGTAATGGTCTTGTGATGGTGGAGTGATGTATTTTCCTGCCAGTGTGAGGTCATGTGATGGCCTATTTTCAACAGGTATAATACAGGGAAAGCCTGCTGTGATGGAGGAGCTTTTTGTTGGGACGTTGTTTAAGTTATCTGTTACTCTGTTATGCTGCGTATTTGGTTTCATGACGCAGTTTTGTTTTAAAGTGGGGTTTTAATTCCCACTGTAAGGTACGTTGTCATTGTGCCAGCAGTTTTGAAAAATCACTGCCAGTTATGTTTGATGTATCTTCAATTTAATTTTAAAGTCTAAGGATTGGAGAGTGAAGATTTACTAAGGTACGAGAACCCAAAGGATCGAGTAAAGTTGGTGTTGTCAGCGGTAATACAGGATCGACCTTATTGAATATTCATTCGGAAGGTAGTAACCTGCATCCGAGATAGCCCCTGCATTGTGAAAACAGAAAGGGTTGGGCGCAGCGTTATTCATCAAGGAGAAGGTCAGTTGTTTTAAGCCATTTTAATTAACTTCGTGATAAATCCTTTGGGCAAGGCATATTTTGGTTGGGATCAGCAGTAACGTCATGTCGTCGAGGAATTTGTTACTTCAGGAAAGTCTCTCCTTATTGACTGCTTAAATCATTTGGACATTTATCGCTTTAAGAACTGTTCTATTTGCCGTATAGCAGTTAACTTCCGGTTGAGTTAGTCATTTGTTTACTTTTCATTTTTATTGAGCAGTGTTTAATAAATGTTTTATTTGTTTATAAAAAACCTGTCTCAATTTAATATTCATTGTTGCCATATTGTAACACAGCGGTGAGGAAGGAAAATGCAATACTAGCATTCATTTCAAGAGGATGTGAATATAACAGCAAAAATGTAATGCTGAAGTTTTATAAGGCACTTGTGATACCTTACTTGGATACTGTGAGCAGATTTAGGACCCTTATCTATGAAAGGTTGTGCAAACGTCAGAGAGGTTTCAAATTGAAGTACATTAAAATGGTTCCAGGAATGAAAGGCTTATCATATAAGTAGCATTGATTGCTTTGGTTCTGTACTCGCTGGAATTTAGAAGATGAGGGGGATCTCTTTGAACTTTATCAAATGTTGAAAGCCCTATATAGAGTGGATGTGGAGAGGACGTTTCCTATAGTAGGCAAGTCTAGGACCACCTCAGAATGGGGGGGACATCCATTTAGAATGGAGATTAGACAGAGGATGGTGAACTGTTGAATTCATTGCCACAGGTGGCTGTAGGGGCCAGATCACTGTGCCTATTTAAGTTGGAAATTGATAGGTTTTTGATAAGTCAGGGTGTGAAAGGTTACGGGGAGAAAGCAGGAGGGTAGGGTTGAGAGGGAAATGGATTAGCCATGATCAGATGGCAGAGCAGACTCAATGGGCTGAATGGCCTAATTCTGCTCCTATTTTTGTGGTCCAATCCCTGTTTTTTTTGGCCCTTTAGCCCCACACTATTGCATTAGAACAAACAATAGTTCATGATGACTCAAGGAACATAGAAGGAGTATTTGGTTGAGCTGCATTCTGCTTATCTTTGTCAAGAATGGGTCCATGCAGCAGACCCCCACAGCTCTGTATGTCTGTTGAACCATCCATAGAACTACTAATTTAGTTCTAACTTCTTTTCCAACTCATGAGGAATTAGTCAAGGGAATTATTTTTGTCTTGGAGGACTAACATCAAGGTGCAGGCAAACATAATATTTGATTTCTTTTCAGGCTAGAGTGAGCATTTATTATTTACAACAGGCAATGGAAGAACTGGAATCACAGAGCCATACAGCAGAAGGAATCCTTTTGGTACACCACATCCATTACGGCTCTCAGCAGGGAAACCTTACTCCAAATCCGTTGCCCTCTCTGTCTGTCCACAAAGTGTTACACACCCAGTTCTCTAGAACACAATAAAAAAGGAATTGAGAACTTAACTGTCAAAATGCATTCCTTTGTCACAAATGTATCTGAAACTCAATCAAGACTCATACGATTCTTTGGTATTTAAATACATAAAATTATATCAGCTATTTACAGAAACAAAGTTATACATACAATTAATCATTAACACATACAGATTGTCCCATGAGCTCTGCCACGGCGTTTGGGTGCCCTCGTAGATGGACAGCTCAATAGGGTCAGCAATCACATTCATGAGTATGCACATCCCAGCCAATTAGTGTTTCATTGTGGCTGTATTTAACACTCTTCCTCTTGTTTCAGTCTTGCTGAGTCTTGACCAAAACATAGCTTTTGTCCTTGTTCCAAGAGGGAGAAGTACAGTTTTGATTGATGCTGTAAAGGAGAGGAATTTATTAGTATTATTAAGTTGCTGCTTCCAATCTGCAGTGCCATCAGTGTCTTTTCCTCTGCTGTGGGCCATAACCACACATCTTGTCATACAGTAAAAGAATCCAGAGTCACTGCAGCACTGAAAAATATCTTGGGCCCATCAAGTCTATGCCAAACTATTTTTATGCCTCATTCCATCAACCTGCATCTGGACCATAGTCCTCCATTCCACTGTCCATCCATGTACATACTTATTCAAATTTCTCTTAAATGCTTAACTCAAACCCATGTCTACTACTAGCACAGGCAGCTTGTTCCACACTCTCGCCACCCTCTGAGGGAAGAAGAGCGCCCTCATGTTCCTCTTAAACATTTCATATTTCATCCTTAACCTTAGACCTCTGGTTCTAGTCTCACCAATCTCTAGAAAAAGACTGCATACATTAACCCTAGCTATAGCCCTCATAATGTTGTGTACCTTTATCAAATCTCTTCTTATTTGCACGCTAGGGAATAAAGTCCTAACCTTTTCAACCTTTCCCTATAACTCAGATCCTCAAACTCCAGCAACAACCTTGTTCATTTTTTCTGCACTCTTTCCTGTAGATAGGTGACCAGAACTGCATACAATACTCCAAATTGAGTCTCACCAACATTTTATACAACTTCAATGTAACATCACAACTCCTGTACTTTGTACTTATATTAACAAAAGCCAATTTGCCTAAAACTCTCTTTACTACCCTAACTACCTGTGATGCTACTTTGAAGGAATTATGGATCTGTATTCCCAGATCCCTTTGTTCTACCACAATCCTTAGTGCCCAACTTCTCACTGTGTAAGTCCTACCCTGGTTTATCCTCCCAGAGTTTCACAAGGAAAAGGACATGGAGGACCAGGAGATCAGTGCTGAGTGCATAAATACGTTATGGTGTTTAGAGGTCAAGGAGGAGAAAGTGTTGGGTTTCCTAATGATAATCCCCCAGGCCCTAATGGGATTTAGTCCAGGTTATTGAGGGAAGCAAAACACAAGATTGCTGGGGCCTGACCAGCATCTTTGTGACCTTTCTAGACTAGGTGAGGGCCCAAAGAAATGGCAAGTGGCTAATGTTGTACCTCAATTTAAGAAGGGAACAAGGAAATATCTTGGAAACCATAGACTGGTGAATCCCACGTCAGCTGTAAGGAAATTACCAGAGAAGTTTCTTAGTGTTAGAATCTGTGAGCATTTGGCCTAACTAAAGAGAGTCAGCATGGCTTTTTGTGGAGCAGGTCATGTCTTAACAACTTAATTGAGTTTTTTGACAGGGTGATGACAGAGATCGATGAGGGTAGGGAAGTAGATGTTCGCTACATGGATTTTAGTAAGGTGTTTGATCAAATTCCTCATGGAAGGCTAATCCAGAAGATTAGGATACATGGGGTCTGCAGCGAATTGGCTGTTTGGATTCAGAACTGGCTTGTGCATAGAAGAGAGAGAGTGGTGGTTGAAGGAACTTATTCGAGTTGGAGATCTGTAATTAGTAATGTTCCTCAGGGATCAGAGGTGCTGGGATCCCTGCTGTTTGTGATGTATATAAATTATCTGGATGAGAATGTAGATGGATGGGTTAGTAAATTTATGGAGGGCTCCAAGATTGGTGGAGTTGTGGACAGCGTACAATACTGGCAAAGAATACATTGCAATAAAGACCAGCTGTAAATATGTGCAGAGGTATGGCAGATGAAATTTAACCCTGATAAATGTGAGGTGTTGCACCTTGGTAAGGCAAATGCAAGCAGACAGTACACTGTTAAGGGCAAGATCCTTAGTGTTTGTGAGCAGAGAGATCTTGACAAGAGGCTTGATGTGATGGTTAAGAAGGCTTATGGATTGGCTGCTTTTATTAGTCGAGACACTAAATTCAGAAGACTGGAGGTTATGTTGCAACTTCATAAAACTCTGGTTAAGCTACTTTTGGAGCATTTCTGGAGTAAATTACCATTTACTCGGAGACTGGTGGATGTTTGGAATGTGCTACCTGGTATAGTGGTACAGGAAAATGTATTAGAGGCTTTTAAGAAATGTTTGGATAGGCACATGAATAGGAGGAAGAGGGAGGAATATGGAATTGTGTAGGGAGGAGGGATTCGTTTTTATGTTTTTATTTTTTTTATCTGGTTCCGCACAACATTGTGGGCCAAGGGCCTGTTCCTGCGCTCTACTGTTCTATCCAATACTTGTCTGCATTAATAGCCTTCTTCACTGTCCACTACACCCCCAACCTTGGTGTCTTCCACAAATTTGCTGATCCAGTTTACCACATTACCGCCACAGTAGTGTAACGGTTAGCACAACATTATTATAGCCCTGGGCATCAGAGTTCAAAGTTCAATTCCGATGTCATCCATAAACAGCCTGCATGTCTGCTCCATGGCTTTTCTCCAGCTGTTCAGGGACCCTGATCAGAGTAACTGTGCTCATTTCTGGTTGCCTCACTACAGGAAGGATGTGGAAGCCATAGAAAGGGTGCAGAGGAGATGTACAAGGATGTTGCCTGGATTGGGGAGCATGCCTTATGAGAATAGGTTGAGTGAACTCGGCCTTTTCTCCTTGGAGCGAAGGAGGATGAGAGGTGACCTGATAGAAGTGTACAAGGTAATGAGAGGCATTGATCGTGTGGATAGTCAGAGGCTTTTTCACAGGGCTGAAATGGCTAGCACGAGAGGGCATAATTTTAAGGTGCTTGGAAGTAGGTACAGAGGAGATGTCAGGGGTAATTTTTGTTACGCAGAGAGTGGTGAGTGCGTAGAATGGGCTGCTGGTGGCAGAGGTGGAGGTGGAAACGATAGGGTCTTTTAAGTGACTCCTGGATAGGTACATGGAGCTTAGAAAAATAGAGGGCTATGGGTAAGCCTAAGTAGTTCTAAGGTAAGGACATGTTCGGCACAGCTTTGTGGGCTGAAGGGCCTGTATTGCATTGTAGATTTCGATGTTTCTATTAGGCTAGGGTTGAAATGGTGGTTGCTGAGATGGCACGGGTTGAAGGACCAGAAGGGCCTACTCTGAATTCTATCTCTAAATCAAATAAAGGTAAATTTATTATCCAGATCATTGATATAGGTGACGAACAACAATGGACCCAGCACCAAACCTCTAGTCACAAACCTCCATCAGATAGGCAACCATCTACTTCCACTGCAGCCTCTTGCACAAAGCCAATCTTGAACCTAATTTACTATCTCATCCTGAATGGCAAATTAGTGAACTTTGACCAACCTCCATATGGGATCTTGAATACAAGTTTATAAACTGAACATCACATGCTCAATCTTTCCAACTTCCAAAACACTAACCAGTGAGCTCTAACTAATATTGGAGAAGTGGCCCAGTGAAATTACTAATGCAGACACCAAGGATTTCAATGGACCACTTGCCCAGAGAGGTATCAATTATATCTGTAATCAAAAAGCTGCAGATGCTGGAAATCTGAAATTAAAACAAAGTGCTGGTGATCAGAACTTCATTGACTAGAACTTAACTCTGTTTCTCTTTCCAGAGATGCCGACAGATCTGCCAAGTATTTCCAGTATTTTCTGTTTTTAATTTCAAATGCACATTTCTCATATGCTGTGCTAGTACACTCCATAACTGGCACCCTAGTTGGTTCACTCTTCTTTCACTCTGAACTGCATTACTGCGTTGTAAAACTCTTATGAATCTATAAATTTATTAACCATCTTCCTAACCACTGAGGTCAGACTAACAGGCCTATAATTTCCAATTTTTCTACCTCTATCCCTCGTGAAGAGTGAAGTGACCTTTGAAATTTTCCAGTCTTCCAGAGCCATTCCAGAATCTGGTGATTCTTGAAAGATCCTTACTAATGCCTCCACAATCTCTCAGCCACCTCTTTCAGAACTCTCAGATGTACGCTATCTGGTCCTGGTGTTTTATCTACATTTAGACCTTTCAGTTTCCCCAAGATCTTTCTCCCTAGTAATGGCAGCTTCACACACTCTGGAACTTCCACCATACTGCCAGTGTCTTCCACAGTTAAGATTGATGCAAAATATGTTTTCAGTTCATCTGTCACTTCTTTGTCCTCCATTACTACCTCTCTGGCATATTTTTCCGGTGGTCCGATATCCATTCTCACTTCTCTTTCACACTTTATGTATCTGAAGAACCTTTTGGTATCCTCTTTAATATTATTGGCTAGCTTACTTTCGTATTCCATCTTTACCTTCTTAGTTACATTTTTTAGTTGTTGTTTTAAAACCTTCCATCCTCTAAGTTCCCTCTAATTTTTTTTTCTATTATATGCCCCCTCTTTGGCTTTTATGTCGGCTTTGACTTCTCATATTACCCACAGTTGTGTCATCTTGTCTTTAGAATACTTTGAATAATTTGTATTATTTTACATAAAGTAACACCTCTGGTAATTTCATATGACATCTAATGTCATATTACTTGTCATGTTTGTAATTGCAATTTTGTTTGTGGAATTTACTCAGTTCTATTAAACTTCTAAAACATGCTCTGGGTTATGTTGCTCTTTGAGCCTGGACAAGTGTGAACTGTCCTAGAGTTCAGGTGTTACAGTAAAATGTTCTCACTCTGTTATTGCCGTGCAGTTTTTTTTTTGATATTGCCAACTTAGATATCGCCTGCCTATATTCCACCATACTATTTCACCAATCTTTATCTCTGTCATGGCTCAATAACTGCTAAATGCACAGTCTCTGCATTCTCCTCCCAAAAAGACCTAACCTGTAGCTGCTTAGCTAGCCCAATCTGTTCTTTCTTCTTCGAAGGACTGTCATCAAGTTCATTTTTGTAATGACAATGTTACATCATCACCAGTACACTGATCCCCACACCTGTCTTCTTGGTAAAAACTGGCTCTCTGCACTGCATTTAGTATATCAAGCAACATAAGAAAGCTACCAGCTCTTGGGTTGGTAACTTTCACTGAAGTGGAACTGACAATTCCTACCACAAAGAATCAACTAAAGTCATCAACAGTTACATAAAATTATCACCAGTGTATAGATCTGCAAAATTAGTACCAACGAGGCATTGATCGTGTGGATAGTCAGAGGCTTTTTCCCAGGGCTGAAATGGCCGCCACAAGAGGGCACAGGATTAAGGTGCTTGGGAGTAGGTACAGAGGAGATGTCAGGGGTAAGTTTTTTTTCTAAAAATGCATAGAGTGGTGAGTGTGTGGAATGGGCTGCCAGCAATGGTGGTGGAGGTGGATATGATAGGGTCTTTTAAGAGACTTTTGGATAGGTACATTTTTAAGAGACTTTTGGAGCTTAGAGAAATAGAGGGCTATGGGTAACCCTAGTAATTTCCAAAGTAGGAACATGTTCAGCACAACTTTGTGGACCGAGGGGTCTGTATTGTGCTGTAGGTTTTCTGTGTTTCTAACATTAAACCATTGCCCTTTGGTTATCTTTAACATTTATAACAGATATAAAAGACATAATTTTAACTATTTTTTATTCCTGGGATTCATACTTCTCTAACAACATTTACTTTTTGCAATTCCTCAATAATCTATCATGTATTATTAATGATGGCATGACCTATCAGTATCATATCTGAAAGAGGCACATATGTGAGTGAATTCATTCCAAACTTTCAACATATCCTGCAGAGTCTTTAATCCATCACTAGAGGGTGCATCTCCCATTAGAAATAATTGCAGTAGGAAATGTCCCAAAGAATAATATTGCATATCAAACTCCATAAGCAACAATCAACAATTTGGTGAAAATGATAAGTTGTAAGGAAGAAACATAGTCAGGTTTATTGTCACGGACATATGATTTCAACACGGTGCGAGACAAAAATTACTATAAGTTACAACAATAAATAATGCTAAAGAGGCTCACGTTATGCTTTGTAACTTCAAAACATTAAACTAGTTGAAAGGAATACACTGATTGCAGGTGTAACTTGTTTACTTTAAGTGAGGCACACATGTTATCACATGGTAGCACATTTATAGAGTATATATAACCCATAATGACTTATTTAAATAAAGAATGGTTAATCAAAAATATATTTAAATATTACTTAAATATTAAATACACAGCACTTCTCCTTGCTTAGCTATAAACTTCACAAGATACAATATAATACAACTACTATATAGACATCCACAGCATACCCAAATTTTAAATTGTCACATTCAGGCCTAAAGATTTGATCACTTTGGAGGATTTCCTGCTCTTTTGGGATAGTATCTTTCCTGACATGGAGTGGGGGGGGGGGGGGGTCACTCTGCTAGGCAGGTGAACTTGTGGCTGTGAAACAATCTCAGGTTCAGGGGCCTCCTCCGTGGTGGTTGTAGAGTTTACTGCGAGAGTGCAGGAAGTGGTTCTGACAGCGCTGGACATCTTACTACTTCCTCCATTTTCTTCTTCTAGTTTGCGCATCTTGATCCTGGGAAAGAGCATTTGGTCACTGGAGTATTCACTTATGAATCTTTCTATTGCTCCCGCAATGATCCGATCTCTCCTCTTGGTTTCCTCATCCACAACATCTGGCAAATCCTCCGTTTTCAGATCTCCATTGGCTCTTTCTTCTTGGCTTTCCATTCACCCAGCTGAGCCTTGGTCCTTGATTCTACAAACAGCTTTTTGTTTCCCATTTGAAGTTCATGCAATAACCTTAATACTTGCAGAGTAGATTCTAGTTCTTTATATTCAGAAAGCCAAATGGGTCCAATTTTCCAGCAGCACCTGGAACTCTCTTCCAGCTTAAATCCAAGACATATTTTACAAGTAACTGCCTGATTAACATATCAGGAACTTTCTCGAGAGGCAACGTTGCAGCTCTATAGGACCCTGGTCAGACCCTACTTGGAGTACTGTGTTCTTGGAGTTCTAGTTGCCTTACGACAGGAAGGATGTGGAAACTATATAAAGGGTGCAGAGGAGATTTACAGGGATGTTGCCTGGATTAGGGAGCATGCCTTATGAGAATAGGTTGAGCGAACTCGGCCTTTTTTCCTTGGAATGAGAGGATGAGAGGTGACCTTATGGAGGTGTATAAGATGATGAGAGGCATTGATCGTGTGGATAGTCAGAGGCTTTCTCCCAGGGCTGAAATGGCTCACACAAGAGTGCACAGTTTTAAGGTGCTTGGAAGAAGGTACAGAGGAGATGTCACGGGTAAGTATTTTACACAGAGAGTGGTGAGTGTGTGGAATGGGCTGCCGGTAACGATGGGTGGATATGATATGATATGATAGGGTCTTTTAAGAGATTCCTGGATAGGTCCATGGAGCTCAGAAAAATATAAGGCTATGGGTAACCCGAGATAATTTCTATGGCAAGGGCATGCTCCACGCAACTTTGTGGGCCAAAGGGCCTGTATCATGTTGTAGGTTTTCTATGTTTCTACATGTTGCCTACAAAATCTGTTGTAGTCAGACCAGTGCTTTTGTCACTTTCACACTTCCTCTGAGCAGTATGGTCCAACGTGCTTTCCAACCAGAGACAGAGATTGGCACCTACACCTGTTTGTCCTCAGGTGGGTCACGGATCATGCAGTAAATCATGAATATCCAGGGCCCCACAGTGAGGTCCATAACTCCTCACTAACTACAGCTTCCCATTCTGAAAGTTACCCAATTATCCATTGTTTTTCTATCAATTAACCAACTCTCCATCCATGCTATCGTATCACTTTATTGCCAACCTTTAGTCTGCAAGATAATGGTTTATGTGGCACCTTACTGTACATCTCATAGAAATTCAAACAGATTATATCCAGTGTTTCTCCTGTTCCCTCTCTGCTAGATATCCTCAAACTATTCTTTATATATATTAAGCCTCATCATATACATAAAGGTCCAAAACACTCATAATTTTCTCACAACCTCCCTTTCATAATACTATTTAGCTCCATGTGACCAGAATCAGGATCAGGTTTGTTATCACTAATGTGCAGCATATTTTGAAATGTGTTGCTTTGCAGCACCAAGATGGCAGCGCGACACAGTGTGCAGCGGCCACTCAGGAGTTGATACCTGTTATTTGTCAAGCGGGGTGCCGTGCACAATTCTAATCTGATGAAATCCAGACGTGGGAGCACGGAGGAACATCTGGAAATCTCCAGGAAGACCTTCTTCATTGCTGCTGCTGCAGTGAGGTCCGGGTCTCTGCCTGGAAGAACAGGCCCCCAGTCCTTGGAGTCGCGTTGCCAGTGGTGGGGGTGTCATAGTGCACTCGGCAGAGGATGGTGCTCAGAGAGGCTGTGCCGGAGGGGATGGTCGGAGGCTCAGAGGTTCGACGGACTCGGAGTCCACTGCAGTCAGGGCGCCTTCCCTGTGTGCTGCATCTGTGAGGCTGAGTCCAGTGGCGTGGGGAAGTCCATACTGGGAGTGTTCCCTTCTGCCGCCTGCGTGGGATGATGAGTCTATCGGGACCCTGAGGACTTGTGGATATTGTGTGGTGGTTTCTTTTGAACTTATAGTCTTTTAACATCTTTGGACTATTTTTACTGTGCCCGTGGTCTGTTTTTATCAATTATGGTATTGTCTGCATGGTTGTAACTATATGTTAACTATAACTATATATAACTATGTGGTTTTGTGTAGGTCTTGTAGCTTTAGTTTTTGGTTTGTTGGGTGGTAGAGTTGGTATCCTGACTTGGTGTATCTGGGTAGTCTTGTTTTGTCTGGTGGATTTGGAGCTCCTTTCCGGGGAATGCGCTAAGACGGTAGCGCGATATTAATACGCAGCAGCCTTTCCAGACTCTGGATTGGGGATTGCCAAATGTTATGTAGATTTTCTAGTGTAGTCTGTTTTGTCGTGAGCTTTTGTGATATCATTCTGGGGTAACACTGCTTCATTTTTTAACTACATTGCAGTTGTGGTTTCTAAATGACAATAAATCATTGTCATCACTGGAAAGCGGCCAGTAAGTGAGTGGGTCAGTGAAGGAGTGGAGATTTGAGTCTTTGACTCGAGAGGCTTCGACAAGAAGTGGCGGCGGACAAGCTTATTCCCAGTTAGTCTTTACAATGCCTCCTGAGACGGTGATGTGCCTCTCCTGTGAGATGTGGCAGTCTTGGGGGAACTCCCCTCTTCCACAGAGTCACATCTGCCAGAAGTGCAAGCGACTGGGCAATCTGGAAGACCGTGTGAGGAATCTGGAGCAGCAGCTGGTTGACCTTCGACTCGTAAGGGAGAATGAGGCAGACATAGATGAGAGCTACAGGGAGGTAGTCACACCTAGGCTGCTGGAAGCAGGTCGTTGAGTGACAGTCCGAGGGGGGGAAGTGAAGGAGAGTTGACAGATAGTGCAGAGCACCCCTGTAGCCATTCCCCTGAACAATAAGTTTACGGTCCTGGATGCTGTTGGTAAGAACGACCAACCAGGTGTGAGCCACGGTGGCAGGGCCTCTAGCGCTGAGTCTGACCCTGTGGTGCAGAAGGATGGGACGGAGAAGAGGAGAGCTGTTGTCATTGGAGACTCTATAGTCAGGGGAGCAGACAGGAGATATTGTGGACGTGAGAAGGACACCTGCATGGTTTGTTGCTTCCCGCGTGCCAGGGTCCGGGATGTCTCTGACCGGGTGCATGACATCCTGGTACGAGAGGGAAAGCAACCAGAAGTCGTGATACATGTTGGGACCAAGGACGTAGGCAGGATGAGGGATGAGTTCCTGAAGTGTGAGTTTTGGGAACTAGGCAGAAGGCTGAAGAACAGGACCTCAAGGGTGGCGTTCTCAGGGTTGCTGCCGGTGCTATGTGATAGTGATGGTAAGAATTGGAGGAGATGGCAGTTGAATGTGTGGCTGAGGAGTTGGTGCAAGGGGCAGGGTTTTAGATCTTTGGACCATTGGGATCTCTTCTGGGGAAGGTGGGACCTGCACTGATTGGATGGGTTGCACCTGAACTCGAGGGGGAGAAATATCCTCGCTGGTAGGTTTGCTAGCATAGTTCAGGAGGGTTTAAACTAACTTGCAAGGGGGGTGGTACCCAGAGCGATAGAGCAGTGAAAGAAGTGCATTGGAGTAAAGCCAGATCTAACATATAGAGAGGCTTTGAGGAAAGAACAGCTGAATAAAGGGTATAAAGGTAGTAAGGTAGAAGGACTAAAGTGTGTGTACTTCAAAGCAAGAAGGATCAGGAACAAAGGTGATAAACTGAGAGCTTGGATACATACATGGAATGATGATGTAGTGGCCATTATGGAGACTTGGCTGGCACCAGGGCAGGAATGGATTCTCAATATTCCTGGATTTCAGTGCTTTAAAAGGGATAGAGAGGGGGGGAAGGGGAGGAGGAATGGCATTACTGGTCAGGGATACTATTACAGCTGCAGAAAGGGTGGAAGTCAGCAACAGGAAGGGAGAAGTTACTCTACAGGGGGTATTCTGTAGGCCCGCTGGTAGCAGCAGAGATACCGAGGAGCAGATTGGGAGGCAGATTTTGGAAAGGTGCAAAAATAACAGGGTTGTTATCATGGGTGACTTTAACTTCCCTAATATTGATTGGCACTTGATTAGTTCCAAGGGTTTAGATGGGGCAGAGTTTGTTAAGTGTGTCCAGGATGGATTCCTGTCACAGTATGTTGACAGGCCGACTAGGGGGAATGCCATGCTAGATCTAGTATTAGGTAACGAACCGGGTCAGGTCACAGATCTGTTAGTGGGGGAGCATCTGGGGGACAGTGATCACCACTCCCTGACCTTTAGCATTATCATGGAAAAGAATAGAATCAGGGAGGACAGGAAAATTTTTAATTGGGGAAGGGCAAATTATGAGGCTATAAGGCTAGAACTTGTGGGTGTGAATTGGGATGATGTTTTTGCAGGGAAATGTACTATGGACATGTGGTCGATGTTTAAGGATCTCTTGCAGGATGTTAGGAATAAATTTGTCCAGGTGAGGAAGATAAAGAATGGTAGGGTGAGGGAACCATGGGTGACAAGTGAGGTGGAAAATCTGGTCAGGTGGAAGAAGGCAGCATACATGAGGTTCAGGAAGCAAGGATCCGATGGGTCTATTGAGGAATATAGGGTAGCAAGAAAGGAGCTTAAGAAGGGGCTGAGAAGAGCAAGAAGGGAGCATGAAAAGGCCTTGATGTAGGGTAAAGGAAAACCCCAAAGCATTTTTCAATTATGTGAAGAACAAAAGGATGACAGGAGTGAAGGTAGACCGATTAGAGATAAAAGTGGGAAGATGTGCCTGGAGGCTGTGGAAGTGAGCGAGATCCTCAATGAATACTTCTCTTCAGTATTCACCACTGAGAGGGAACTTAATGACAGTGAGGTTGATGTTCTGGAGCACGTTGACATTAAGGATGAGGAGGTGTTGGAGTTGTTAAAATACATTAGGACGGATAAGTCACCGGGGCCTGACAGAATATTCCCCAAGCTGCTCCAAGAGGCAAGGGAAGAGATTGCTGAACCTCTGACTAGGATCTTTATGTCCTCGTTGTCCATGGGAATGGTACCGGAGGATTGGAGGGAGACGAATGTTGTCCCCTTGTTCACAAAAGGTAGTAGGGATAGTCCAGGTAATTATAGACCAGTGAGCCTTACGTCTGTGGTGGGAAAGCTGTTGGAAAAGATTCTTAGAGATAGGATCTATGGGCATTTAGAGAATCATGGTCTAATCATGGACAGTCAGCATGGCTTTGTGAAGGGCAGATCGTGCCTAACAAGCCTGATAGAGTTCTTTGAGGAGGTGACCAGGCATATAGATGAGGGTAGTGCAGTGGATGTGATCTACATGGATTTTAGTAAGGCATTTGACAAGGTTCCAGACAATAGGCTTATTCAGAAAGTCAGAAGGCATGGGATCCAGGGAAGTTTGGCCAGGTGGATTCAGAATTGGCTTGCCTGCAGAAAGCAGAGGGTCATGGTGGAGGGAGTACATTCAGATTGGAGGGTTGTGACTAGTGGTGTCCCACAAGGATCTGTTCTGGGACCTCTACTTCTTGTGATTTTTATTAACGACCTGGATGTAGGGGTAGAAGGATGGGTTGGCAAGTTTGCAGACAACACAACAATTGATGGTGTTGTAGATAGTGTAGACCGGAGAAGTGTGAGATGGTACACTTTGGAAGGACATACTCCAAGGCAGAGTACAAAGTAAATGGCAGGATACTTGGTAGTGTGGAGGAGCAGAGGGATCTGGGGTTACATGTCCACAGATCCCTGAAAGTTGCCTCACAGGTAGATAGGGTAGTTAAGAAAGTTTATGGGGTGTTACCTTTCATAAGTCGAGGGATAGAGTTTAAGAGACGCAGTGTAATGATGCAGCTCTATAAAACTCTAGTTAGGCCACACTTGGAGTACTGTGTCCAGTTCTGGTTGCCTCACTATAGGAAGGATGCGGAAGCATTGGAAAGGGTACAGAGGAGATTTACCAGGATGCAGCCTGGTTTAGAGAGTATGGATTATGATCAGAGATTAAGGGAGCTAGGGCTTTACTCTTTGGAGAGAAGGAGGATGAGAGGAGACATGATAGAGGTGTACAAGATATTAAGAGGAATAGATAGAGTTGTCAGCCAGTGCCTCTTCCCCAGGGCACCACTACTCAGTACAAGAGGAGATGGCTTTAAGGTAAGGGGAGGGAAGTTCAAGGGGGACATTAGAGGAAGGTTGTTTACTCAGAGAGTGGTTGGTGTGTGGAATGCACTGCCTGAGTCAGTGGTGGAGGCAGATACACTAATGAAGTTTAAGAGATTACTAGACAGGTATATGGAGGAACTTAAGGTGGGGGGTGGGGGGGTTATATGGGAGGCAGGGTTTGAGGGTCGGCACAACATTTTGGGCCAAAGGGCCTGTAATGTGCTGTACTGTTCTATGTTCTAAATCGAAATTTAATTCAATTCAACCAATGCAGTATTTACTTACTCATCATCCTTCTTGGGGTATAGGCTACCAGCAGCAGCTCACCAGAATCCTCTGCCCAGGGCCAGTCTTTCAAGTTGTCCCCAGGTGTAGCCCAACTTTGAAGATCTTTTCTCATCCAGGGATGAGGTCTTCGAAACTTCTGTTGCCATTTCTAAAGCTCAGGGATTTTACGGGACAGGGTCCTTTCTCAGCTGGGCTTGGGACTGTCCATGGCAGAATTCACCAATACAGCTGAAGACATAAAAGTTGCAAAAATAAAAAAATAGTTCATAATATGAATAATTAAGTAGCGTTCATGGGTTCATGGACTGTTCAGATAGCTGATGGCAGAGAGGAAAAAGCTGTAACTGCTCCCCAATGGCAGTAAGATTAAGAGGGTATGGTCTTGGAAAGTGGGGATCTTTAATAATGATCCCCACCTTCCTGAGGCACCACCTCTTGAAGTTTTCTTGGATGGCCAGGAGGGTTATACATGAGATGGAACAGGCTGAGACTACAACCTTGCATTCCTATGCATTGGAGTCTCCATACAAGGCTGAGATGCAACTAGTCAAAATGTTCTCCACCACGCATCTGTAGAAATTTGTAAGAGTCTTCAGTGAGATACCAAACCTCATCAAACTCCAAATGAAGCAGAGCTGCTGGCGTGTCTTCTTCATGACTGTATCAATATGCTGGTTGCAGGATAGATTATTAGTTCCAATGGTCAGTTAGGTCTGTTGGGCTACTGCTCTTTTTTTTTCTCCCCTTCCTCTCTTGAATATTACATCTGTATTTTTCCAAGGGCCTTTCCAAAGTCCAAGGAATTTTAAAAAAATAGCCATGACAGTGTCAACTATCACTACAATAATATCTTTAAGGTTTATAGAATGTGAGCCATCAAGTCTAGGTGATTCATCAACCATTTTACCCCATGAGATTGTCTAGTATTGTGATAATAACTTACATTTGTCCCTTCCATAACCCTTTACTGTCCATGATTTTTAGTATGCTTGAAGTTGCTTCCATGCTGAAGACATAAATTTTTTACAATGCATTTGATTTTCTTATTTGTCATTATGAATTCTCCATTTTAACAAAGGAGTTGCTGAGTGTGTAAATGTACATTTACATGCTCAAAAGCTACTTTGTTAACGTTCAAACAACAAAGACAAAAGTGTATGTACTGGTAAGTGGGACATGTACAAAAGTGACATTTTGAGAATACAAAACTTATATGTGCCTGTTTGAATAAAAGATAAAGATACAGGTTTAGGGAACTTTGATTTTCAAGAGATATTGAGGCCCTGCTTAAGGAAAAACAAAGGAGGTGCATAGCAGGTTAAGACAAGTTCCCACATGGGAGGTTGATCAGGAAGGTTCAATTACTTGGTATTCAAAATGAGATACTAAATTGGATTAGACATTGGCTTTGTGGGAGAAGCCACTGTGCGAATTAAATGGTTGCCTCTCTGACTGGAAGCCTCTGACAAGTGGAGTGCCACAGGGATTGATGTTGAGTCCATTGTTCGTCATCAATATCAATGATCTGGATGATAATGTGGTTAACTGGATCAGCAGATAACAGCAAACTTGGGGATGTAGGGGACAGCGAAGAAGAGCATCAGAGATTGCAGCAGAATCTGGACCAGCTAAAAAAATGGGCTGAAAAATGGCAGATGTAATTTAATGTAGACAAGTGCTGCACTTCAATAGGACCAACCAGGGTAGGTCTCACAAAGTAGAACAAAGGGATCTGGGAATACAGGTCTACAATTCATTGAAAGTGGCATCACAGGTTGATAGGATCCTAAAGAAAGATTTTGGCAGATTATCCTTCATAAATCAAAGGAGATGGGTTGTTATGTTGAAGTATAAGACAATAGTGAGGCTTAATTTGGAGTATTCTGTGCAGTTTTGCCCACAAGAAAAATGTAAATAAGGATGAAAGAATACAGAGAAAATTTACAAGGACATTGCCAAGACTGAAGAACCTGTGTTATGAGGGAAAGTTGAATAGTTCAGGACTTTATTACTTGGAATATAGAAGATTGAGGAGAAATTAGATAGAGGGATACAAAATTATGTGGGGTGTAGATAGAGTAAATGCAAGCAGGCTTTTTCCACTAGAGTTGGGTGGTACTACAACCAGTCATGGGTTAAAGGTGAAAAGTGAAAAGTTTCAGGGAATCGTTCAGGGAAACTTCTTTACTCAAAGGGTTCTGAGTGTGTGGAACGAACTGCCAGAATAAGTGGTACATAGGAGCTCGATTTGAACGTTTAAGTGTATTTTGAATAGGTACATGGATGGTAGGGGTATGGAGGGCTGTGGTCCCAGTGGTGGTAAATGGTTCAGCACAGACTAGATGTGCCAAAGGGCCAGTTTCTGCGTTGTACTTTTCTGTAACTCCAAGTCTTTCACTGTACTGCTGCCACAAAACAGCACTTCTAACAGCATACATCAATGATAATAAACCTCATTCTAATTCTTAGGACATGGACTGTACTTAGCTTTATTATCTAGCCATAAGTGGGTCCCTTTTCCTGCAAAGTCCTCATCACATAAGAACCAAAGATTAAGGAGCACAAGTCATCCATCTGGTCCTTCGGGTCTGCTCCACTATTCATCAGGATCAAGGCTCATCGTCCATCTTAGCCACATCTTCCCACGCTATGCTCACATTCTCAACTCCCTTAACTTTATCAACCTCTGCTTTGAATGTATTCAGTGACAGAACCTCCTCAGCCCTTGGGCAAAGACTCATCACCTTTCCTGTGGTCAGAGCAATCCTGTGTACTTGCTTTTATTTACTGCTGCCTGTCGCAAACTGTCGCAAACTCTGCCTCTTCCTGTCACACTCACCCGTATGACCAGGGTGCAGAAGAAGCTTACCAGGATGCTACCTGGTCTAGAGGGCATGTGCTATCATGAGAGGCTGGATAAACTTGGGTTATTTTTTCAGGAGTGGCAGAGGCTGAGGGGAGATCTGATAGAGGTCTATAAGATTATGAGAGACAGAGAGAATAAACGGGGAGTATCTGTTTCCCAGGATTGAAATGTCTAATACCAGAGGGCATGCATTGAAGGTGAGAGGAGGTAGCTTCACAAGCGACATGAGGAGTAAGTTTTCTAACTCAGAGAGTGGTGGATGCCTCGAATGCACTGCCTGGTGTGGTGATAGAGGCAAATACATCACAGGCCTTTAAGAGATGTTTAGATAGGCAGTTGAGTATCAGGAAGATGAAGGAATATAGACATTGTGTAGGTAGCAGGGATTAGCATCTGGGTGTTTTTGATTTGTTTTTTAGCTGGTTCAGCATGACACTGTGAGCCAAAGATTTATAAGAAAGATTGCATTTACCTTGAAATGGGTGCAGGTCTTTCTATTGACTTTTGGGATGAGAAGATAATCCTGTAAGAGAACATTCAGTAAGATTTTCTGTCGCTGGAAGACTCAGAGGGCATCTCATACCAGACTCCAGCGTTTAGAATCTAGAACAAGTGGACACATGCATATGGCATATGATTGTCCATTTAGATTAAGATAGGAAGAAATTTGATCAATGTAAATGTTGTGAGTCGGTGGAATTTTCTAAACGAGAGTGCTGTGCATGTTCAGTCTCTGAGAATGTTCAAGGCTGGGATCTATAGAGTGTTTGGAAAATAACATTTTGCTTAGAGGGAGCATGGGGTGACATAGTGGTACAACAGTAAAACTGCTTTCTCACAGCACCAGGGCTCCAAATTCAATACTGAGCATTCATGTCATCTGTGTGGAGTTTGCAGTTTCTCCGTTTTCCTCCAGAGGGTGGTCAGTATATGGAATGAGCTCTCAGGTACATTAACAGCATTTAAAAAGTGCTTGGGAAAGAAAATGGGCCAAATGGAATTAAACAGGTTTCTCTTAGTTGGGAATCCTGGTTAGGTAGACCATCTGTGCTGAAGAACCCATTTCTGCACTCTATGACTGAGAAACATTCCAGAGTAGACAAAGGACTAAAGCATAATCAGCAGCCTTTCTGTATAGCTGTTCAATGTCACATCAGTCATGGTGATCTGATTTCATATTTTACAGCTTGTTCCTCACTTCGCGTCATCTGCATTCAGTTGCATCACATTGGGTTCAGCTCTCATTTGCAATGGTGATAGGCCTGTTATTGTTCTTTGCTTTGAAGATTGCTGCTTCAGTGTGTCAGCTTGCTACTGTCAATAATGGCATGCATGGCTTTCTGGCAACTCGCCACACTCTCCATCAGTTTCATTCCTCTGTTAGTTTTACACATTTTCCCTCACTTACTTAACAGCTTGGCTTCTTTAGCCTTCCTGAGATGTTCTGGTGAATGCAAATTTAAACTGCTTCACCATAAGTCATAACATCCATAATAACTTATCTCATGGCTGAGTTAAAAGCAAACATTATTTCAGTTGTCATTATAATGCTTGTTGATATACCTAGATTATGTTAAATCGATTAGCATTGCTTGACTCCACATCTACTTTTTCACTGAGTCACTGTCAGTATCTCATACTACTGGGTCTCCTGCCTACAGTAAGGACTTCTGAAGAGGTTTCCTTTGGATCAGTTGTGATTTCTATAGCGTTAGGGCAACTTACAGCATGGTAAATTTAGTAAATTGGTTTATTATTGTCACATTACCAAGGCAGAGTGAAAATCTTTGCTTTGCATGCTGTATGGGTAAATTCATCACATTGAGGTAGCACAACAGAAAGGCAAAAACTGAATGCAAAATGAAGTGTTATACAGCATTTCTAGAGAAAGAGCAAGGCAGGCAGGCAACAATGGGCAAGACATAAAGGGGTAGATTGTGAGGTCAAAGGTCCATCTCATTGTACAAGTGGACCATTCAGCAGTGGGATAGATGCTGGAGTTTCTCCATCACTTGTATGTGTTTCTCTGGATTTCCAGCATCTGCAGAATCTCTAGTGCTTATTGAAAGTGCCTTCACCAATGTGCCATCTATGTGGTTGGACCAGAGCTTGTTTTTGCTGATGTTCACTCCCAGGAACTTAATGTTCTCAACCCTCTAGAATTTGGTGATACAGATAGGAAAATGTGCATGCACCCTTCATGAAATCAATGACCATCTCTTTCTCTACTTCATTCTCCTCTTTCTCAATCTCGCTGTCTCCATCTCTGGAGCCAAACTGTCTACTGACATCTTTTATAAATCTACTGACTCTCTCAACTACTTTAACTATACTTCTTCCCACCCTGTCACCTGTAAAAGTGCCATTCCTTTTCTTAGTTCCATTTTTTCCTGTCACACCTGTTATAAGAATGCTTTCCTTTCCAGAACAGAGTTGTCCTCCTTCATCAAAGCAGAAGGTTGCCCTTTCTCCACCATTGATGCTGCCCTCACCTGCATCTCTTCCATTTTCCTGACATTCCTCCTCATCCCATCTTCCCGTCTAAACAGGAATTAGTGTTCCTTGTCTCTACCTACCAACCCACAAGCCTCCACATTCAGCACATCATTGTCCACAACTTCCACCATCTTCAACTTTCTACTACCAAACACATCTTTAACTCCCCCCTCCTCCACATCCTCCCCCCACCCCGGCAACTCTACTTTTCATGGGGATTGCTCGGTGATTCCCTTATCTAATCATTCCTCCTCACTCATCTCCCTCCTGGCACCTAATGCCAATGAGCAGAAGTGTTTCACCTGCCCATTCTCTTCCTCCTTCACCTCATTCAGAACTCCAAACCTTCTAGAGGAGGCAACACTTCACCTGCAAACCTGTTGGGCTCATTTACTGTATCTGGTGCTCCTAATGCAGCCTCTTCTACATCATTGAGACCTGATGTAGATTGGGGGACTGCTTTGTCAAGCACATTCGCTCCATCCACAATAAACAGGATTTCTCAGTAGCCAGCTATTTTAATTCCAGTCCCCATTCTGACATGTCAGTCCATGGCCTCCTCTTCTGCAGTGATTAAGTCACTCTTAGGTAGGAACAGCAAATTTTAATAATGTCTGAGTAACCTCCAACCTGAAGGCATGAACATCAATTTCTCCAACTTTCAGAAATTTTTCCTCCATTCCCCACTTATTCTCACCTCACTATCACCTCCCTCTGGTGACCCACCTCCTTGCCTCTCTCCAATCTTTCACTCTACTTTTCTATTTTGATTCCTTCTTCAGCCCTATACCATCCATCACCTCCTAGCTTCTCACTTCATCCCTCCTCCCCTACCCACCTGGCTTCACATATCACCCAAACTTTATTCCTTCCCTCTTCCCCGCCCCCCCCCCACCCACCTTCTTATTCCATCCTCTTTTCCCATTCCAGTCTTGAAGAAGGGCCTTGGCCCAGAACATCAACTGTTTATTCATGTTCATGGATGCTGCCAGACCAGAGTTCCTCCAGCATTTTGTGTATGTTGCTCTGGATTCCCAGCATCTGCAGAATCTCGTGCTTAGGACAACAAAGTGTGGTCACAGTCACAGGAGAAAAGGAGTGGCGATGTGACGGACTAGGCCACGTTCAAGCTTTCAATGAATACACCACGGTTGTCACAGATTTTATAAAGATACTCATGCACAAGCATGCCCCAAGATCATTCAGAGTCTTCCCCAACCAGAAGCCTGGATGAACTAAGAGATTTGCAATCAACAGAGAGGATTAGATGACGTTCAGAACTGGTGGTCCAGGAAAGTACAGAGGCCCTAGGAAACCATCTCACATGCAAAGTGGCAATTTCAGACCAAACCTTAATCACAGAAGAATATTCAACAGCTGTGGCAGGGCTTGAATGCCATCTCCTCCTACAAAGGAAAACCAAACTACATTAATGACAAGGTTTCTTTCCTAGATTAGCCTTTTATATGGACTTTGACTGACTGAACATGGAGGTACCTTCATGAACTCCCAAACCATGCGATTTCAATCTGAGGCTGACATGAGAGCATCCTTTAGGAGCTTTGCTTCACTGGAAACGTCTGGCCCAGGTATTGCATCTGGCTGAATATTAAAGACCTGTGCTAATCAATTGGCTGGAGTATTTACAAACATCTTCAACCACTCACTTCAGCAGTCTGCGGTGCCCAAACTACTTCTAAGAGATTTCAAATCATACCGGCGCTCAAGAAGAATGTGGTAGATTTTCTCGCTGTGGCTGGCCACAGCTGACAAAAGACTCCAATACGGGTTCATGTTGGCATAATTATACTGTGATGAGATGCCTTGATGAGGATGGTTTGGACCCAGATACAGGATATCCAAAGCAAGGATTGAGACATGGTACAGAAATGGATTGAGAACTGAGCACAAAATAAAAACTCGATGAAATCACTAGCAGGGCGTTTGATTAAGCAGTGAACCTCAGTTCAGCTGTTTCCTAAAAACTCAATTCTTGGCACCCAAAACATGATTGCCAATTAGTGGGGCCATCCTGAACCATTAAAGGGACTGTGCCAGCTATCTGTACCCTGGGGAGTTAGTGCATCTAAATCCTGGAAACTGGTGCAGTTGGGAGTGTCTCATAACTTTGAACCTTTCCCTACAGCCAACTCCTTACAGCTCTGGCTGCTCAGAGAGGTGGTGATGGTAATCACAGATGAGATCCAGATCTAAGATGTCTCATTTAGGCACCCAACACCTCTCCTTGCACCCAAATCCTGCCCAGACCACAAGGCATTGCCGAAAAATCTTGAGCAGTACCAAGGGGCTGGTGCAGACAGCTCTTGATTTAGAGATGTGGAAGGTGGGATTGAACTTTAGGGTCTTAGGGAACTGCAAAGTGCAAGCCACCGGGTTTGCTTTCCTCAGGATTTTGCAGGGTCCAAAGAACTTAGGTGCCAGTTTTCTGGCTTCCACCTGGAGAGGGAGATCATGAGTGGAGAGCCAGAGCTGTAGCCCAGGCTGTAAGGCAGGTTCCTGAGTTCTCCTTAGTGCAAGGGGTTTAGATGTGGTGGAGCTTGCTAGGTGTGTTCAGGAAGGTTTCCTGACCCAATATTTAGATAAGCCAACTAGAGGAGAGGCTGCACTTGATCTGGTATTGGGAAGTTAACCTGGTCAGGTGTCAGATCTCTCGGTGGGAGAGCATTTTGGAGGTGTGATCACATCTCCTTTACTATAGCACTGGAGAGGGATAGGAACAGGCAATTCAGGCAACATTTAATTGAGGTAGGGGAAATATGATGCGATTAGGCAGGAATTTGGGAGCATAAATTGAGAAATGCTCTCAGGGAAATGCACAGCAGAAATGTGGCAAATATTCAGGGAATATTTGTATGGCATTCTGCATAGGTATGTTCCATTGAGGCAAGGAAAGGGAAGTAAAAGAACTATGGTATACAAAGGACATGGAAGATCTAGTTAAGAAGAAAAGCTTACAAAAAGTTCAAGAAACTAGGTACCATTAGAGCTCCAGAAAATTACAAGTTTGCCAGAAAGGAGCTTAAGAATTAAATTAGGAGATCTAGAAGGGGCCATGGGAAAGCCTTGGTGAGCAAGATTAAGGAAAACCCCAAGGCGTTCTATAGGTATGTGAAGAGCAAGAGGGTGAGCTGTGTGAGAATAGGACCAAACAGGTATAATAGTGGAAACACGGACATGGAGTCAGAGGTGGTAGCGGAGGTACATAATGAATAGTTTCAGTATTCACCAGCTAAAAGGACCTTGGCATTTGTGGGGACAACTTACAGTGGACTGAAATGTTTAAGTGTGTAGACATTAAGAAAGAGGATGTGCTGGAGCTTTTTGAAAAGTAATAAATTAGATAAAGTCATGGGGATTGGACAAGATATACTCCAGGCTACTGTAGGAAGTGAGGGAGGAGTTTGCTGAGCCTCTTGCGATCATCAATAGGGATGCGAGAAGGTTGTTCCCTTGTTCAAGAGAGGGAGTAGAGATAACCCAGGAAATTGTAGACCAGTGAGTCTTAATTCAGTAGAGGGCAAGTTGTTGGAGAAGATCCTGAGAGGCAAGATTTAGGAGCATCTGGAGAGACATAATCTGATTAGAGATAGGCAGCAAGGTTTTGTCAAGAGCAGGCTGTGCCTTACAAGCTGAATGAATCCTTTGAGGATGTAACTAAACACATTGATGAAGGTAGAGCAGTGGATCTGGTGTATGGATTTCAGTAAGGCATTTGATAAAGTTCCCCATGCAAGTTCCCCATTCAGAAAGTAGGGAGGCATGGGATCCAAGGAGACCTTGCTTTGCTGATAAAGAATTGACTTGCTCACAAAGGCAAAGGGTTCATTATAGATGGTTCATATTCTGCATGGGGGACAGTGACCAGTGGTGTTCTGCGGGGATCTGTTCTGGGACCCCTCCTCTTTGATTTTTATAAATGAGCTGGATGAGGAAGTAGAAGGGTGGGTTAGTAAGTTTGCTGATTACACAAAGGTTGGGAGTGTTGTGGACAATGTGGGGAGTTATCAGAGGTCGCAGATGGACTTCAACCCAGATAAGTGTGAAGTGGTTGATTTTGTTAGGTCATATTTGAAAACAGAATATAGTATTACTAGTAAGACTCTTGGCAGTATGGAGGATCAGAGATATCTTGGGGTCCATGTTGATGGACACTCAAAGCTGTTGTGCAGGTTGACAGCATTGTTAAAAAAGCAAATGGTGTGTTGGATTTCATCAACCGTGAGATTGAGTTCAAGAGCTGTGAAGTAATGTTAAATCTATACAAGATCTTAGTCAGACCCCACCTGGAGTACTGTGTTCAGTTCTGGTCTCCTCACTACAGGAAAAATTTGGGTACTACAGAGAGTGCAGAGGAGATTTACAAAGGATGTTGCCTGGATTGGGGAGCATGCCTTACAAGAATGGGTTGAGTGAATTTGGCTTTTTCTCCTTGGAGCTATGGAGGATAGGAGGTGACCTGACAGAGGTGTACAAGATAATGAGAAGCGTTGATCATGTGAATAGCAAAAGGCTTTTCCCCAAGGCTGAAATGGCTAACGCAAGGGGGCATTGTATTAAGGTGCTTGGAAGTAGGTACAGAGGGGATGTCAGAGGTAAGTTTTCCCACACAGAGAGTAGCGGGTGCATGCAATGCACTGCTGGCAGCGGTGGTGGAGGTAGATACAATGGGGTATTTTAAGAGACTCTTAGGTAGGTACATGGAGTTTAGAAAAATAGAGGGCTATCCAGTTTCTAGAGTAAGTTACATGGTCAGTACGGCATTGTGGGCCAAAAGGCCTGTAATGTACTGTAGATTTATATGTGCTATGTTCAATTCACCTTGGTCTCTGCCTTTCAGGTAGAGGCCAGTAAAATCAGTCCACTTCTGACTGCAGCACTGGATGAGATCTTCTTGTGAAGGGACCCCACCCTCAGTCTCCTGTTCCGGAAAGAGGTGCGGTGTAAGCAAACAGGCACTCCAACAGTGACATTCTGTGCAGCAAATGCTGTAAGGTGTTATGGGCGATGTCTGCCGACACCAAGTGGTTACACCACTCATCAGGTCTTTGAGGCCAGGCACCTTTGGGTATGTTCCAAATCTGACCTCTCACACCTTACTAAAATTAAAGAATAAAGCACATTGGCTATTCCCGGCTCCTTGTCTTGATTTTGATGAATTTAATGTTTTGGAGTTACAAAACGTAACAATAGCAACAAGTTAATTAAAAAAAAAAATTGGTGATGACTACCTACCTGTTGAACTTTGCACTTGTCTGAGTTCCGGGGTAAATGGCACTGGCAAAGCTCACTGACGACTTGCTGGTGGGGCAATGAAACTGAATACTTTGTTAATCACACTTGTGCTGGTAAACAATCACCACAAATAATAACCTGTAGCTTCCCTTTGAAAGGCAATATGATGTGACAGAACCAAGGCGAGGCAGGGCAGCAGGCTCATCACCCAGAGCTAGAAAGACCCTATGTTCGATCGATTCAAACAATAGGCCAATTTGGAGAGGTCGGGTACAGTCCAATCAGGGTGGTGTGGTCCAGGAACCAGAGCATATCGAAGCAGCAGAACCCAATGTTTGGACGATGATTTCAGCATCAGGCCGGATTGAAAAGGTCAGCATGTCAGGGCCCCCAAGGTGAGGGATGGGCCAGTTTACCTCGCTGTTCTCTGATGTTTGCTCAGCGTGCTTGATGCTCTTTTTTCAAAAAAAAAGTTATTTTGAGTCCTGTAAGGAGATAAATCTCAAGGTTGTAAAATGTATACATACTTCAAACTTTAGAGCACAGCATGTCCTTTCTTCAAAAGGGAAAGTGACGTTCTAGTTTTTTTTAAAAGAAGCAGTGAGATGTTAGCGTTTTTAGGGAAGTGCAGCAAGACAGTAGAGTTTAAAAAAAAGACAAAATAGAGAAAATTCGCAGGTTCATAAACAGTGAGTACATGGTGATAATAATAAATAAAAAGCAGAAATGGCTGGCAACATTGGAAAGAAAGATACAATTGGTTGCACAAAAGATAACCGGGGAGATATACTGAACTGATTGGACAATATTGCAAAGTAAATAGAATAACTGATGAGAAACAAATGCCATTTTTGCTGAGTATATTGAGGGGAAGAGCATACAGTTCAAAGCATTCAAAAATGTTGAATGCTCTTCCCCCAAATGTACTCAAATATATTCAAAATGGCTCTTACCGGGAGCACAACTCACATTTAAAAGAGTAGTTGCAATCACTATCAATGGAAACAGCAGTCAGAGTCACAATTGAGCTTCAGTCAGGAATGAAAGCGAATGGAATTGCAGAAACCAGCCTGCCCACACAGATTGTGTCATCATCATGGCATACACCAGCCCAAGGCAGGTTTAAAGGCATTACCTGCCGAAAATGCAACAAGGTAGGACACATACAAAGAGCGAGTCAGGGAAACAAATAAATGGATTGCACAGGGATGAGAAAAAGATAAAAAGTCAAGTTGCATTGACAACAATAACACTATGTTTGCTGTTAATTAAAAAAAATGGTGAGAGTGACACAGGAATAGGTAGCCTTGGGATTTACAAAGTGAAAACTACCAGGAGGCAAGTAATATGTTTACACCAGAAGTGAACAGCAGTTCCAGAAAAAGGAATTGGACACTGGCTTGGCTGTTCAGTCATTCCACAAATTAAGTCTGAATGGCATTTCAAGATATTGAACTAAAGCCTGCAGATATCCAACTAAGAACCTAAACTGGAGAAAAGGTAACTCCTGTGGGAACGATATTTGTAACAGTGAAATAAAACAAGGAGGTTCAATGTTTCACTCCTGGAAAAGCAGTCCTGTTGATGGACAATAGGGATGATCAAAAGTGGGTACTCAAAGTTTAAGGACAGAACTGGACCACTCTCCTACACAGTGGAGATTGTGTCTTATATCATCCAGGGGGACACATCATCTTGAGGAGAGTGGAGTCAATTGTCAGAGAAGAAAGGCATCCACGGTTGTCAGAACCACTTCCTGCAATCCCAGAGTCAATTCCTACAACCACCACCGAGGAGGACCCAGAAACCGGAGATTATTTCACAGCCACAAGTCTCATTTGCCAAGCAGAGTAACTCCCTGCTCCATTGTTAGAAAGGCACTACCCCACAAGAGTAAGAAATCCATCACAGTGATTAAACCTTTAGGTAAGAATAGGACAATTTAAAATTGACTATGCTGTGGTTATCTATATCGTGTACGGTAAAATGTATGTGTGGCACACATTTTTACACCACCACTCCACGTGCTCATCTTGCTAAAAGTAAAGAATGAAGTAATGAAGTACACACATTACTCCCAGCTCTGTGTTTTCCTTTTCATTAGCTCTGTCTCAAACTTACAGGAAACAGGAAGGACACAAATCAGTCCTCATGGAGGGATCTGTGGTGGAAAGAGTGAGCAGCTTCAACATCTGACGATCTATCGTAAGCCAAACCCTGATGCAGTCAGGCAGAAAGACTGGTGGCTATACAGTCAGCCCTCCTTATCCGCGAGGGATTGGTTCCGGGACCCCTCGCAGATACCAAAAAACGCAGATGCTCAAGTCTCTTATTCAACCCGTCTCAGTGCGATGGACATTAGGACCCGGTAGCGGAGCTCTGATCCGTAGTGTTTCTGTTCACGAAAATAATCACAATCATGATTGAAAATAAAGTGGAAACAATAAAGCGAACGAAACGCCATCGCTCATTAGAAAAGCGTTAGGCTATAGTCGGTCAACGATCGGAATAATTTTAAAGGATAAAGTTAGAGGGGCCCTGCCCCGATGAAAGCTACAATTATTACTGAGCAACGGAGTTAATTATTGGGCTTTGGGGTTTTGGGTTTTTGCTCCTCCACATCAACCCGGCACAGATGGACAGCATGCTCGGTAGTGATCTGTCACTGGATCACCTGGTGCTGAAACATGTTTCTTAAGTGTTTTATATGCATAGAAAGGTATAGCATATACTATATACTAAGACAAACATTTGACTTACTGACACTAAATAATACTGGATGTGTCTGTTCCAACTTACTTCGTAAGAGAACTTCCAGTTTTCTTTCGATCCCAATCCACAATAACCTACACACATCCTCCCGTATACTTTAAATCATCTCTAGATTACTTATAATACCTAATAAAATGTAAATGATATGTAAAATAGTTGTTATACTGCATTGCTTAGGGAATAATGACAAGAAAAAAGTCTATACATGCTTGAACAACAAGTGCTGGAAGAGCACTTCCGGGTTTTCTCGATTCGTGGTTGGTTGAATTCGCTCATGCAGAACTCGCGGATAAGGAGCGTCAACTGTACTTCATTCGAGGTTTGAGAATATTTAGCATGTCACCAAAGACCAGCAAATTTCTACACATGCACTGTATGATGGAGAGCATTCTGACTGGTTGTATCACCACCTCGTACGGAGATTCTAACGCACAGAATCAAAAGAGACTTCACAGGGTATAGACTCAGCCAGCTCCATCACGGGCACAAGACTCGATATCACAAGGCACTGCCTCAAGAAGGCAGCATCCATCATGAAGGACACTCGCCACCCTCACATATGCCATCTTCTCATTGTCATCATCACTGAGAGAGAGAAGCCTGGAGTCTCAAATTCAGTGCTTAATGTTTTAAAAGCAGCTCACTTCCCTCTGCCATCATATTTCTGAATGGACCATGAACACTTAGTTTTTGGACAATTATAGTACTTTTTTATTACCTTGCACTGTACTGCTGCCACAGAATTAAGACATAATGTAATAAACCCGATTCTGATTTTGACCCCTACACTACTGTCACTTATCTTCTGATTTACTGTCTTTGTACACAGATTCCAACATGCTTTAACTTTAATGCAGTGTTTAATATTGTTGTTTGTAATTGTTTGATAAAGAATCACTTATTTGCTGGGAAAATATTATGGAAACACATTAGTTGTTGAGTGCACTACAATCTTGTACAAGTACCATAGAATCGTTAGCACTATACCACAATTGTAGCGCAGCAGGAAGAACTGTGGGAATGACTTGTTAGAGTTCACACAGTTTCTTAATGTTCTTAACCGTAGTTTGGTTTGTTCATTATAACGTCTTAACCACAATTTCTAAGCATTTTTTTGGCAGTTATCTAATATCATGTGGACAAGTGATTTTACTTGTCCACACAAAGATAATGACCACTATTAACAAAATGAAAGATGTCAGCGTTGAAACAGATGTCGGGAATGAAGACCTCATTCAGATACTATATGCATGTGGTCTAGTTGGCTGTCCCCACCCTTTCAGTCTTATGTTTTACCATTCTCAAAATGATTTTTAAATTTCACTGTCAAGTTCCTTGCAGCCTAATTTTTGGGCTACTGGAGTCATCAAATGTCAAGATGCTGTCAGTGTTTAGTGATGGCCCGAGTGCTGAGGAAGAGATGCAGCAGTATAATGAACAGTTCACTGAGTTTTAATAACTGGACAGGAGATAATAAATGCTAGGCTAAAGGGCTGCTAACTGAAACATTCAATCTAAAATCGAATGCTATCACTGCAGCTTGGATGCAGCAACTTAATACCAAATTAATACTGTTCTTTTGCAGTGTCAACTTAAATTTGTAATCATCTTCCCTGGAAAATGAATTAAGGCAAGGAGGGAACATTGCTCTCACTATGCTTTGGTCAAGACTTACCTATACTGAAACAAAGGAAGGCAGTTAAATACAACCACAAATAAACTCTAATCCACTGGAATGTGTGAGATTGCCAACCTCTTTCAACTGCCCACCTGTGAAGGCTTCCAAACGCAATGGCAGAGTCCGTGGTTGTGACAGATACAATATGCGTTTCTGCATAGAATATAATACTGTAGTAAGTGTCTTGGTGCAATGTATACTTGCAATAATCCAAAATGTTTCTCACAACAAATGCTGCCTGACCTGTTGGGTACTTCAGCATTTTGACCCACTGAATTCTTCTGGCAATTTTTGTTTGCTCCAGATTCCAACATCTGAAGTCTCTTATATATAACCATGTAACAATTACAGCACGGAAACAGGCCATCATGGCCCTTCTAGTCTGTGACGAACGCTTACTCTCACCTAGTCCCACTGACCTGCACTCAACCCACAACCCTCCATTCCTTTTCTGTCCATATACCCGCCCAATTTTTTTTAAATGACAAAATCGAACCTGACTCTATCATTTCTACTGGAAGCTCATTCCACACAGCTACCACTTTCTGAGTAAAGAAGTTCCCCCTCGTGTTTCCCCTAAACTTTTGCCCCCTAGCTCTCAACTCACGTCCTCTTGTTTGAATCTCCCCTACCCTCAATGGAAAAAGCCTATCCATGTCAACTCTATCTATCCCCTCATAATTTTAAATACCTCTATCAAGTCCCCCCTCAACCTTCTACACTCCAAAGAGTAAAGACCTAACTTGTTCAACCTTTCTCTGTAACTTAGGTGCTGAAACCCAGGTAACATTTTAGTAAATCTTCTCTGTAATCTCTTTATTTTGTTGACATTGTTCCTATGATTCGGTGACCAGAACTGTACACAATACTCCAAACTAGGCCTATCCAATGCCTTGTACAATTTTAACGTTACATCCCAACTCCTATACTCAATGCTCTGATTTATAAAGGCCAGCATACCAAAAACATTCTTCACCACCCTATCCACATGAGATTCTACCTTCAGGGAACTATGCACCATTATTCCTAGATCACTCTGTTTTACTGCATTCCTCAATGCTCTACCATTTACCATGTATGCCCTATTTTGATTAGTCCTACCAAAATGTAGCACCTCACACTTATCAGCATTAAACTCCATTTGCCATCTTTCAGCCCACTCTTCTAAATGGCCTAAATCTCTCTGCAAGCTTTGAAAACCTACTTCATTATCCACAACGCCACCTATCTTAGTATCATCTGCATACTTACTAATCCAATTTACCACCCCATCATCCAGATCATTAATGTATATGACAAACAACATTGGAACCAGTACAGATCCCTGAGGCACACTACTAGTCACCGGCCTCCAATCTGACAAACAGTTATCCACCCATACTCTCTAGCATCTCCCATCCACCCACTGTTGAATCCATTTTACTACTTGAATATTAATACCTAACAATTGAACCTTCCTAACTAACCTCCCATGTGGAACCTTGTCAAAGGCCATTCTGAAGTCCATATAGACAACATCCACTGCTTTACCCTCGTCAACTTTCCTAGTAACCTCTTCAAAAAATTCAATAAGATTTATCAAACATGACATTCCACGCACAAATCCATGTTGACTCTTTCTAATCGGACCCTGTCTATCCAGATAATTATATATACCATCTCTAAGAATACTTTCCATTAATTTACCCAGCACTGACATCAAACTTATAGGCTGATAATTGCTAGATTTACTCTTAGAACCCTTTTTAAACAATGGAACCACATGAGCAATACGCCAATCCTCCAGCACCATGCCCATTTCTAATAACATTTGAATTATTTCTGTCAGAGCCCCTCCTATTTCTACACTAACTTCCGTCAAGGTCCTAGGGTATATCTTGTCAGGATCTGGAGACTTATCCACTTTTATATTCTTTAAAAGCACCAGTACTTCCTCTTCTTTAATCATCATTGTTTCCATAACTTCCCTACTTGTTTCCCTTACCTTACGCAATTCAATATCCTTCTCCTTAGTGAATACCGAAGAAATGCAATTGTTTAAAATGTCCCCCATCTCTTTTGGCTCCATACATAGCTGTCCACTCTGATTTTCTAAGGGACCAATTTTATCCCTTACTATCCTTTTGCTATTAATATAACTGTAGAAACCTTTTGGATTTATTTTCACCTTACTTGTCAAAGCAACCATGTATCTTCTTTTAGCTTTTCTAATTTCTTTCTTAAGAATCTTCTTACATTCTTTATATTCCTTGAGCACCTCATTTACTCCATGCTGCCTATACTTACTGTAGATATCTCTCTTTTTCCTAACTAAGTTTCCAATATCCCTTGAAAACCATGGGTCTCTCAAACTTTTAACCTTTTCTTTCAACCTAACAGGAACATAAATATTCTGTACCCTCAAAATTTCACCTTTAAATTACCTCCATTTCTCTATTACATCCTTCCCATAAAACAAATTGTCCCAATCCACTCCTTCTAAATCCTTTCACATCTCCTCAAAGTAAGCCTTTCTCCAATCAAAAATCTCAACCCTGGGTCCAGTCCTATCCTTCTTCATAAATATATTGAAACTAATGACATTGTGATCACTGGACCCAAAGTACTCCCCAACACATACCTCCATCACTTGACCTATCTCATTCCCTAACAGGAGATCCAACACTGCCCCTTCTCCAAACCATCCAGCCCTTTTACAATATGGGCTTCCCAGTTAATGTGTGGAAAATTAAAATCTCCCACAATCACAACCCTGTGTTTACTACAAATATCTGCTATCTCCTTACAAATTTGCTCCTCCACTTCTCGCTCCCCATTAGGTGGTCTATAATACACCCCTATAAATGTTACTACACCTTTTCCATTCCTCAATTCCACTCAAATAGACTCCCTAGACGAGACTTCTAATCTATCCTGCCAGGACACTGCTGTAATATTTTCTCTGACAAGCAATGCAACAATTCCCCCTCTTGCCCCTCATATTCTATCACACCTGAAGCAACGAAATCCAGGAATAATTAGTTGCCAATCACACCCCTCCTGCAACCATGTTTCACTAATAGCTACATCATATTTCCAGGTATCAATCCATGCTCTAAGCTCATCCACCTTTCTTACAATGCTCCCAGCATTAAAATAGATGCATTTAAGAAATTCTCCACCTCTTACTCTCTGTTTACCCTAACAGTGCAAACAACCTTACTATCTTCCTTTTCTTCCTTCTCCCCTACATCTTCGGTCTGAGCACTCCCTTTCTCCATCACCTGCCTATCCTCCCTCACACACTGTCTACAAGCTTTCTCTATTTGTGAACTAGCCTCTCTCTCCTAGTCTCTTCAATTTGATTCCCACACCCCCAACCATTCTAGTTTAAAGTCTCCCCAGCAGCCAGCAAATCTCCCTGCCAGGATATTGGTCCCCCTTGGATTCAAGTGCAACCTGTCCTTTTTGTACAGGTCACACCAGCCCCAAAAGAGGCCCCAGTGATCCAAAAACTTGAATCCCTGCCCCTTGCTCCAATCCCTCAGCCACACATTTATCATCCACCCCATTCCATTCTTACTCTCACTGTCGCGTAACACAGGCAGTAATCCTGAGATTACTACCTTTGTGGTCCTTCTGCTCAACTCCCTTCCTAACTCCCTATATTCTCCTTTCAGGACCTCTTCCCTTTTCCTACCTATGTCATTGGTACCTATATGTACCACGACCTCTAGCTCCCCACCCTCCCACTTCAGGATATATTGGACGTGATCAGAAACATCCCGGACCCTGGCACCAGGGAGGCAAACTACCATTCAGGTCTCCTGACTGCATCCAGAGAATCGCCTATCTGACCTCCTAACTATTGAGTCCCCTATTGTTATTGCCCTCCTCTTCCTTTCCTTACTCTTCTGAGCTACAGGGCCGGACTCTGTGCCGGAGGCACAGCCACTGTTGCTTCCCTGAGGTAGGCTGTCCCCCCACCCCCAAACACTACTCAAACAGGAGTACTTATTGTCAAAGGGTAAAGCCACTGGGGTACTCATTAGTACCTGACTCTTCCCCTTCCCTCTCCTAACCGTGACCCATTTTTCTGCCTCCTGTGGCCCTGGTGTGACCACCTGCCTGTAGCTCCTCTCTAGCAACTTCTCACTCTCCCTGACCAGACGAAGGTCATCGAGCTGCAGCTCCAGTTCCCTAACACTGTCCCTTAGGAGCTGCAGCTCAGCGCATCTTGTTTCCAACATAAGGTTTAAACCTTTACAATCTCATCCTGTCCCAGAATGTCTATGCCAAATACACTTGTCCATTGGCAGAAGTGACAGCTTAACAATCCTCGTGAAGACAGAATACATCTTCACACTGAGGACATCCTCCATTGTGTCAGCTGCAATTACAATTGTGCTAAATCAGAGACTCAGAACAGATCTGGCAGCACAGAACTGGACATTTAAGAAGTTTGGTGTATCATCAACAATGTGCACCACCTGATCTGCAACCACTCTGACTTGATCCTTTTACCATCAAACCAGAGGGTAAATCCTGGTTCAATGAAGAGTGCAGAAGAACAGGTTGGAAGCAGCTCTGGGAATATCTACAAATAAGCTGGCTGACTTGAGAAAGTGCAGTGCAGGACTACATACCACTAACCAACAAAAGCAGCCTGAAATAGATAGCTTCACTGAAAACAGATAGGATCCAAGATCAGCAGACCTGCAACATCTCATTGTCAATGATGAATAAGTTTACTGGAGGAGGCAGCTCAAAGACCATTCCTGTTCTCGGCACATGAATGCTGCAGGTAAAGCTGAAGAGTTTCTAACCATTCTTTGTGAAGCACCTTCATGCCATCTACAACAGGCAAGATTTCCTGGGGGACAACAACTTTTATTCCTCGTCCCCATTCCCATATGGCAATCCATGGCCTCCTCCGCTGCCCGTGAGACTGGAGAGAAAACTTTATTCTGTCTGGGTAATCTCCAACCAGACAGCAGTAACATAAACTTTCCTAACTTCTGGTAATTTGAAGCCCCCTTCCCCCACTCCTTTTCCATTCCCAATTCTGGCTCACTTTTTACTCTTCTCTTTTCACCTGCCCATCACCTCCCTCTGGTACACCTCCTCTTTCCCTTTCTCACATCTCCGTTCTCCTATCAGATTCCTTCTTCAGCCCTTTACCTTTTCTGTCCATCGTCTTTCAGCTTCTCATTTCAACCCCTTCCCCACTCACCTAACCTGGCTTCACCCATCCCCTCCCAGCTTGTTCTCCTTCCTCTTCCCCCTCCCCACCCCCAGCTTCTTATTCTGGCTTCTTCCCCCTGCTTTTCTAGTCCTGATGATGGTTCTCAACAACAAACCGACCATTTATTCCCCTCAGCTGATCTACTAAGTTCCTCCAGAGTTTTGTGAGCATTATTCTGTATTTCAAACATCTGTGGAATCTCTTGCATTTCCAACCATATTTAGCCAGAAATTTGATTGAATGGGTGATCAACTCAATTTCCTGAAACGCCCACAACACAGAACCAAATCTTCAGTCCGAAAGACCCACTACACATGATGTCAAGAAATTGCCGAGCATATTAGATACAGCAAAGCTGTGGCAGAAGACAGCATTCCAGGTGCTTGCACCACAGAACTAACTACACTTATGGTGGTCCACTACAGATACATCAACCCAGACTCTCTGTAATGTGCAGGATAAGTCTAAAAGCAGGGAAAATCTAATCAGGGTAATTACAGCCCTATCAGCTTGCTGAAATCAACAAATAGGTGGAATATGTTGTCATCTGTGACAACATGAGGTACTCAATTGCCTACTCTGGTGCACAGTTTGAATATCATCAGGATGATTCAGCTCCAGATCTCAGAGAGCATAGACTGAATTCCAGAGTTGAGGCAAATGTGGTTTCCTTCAACCTCAAAGCAGCATTTGACAGTGTTGGGACAATAAGGAGACCTGATAAAACTGTTGAGATTTGGCAGCACTAAAATATTTCTGTGGCATGAGTCTTATTTGCTCAAAGGCAGATGGTTCTACACATTGAAGTTCATACATGCCAGCCCCAGGACATGACTGCTGGAGCTTTTCAGGAAAGTGGCCTTGGCCCAACCACCTTCAGCTGATTCATTGTTAACCATTCTTTCATCACAAGGCCAGAAGATGGTTGTTGTCTGATAATTGTCCGATGTTGAATTCCTTTCATATCACTTCAGCAAACGCAGTGCCTCATGTGCAACCTGCAGGTTCCGGACAATATTCTGGCATGGCTGACAAGTGGCAATAAAGCTGGAGTAGCAGAGACGTGTAGTTAATTGGGTTGCTGCCTCAATCAAGTTCAGTCCTGACCCTCAGAGCCATCGATGCGGAGTTTGCACATTCTCCCTGTGACCATGTGGTTTTCCTCCAGGTGCTCTCTTCCTTCCCATCTAAAGGCATGCAGATTGGGTCAATTAGTAAGTCCCCCCCCCCCACTACCTTTTATCGTTGTTAGGTTTACCAATAACATGCTGGAGGTCAACTTTGACCAGAAACTAAAATACAAGAGCCAGTCAAAGGCAGAGTATCCTGTAGTGATCACTTCTGACACAGTCATAAAGAGACTCTTCAGCCCATAGCATCCAATTAGATTAATCCCATTTTCCTTCCATACATATTCATCAGATTCTGTCCTCACCTACACACTCAGGGCAATTCTCTGCAACCCATTAGTCTACCTAACTGCTCACCAGACTGGAGCTTCTTGACAAGCCAGTGCGGTCACAGAGAGAACAAAAACTCCACACTGATAGCACCGGGGTTAGCACTGAATCCAGATCTATGGAGCTGTGCAGTGAATCAACTAACTGTCCCTCAGTGCTGCCCACTTCAAAGGACAAGTCAGCAATGTGACGGAATATTCTCCACGTGCCCGGAAGCACACAACTCCAGCAATACTCAACAAGTTTAGCATCATGCAGAACTAGAGATGCAGCTAAAATGTCTTCCCACAAGAAGTCAACCTACTTGACTGGCAGTCCATCTACCTGCCTAACCATCCCTTCCCTCCACCTACACCGTGGAACTGGAGTTACTCACCCAGGATACTCTGAGTTCACCTCCAAAACAGGAAACTATCACAAAACCAAAGGCAGTGAGCTCACAGTAATACCACCGTCTGCAGGTTCACACCAGGTGACACTGTCCTGACTAAAGGGAGATAGTGAATTTGTTCATGAGAAACAAGCTCAGTGCAGACAGCTAAGTGAAAATTACCTCAGAACTCGTTCCTTTGCATTGACAATCTTTTGCATGATAACATATGATTCATGATTATTGTACTCAATGGGGTATGGGAAACCAAGTCTTCTAGGGACTAGGCAGGAAGATAAAATAATGCAGCCAGATTAGATCAGCCAAAATCTTTCTGAATATCAGAGAAGGTTGGAGGGAATGAATAGCCTACTCCTATTTCTAATGCTGCATTGTAACAAGTTTTTTTAAAGAGGAACATCTTAAACCATTCTTCTCTCAGATCTTGAATCCTGTATGAACCCACAGAACAAAGAATTCTGGAAAGGATAGAGTTCTCTTAACACTTATTCTTGCTCATTTCCTTGTTTTGTGCAGGATACATCAGGAGCAGAGCATGTTCATGGAAAGACTCTGAGCAATCATTAGCGATACCAAAGCACATCTGCAAGTGTGCAGCACTGAGACAAAATAAACATAAAATTAATCAAAAATAAAACTAATAGGAAGAATTACATCATGCACCTTGCGTGTCCTCAAAAAGAGGAATTTGATTTTTAAGCATCACTCTGAAAATCATGATGTTACTTCCATAGGTTTCCCAATCAATGGTGTTGCAATGGGAAATGAGGGCGGATCCTGGGATACTCCCCAAGTATTTAACTGGGATGCACCAAATGTTCAGTGAAGCTTCAAGGGCAGCATCATTTCAAGGTGAGTCTGCTAATGCAAGCCATCTTTTTATTCCTTGTACAGACTGGGCAGCAGAGGACTGGAGGGGATTTGATAGAATGGCACAGGAAGAGACAGGTTTTAGACATATTTTGTACTAAGATCCAGATGGAACAGGGAACAAATTCCTTGGTTCCATTGCTTTGGGAAGTGTACAACTAGTTACTTATCAATAGGTCAATGAAGTTTTGATCGTCCACATGTTTATGTTGTGGAACACACAACACGGAAAGGTTTTTTGACCCAGCACATCTGTACCAACCATCGATTCCCACTTACTCTTCCCCATTTTATTCTTCCTACATTCCCGTCGACTCACACCCAATTCTACCACTGGTGTACACAGGGGGCAATTTACAACTCCCATCTTGCACGTCTTTGGGCTGAGGAAAACGTACATAATTGTAGGGTGAACGTGTGAACTTATACACTGCACCTAAACTCAAGGGTCACTCTGGCTCAGTAGAGCTGTGGTGTAGTAATTACGCTAGCTGCATCACTGTGTAGTCTAATTCTAATCAAAGGTACACTCCCTGCATCCCACCACGTCACTGACAGTGTGAACTAATTCCATCTGCTTGCACCTGTTCCAAATGCCCCATAGAAGTTGCTTTCATCTGTTTCTACCATCTCCTGGACAAAGCATTCCTGGCACCTACCAATCTATGTATTTAAAAAAATTGCTTTGTACATCTTTAAACTTTCCATCTAATGTTAAACCTATGCCCTTTAGTGTTTGATCTTTGCATCCTGGGCAAAGGGCTCAGCGGCACTGAATATCTACCTACCTCTCAATGTTATACATTTTTATCAGGTTTCCCTCAGTCTTCAACACTTCAGAAAAACTATCCATGTTTTTTCTCCTTCTGATGCATTTAGAAATGGGACAATTTACTGCCTTTTCCTGGCCACCTGGAGAATGTTGCAGAGGGTTATTTCTGATGTACTTAGGATGAAGGTTTTCTAGATTGGCATTAAGTGCTACACTAATCAAGTCATGTGGAATGGGATAGAATATGGGCTGGAAGTGTTGCTGCTCCGGTCCTTCTTGGTGGTAGAGATTACAATAACCTTGGTTATTTGCTGCAATTTGCTGTAATAGATTATCCTGCAGTTGAAGTCCATCAGTGAGAGTGGAGTGAAGCCAATTGAAGTGGCAAGCAAATCTTCTCATCTTGGTGCTGTTGTCTGAAAGCAGTTGCACTATCCAGGGCTCCAGTCATTATTCCATTATATTTCACTTGAAGCTTGTAAACTTTGGAAAGGATAAGATGGGTCAACATGTGTAGCTGTAACTATGGTAGGTTCCAGACTCTGTTCAATGGCAGGCATTGAAAATGTGAGCTTGCACAGGAAATTTGTTTACAACAGAAATTAAAGTAAGATACTATTGTAGTGTTAACTAGCCTCTGATCCCCTCAAGACTCCACCTTTTGGGGAGGAAGAATCCAGCTGGTAAATTGTTTCCTGTCAGAATAATCTTTCAGTTCCAGCATCATCAGTAAAATGTTTTTGCACTTTATCTGGGAATTCTGTATCTATTTTTACCTGGGGTCCAGAACTCCATGTGTAACTGTCCCAGATTTCACAGAAGTCTGACAAATGCTTTGGACTTCAGTGCGTGCCTTTAGAACTAAATTCTATTGCTTTGTTTTGCTTTTGTCATGGCTTCACTAATAGATACTGTTTCCGTATCTAGTCATCAGTTAATTACACATTTTCAAGGAATATGTGGCTTCCTTGTTTTTTTTATTATGTGTATAACCTCAGATATCAAAATGAAAATCCTTACCCCAATAGCACACCCCATCAGAAAGTTCTTGTTTTTTTCTGTACTTTTCCACTTTCCGTTTCAAAAGTAAACACAATTTGATAATACTGTTAAATTTTGAAATAGTTTCCAAAATAATAAAGATGAGATATGAAAACAAGCTAACAAAGTGGATAGTAAAAGCTTCTTCAAATATGTAAAACTCAAGAGAAGAGAGTGGATATAGGACTACTAGAAAATGAGGCTGAAGATAAAATAATGGGTGACAAGTAGATGACAGATAAACTAAATGAGTATTTTGCACCAGTCTTCACTGTGGAAGCTACTAGCAAATTGCCAAGTGTTGAAGGGTGTGAGGGAAGTGAAGTGAGTGCAGTTACTATTACAAGGAAGAAGGTGCTCAAAAAGCTGAAAGACCCAAGGGTACGCAAGTTACCTGGTCCAGATGAACTGCATACTAGGGTTCTGAAAGAGGTAGCGGTAGAGATTTTGGAGGCATTAGCAATGATCTTTCTAAAATCATTGGAGTCTGTCATGGTGCCAGAGGACTGGAAAATTGCAGATATCTCTCCTTTCTTAAAGAGTGGAGTAAGGCAGCAGAAAGGATATCATGGACTAGTTAGCCAGAACTCAGTGTTTGGAAAGATGTAGGAGTTAATTGTTAAGGATGAGCTTATGGGATACTTGGAGACACAGGACAAGATAGAACAAAGTCAGCATGGTTTCCTTAAGGGAAAACCTTGCCTGACAAATCTGTTGGAATTCTTTGTAGAGATTACTCGTTGGATAGTTAAAGGGGATGCAGGGTATGTTGTATATTTGGACTTTCAGAAGGCCTTTGACAAAAAGCCCATGGTATTACAGAAAAGTTACTAACAAGGTTAGACCATCGTATGATTGGTAGGAGGGAATAAAAGGATCCTTTTCTGATTGGTTGGCTGCCAGTATGTAGCAGTGTTCCACAGGGCTCGGTATTGAGAACACTTCTTTTTATGCTGCATATCAATGATTTTGACAATAGAATAGATTGCTTTGTTACCAAGTTTGCAGATGATATGAAGATTGGTGGAGGGGCAGGTAGTGTTGTGGGAACAGGTAGGCTGCAAAGGACTTGGATTAGGAGAATGGACAAGTGAGGCAAATGAAATACAATGTTGGAAAATGCATGGTTATGCACTTTGGTAGTAGAAACAAATGTGCAGACTAGACAGGGAGAAAATCCAAAAATCTGAGATGCAAATGGACTTGGGAGTCCTTTTGCAGAACACCCTAACAGTTAATTTGTAGGTAGAGTCATTGGTGAGGAAGGCAAATGCAATGTTAGCATTAATTTCAAGGGGTCTTGAATACAGGAGCAGGGATGTGATGATGAGTGTCTATAAGGAACTGATGAGACCACACCAGTATTTGAGCAGTTTTGGGCTCCTCATCTAAGAAAAGATGTGTTGGCATTGGCAAGGGTTCAGAGCAGATTCACAAGGATAGTTCTAGGAATGAAAGGGTTATCATATGAGGAAAATTTGATAGCTTGGGTCTGTACTCACTGGAATTTAGGGTGGGGGGGTGATCTCATTGAAACCTTTTGAATGTTGAAAGGCCTAGACAGAGTAGATGTGGAAAGAATATTTTCCATGGTGGGGGTATCTAGGACAAGAGAGCACAGCCTCAGGATGGAGGGGTGCCCATTTAAAACAGTACAGGGAAATTTCTTTAGTCAAGGGGTGGTGAATTTGTGGAACTTATTACCATGGGCAGTTGTGGAGGCCAGGTCATTGGGTGTATTCACGGCAGAGTTTGATAGGACACAGCATCAAAAGTTACAGGAAGAAGGCTAGGATATGAAGCTGAGAAGGGGGAAAAAAAAGGACCAGCCAAGATTGAATGGTGAGACGGACTTGTTGGGCCAAATGGCCTAATTCTGCTCCTGTGTCTTATGGTCTTAAATTTACAAATGCGAGGAATACTCTCAGTAAATTTCTTCTTGCACCTAAGGCATTATGATTAATTAATGATAAAACAACAAAGGAAAGTTTGTGGCATTAGAATGCATTCCATTGTATCATTTTAGGCTTCTCTCAATTGTTTTTCCAGTATTGGCAAAGTTTACAGGGACCAGCATTTATTGTTCATTCTATCTATTCTCGAGTTCATGGTGAGATGCAGCCTAGAAATGTTGCAGTCCTTCTGATAAAGCTATACTTACAGTGCTTTCAGAGATGGAGACCAGTGACAATATATTTCCAAATTAGGATGGTGTACAACTTGACAGAAAACTAAAGGTGCTGCCCCTTTCTCTGTATTTGCCACTCTTGAACCCTATTGGATGATTACAGGTTTAGCATAAAGGCATCATGGTTGAGGACAATCTGTATGCAGGGTGTTGCAGTTAAAGCAGGGACAATGCGATGTGACAAGGCCAGGAGAGATAGATTGCCCACAATGCTACAGGTCCAACTACTAGCCCCAACATGCAAATAATGCTTATAATTATTTCTACAGCTTAGCACATGAATGTCAGTGCATAAATAGCACACAGAACATTATGATTATTAAAACATTAGTTTATGCAAAGTTTGGTGCTCTGACCTCATGGGGAATGCTTGGAATGGGAAGCGCTCTGTTCCCAGTCACTGCCAAGTATTACTGTGGATACTCCAATGCAGGGATTTCTAGTTAGCTAAAATTAGTCTTCTTTTCTTTACAGCTTATTAATTTGAATAATTGATCTTGCTTTGAACATTATTTAAGCTAAGCTGAAGGACAGCTAGATACTAATCCAGAAACCATGCTCCCGAGGCATTTTTCAGTTTGCTAAGGCAAAAATGGAAAACATTGAGAGTCACTGGGGCAGAATGCTCAGGACCAATGCTTTCTATTAACAGTAACTCTACAAAACATCTACCTTTCTCACAAATAGTGAACACAGACAACTCAGTGTAACGCCATTTCATTTGTTTCTTTAGGTTCTGCATAATGAAGTTCACCTTGTTTCTGGGCTTTGTGGTGGGGCCTATTCTGATTGTAGCCTCTGACTACACATTCAGATCAACTCTAGATGAAGAATGGAAGAACTGGAAATTACAGTACAATAAGCACTATGCAAAGGTAAAACAGAATTTCTCAGACTAAACTCTGACAGTCTATGTCAGGAGGGGGATGGAGGGAAGGAGGGCAACCCATGTAGTCTCTTTCTAAACAGTTCATCAACGACCACCTTATTGAATTGTACGGCCCTCATTTCCCCATTCGCCACTGATCTAACATCCTACTTTCCCATTGCTGCTGTTTACTGCAGTGTCAGCCTGCCACACTGTCAAAACAAGCACTCCCAGCTACACTAATGAATCAAAATCAAGCTGCATTATGAACAAACCTTGGTCTGTTCATGATGATCATCTCCTAAATGCCTTTACATACCATGCAACCCCAGTGGCGTGATTAAAGGCAAGTTCTACCTGATAGTTGAAGGAGGGCTCACAGATGGTGTTGCAGCATAATCTGAAGCAGGCCTGCACTGGAGCAGTTCAACATATAAATAAACTGAGCTGCTGGCTGCCAGCAAGGGAATTAGATGGGGTTGGAATTGAGGAAAAAAGAATGAGAGGGAGTGACAAAATGTTCGAGGATTTGTGTTGGGAAAGGAGCGTGTTGGAGGAGAAGAGTATGGTGGTGAGAGGGAATGGAAGGGTCATGCTAGTGGGCAGGTGGTGATGTGGAAGTAAGTGATTCTTGGTGGAAGAGAAGCTGACAACATTGAATTAATCATAAATGCTGTCATTATGACTTCTGTACAGAGCCGCAGATGAAGGATAGATTGCTGGAACTATCAAAGTACTTTCAAATGCATAACCAAAATCACAACTACAGCAGTCTGAACTTGTACTACAATGTTCAGATTTTAGGTGACTCTTGCCTGTGCTGCAATTGGTCATCAACAATTCACATGGCTGTGTTAAAAAGCAGGCTAATAAATGGCAGGACCTTGGCAGTGTTAATATACAGAAACACCTTTGAGTGCAAGCCCATGGTTACCAGTAAGTGGCAATATAGGTGGAAAAGGGAGGGAAAAGGGCATTTAGTATGGTTGCCAAGGCACTGAGGACAAGATCTGGGATGTAACATTAAAACTGTACAAAACATTGATTTGTTTATCGTATACAGTTCAGATTGACACACCACAAAGGATATGATAAGTTTCCTCTTCACCACCCCCCCAACACAGAGTGACAAACTCCCAGTGGCCACGTCATTAGGTACATCCTGTATCTAATAAAATGGCCATTGAGTGTATGTTTGAGATCTTCTGCAACTGTAATGCCTTCACTTCAAAGCTTTAACAAATTGAGCATTCAGAGATGTTCTTCTGCACACTTCCGTTGTTACATGTGGTTATTTGAGTTACTGCCACCTTCAGTCAGCTCCAACCAATTTGGCCATTCTATGCTAATCTTTCTCATTAATAAGATGTTGTTGCCCACAGAATGCAACTCACTAGATTTTTTTTTGGTGTTTGCACTTTTCTCAGTAAACTCAAGATTGCTGTGCATGAAAATCCCAGGAAACCAGTTTCCGAGATACTAAAACACCCTGTATGGTACCAACAACCATTCCATGGTCAATATCACTTTCCTCCCCATTCTAATGTCCGATCTGAACTACAACTGAACCTCATGACCGTGTCTTCAGGCTTTTATGCATTGACTTGCTGCCACATGATGGGTGGATTACATTATTTGCATTAAAGAGCAGGTGTACCTAATAACATAGCCACTGAGTGCTAGAGCAAGTTGTGAAGGCAGATACCATTACAACTTTTAAAGGGTATTTGGACAGGTATTGGGAAAGGGCTAGAGGGATATAATCCAATACAATCAAATTGGATTAATGCAGATAAACAACTCAACAAGTCTGCTGAAATGGCCCAGGGCAGTACTGTATATCTCTGATGCTGCCATTGGTGAGTTTCAGTGTAAACATCCTAGCAGTGACCATTAGCCAGAAACTCAACAGTACCAGTCACATAAATACCATAATCACACAGGGATGGGTGCTCTGCAGTGAGTAACGCATGGGCTTTTCTCTGTCTACTACACAAAAATCACAATGTGTCTGGATGAGTACAGCTTCAACATTCACGCTGACATTGTCTTGGATAAAGCAGTCTATTTGATGGGGATCACACTGACTACACTCCACATTTGTTTTCCCTAACACAGTACACAGCGGCTTCAGTGTGTGGCATCTGAAAACAGGGACAGCATTTACTACTTCAACTACTCTGACAAGCACTTAGCAAGCCCCTGATGCCCCCCACCATCATAAAGATTAAAGAAAGGAAATGCATGGGAACACCAGCACAACAGGTTCCCCTCCAAATCACACACCATGCTTTTTCTACTCCATGGTGTTTTACATTTCTACACCAGTACAAATGGTGTTTCTACTCCATCACAACACAGCAGGGCCAAAATCATGAAACACACTGTAAACAGTGCAGTAGAAGCACCTTCACATGGACTGCAATGATTCAGAGAGACAGCTTAGCCCAGGTTTTTTACCCCCCAATCAATTAGGATATTTAATGTCAGAGAAATGTATACAATATACATCTTGAAATTCTTTTTCTTCGCAAACATCCATGAAAACAGAGGAGTGCCCCAAAGATGGAATGACAGTTAAATCTTAGAACCCCAAATTCCCTCCAACTCACCCCTCCCAAACACAAGCAACAGCAAAGCAAGGACCCCCCCACCCCACCAGCAAAAGAGCATCGGCAACCCCCACTGAGTACTCCAGTGTTCAGCAAAGCATCAATAAAGACACAGACTTGCAGTACCCCAAAGACTACTCGTTCACCCGGTATTTGACATACCACAGCCTCTCTCTCTAATAAGGGAAAAAGAGGTATCCCCATTTGGGGCAATAAATGTTGCCCTCACCATTTGTGCCCACATCCTGAGAAATAAATAAATGAAGCACAGGACATCTATCATTTCTGGTAGCAATACCATTTTGTAGTTATCTCCCAGGTTACATGCATCATCAGTACCTGAGCCTGTGGCTTCAAATGTTATATCATGACAGTGTGAATCCATCAAAAGAGTATGTAGGATGAAGGCAAGGCAGGTTGTGATTTATTCTTGAGTTTTCACCCCACAGCTGATACAGCATCCACAATGGCCATTCCATTAATGACATCCTCTGTCTCCTCCATTGAAATAATGTGAAGCTGTCTCACTTGTCACTCTCCTAGAAGCTTCTGGCGACTGGTTGCCCTCTTGCCCCTTGAGGTCAATGGAAAGGTATAAGCATGTGCAGTGAAAGCCTGTTGGATAATGTAGTTGTTTGGCTGGCATTCTATACTGTTCTGTTGTTGAAGGTTTCATTAGCACCAAGACAGTGAACAAACAGTGGGGCAAATAATATTAGACAGGCAAGATATGATGGTAGTTCTTTGAGAACAGACATGAGAATTCGGACTATCGAGTTACTCAGTCCCCACTACATGTCATTCAAACATGCATTCAACGACATTGGTTGCACATTAAAATCTATTGAATAATTTACAGCACTGAAAGCAACAGCCAATATCACATTACATTTTGAGTGTGTGTCTACCCTCATGATCTGCAGAATCAGGCATCTCCTGCAGCAAGCCTCCATATCAGATCATAATTCAACCTACCTTTTTCCCAGGTTCTGCCATTGTTGAAGATCTCCTGGATCAGCTTCAGTTGTAGATGGCCTCCTAGTATCTGTCACAGCCACCATGCTCCTCCCCTTTGAGGCCAGTTTCAATTGGCACGAGTGTTCACAAAATTAGTCTCGGTGGTGAGGTGGTAAGCCAATGAACAGCATTGTTTGCAGTGGACAAAGTAGGAATATGTTCTACATCCCTGTCAGGGACTTTTACAGGTAGCATCCAATTTTAGCCCTACCTCAAGTCAATGGCAGCTGAAACAATCAGATTTACCCCTTACCTTTGAATACAATTCTTCAAAACCCACTTAGCCAGCTTCCATTGTTCTACCTTCTTGGGACCATCTATGATTATGCTACCTGTATCCCAAGTCCACCTTTATGTTCAGGTATCATCCCAATGTTTGCTAGTGAAGCAAAGATCAGTTATGAATTTCTCAGCAATGATTTCTAATGTGTTCAAAGCTGAACTTGCACATGTCTAATCATCTCCAGCCCTACACCCTTCTGAATTACAATGTTGCAATGTTTTAAACTAAAATGACAGTGACATGGCATCCTGAGCAGTAAAGCAGTGGGTGAGAAATCAGGTAATAATGCTGTAAGTAATTAGAGTTAGTTTAGTGGACAGGAGCACAGTAAAGGGAGAGGAGAAATCATTGGTTTAAAGGGCATTTATTTCATTACAATGGGCAAGGTGAATGAGTCTGAAGCATAGATTTGCTCTGGGGACTGGGATATCAGCCAAGAGAGAAACATGGCTGAGGGAATGTTGGATTGGCAACTCACTGTTTCAGGAAACTGATGGTACAGTTATGACAGAGCTGCAGGTAACAAAGGAAGGAGAGTTGCTTTCTTGATTAAAGGAATTTAACAATGGTCCTTGGAGTGGATGTTCTGGGAGGATCCTCCTGTAATGTCATATTGGTAAAACTAAGAAACAAGGGATTATCACTCTGATTGACTACATTATAGTCATTATAGGCTATTATATAACATTATAGGCTCCCCAGTAGTCATCAGGAATTGGAGGAGCACTTATGTAGAGATTGCAGCAAGTTCTACACATAATAGGTTAGTATGTGACAGATTCTAACTTTCCTAATATTTAATTGGCCAACCATAGAGTAACCGGCCTAGATGGAGTGGAATTGGTGAAATTTTTTCAAGAAAGCATCGTTCCACAATATAAAGATATAGAGAGGGTGTTAACGCTGGACCGCCTCCTGCAAAATGAGAAGTACCAGAGGAATCTGTCAGCAAGCACTTTGGGTCCAGTGATGTTTTAAAATAGTTATGGAGAAGGAGAGATCTAGTTCATGTGTTAGGATCTGAACGGGGGTAGAGCAAATTTTAGAGCCATTAGCAAGGTCTTTGCAGAGGCTGACTGAGTACAAGGGAAAAAAGTGTCTGCTAAGAGGAAGGTTCTTAAAAAGTGTGATGACAAGAGCTCAGAGCCTTCAGAGCCTGTTAGCGTGAAGGGCAAGTTGGCATATTTTGGGAACCCCAGTTGACAAGAGATATTGTGGCTTCTGTTAAGAACAACAAGAGGGTATTATATTACATGTAAACACAATTAGAAACTACCGAATCTCTTGGCAACTACAAGTTGAGGAGTACGTTTGAGAGAAATCAGGAAGACAAAAAGAGGATACGAGAGGCATTTGGCATTCAAACTGAAGCAAACACATGAAATTCTACAGGAATATTATGTGTAAGGGAGAGAATAGGTCCCCATAACAATCAGCATGGCTGTCTTTGTATGGAAAAGGAAATGAGATTTTCAGTTAAATTTTTTTTCCAGTTTTACTGTGGATTAAACAATAAAAGCAAAGGAAATGGGGGAATGATCCGTGATGCCTTAGACCACATAAGAGTTAACAGGAAGGAAGTATTGGAGGCCTTAAAGTGCATTAAGATGAATAAATCCCAGGACCTCACTTGGACCTTGCGGGAAGCTAGAGAAGAAACTGTAGGTGCACAGAATTAAGGAGGTAACCAAGAGGAGAGGTAGGGCAGCAGATGCTGCCTATATGGACTTCAGCAAGACATGACAGGTTGGTCTGGAAGATTTAGTAGCGTGTGATCTAGGGGGAGATGGCCGATTGGATTCATAATTGGCTCGGTGATGGTGATGGTCAAGGGTTATTTCTTGGACCAGATGCCTGTATCTAGTGGTGTGCAACAGGAGTTGGTGCTGGGAGGTTTGTTTGAAATTTATATAAACAACTTGGATAGGAATGTAGAAAGCATAATCAATAAGTTTGGAGTGATACTAAACTACCCGGCATTGTAGACAGTGTAGAAGCTTTTAAAAATGTGCAGATTCTGATCAGCTAGACATATGGCTGCAAAATAACAAATGGCTTTCCATTCAAATAAATGTGAGGGATTGCACTTTGGGAGACCAAGCCAGGGTGCGATTTACACAGTGAAGAGTAGTGTCAAGGAGTGCAAATGCACATTTGCATGGGTTGATAGGGTGATGAGGAAAGCATTTGGCATGCTGGCCTTCATTGGACGTTGCAGTTAGGAAGTCACTTTGCAGTTCATGCAAGACATTGGTGAGGTCACATTTGGAGTATTGTGTACAGTTTTGGTCACCCTTATAGGAAAGACATTATTAAATCATCACTGCACTCTTTCTAGTTTATCAGGATGTTACCTGAACTTGGGAGTCCAAGTTCAAACGAAAGATCATATAGACTAGGACCTTATTCTCTGGTAGGTAGGAGACTGAGTGGGAATCTGATACAGTTATTAAATTCATGAAGGGCATAGAGTGAATGCGCATAATCATTTTCACAGGGAGGGGATGCAGAAAAATAAAGCGTATATGATTGAGATCAGAGACGAGAAATTTGAAAGGGACATCATGGCATCTTCGTGGCAAAGGACGGTGCATATTTGGAAACAGCTGTCACGATAGAGGTTGAGGCAGGCACATTAACAAAATTTAAAGGCCAATTACAAAAGTATAGAGATAGGAGGGCCATGGGCCAAGTACAAGCAGATGGGAGCAGCTCACTGGGCAAAACAGCTGGCATGGAGAAGTTGGGCTGAAGGCTGTGACTCTTAATCTATGACTCTGACTCAATCTCAAAATCTACTCATTTCTCAGTTGAAAGATGTATTATCAGTACTATGCACTAAACTCTGGAAAGTTTTCAGAAGGTAATCCACCACCATCTCTTTTTTTAAAAAACAACTCTTGATCATCTGCTCTGATGTTTTGTGCTGCTCAGCATTTTGTTTGAAGCTCGTGTGCAGTAACTTGGGTGGTTTTGCTAGATCAAATGTGCTACACAAATGCTAGTAGTGTTGACCCTAAATGTGAAATCAGTCCCACCTTTCAGACTAACTGAAGCAATTTAAAAATCACTGTAAATTAATATTTCAGATTTTGTGTGCAACCTTTGAAAAATTTGTAAAATGATAATGTAGAAAGGTGCTACAGATTGACGTCATGATGTCTTTTTCAGGACGAGGAGATCAACAGGAGAATGATTTGGGAAAATGCCATGAGCTACATTGAACAGCACAATCGAGAGTATGCAATGGGGAAGCACACATTTACTGTGGCAATGAACCAGTTTGGAGATCTGGTGTGTACAATATCTAAAATATTTGTCTATCAGATGCTAGTTATGAGGTGCTTTTACTGAATGAGCTCTTTACATTCACTGATATCATGTAACAAAGTCCAATCTCTCTTGCCAATCTCTGATTCTTTCATCTGACCCTTTAACATCATATTTCATTATTTCTGCTCACCATCATGGTGAGCTGCTGCCAGGAGGCTAGTGTCACCTTTGTATTTGCTGTTGTGAAGTAAAGGAACACTTAACTTCTGGAAAAAAAAGTATCTGAAAAAAAAACATGTGGTACCCTCTGATATTGTTGTCCAGTTAACATTCATATTTCATCTTTCCCATGGTCTTTAGTTGCCTTTTGTTGCTTTTTAAATGTTTCCGCAACTAACTCCCTACAAACCTTTGCTCTATTAGGTTAGCTTTGACTTCCCTTGTCAGCCACAGATGAGTAATCGGGACTTCAGAATACTTCGGGATATATTTATCCCGTGCCTTCTGAATTGCTTCCAGGAACTCCAGCCATCACTGCTCTGCTGTCATCCCTGCTAATGTCCTCTTCCAATCAACTTTGGCCAGCTTCATTCTCGTGCTTTTGGAATTCCCTTTGCTCCACTGCAATACTGATACATTTGACTTTAAATTCTCTCCCTCAAATGTCAGAGTGAATTCTATCATATTATGATCACTACTCCCCAAGGGTTCTGTCACATTAAGTTCCCTAATCAAATCTAGTTCATTACAAAATACCCAATCCAGAATAGCTGATCTTCCTAGAGGGCTAAACCACCAGCTATTCTAAAAAGCTATCTTGCAGGTATTCTAAAAATTCTTTCTTGGGGTCTAGCATTAACCTGATTTTCCCAACCTACCTGCATATTCAAATCCCCCATTACTATTGATACATTACCCTTTAGACATGCCTTTTCTATCTCCCATTGCACTTTGTAGCCCACATCCTGGCTACTGTTTGGAGACCTGTATAAAACTTCCATCAAGGTCATTTTACCTTTGCAGTTCATTATATCTTCCAATCTTATGTCACCTCTTTTGAAGGATTTGATTTCATTTTTTAAAATTAGACCCATAACACGCTCTCTGTCTACCTGGCTATCCTTTCAATACAATGTCTATCCTTGGATATCAAGGTTGCAACTATAATCTTCTTTCAGCCACGACTCAGCGATGCCCACAACGTTACACCTGCCGGTCTAACTGCACTAAGAGATCGCCTTCCTTATTCTGTATTCTGCGTGCATTGAAATATAACACCTTCAGTTCTTTAATTTACTCTTGTATTTTCGGTTTGCCTTTTGCGCATTGATTCTTTGTCCTATTGGTATTCCATCGCTTCTGTTCTGTTTCTTGGATTTACTGAGTATGCCCACAAGAAAAAGAATCTTTTGGATATGGTGACATATATATACTTCAATAATTAATTTACTTAGAATTTTGAACTGCACCCTGGAGTTTCATTCTGTTTCATTCATTCTGTTTCTCTTTCCTTAGATGCCATCTGTCCTTTCCCATATTTTCTCTGTTTCTGATCTTTGTGCAACTCCTTTGCTTTATTGCATTGATTTACAATCAGAACTAGGAATGCTGCTGGAAATTCTGCTTTATTCCAAGGACAGTGAAGAGAAATATACACCTCAACTGCAGTCCAGCTGGCAATTGATTTACACTGGCTGGTAATGAAAGCTGAAACTCACTTGATCAATGATGCTCAGTTCTGCCCTAGAAAACTTAGCATCTTGCAGTAATAGCTTTTACTCGTTTCCCCCACTGGTTAGTGTTCTGTGAGGTTATATTCACAATGCAAGATGGCTACTGCATTCACAAAAGAAGGTGGCTTCCCATTAACTTAGTTGCATGAAAAATAATGGTTCCAATTGTACAATGAGAATTGCACAATGGCTTTGGTCATTTTTAACTGAAACCAACCTCCCTTTATATCAGATTCTGAAAAAAGATGACTTACAAAAAACAAAGAATTAATGTAAAAAAATTACATTAAGACATTTGTCAATTGAAAAAAAAGCCATTGTTAATAAGGATGGACTTCTGATGGGAATTATATGCACTTTTTCCATGCATTGCCTCATTCAGGTCAATAATTATCATGCCCAAGAATCATTTCCAGCTGGACCTCCATCTATTTTGGTTGAAACTGCAATGGTCTCTGTTCCCTCGCAGAACAAAAAAAAATGCTGTAGGCTAAAAATGAGCATTCTTTAAAAGGCTAGATACATCACAGACAGAGTGTTGCACAGCTCTCCACATAACAAACCTCACAGAGGCTCAACAACCCAGCATCCCAAGTAGCACTACTTTCTAACCCAATTTCAAGGGTGATCCTTGAAATCAGTGGAGAGAAATGAAGAAATTATACTGAAGCAGAAATTGTACCAGGTCCACAATATCAGAAACAACTAAAAGGTTGGAGAAAGAAACACAAAGCAGGAGGAGGCACTCTGCAGAAATGTGCCAGCAAGGGGGCAGTAAGGGCAGGAGTGTCCCCTATGAATGTGCCAGGGAGGGGGCAGTAAGGGCAGGAGTGTCCCCTATGAATGTGCCAGCGAGGGGGCAGTAAGGGCAGCAGTGTCCCCTATGAATGTGCCAGCGAGGGGGCAGTAAGGGCAGCAGTGTCCCCTATGAATGTGCCAGCGAGGGGGCAGTAAGGGCAGCAGTGTCCCCTATGAATGTGCCAGCGAGGGGGCAGTAAGGGCAGCAGTGTCCCCTATGAATGTGCCAGCGAGGGGGCAGTAAGGGCAGCAGTGTCCCCTATGAATGTGCCAGCGAGGGGGCAGTAAGGGCAGCAGTGTCCCCTATGAATGTGCCAGGGAGGAGGCAGTAAGGGCAGGAGTGTCCCCTATGAATGTGCCAGGGAGGGGGCAGTAAGGGCAGCAGTGTCCCCTATGAATGTGCCAGCGAGGGGGCAGTAAGGGCAGCAGTGTCCCCTATGAATGTGCCAGGGAGGGGGCAGTAAGGGCAGGAGTGTCCCCTATGAATGTGCCAGGGAGGGGGCAGTAAGGGCAGCAGTGTCCCCTATGAATGTGCCAGGGAGGGGGCAGTAAGGGCAGCAGTGTCCCCTATGAATGTGCCAGCGAGGGGGCAGTAAGGGCAGCAGTGTCCCCTATGAATGTGCCAGGGAGGGGGCAGAAAGGGCAGGAGTGTCCCCTATGAATGTGCCAGGGAGGAGGCAGTAAGGGCAGGAGTGTCCCCTATGAATGTGCCAGGGAGGAGGCAGTAAGGGCAGGAGTGTCCCCTATGAATGTGCCAGGGAGGAGGCAGTAAGGGCAGGAGTGTCCCCTATGAATGTGCCAGGGAGGGGGCAGTAAGGGCAGCAGTGTCCCCTATGAATGTGCCAGGGAGGGGGCAGTAAGGGCAGCAGTGTCCCCTATGAATGTGCCAGCGAGGGGGCAGTAAGGGCAGCAGTGTCCCCTATGAATGTGCCAGGGAGGGGGCAGAAAGGGCAGGAGTGTCCCCTATGAATGTGCCAGGGAGGGGGCAGTAAGGGCAGCAGTGTCCCCTATGAATGTGCCAGCAAGGGGGCAGTAAGGGCAGCAGTGTCCCCTATGAATGTGCCAGGGAGGGGGCAGAAAGGGCAGGAGTGTCCCCTATGAATGTGCCAGGGAGGAGGCAGTAAGGGCAGGAGTGTCCCCTATGAATGTGCCAGTGAGGGGGCAGTAAGGGCAGCAGTGTCCCCTATGAATGTGCCAGGGAGGGGGCAGTAAGGGCAGCAGTGTCCCCTATGAATGTGCCAGGGAGGGGGCAGTAAGGGCAGCAGTGTCCCCTATGAATGTGCCAGCGAGGGGGCAGTAAGGGCAGCAGTGTCCCCTATGAATGTGCCAGGGAGGGGGCAGTAAGGGCAGCAGTGTCCCCTATGAATGTGCCAGCGAGGGGGCAGTAAGGGCAGCAGTGTCCCCTATGAATGTGCCAGGGAGGGGGCAGAAAGGGCAGGAGTGTCCCCTATGAATGTGCCAGGGAGGGGGCAGTAAGGGCAGCAGTGTCCCCTATGAATGTGCCAGCAAGGGGGCAGTAAGGGCAGCAGTGTCCCCTATGAATGTGCCAGGGAGGGGGCAGAAAGGGCAGGAGTGTCCCCTATGAATGTGCCAGGGAGGAGGCAGTAAGGGCAGGAGTGTCCCCTATGAATGTGCCAGTGAGGGGGCAGTAAGGGCAGCAGTGTCCCCTATGAATGTGCCAGGGAGGGGGCAGTAAGGGCAGCAGTGTCCCCTATGAATGTGCCAGGGAGGGGGCAGTAAGGGCAGCAGTGTCCCCTATGAATGTGCCAGCGAGGGGGCAGTAAGGGCAGCAGTGTCCCCTATGAATGTGCCAGGGAGGGGGCAGAAAGGGCAGGAGTGTCCCCTATGAATGTGCCAGGGAGGAGGCAGTAAGGGCAGGAGTGTCCCCTATGAATGTGCCAGTGAGGGGGCAGTAAGGGCAGCAGTGTCCCCTATGAATGTGCCAGGGAGGGGGCAGTAAGGGCAGCAGTGTCCCCTATGAATGTGCCAGCGAGGGGGCAGTAAGGGCAGCAGTGTCCCCTATGAATGTGCCAGCGAGGGGGCAGTAAGGGCAGCAGTGTCCCCTATGAATGTGCCAGCGAGGGGGCAGTAAGGGCAGGAGTGCCCCTATGAATGTGCCAGCGAGGGGGCAGTAAGGGCAGCAGTGTCTCCTATGAATGTGCCAGCGAGGGGGCAGTAAGGGCAGCAGTGTCCCCTATGAATGTGCCAGCGAGGAGGCAGTAAGGGCAGGAGTGTCCCCTATGAATGGCTGCACTTGGGAAGTTTCCAGCTCTGGCTGAATGTCCTTTGCAGATGCAAATGCTGAGGTCACACCAACAATGAAAAATTCCATTCCTTTGTTATTGGGGCTATTCTTGAAAACTGCATGGCAGCAATGAGCAACAGTGTTTCATCAGAGGTAGCCCCGAGGGATCTGAGGCAGGGTTTCTGAGTCTAAACCCAGACTTTACTGCAAGAACAGGCAGTTACCTGTTAAATCTCAAGTAGCTACTTTGCTGCCAATATCTAGATAAGGGTCACCCTCTCAGAAACTTTGCCTCAGGATCCCTGCAGGCTGATCCTTTTGAGGTAAGCTACATCATGCCTTAAAGGTGCTGGCAGTTACTTATAAGAGTTAAGACTAGTCTACTGAGAAATATTTCTGATAAATGTTCACAGATGGGGGTGGCATTTGACTGTGGTGTAAATCTTTTAAAAGTGCAGGCATATGCAGAGGGCTCACATCCTATAGTCTCCTCCATGGCGACTTCTTGCCACAAGTGCTCTTTGTACAAAGAACCCGTACAAACGGTTCTTCATTAGAATGGGTTGGTTCCTCACCCCACCTCCCCCAGACAACTCTGTCCAAGTTTATGCTTTGCCAGTACTCTCCAGCAGTGGTTTAAGTACAGCTGTACTGTGGAATAGCAGCTTCATAATTCCAGAAAGATAGTAATCATGTAACTGCTAAGGCAGTAGTACAGGCAGGTTCTGGATTTCTTTAATGCAGACAGTCCAACAAGGTAGTTTACAGTTATAACAAATTTTATTGACAAACAGAAGTTTTGTTAAAAACATGGAGAGACAAGTCAGGTTTCACATAAAATAGAGCTCCTGATTTATCATCAGACTGAATAAAGTTCAATAAAGTGTGTTAGGTAAAGTTACTACACCGGTATAATAAAGAGCGTCAGTGCCTCAGGTTCACATGGAGATTTAAGACTAGCCATACAAGTACCATAAACTCAAGCTAAGCAAAAGCTATTAAATGGAAGGCTAAAGCAATGACTCACACAAAGACCTACCCCATCCTGCAATGTAGAAAAGGAGCTGCACAGTTAACACACTTCACGCAGGCGCACTCGGTCACTAAAATAAATTAATCAAAAGGATCAGCAAAGCTGCCACTTACCTACCCTTAAGGCCTAGGCAATGGCCCAAGTATATACGGGGGTACACACCTGGGGAGGAAGGTGCTTGTCTGAAAAACCAGATTTCAGATACAGAGTAAGCAAGAACATCCTCTCTGCTAAAGGTGTTCAATATTATCATCTCTCCTGATACTGCAAAATCAATGCTACTGTATTGTAACCACAGGAGGTTTCATACCTTCTTCCTGCACGTCAATGATACCTTCAAAGGGCACTGCTCAAAAAGGACCCTCATCATTCAGGGCACGCTCTCTTCTCATTGCTGACATTCTGGGAGGACATGCAAGAGCCTAAGGATCTACACTCAACATTTAGGGAATGGCTTCTTACCCTTCACCATCAGATTTCTGAACTGCCCATGACACTGTACCATTATTCATCCTTTGCATTATCTACCTATTTTTGCATTATTGACTTATTTTTATAATTTATAGTCATTCTTATTTTTTGCACTATACTGCTGCCACAAAACAAAAAAATCATAGCATATTAGACTGATAATATACTTGATTCTGATTTGCCTTGGACTGTCACTGCATTAATGTATGACCCTGTAAATGTCTTTCTAGACCAATAAAGAGTTCAATAAACTCATGAATGGTTTCCTCGGAAGTAAAGCTGAAAACTCAACAGAGGAAGAAGTTGAAGAATCCCATGAGCTTGATGATGATGAAAGTGAAGATGTTTCCAAACTTCCAAGTTGTGTTGACTGGAGGAAAAAGGGTCTGGTTACAGATGTCAAGGACCAGGTAAGAAATCCAGTGGTAATAGTGATGTGCGATTGATGTTGTTTAATAACCATTGAAGATAAGTCTTATTTGATTGAAAGTGCTGCCCATTTGCACAATTATGCTGCTGCTGTCTGTGGAGTTCAGCCATACACACAATTCATGCTAAATCCTGCACATTCAATATGTAATATAGTGTTATATGTAGTACATACTATCCCTCAATCTCCAAAATACAGTTCACACTAACCCTTTACTCTCCAAAATACTGTTCATACTAACCCTTACTCTCCAAAATACAGTTCATACTAACCCTTACTCTGCAAAATACAATTCATACTAACCCTTACTCTCCAAAATACAGTTCACACTATCCCTTACTCTCCAAAATCCTGTACACAATATCCCTTACTCTGAAAAATACAGTTCTACTGAAGTCAAAGAAGCAGAGTGTTAGAGGTGGACTACGGCATACATAAGTTGTTTATGTTGATCATAATTTTGAATGTGTGATTATGTCAATTTATGTTAATATATGTTTCACTTCTTCTCTTGTGTTGCTGTTTCAAAAAGCAATTTTTCATGGAGTTCATGCTGTGTTTGTGTATGACAACAATAGATTTAAACTTGAACGTTACATTATAAACTTGGTGCATGTGACTTGTGATGAATTTCATTGCTGTTGACTGCTTTAGAGACATCCTTGGCAATTCAATTCTAAATATGCTCTTTTGTTTTACTTCAGATTTCAATATGCAATATATATTGCATGTAGAATTAAAACAAAGTAAGTTGATCTTGAGATGAAGCCTGCCTAAACACTCATTAACAATGCTATGAGGTAGAATTTTGACATGTCCAATATTTGGATCTGTTCATGTATCTCCTGTATCTTCTCCATTGTTACCTGAAACGCCCAACATAAATAATGTTCAGTATTACTTACCCAAGCTCCCTCTGCATAAGGGTACATTTCAGTTGGTGGCAACAGTAGTAAACAAGGGAATGTTTTTGGATTTCATCAAGCCACAGGTTCCTGCAACACAGAAGCAGGCTCTTCAGTCCACAATATTCATTGTATCTATCTACCAGTGTGTTGCAGACCCCAACCACCTTCTGGGTGAAAACAAATTCTCCCTTAAATTCCTTCTTAAACCTAAATCTGTTGGTCAAGCACACACCCACCATGGGAAAAGATTTCTAGTATTTAGCCTATCTATCCCCGTCACAATATATTTATACCTCTGTCAGGTTGCCCTTCAGCCTCCTTGTTTGCTTAACAGTAAAAGAGACTCGTTTCGTTGCTGAAATGCTGTATCCTTGTCCTGTAATGTGCTTTCCAGAGCAACATAAAGCTGTTCTCTTACTCTTTGCCACAGCCCCAATAAAATCAACCATCTCATGTCATCTTCACCACCTGATCCCCTGTGCTGCCACTTCCAGTGACTTCCCTGAGCTCCATCTGTTTATCAGCACTCTCTTGTGCTCTACCATTATTGTACATATCCTACTCTTAATTATCTTTCCAAAGTGTCCTGCCTCTCATTATTGCAGGACAAATTCCATTCGCCTTTGCTCCACCCAACTTCCTAACTATCTATATCACCATCCTTGCTGTCTACATCATCTGCAAATGTACTGATCAAAACTCGTACATTCACATCCATGTTGTTAATGTAGGGTCTCAGCACCAATCCATTTGGTACACCTCTGGTCACAGACTTCCAATCAGAAAAGCAACCTTCCACCATCACCTTGAGTAGCATTTAACGCAATGTTTTACAATACCAGCTCTGTAACAGAGGCCCGGGTTCAATCCTGACCTTGGGTGCTGTCTGTGTGGAATTTGCACTTTCACTCTGTGACCACAGGTTTGTAAATTAATTTGCCATGGTGCAGAAGTGAATGGTAGAATCAGGGAGAATTCAAATTGGGATTTAGGTAGGATTAAGAGATGGCAGCCTCGGGAGAGACGAAGGGTATGGGAGTAAACCCAGAGCAAGTCCCAAGTGGAGCCCCTAAGGCAGCTGGACGTATTTGAACATCCTTCTGGCAGCTCCTGCAGCCAAGCTGGTGCCAAACGTATTGCTGCATAAGCTTTCCTTTGGACTACACTGGTGAGGCTGAGAGGGGGATCTTGACGAGTGGGCATCTCAAGGTCTTCATACCTTTAGCCCAGGCTCCTGATGATGATCATCATCGCCCACTGTCTTTCAAGACGGATGGATGCCAACCAACAATGTAAATGAGTGGTTGATGGTTTGTGCAGACTTAAAGATTTGTATATGTATGTTTCTATAACTATCAATTTTGTACTGTGCATGATGGAATATTTTCTAAAACTCCAAGCATTAAATGTAATTGCAGATTTGGCATGTTGATAGTGCACTTTTTACATTATTCTCAGTCATCTATACAATTGTGGTACTTGTTCACAGAGCTGATTGCCATCTGCAGTATCAATCATATTTCAGCCCTAGAGATCAAGGGTAGAAGAACTATTTCCACAACTCTGATACTCAAACTCTCAGGATTACATGCTCATATACACTTTAGTTTCTCCAATGTAGAACTGTACACCACCTCAGAAAAGATGAAAATGATTGATGTGATGTGAATTTTGGATTGTTTTCAGTGTGACTGTGTTTCTGATTATCAGGGACAATGTGGCTCCTGCTGGGCCTTCAGTGCAACTGGAGCCCTCGAGGGGCAGTGGGCAAAAAAAAAGAAGCAACTTATCTCCCTGAGTGAACAGAACTTGCTGGATTGTGACACTAGTTCTTTTGGATGCAGAGGCGGGTATATGGATAGTGCCTTCAGAACTATAAAGCAACTTGGTGGCATAGAGTCAGCAAGTACTTATCCCTACACTGGATATGTAAGTCTTTTTCAACATGGATTTATTTTACTCGGGTTCATTCACGGTGTTAAATGGTAAAACATATGTCCAAATGATATGTCCTCTCTGTTCAAATACATTACTTAGTGGAGGAGATGAGAACATTTTGACTTTATGTATTTAATCATGGTCATGCACATGTCCCTGCCAATGTTGACATTTATTACCTTTCTCTAATTACCCCTCAACTGACAAGGCAGGTGTGAATCAATTACAGTGGTGATTTGAAGTCATATACTACCTTTGCCAGGAACAGATGGGGAATTTCCTTTCTTTAAGAATGTTGGAGCCAGCTGTATCTTTACAGTAGGTCCATAAGTACATGACTATTGAACCGAAAGTAGATATTTTTTTAAGTTGCATATTGATTTAATTATTTGAGAAGTTCCCAAACAATTACAGCTCAGGTCTCTGAATCAACAGTCCAGTCCTTTGGCTGTTAGTTCAAGAATATAACCACCTTACTACCACATCCCTTACTCTGTGATGCTGACTGTCGGTGCATCACTCACTTGAGTCAACACATTGAACATGCTCAGTATGACTGATGAATTTACATGTACCAGCCATCACATCTTTAGGATGTGGAAGAGAACTAGAAAAACCACGATTATTTCAGGAGGTCACAGAGAGAATGTGCAAACTCCGTACAGACAACACTAGAAGTCAGGACAGAACCCAGGTTGCTGAAGCAGCACTAAATGCTGTGCTGCTGTTTACATAAATTTGCAGTGAATCTGATACAAAAGACGTAAATGTTTGAATCAAAGGGTTACAGTTAATCTGTACAGTATTTTGTAGAGTACCTTATTATAAGCATAGTTATTTGTTAAGAAAGAGATGCATGTCTTAGCAATGAAAAATAAGCTATTACTTGACAAGTTCAATGTTTTATATATTAGGTTTAAATCAGCAATAATGATTAGAAGTGTTCTCAGGTAAATATTTATACCATTGATCATTAACACTGATGCTGTTTCTACAGTAGTGCACAGCCTGCTATTGAAGTCACTCAGAGAATTAGAGTTATGTGCTATCCTGATTGGTACACCTCAAACATCTCCTGACTCTTTTACCAATACCGTGTAGCTTCAGCTTAATTAAAATTGCTCCTTCAGCAATTCTACACACTCATCTTTGAATTCCTTACCCACATTATGTATGTTTTTATCCGATATAATATATAAACAAAAAAAAATAGAAAACCTACAGCACAATACAGGCCCTTCGGCCCACATGGTTGTGCCGAACATGTCCTTACCTTAGAAATTACTAGGCTTACCCATAGCCCTCTATTTTTCTAAACTCATGTCCCTATCCAAAAATCTTTTAAAATACCTTATTGTATCCGCCTCCACCACCTTTGCTAAGGTGCCCTAACTTTTAATATCTGTAATGGCCTTGATATCTGATATGTAGTGAAAATGTAAAAAATGTAGATGCTGGAAATTTGAAATATCAGCTGAAAATGCTTTAAAAACTTAGCAGGTCAGGCAGCATCTGAGGAAAGGAAAACAGAGTTAACATTTCAGACCAAAGATAAACTTGTTTACTGTTTCCATAGCAACTGCCTGAGCTGCTTGGAGTTTCCAGCTTTTTCTGTGTCGTGAAACTTGTCTTGCTCTCCATTGTGTGGGTGGTTTCATGGAGGCAAACTGAGATCACAACTAAAAGTCAAACTTTGAGATCAGCGTGTTACCTTACATGGTGTTCTCTCCAAATTTGTCTTTTGATCTGCCAAAGGAGGAACGGAATAAGCAAGTCCCTATTGATGTAAAACCTGCATCTGTTGATTGTGTTCCTCTTTGCCCTGAATCCACCCTGTGATTCTGAATTACACCAATGACAGCATTGGTAGAACCTGAGCAACATATTGGCCAATATATTTTATATAAAGAGAACTTTCAATATTTACGTTATCACTACCTCCTCCCATAGATGCTGTCTGGACTGCTGAGTTCTGCCAGCATTTTGTGTTTCTTTTTCCATATTTATCCTGTTCTGAAGTTTCACTTTTCAACTTAATGTGCTAGAAATAGTTGTGGCATCAATTTTTAAAATGCTACACCAGACTGAGGGTTAAAATTCTTTGCATCCATATCACTGGCACTTTGAAAAGCATGATGTAGTACTAACGAACTTCAAATTTTAATGGTTAATTTATCATTAGCAAGGAGTCTGCAGATTTCAGGAAAACAACATTGTTGCCATGATCAGGAAATATCGCAATTTTAAAATCGACGAAACACGTTTAGTAAGAAAGGTGGCAAAACTTGGACCCATTTGTGTTGCCATTGATGCTTCCTGCGAATCTTTCCAGTATTACCGTCAAGGTAAGAAATTATCCATACCATGCATATTAATAATCCTACATTTGCACCCAGTTCCTCTCTCAACGTATGTATCATTAGTAATTGGTGTTGAATATTTACAATGTTAATTACATCAACCATACATTTCCAAGAAGTTTTACCATTCCCCCCCCCCCCCACACCCCACCCCTCACAGCATATGCATTCTGGTGCTGTTGAAAACTGCCTGTGCATTACAGCATTCACATTTTTCAACATCTCTTTTTGGTGTTGGCACTTCTCTTGCTCTCCCTGAAAGGTAATTAAACCAGCCCTTTTCATCTTAACTATCCATTGCTATCACACTGCAAGACAGAACTCATGTCAATAAACAGTTGAATTCATCCTGCCATTCGATCCAAAACTTACAACCTAGAACGCTTTCCTATAATTTTCTGTATTCCTGTGTTGTAAAGCAAAAACTTAAGCTAAAATGATTAGAATCTTCATTGAATAGAATTACCATCTACTTTACTGCAGCAAACTTCAAGATAGAAGTCACAGACACAAATTGGTGAAATACCATTACATAAGGAAACAGAGTTCATTTAAAAAAGATAAGATCAATGTCAGATGTTTCATCTTTTTGTTAGTACAGTATATTGAGCAAAAAGCAATAGATGACTTTATTTATCACAATTCTATTAGACTTAATTATTCACAAGTTATACAAAATGTTCTTATAAAATTATACTTAGAATTGGAAAAATACTTGATTGACATGTGTATTTCCCAAAATGAATCCAAACAGAAAAGTGAAGAATAAGTATATTATTCAGTAATAAAGCCAGTGATACTTTTATATTCAGAATTATAAAGTACATTACAGAAATCATTTTCCAAAGAATCCATAAAAATGTTTTCATCAAATTGGATTCATTAAAGCCAGCTTACTGGCTGCACCACCCTGCTATCTTTTCCATTCTTTTTCTTTACTTTTGCCAAACCCCAGAAGTAACTTAGAAAATTTGACAAACTTTACATTCATATGGAAATTGATGTTGCCTGCACACAATGCTCCTTGTAGTTTGTAATGACCAGTGTGCACAAAAATCTTGCACTGTGCAATTTTTTGCCCAGTAACAACAACATGTGCACACTGAATAATTTCTTCCATAAAAATGGCATAAATTATCCATTTCAGAAATCTGCAAACAAATCAACGCAAACTCCCTGTTGTCAACACTGTCCACATCAGAAACTGGAAAAGGGAATGTGATTGTGTACGATCATGAAATATACTTAACATACTAACGAGGTAGAGGGTGACAATCTTTCGTGTGCAGTTTAAGTTCTTTTTTTTGCAAAAGATGCGCATGTGCACTTACCTTAGACAGAAACTGGCTGCACAGGAAAAAGTTCCCTGTGGACAGACAGAGGACTATGGAGGTAGAATGCTGAGGGAAGACTGGATGACACTGTTACAAGATAAGAAATTTACTTTGGAACTTCTCATTATAAAAGTGAACATTAAGATTTATACTAAAAATACAGACAAATGTGAGAAAATTATGACAAACAGAAGTAAACAGATTGTAAAGTGATAATTCAATGACAAGATAACAGAATAAATTTCTGTGCAACACAAGGCCAACCACCTTTTACAATTATATGTTTAAATAAATGTTTCCTTTCAGGTGTCTACTATGAACCAAATTGCAATCAACAGGGTGTAAATCATGCAGTGCTGTTGATTGGATATGGCACAGAGCAGAATGGACAATATTGGCTTGTTAAAAACAGGTATGTACCATAACAAAATGAATGACAGAAGATGACCTCAGGAAGAGCAGTGGCAAAAGCTGTGTTTGATCTGAGTGTTGATACATTAGGGAAACTACTACCATCTTAGGGGCATCAGGGAAAAGATTCAAAAGACTGATATCAGAAGAAAGAAATATGTTTATCGGGGAAGCTGCCAAAGATGAGATTCTTCTACATAGCAAACAGAAATCTAGGGTGTCCTGAAAGTAATTTTTAAAATACAAATCTAAAGGATTGTACTATTGTATTTTTACTTACGCACCCAATGGGGAATTCAAAGGAACTGTTTAAATCTAAAGTACGGAAAGAATGCAATGTGTTTGGCCATTAGGAATTCACCAGAGTAGTCAAGGAGCCGATTATATAAATGCGAGGACAAAAGTACTGAAAAGATACGTTTTAAGAGAATAGTCTCTTTTAGAACATCAACATTACACAAATTGGTTGGTAAAAATGTGACCACTCCAAAGAATATGTTCTCATAGATGTGGAGAGTCAATGACAAAGTTGGATGGGATTGACTAGATATCCATTTCCCATACCTGTACTCTTACACTTCTCCCAGCACCAGATCAGTTCCCTTTCATCCTCACCATCTACCCCACTGGTCTTCACGTTCATTCAATCATTATTTTGACTTCCAACAACACCAGCATCTCTCCTCTATTTTAGTTTCTCCATTCCAAAGGGATGCTTCACTTTTTCATCTGTACCACACTGTAGCCTCTTTCCCACAACAGAAGATACTATGATTTACTTGTATCTCCTCTCACCTGCCAAATTCCCAAACATGCATACTTTGTGAGGCAGTGAATGACTTGTATTTCTTTCAATTTAGCATACCATATTTACTGCTTATAACAGTGGTTTTGTTTACTTAGTAAGACAAAATGAAGATGGAATAATGTAATGGAAAACACCTGTAATCAGGTCACAAGGGTGATCCTGAACTTCACTTGTTTGTCACTTTGTCATTTCACTCTCACTGGGACCTCTTAATCCTTGACCATCAGCATTGTTCCAGTGGAGCTCCATGTAAACTCAATGAACAATATCTTATCTTCTAACCATGTATATTGTAGTGTCCCAACTCATCAATTTCAGATAACAGCATTTACTGGACTTTTACTTCCAGCTTTCTGCAGTACTTTGATAATTTCAGATAATTATTCAGAATCTACACCTCCTTAGGCAATCACCCCTCTTATCTACTGTTTTTTTTTATTTCCACACTATCAGAAACTTCTCTCTAATTCTATCCTTGTTTTCAACTTTGTCAGCACCTTATTACTTGTTTTATCACTAACCTTTCCAGCAATTCTGATAATCAGTTACAATCTGTAGAGATAGCTCGTTTTCCCTCTCCATGGATACTGCCTGACCAGGATTCTCTATCCAGACTGTGCTGCCAATCATGGATAGGAATTGTTGAGCCAGGCCTTTGCTGGCTGAAGTGCCTACCTAAACTAGTCTGATTTTCCTGTGTTTGCTCCACATCTCCCTAAACCTTTCTTATCCATGTACATATTCCAGATACATTTTAAACATTTTAATTGCACCCACCTCTACCTCATCATCTGGTAGCTTGTTTAAAATTTCCGCCACTCTCTGTGTGAAAAGATTGCTCTGTAAGTTACGCTTAGCTCCCCTCTCATTTTAAACTTATGCCTTGTAGTTTTATTCTTCCTCCATCCCAGGGAAAAAAGGGCTGTGACCATTCATAATATTTATGTTCCTTATTTATGTTCCACTTCTATAAGGTTATCCCTGAGGCTCCTCCAGAGGCCCCAGTCAGCTCTCCTTATAACTCAAGCTATAGTCTTTATAACATGCTTGTGAATCTTTTCTGCATCTTTTCCAACTTAATATTTCCTACAGCTATGAAACCAAAACTGCACAAAATACTCTAGATGGTCTCTGCAATGCGTTTTTACAATTGTAATATGATGCTCCGATCCTTATACTCAAGTAACATCATGTCCCAATTTGTGTACTTAGAGATGACATCCCAACTCTTGTACTCCGGTGTTCTTTTTTAACTTGCCTCTGCTTTAAATTATGGGCAAATAGGAGGAAAAATTCTTGGTGATAATAGGCCATTGATCCATCAGGCTAGTCCCATCCTGATAATGATGCAGAACAAGTTCAGCATTATTTCTTCTTCATTAAAACTGTCTCCTGCATGAATGTGGGTAAAAAATGTCTTTAGGTAACATCTGGTTTCCAACACTTCACATTCCCACCCAACTTTGATCTAAAAGCTTGTGTTAAATCCATGCACATCCATTGGCTATTAATTTATGTCAGAGGTCAAGCAGAACGTTTTGACCCTTAACCTAACTGTAAATTTTAAAAAAGCATTATTGCAATATCCTGCTCAGCTATCTAACTCAAATATCCTATGTGCATTGTCATTATTTGAAAGAACATAATCAGATCCAATCAAAATCCTTCTCTGCAGTGTATCGAATCCCAGTTCCCAGTTAATACTTTAACAGAATTGTGAAATTAACACCTTTTCATCTCTTATTTTGCAGCTGGGGAACAGCATGGGGTGACAACGGTTACATCAAAATGTCAAGGAACCAAAATAATAATTGCGGCATAACCGATTATGTTGTATTTCCAGTCGTGTGAGCGCTCCAACAGTCAGCCAGGGCTTCAGAATTTGTGCTGAAGAATTGTAGAAACTTCTGCTGTTGCTAATCAGTCTAAAAGAAATGAAAATAGATGGTCAGAGAAATAACTGCTGCTTCTGCATTTTTGTCAGTGTGGCATTAAAGGTGAATTACTTGTATGTTGCTAATTGCAACTTTGAATGACAATGTTATACCAGTTTTGTCAAGGAATAGGTTGTAATGCTCAGTAATTAATAAAAGCTGTTGGCAATCACTTCAACTACTTTTTGTTTGAAACTTAATGAATGAATTGAGGTTCTGTCAGATCTCTCAAATCCAAACCTCATCGCCGCCTTGATCGCAAGTAAGATTAAGGTGTTGATTTCCAGATGTTAAATGAGAGTGAATGCTATTGATATTATGACAGCAAAGTGACGAAGGAATTCTGGAACACTGACACCAATGGGCAGCAAGGGAAAACACTTCAAACTTTCATGCCTTTCACAAGGAGAGAAACAGTTGTAGCTCTTGCAGGTCAAGCAAGAGCTTTTTTTCACCTTTTTAAAATGATAGTACTAACCTATTCAAGTGCTATTCCTCCAGCAACCCACAAAGCCAAAGTGGTGATCTACGATTGAACTATTTCCTCCTGCTTTTTATTTTGGAGCCTGGGAGATACTTTATCCAGATTGGATGATTTTTCTGCTTTTAACAATATTTGATAATACAAAATCCTGTCTTCCCTCCAATACTTAAAATTCTTCCTTGGCGTTTATATCCACATTGCTACTTTCCTCACCATAACCAGTTATGGTGAGTACAGACCTTGTGTCACAGTGTACTTACCAGAAAAGCAAGTCAGCAGCCAGAACTAATCCAGGTAAAATGGCACCATTGATTATCAAAGGCAATGACAAGATCCTCTCTTGTTGGAGATATCCATTGCTAATCCCATTTGTGGCACAGATATCATATGTGGAATATCAAATATCATGAGTGAAATTTGAAATCCATTAGCATTCTGGAATTTAAGTCAAGTTTTTTTGTCCTTTAACTATAACATGTGTATAATCATATAATGTATATAGAAATGAAACAACATTTCTGTGAACCGGGGTATAAAGCACAGGGGTAGACATAACACACGATAGCTTATGAAGACAAGGATAAAATCTACAGATGAATTAAGCATAAACAACAAATTAAAGTGCATAAATTAAATATTGTAAAGTACAGACAGTTTAACCAGTGACACTTCAAATACAATTTGGCAAGTAGTTCAGAAGCCTAATGGCCTGGGGGAAGAAACTGTTACCCATCCCGGCCATTCTTGTTTTTATGCATTGGAGTCTCCTGCCTGATGGTAGAAAGTCAAAGAGGATGCTGGATGGATGGGTGGGATTCTTAATAACACTAAAAGCCTTGTACACACAGCACTCCCATTAAATGTCCCTGATGGATTGTAGGGAGACCTTTGTGATCCTCTCAGCTGTTCTCACAGTTCTCTGTAGGGACTTCTGATCCAATGCTTGACTGCTCCCATACCAGGTGAAGATGCTCTTGTAAAATGCAGTTGGGGGGGGGGTGGAATGGGAAACTTGCTTGTCTCAATCTCCTTAGGAAGTGGAGGCACTGCTGTGCCTTGTTCAGGGAGGTGATATTGAGGGACCAGGAGAGGTCATCCATGATGTGAGTTCCCAGGAACACTTGTGCATTTACTTAGCCGTGTATTCATAGAAGGAGATGGTTTGTCAGCAACTTCCTGAAGTCCACAATAATTTCCTTGGTCTTCTCCATGTTCAGGTTTAAGTTGTTCTTCTCACACCAATCCACCAGTTGTTTCACTTCCTCCCTGTACTCCATCTTGTCATCATCACTGATGAGGCCAACCACTGTCGGGTCATCCACAAACTTGATGACACAGTTTGAGCTGGATCCTGTGACACAGTCATGCATCATCAGTGTGTGCAGCAGCCTTGGGGTGCACCAATGCTCAGTGTAATGGGACGAGACATGTTGCTACTCTCATTGACTGACTGTGGCCTTAACAAGTCCAGGATCCAGTTGCAGAGGGAGGTGTTGAGACCCAGTGAGGACAGTTTCCCCAGTAGTTTCTGGGGCATGATGGTGTTAGGCACCAAACTGAAGTCTGTAAACCGCCGTCTAGCATATGAAACCCCATTTTCCAGATGGTACAGGACAAAAGCATCTTCAGTGGATCAATTTGAGCAATAAGCGAACTGGAAGGGGTCCGGTGCAGCCGGGAGAAAGGCTTTAATGTGCTCCATGACCAGCAGCTCATGATTTCATAATGTGTGATGTTAATGCCAGCAGAAGATAGGCAGGTTACTGTCGCCCTCTTTGCCACTGGAATGATGGTTGCCACTTTGAAAACCGAGGGGACAATGGACTGCTCCAGAGAGATGTTGAATATATCCGTCAGCACCTCTGACAGCTGGGCTGCAAAGTTTTTCAAAACCCATTCTGGTATATTATTGGGCCCCGCAGCTTTGTGTGGGTGATTCTACCTAAAGTCTTCCTCACTTCAGATTTAGGCAGATGGAGTTAGGCTCCCCTGGGGGTAGGGATGCCTTCCTTGCCAGCATTTTGTTCTGTGCACCAAACCAGGCATTGAAGACATTTAGCTTGTCGGGGAGTGAGGCATCCTGGTCACTGATGTGCAGGGTAGACTTGTAGTCTGTAATACCCTGAATTCCCTGCCACATGCACTTCATGTCCCTGATATTGCAGAAGATTCTGAGAATCCTCCCGTTTCGTCTCCCTGATGGAGCAGGAAAGCACAGTTCTTGCTTTCCTGAGAGCTGTTGCAACATCCCGATCCTTCAGCTGTGCACAGACCTCTGCAGTACACCATGGCTTCTGATTTGCCGTCACCTGGATGTGTTTCATGATGGGAACATCCTCAGTAGGTTTCTCAGAATCCACATACTCCTCGAAATTAACGTGGTTATCGTAGGTAAGGACAGCCCTGCTGAAGGGTTTTGGCGTTAACGTTGACTGTACTTTTTTCCATAGATGCTGCCTGGCCTGATGAGTTCCTCCAGCATTTTGTGTGTGTTGCTCATGTTTCCAGAATCTGCAGATTTTCTGTTTAGTTTCCTGAATGCTCTCCAGTTGGTATTATTGAAGCAGTCCTACAGTGCACAGATTGCACCCTCAGGCCAGGTTTTCACCACCTTTCCAACTGGTCTGACCCACTTGATCACAGATTTATATGCTGGTATTAACATTACAGATAAGTGATCTGACAGGCCAATGTGGGTCAAGAGACTGGGTTCATCCTTCTGGGTCAAGAGATATATTCTTCAACATGTCATTGTAACATCAAGGATCCTCCTCTTCTTTTTTTTGGAATTTACTTTTTATTGAAGTTCATCATCAAACAAACATTTCCATAAGATGTATTTCAGATATTGTACATAAATATCATATAGTCATATATGCCACAAATCTCCACATAATATTTATCTGAGGTATATACTTATAGAAAAGAGAGGAAAGAAAGAACAAGCAAAAGGAGAAATCTATGTACAAGTAGGGAGTAATCTTTTTACAACATATTCATTGATTTGTGAGAATAAAATCAGGCCTATGAAGTGTTATGTAGTTAAACCATTTTTCCCAGTATGAATCAAATTGCTCCCTTATGATTAACAGATGCTGATATCTTCTCCATTTTGTAAATGTCCATTGTAATTTCCATCCATGCATTTAGGATAAAGGTAGGGTCTGTGTGTGTGGATTTTACACCGAATAAACTGGATGCTAGATTTAAGGACTGGACACCTGAAGGGATAACAGTTCTTTGCAATATAATGAAAGTAGGAACACTGTTCAGTTTTGAAATGCTTGAAGAGAAACACATTAGAAAAACAAAACTTTCATTGGTTTTTACAGATGCAACAATATGTTAATAGGACAGTTGAAAATGTAACCAAGGCAAGTATATGGTTGATAGAGCTATTTAGAAAAGCATATAATTCAGATAATGGTAGCAGAACCATTTCAAGCCAGTATAAGGGTTTGTCAAATCTTAAAACACTTTCAACTTCATACATTAAAACAAAATGGGAGAAGGAAGGAGGGATAATTATATCTGAGGAAGAATGGACAACAATATGGATATATCAATGGAAGTGTACCAGTTCACAAAAATGGAGGGAGTTCGGATGGAAAGCCTTCTCTTCTTTAAATATGAATATATTTGGATGAACATAGTGTCTTCTCCTCCTTGACTGCCTGCCTTTGCTTGGAGGTTGATTTTCCTTCAAGTAGCTACTTCCAGCCTACTTCTGTGAGTCAAATCTCAACCCTGGTAATGTTGGCCACACCCAGTTTGAAAACGTTTACCCCACTGTGTCACTGCCTTTTCTATAATAATATAATTAAATGATATTCACTGCCTCCAAAGTAGATTCTACAGCTTTTCTATTTCAAGGTTTAATCCCTAAAATTAATACATCCTTCTGTTATTGGACTTTTAAATACTAATTACACATGCTCTCAAATATCATTAAAAGACTCTGCAGCTTTGTCCTTTGTAGCTCCAATGTCCCAGTGTTGTTAGGTTAACAAAATGATCTTCGCCTGGTTGTTTGAAGAACTTTGGGATTCTAACATTTAACGGTCATTCATTTTTTCGGGGGCACTCCTCTGTTTTCGTGGATGTTTGTGAAGAAAAAGCATTTCAGGATGTCTATTGTAAATGCTTCTTTGATATTACAAACGTAAATGTACCTTTGAAATCTTTGAGCTATAGTACAGAAATTACGAGAGATAGATAAGGCATGCTGTAAAGGCAATGTTACAGTAGTCATTTGGGGATTTCAACATGCAGGAAGATCGGGAAAGTCATGTTGATCTCTATCAAAAGAGAGGGAATTTATAGAATGCCTATGCTTTGGTTTTTTAGAGCAGCTTGTGCTTGAGCCCATTAGGGGAATGGCAATTCTGGATCGGGTTTTATGTAATGACCTAGATTTGATTAGGGAGCTTAAGGTAAAGGAACCAATAGGATACAGTGATCATAATGTGATAGAAATCACCCTGCAGTTTGAGAAGGATATGTGATCTAGGAATAATGGTGCATAATTCCCTGAAGGTGGAATCTCATGTAGATAGGGTGGTGAAGAAAGTTTTTGGTATTCTGGCCTTTATAAATCAGAGCATTGAGTATAGAAGTTGGGATGTAATGTTAAAATTGTACAAAGCATTGCTAAGGCTGAATTTGGAGTATTGTGTACAGTTCTGGTCACCGAATTATAGGAAAGATGTCAACAAAATAGAGAGAGTACAGAGAAGATTTACTAGAAGGTTACCTGGGTTTCAGCACCTAAGTTACAGGGAAAGGTTGAACAAGTTAGGTCTTTATTCTTTGGAGCGTAGAAGGTTGAGGGGGGACTTGATAGAGGTATTTAAAATTGTGAGGGGGATAGGTAGAGTTGACATGGATAGGTCTTTTCCATTTAGAGTAGGGGAGATTCAAAGAAGAGGACATGAGTTGAGAGTTAAGGGGCAAAAGTTTAGAGGGGGAACTTCTTTACTCAGAGAGTGGTAGCTGTGTGGAATGAGCTTCCAGTAGAAGTGGTAGAGGCAGGTTCGGTATTGTCATTTAAAGTAAAATTGGATAGGTATATGGACAGGAAAGGAATGGAGGGTTATGGGCTGAGTGCAGGCCAGTGGGACTAGGTGAGAGTAAGCATTCGGCACAGACTAGAATGGCTGAGATGGCCTGTTTCCATGCTGTAATTGTTATATGGTTATATGGTTAAAATGCATCAGTATTACAGTGGAGTGAGGAGAATTACAGAGGCATGAGAGAGTAGCTGGCCAAAATTGATTGGAAGGGGACACAAATAGGGATGGCTAGGGTTTCTGGAAGCAATTCAGAAGACACAAAATAGATACATCCCAAAGAAGAAGTATTCTAAAGCAAGAATGAGGCGATCGTGACTACAAAGGGAAGTCAAAGACAGCATAAAAGCAGAAGACTGTGCATATAGTATGCAATAATTAGTGGAAGGCAGAGGATTAGGAGGCATAACAGAAGGAAACTGAAAAAGCAATAAGGAGAGAAAAGATGAAATGTGAAGGTAAGCTAGCAAGTAGTATAAAAGAGGATACCAAAGATTTCTTCAGATATATAAAGAGTAAACGAGAGTCGAGAGTGGATATTGGACCATTGGTAAATGATGCTGGAGATGTAGTAATGGGGGACAAAGAAATGGCAGGTGAACTTAATAAGTATTCTGTGGTGTTCTTCACTGTGGAAGACACCATCGGTTTGCTGGAAATTCAAGAGTGTCAGGGGGCAATCTGGGGGAAATCATTCACTATCAGAACTTGGGAGGATAAAGGTATTACTACTCTTCAAGATATTAATGGGGCAAGTACTATCCTTAGCTTTCAAGAACTGGTATCTCGATATAATATTGATAGACACTCTGCTTTCTCCTAATTTAGAGTAAGATCAACTTGGAAAGTTTACGGGGTTCCCTGGGGGTCAGATTTAAAGGAACATCCCATTTTAAGCTGGATACAGACTGCTCCAAGACAGATAGTGTCATATATCTATGATAAATTAAACTCCCAGAAGTATATGCCCACATCAGGAATGAAAGCCTGGGACAGGGACATATCTGAATTGGGACAAGACTTAGACTGGGGTGTGATTTGGGATAATGGTGCTTCGAAAAACCCAGGTCATTGGTATATACACTTGAAATTTTGTCATAGAGCATATCTAACACTGAGAATTAGACATCAAATGGGACTGGTTCCTGACACATATTGCTCATTTTGGCCCCCCATGGAATCGTTGCCCCTTTTATACCAGTTGTATGGGAATATCCAGGGGTTTTTAGTTTGTGGGAGAAGGTTATCAGTACTCTTACAGAACTAACAGGGGTACAATTACCAATGGACCCCACTGTACATCTTCTAAATGATGACTCCCACCTTTCCCTTACGGAAAAAAACACACAAAGTCTGGCTGGCAGGCCTGACTGCAGCTATGAAGATTGTAGCCCAGCGTTGGAAACTTCCTCATGATATTTCAAGTACTCACTGGCTTTAGAGCTTTTTGGACATTTCTTCTCTAGAATTATCATCAGCAAGAGTAAATGATGCACGACCAAACACAATCTTAATGTGGACAAATTTGATATCTAACTTAAAAGATCTTCTGTTAAAATAGGAATGCTCTGTCTGTGTCTGCACTACTATTCAGTTGGTTGGTGGAGGGGAGAGGGGTTGGGGGGAGAGGGGTGGAGAGGGGGGTGGGGATGAGGGTTGGGGGTAGATGGGTTAAACAGTCAAAATCTAATTGGCAACTGGTTGTATTGAATATAATTTGTTGGTGTTGCATTAAAAATTAGAGATTTTAAAAGAAGTGTCGGGGGCAGAAGTGAGTGTTGTTGCTATTACTAAGGAAAAGATGCTTGGGAAGCTGAAAAGCCTGAGGGTTAATAAGTCACCTGGTGCAGCTGGGCTATACCATAGAATTATGAAAGGGATAGTTGAGGAGATTGTGGAGGCACTAGTAGTGATCTTTCAAGAGTCACTAGGTTCTGGAATGGTTCTAGAGGACTGGAAAATTGCAAATGTCACCCCACTCTTTAAAAAGAGAAGGAGCAAATTAAAAGTCAGTTAGCCTGGCTTCAGTGATTGGGAAGATGTGGAAGAGGATGAGGTTTCCAGGTACTTGGAAACACCTGATAAATCAGGCAGAAGATAGCCATTTTCTTAAGGGGAAATCTTGCCTTTCAAATCTGTTGGAGTTCTTTGAGGAATTAACAAGCAGGATAGACAAAGCGTGGTGTTTACGTAGATTTTCATAAAACCTTGACAATGTACCAACATGAGGCTGCTAAACAAGACTGTAGCCCGTAGTATTACAGGAAACATGAATAGAAGATTGGTTGACTGGCAGGAGGCAAAGGTTAGGACTAAAGGGAGCATTTTCTAGTTGGCTACCAATAACTAGAGGTGTTCCACAGGGGTCAGTTTTGGATCCACTTCTTTTCATGTTGTATGTCAATGATTTAGATGATGGAATGGATGGCTTTGTGGCCAAGTTTGTGGATGATACAATGATAAGTGGAGGGGCAGGTAACGTTAAGGAAGCAGGGAGTCTGCAGAAGAATGTGCAAAGATGTGGCAGATGGATTACAGTGTAGAGGAGTGTCTGGTCATAAACGTTGGTAAAAGGAATAAAGGCATAGACTATTTTCTAAATAGGGAGCAAATTCAGAAATCAGAGGTGCAAAAGGACTTGGGAGTCCTTGTACAGGATTCCATTAAAGTTAACTTGCAGATTGAGTCACTGATAAGGAAGGCAAATGCAATGTTATCACTCACTTCAAGGGGACTAGAATATAAAAGCAAGGCTGCTATTTTGAGATTTTATAAGACACTGATCACACCGCACTTGGAGTATCGTAAGCAGTTTTGGACCCCTTGTCTAAGAAAAGGGCTTTCCAAAACAAAGAGAGACATCACTTGTGATACAAAGGATTGCAACAAAGGAAATGGAAGCTTCTCTGTAACTGCAAGGACTAGACTTTCTTCAAAGCAAGAGTCTTTGTGTTACAACTTTACCAACCATGTTAACCCTTTTATTTAATGCAGCTCCTTAATGAAAATAACACAAACTGTTGATCAATGTTAAAGGAGTAAGTAGTGAAATGAAAAACAGCAGAGTTAAACTGTTTGCAAATTTCCCATCATTTACTTAAACTAATCAGTAAACTCCAAGACCAGGGCCTCGATACCTCCTTGTGCAATTGGATCCTGGATTTCCTCACTTGTAGACCCCAGTCAGTTCAGATTGGCCAGAACATCTCCACAATCTGCATCAGCACAGGAGCACCTCAGGGATATGTACTTAGCCCTCTGCTCTCCTCACTTTACACCTATGACCGTGTGGCTCTGTACAGCTCCAACATCATTTACAACTTTGCTGATGACACCACTAGTGGGCCATATCAAAGGTGATGATGAATCAGCATACAGGAGGTAGATTGAAAATTTGACTGAGTGGTTTCATAACAACAACCTCTTCTTCAATGTTAGCAAGACAAAGGAACTGATCGTAGGCTTCAGGAGAGGGAAACCAAAGCATGAGCCAGTACTCACTGGAGGATCAGAAGTGGGGGAATCAGTAACTTTAAATTCCTGGGTGTCACTATCTCAGAGGATCTGTTGTGGACACATCATACTGTTACATACCCTGTGGCTATCTTGTCACTGTCACATGACCATGATGTAATTGAGGCTCTGCTGGGCATGATGCAATGGTCTTGTGATGGTGGAGTGATGTAATTTTCCACCAGTGAGAGGTCATGTGATGGTTTTTTCAACACGGTATAAAAAGAGAACCCCTCCCTGTGACGTTGGTCGGTTCGTGGCTTAAATCGTCAGTGACTCCGTTGTGCTGCATATTTGATATTATGACACAGTTTTGTTTTAAAAGCAGAGTTTTAATTTCTACTGTAAGAATCATTGTGCCAGCAATTCTGAAAATCACTGCCAGTTAAAGTCCAGTCGGAGAGTGAAGAATTATCGAAGTTTGGAAAACTCGAAACATCTAGAAAAGTTGGTGTTGTCAGCGGTGAAACAGGTTCGACCTTATTTGATCCTCTTTCAGAAGGAATTAGTAACCTGCAATCCAAGATAGCTCCTGCATTGTTAAAAGAGCAGAAAGGATTGGAGCAAGGTTTTGCCAAGGAAAGGTCAGTGCCTTCAAGCCGTTTTATTTCCTTCATCATAAATCCTTCGGGCAAGGCGTACTTCAGCTAGGATCAGCAGTAACACCACATAAGAGAATTTATTACTTCAAGGAAAGTCTCTCCTAACTGCGTAAATCATTTGGACTTTTGTATCTACTGCTTTGAAGAACTGAGTTCGCATTTCTCGTTTTAAGAACTGTTCGAGCTGCCGTATAGCAGTCCACTTCTGGTTAAGTTAGTCATTTGTTTACTTTTGGGTATTCCTTCAGCAGTGTTTAATAAATGTTTTATTTGTTATAAAAAACCTGTCTCAATTCTATATTCACTGTTGCATATCATAACAATACAAATGTAATTGCAAAGAAAGCACAACACCTCTGCTTCCTCAGTAGTCTGCAAAGATTCAGCATGTAATCAAAAACCTTGACGAATTTCTGTAGATGTGTAGTGGGAAGTGTATTGACTGGCTGCATTATAGTCTGGTACGGAAACATCAGTACCTAACAGGTAAAGCCTTCCCAACCATTGAGCACATCAACATGAAACATTGCCATAAAAAAGCACCATCCATCATCAAGATCCTCACCACCCAGGCCATGCTCTTTTCTTGCTGCTGTCATCAGTTAGAAGGTATAAGTGCTTCAGGACTCACATCACCAAGAACAGTCATTAACCCTCAGCCATCAGGCTCTTGAACAAAAGGAGATAGCCACTCTCATTCTATTGCTGGTGTTCCGACAATCAATGATCTCACTTTATGAATTCTTTATCTTGTTATTTCATTATCATTATTTATTGCTATTTATTTATATTTGCAGTTGCACAGTTTGTTGTTCATTAATCCTGTTTACAGTTACTGTTTGATAGATTTGCTGAGTATGCCCACAGAAAAAGAATCTCAGGGTTGTATGTGGTGATATCTATGTACTCTGATAATAAATTTTACTGAACTTTAAATAGTGAGTATATGGGGGCCCCACAGTGAGATCGGCAATTCCTAACTAATGTTATGGATTCAGCAAAAATAAATATATAAGTGAGGCAGGGTTTCTTATAACAAATAAAACATTTATTAAACACTGAAAAACAAACCCCCAAAAAGTAAACAAATGACTAACGCAACCGGAAATCAGCTGTTGTGCGGCAGCTTAAACAGTTCTTAAAGCAATAAAGCTTAAACAGTTCTTAAAGGAATAAAGCGAAAACAGTTCTTAAGGCAATGTTGCAAAAACAGCTCTTCAAAGTAGTACTGCAAAAGTTCAAAATGCTTACAGTCCATTAAAGGAGAGACTTTTTAGACTATTTAAATTCTCTTTCATGTCATGATGTTGCGGTTCCCAGTCGAACTATACTTATCCCAGAGAATTTATGAAGATGAAAATGAAACGGCTTAAAGGCATTGACCTTTCCTTGACAAAACTGTACCCAAACCCTTTCTGCTATTATTCACAGGGGTTAACACGGGCACAGCCAATGAATCCCTTCCGAATGAGGATCAAACAAGGTCAAACCTGTTTCACCGTTGAAATCGACTTTCCTCGATCTTTTCACTCCCGAACTCCGATCTTCACTCTCCACCGATTTTTAACTGGCAGTATTATAAAGAAACTGCCAGCAATGACCTTTTAAACTTTAGGCATTAGATAAAACTCCACCTCCCAATCAAACTGCATCATAATATTGGACCACGCAGTGACATGGAGTCAAAATGGCAAATCCAGCCACGAACTGCCCCTCCTCAAAGGGAGGGGTCCTCCTTTTATACCCTGTGAAAAAAAACCTGTCACATGACCTCTACTGGCTGGAAAATGACGTCACTCCACCATCACAAGACTATTACCTTAAGGCCAGTATAGCTTCAACACCACTGTCACGTGACAAGTACAAGATACCCACGGGTGCATAACACTAACTATAGCGTTCCAGTCTCAAACTTACCCAATTATCCCGTTTCTATCATTTAACCAAATCTCCATCCATGATACAATATCACTTTATTGCCAGACCTTATTTTGCACATTAACTTTATATTTGGCTTTTTAATACGTATCTTATGGAAGTCCAAACAGACTACATCCGTTACTTCTCCATCATCCTCTCTGCCAAAAATGTACTCTAAGTTTTCTTCCATTTGTTCCACCTCATTATATCCATAGAGGTCTAAAACACTCATTAATTTGTCACAATCTTCCTTTCATAAAACAATTTAATTCTGTTGTGACCAGAATCAGGTTTATTATCACTGAGTTACAGTGTAAGTTCTGTTACAAAAATAAATAGTGCAAAAGATGAATAATGAAGTAGTATCACGGGTTCATAGGTCGTTCAGAAAGCTGATGGCAATGGGGAAGGTGCAATTCTTAAGATGTTGAGTGTGGGTCTTCAGGCTCCTGTACCTACTCCCCAGTGGTAGTAAAGTGAAGATGGCATGCCCTGGAAAATGAGGGTCTTTAAAGGCGAATGCCCACTTCTTGAGGCAATGCTTCATGGAGATGTCCTTAATGGTAGGGAGGGTTCTGCATGTGAAAGAACTCACAGAGTCTGCAGCCCCCTAGAATCCTGTGTAATGGAGGCTGCATACCGGGCTGTGATGCAACTGGTCAAAGTGCACCTGTAGAAATTTCAAACTCCTAACAGAGCAGAGTCACTGGTGTGCCACCTTCATGATTGTATCAATACATTGGGTGCAGGATTATTTACTTCCAATGGTTACTTGGGTTTATTTTGGGCTACAGCTCTCTGCTTTTACTCTCTTCCTTTCTTGAATAATGTACTACAGTCTGCAGGGACCTTTCCAAGTCTAGGGAATTTTAAAAGAAAGCTGCTATGACAGTATCAGCAACAGCAAAATAAGTTCCATTCTTCCCTTCCACCTACAAATATACACAGTTCTGTAACCTCAAGACAAGCTGCCTACTTCGACCTACAGTCTCCTGAGGGCTCGGATTCATTCTCGGACATGCAGACATTGGGCCTTCAGTTACCCCAGAAGGTTTGCTGGTGTTAGTTTATTGCTTGCTGTGTTCTGTGTTCATGTTGGAGTCGGAATGTGTGGCAACTCTTGTAGGCTGCCCCCAGCACACCCTTTGGTGGGTTAGTTGTTAATGCAAGCAACATATTTCACTGTACGTTTCAATGTACACATGACAGATAAATATGAAACTTGATTCTTGAATCCTTCTAGAGGAAAGATGTCATTAAGCTGGAAAGAATACAGAAATTCATGTGGATGTTGCTGGGACTGGAGGGAGGTTGAGCAGGCTGGGATAGTTTCATTGGAATGTAGGAGAATGAGGGATTGATCTTACAGAGATGTATGCAATCATAAGGAACATAGAGAGTGTCAGTGCACAATAGGGCCAGGGATTCAAAATCTAGGGGACATAGGTTTAAGGTGAGAGGCAAATTTTTCACCTGGAAGGTGGTCACTATATAGAAAGAGCTGCCAATGTACGTTGTTGAGGCAGGCACATTAACAGCATTTAAAAGCAACTTGGATAAGTACATGAAGAGGAAAAGTTTGAAGGGATATGGGCCAAACCAAGGCTATTGGGAGTAGGTTAGGTAGATACTTGTGCTGAAAAATCTATTTACTGCTGTATGACTCTGACTGAGAAACATTCCAGAGTAGACAAAGGACTAAAGCATAATCAGCAGCCTTTCTGTATAGCTGTTCAATGTCACATCAGTCATGGTGATCTGATTTCATATTTTACAGCTTGTTCCTCACATCTGCATTCAGTTGCATCACATTGGGTTCAGCTCTCATTTGCAATGGTGATAGGCCTGTTATTGTTCTTTGCTTTGAAGATTGCTGCTTCAGTGTGTCAGCTTGCTTCTGCCAATAATGGCATGCATGGCTTTCTGGCAACTCGCCACACTCTCCATCAGTTTCATTACTCTGTTAGTTTTACACATTTTCCCTCACTTACTTAACAGCTTGGCTTCCTTAGCCTTCCTGAGATGTTCTGGTGAATGCAAATTTAAACTGCTTCACCAGAAATGTCATAACATCCATAATTCATCCCATAGTTCAGTTAAAAACAAACCCTATTTCAGTTGTTATTATAATACTTGTTGATATACCCTAGATCATGTAGCTTAGCAGCATTGCTTGACTCCACATCTACTATTTCACTGAGTCACTGTCAGTATCTCATATTACTGGGTCTCCTGCCTACAGCAAGGACTTCTGAAGAGGTTGCTTTTGGATCAATTTGTGATTTCCATAGAGTTAGGAATATAGAACAACTTACAGCATGGTAAATTCAGTAACAGAATTTAGTAAATCGTTTTATTATTGTCACATTACCAAGGCAGAGTGAAAATCTTTGTTCTGCATGCTGTCAATACAGGTTATTTCATCACATCAGTCAATTGAAGTTGCACAACAGAAAGGCAATAACTTAGTCAAGAATAAAGTGTTACATTTACAGAAAGAATGCAATATAGCGAGGAAATAACAAGATAGATTGTGATGCCAAAGGTCCAACTTATCATACAACAGTGAGGTAGAAGATATCCTTGAGCTTGCTGGTACTTGCTTTCAGGCCTTTTCAGAAGGGAGAGAAGAGAGAATGTCTGCAGTGGGGGAGGTGGTTTGACTAACTTGTCTCCTTTACTAAGGCAGTGAGAAGTGCAGACAGAGTATATGAAAAGGAGGCTGGTTTTGTGATGTACTGACCTGCGTCCAGAAATCTGCAGTGTCTTGCACTCATGGGCAGAGCAGTTGCCATGGCAAACCATGATGCTTTCTATGGTGCATTTATAAAAAATGGTGAAGTTCAACAGATTGGTGATGGTTCATGCCTAATTCTTTTAGCCTTCTGAGGAAGTAAAAGTTTTACATGACATCCACATGGTTGTCATGTCGTTTTGCTAATGTTCACTCCTAAGTGCTTGTAGCTCTTAACCATCTGGTCTTCGTTGATGTAGACAGGAGAATGTGCCAAACTCTTCCTGAAGTTATTGACCATCTCATTTGTTTTGCTGGCATTGAGAAAAGGGTTGTTGTCATGACACCATGTCACTAAGTTCTCTAGCTCCTTCCTGTACTCTTACTCGTCATTATTTGTGATTAGCCCTACTATGGTGACCTCATCTGCAGACTTGCAGATGGAATGAGAACAGAATCTGGCCACGCATTTGTGAGTGGATTAGGAGGAAATGCTCCTGTAGGGGGCAGCAGTGTGGAGAATAACTGTGGTGGAGGTTCTCCTGCCTTTTGTAACTGACTGCAGTCTGTTAGTTGGAAGTCAAGGATGCATTTGCACGGAGAGATGTTGAGTCCAAATTCTACGAATTTGTATTTGAGATTGCTTGGAATTAGAGTATTAAAGGTGAAGCTGCAGTCAATAAATTCAAATTCAAGTTCAAGTGTAATTATTCAACCATATATGAACACCCATGAATACAGCCAAACAAGATGGCATGCCTTTGGGGCCAAGGTACAAAACACAGTACCAACAGTCATACACAGCACAAAGCATGTATAGCACATATGTACAGCCACACTAAACTATGTATTATAACCCAAGTCCCTGTGACATGTCCTATAAATTGATGGTGTATGGTTGTTATCAGCAAAAACGAGCAGTTCTCAGCAGTTCACAGATGAACGTATGCATGCACACACACATACATTTCAGCTTGTCATCCCACCAACTGAAAACCAGACAGCAACACGGACAGGAGCAGCCAGCCCCCTATCCAGCATGGTTGCCACGGTACACCGTCTCCTGCACCTCCTCTCCTGGACTGTTGCAACAGGCTAGCCTGCGGTTCAAGGCCTAGTCCTCGCCTCACAGTTCCCCTACTGTCTGTCTTGCCAAGAAACAAGGGAAATTAATGTTCAACATAATCTTGCAATCGCAAGAGAATCATCCAAGTCAATCACTCACTGTTAGGCTGCACACCACCTTCACACATTGACTCCAATGTCTTCCTGTGGCAGGCAAAAACATGGTCCACACCACGTCCAGCTCCTCTGCCAACGAGCAGCTCACTGATGGGATAGACCTGCAATACCTGAAGTTCTTAATGTCCAGCAATCGTAAAAAAGACAAATAATACGTTTGGTTGACCTCCAAGAGGCCACTGCGTCCAAACACACTGTCATCTTACCTGAAGTAAATCGTAGTCTAACATAGATATCTTCACTGACCTGATGCTCAAGAGATGAATGTAGGGTCAGGGAGATGGCATCCACTGTGGACCTGTTTCAGCAGTAGGTCAAGGTTGCCTGAGAGGCTAGATTTAATGTGTGCCATGACTAGCCTCTTGAAGCACTTTGTGATATTGCATGTTAGAGCAACTGTGCTACTATGCAGTTGTTGTTAAAGCATATTTTTTAATACCAGGATGATAATCTTCTTAAAGCAGGTGGAAACCAGAAACTTAGAGGAAGGAAAAGTGCAGGAATAGTTGGTATTGTCTCAGCATTGCTGTGCATGACTTGGAAGACTAATGGCAATCTTGAAATCTGCTCTGGATTTTCAGAAAAGATGTGGATGAAGGAGTAACAGCCAGCTATCTAGGTTTGATAATGATATAATGTTTAATGCAGGCAGCAGCAAAAACTTACAGACAGTAAATTAAGTGAGTGAGCAAACCTCTGGCAAAGGGAATCTCTTATAGGAAAGAGTGGGGTCATCCATTTTGTACCTAAAAATTACATATCAGAATGTGATACAAATTGGAAGCAAAGAGACATAGAATGTAGAATATTACAGCACCATACATGCCTTCAGCCCACGATGTTTTGCAGACCTTTTAACCTACTCTAAGATCACTCTAAACTTCTCTCTCTCAAATCCCTCCATTTTTCTATCATCCACATGCCTAACAATCTCTTATAAGTCCCTATGTATTTGTGTTCCCTGGCAGGGCATTCCAGACACCCACAATTCTCCGCAAAATAAAAATTACCTATGACATCCTCCCCTATATTTTCCTCAAATCACCTTAAAATCATGCCCCCTTGTATTAGCCATTTTTGCCTTGTGAAAATGTCTTTGGCTATCCTCCCAACCCATGCCTCTTATCATCTTGTACAGCTCTATCAAATCACCTCATCCTCCTTCAGTCCAGAGAGAGAAGCCCTAAGTCACCTAACCTATCCACATAAAACACGGCTCTCTAGTCCAGGCAGCATCCTAGTAAATCTTCTCTGCATCCTCTTTAAACTTTTGTCATCTTTTTTATAGTGAGGTGACCAGAACTGAACACAAATGTGTTCTAACCAGAGCTTTAGAGGAATGCAGCATTAGCTCACCACTCTTGATCTCAGTCCAACACACAATATACCCTCTTACCACCTTATCAACTTATGCTGCAACTTGAGTGATCTTTAGATGTGAACCCCAAAATCCTTCTGTTCCTCCACACTGCTAAGAATCCTGCCATTAACCCTGTATTCTGCTTCCAAATTCAACCTTTAAGAATAAATTATTTCACACTTTTCCATTCATGACTTCTCAGCCCAACTCCACACCCTGTCAGTATGCCATTGCAACCTATAGCAATCCTCCACTCCATCCACAACTGCACCAACCTTTGTGTCATTTGTAAACTAGCCCACATTTCCACTTCCTCATCCAAGTCATCCTTATAAATCACAAAGAGCCTGGTTCCCAGAACAGATCCCTACAGAACACCACTGGTCCCTGAACTCCAGACAGAATATGCTCCAGCTGCAGGCTCTTTCTGCCTTCTATGCACAAGCCAATTCTTAGGACATTGCGAATGTATATGCTCCAAATACAGATGACTCCTTGTTCTTTGAACCTCTTTTCTGCCTGATTTGAATCGGTATTCCTTAGTGATGGGTGGAGTTTTTAATTTTTGGCTTGACCCTATATTAGACCACTTTTCAAGTAAAACCCCTGTCACTAATAAATCAGTCCTACTTTTTAAATCTTTTTTATCTCAATGTGGTATTCTTGACGTGTGGCATTTTTTACACCCCCAAGAAAAGGAATATTCATATTTCTCTCAGGTTCATCATGTGTACTCTCAAATTGATTTTTTTTTATAGATAGAAACTGGCTTCCACTGGTACGATCCTGTGATTATAAGGAGATTGCTTCGTCTGATCACACACCTGTGCTTCTGGCTTTACGATTACCTGTTTACTCTGTACCAAATAGAAGTTGGCATTTTAACTTATTGTTATCTGATAAAAATTTTCTAACCTTTTTGGAAAACCATATTACTTTTTTCTTTAAAGAAAATTTTAAAGGAGATACTGCTGGTAATATAGTCTGGGATACTTTTAAAGCATATATTTGTGGAGAAATTATCTCTTACTTTACCTATATAAAGAAAAAAGCTGACAAAGAAAGGTCTGACCTAGCAACGATATTAAAAGATCTTGATCGAAAGTACGCTCTATCTCCAGATCCAAGTATATATAATAAGCATATTGAAATCCAATCCAAGTATAATCTTCGGCTGACTTACCCAATTGAACGATAGCTGTTGAGAGATAAAACTCAATTTTACATTCACGGGGATAGAACTGGTAGTTTATTAGCCAATCACTTAAAATCTTTTACAGTTAATCATCAAATCACAGAAATTTTTAAAGATAATGGAACTAAGACATCCGACCATTCTGAAATTAACAACTTATTTAAAGACTTTTACCTTAAGTTGTATCAGTCTGACTCTTCTTCAGATGATATCTATATGAATGCTTTTTTCAGTAATATCAACATTCCTACATTGTCTGCTGATAGTATAACACAGTTACATCAGCATATTTCCAATTAAGAAGTGGCTGAGGCTATATGTGCTTTACATTCTGGTAAGACTCCAGGACCTGATGGCTTTCCTGGGGAGTTTTATAAAACTTTCACTACATTACTTACACCTTATTTATCCTCTGTTTTATCAGAGTCCTTTAAATCAGGTAAACTCCCTCAATCTTTTTATGAAGCTTTTATTTCTCTTATTCTTAAAAAAAAATAAAAATCCAGCTGAGCGTTCCTCATACAGACCGATTTCTTTATTAAATGTTGATGCAAAAATTTTATCCAAAATCTTAGCTTGAAGACTTGAAAATATTCTACCATCTATTATACCACATGACCAGACAGGATTTATTAAAAATCATTACTCACATTTTAATATACATCCGTTATTGAATGTGATATATTCACTATCCCAAAAAATATCAGAGTGTATATTATCCTTAGATGCAGAAAAAGCCTTTGATAGGATTGAGTGGAATTATCTTTTTAAGACCTCAGTAAAGTTTAATTTTGGGCCTAAATTTATTCTAAGGTTAAATTAATCTACTTGTCTCCTACCGCTCAGGTTATTACTAACTCCCAAATTTCTAAGCCCTTTAAATTACAACGGGGAACTAGACAAGGATGTCCTCTTAGTCCTTTACTTTTTGCTTTAGCTATAGAACCCTGAGCAATAGCACTTCGAGAATCTAAGGACATTTGTGGTATACTAAGGGAAGGTATGTCACATAAAACTTCATTATACGCTGATGATATTTTACTTTTTATCTCTAACACTGAAACTTCTTTACCTTTGGTTCTTTCTTTAATCTCCCAGTTTAGTTCTTTTTCAGGATATAAGCTGAACCTACGTAAAAGTGAGGCATTTCCTTTAAATAACCTAATGTCATCAAATGCCAAATTTCCGTTCAAAGTTGTTATAAGTCAATTTACATATCTAGGTGTAATAATTACTAAAAACTTCAAGAATTTATTTAAAGAAAACTTAAACCCCTTATTGAATTATGTGAAAAAGACACTTTCTAAATGGTCCCCTCTTTCTTTATCCCTAATTGGCTGAATTAATTTGATTAAAATGAAGATTCTTCCTAAATTTTTATATCTTTTTCAGGCCTTACCTATTTTTATTCCTAACATGTACTTTGATTCTTTAGATTCAATTTTAACCTCTTATATTTGGAATAATAAACAAGCCCGTTTACGTAAAGTTTACTTACAAAGAAATAAAGAGATGGGTGGACTAGCCCTACCCAATTTTAGGTTTTACTATTGGGCTGCCAATATAAGGAATATTACTTTCTGGTCCTATTATATTTATCGTAAAGATTGCCCATCAAGGGTCTCCTTAGAAGTTAATTCTGTAAAAAACTCCTCTATTGTCTCTCTTCTTGGATCATACTCTTCTTTTTCAGCAAATAAAACAACAGATAACATAATTGTCAAGCAAACTTTAAGGATTTGGTTTCAATTTAGAAAATTTTTTGGTTTAGCGAATTTTTCATTATCATCTCCCATTTTTTTATCCCTTCCATGACTGATAAAGTCTTTCAAGATTGGGATGAACTAGGTATTAAGTGTTTTTGGGACCTATTTATCTCAGGATCTCTTGCTTCATTTGACCAATTGTCAACTAAATTTGCACTCCCAAAAACACATTTTTACAAATACCTTCAAATTAGAGATTTTCTACATTTCCAATTAGCTACTTTTTCTATAGGTCCTGATAAAAATTTACTGGACGATCTTTTAAATTTGAAACCTTTTGTTAATGGTTCTGTTACTGGTATCTATAACTTGTTGATTGATTCTAGACAAGATTTTTTAGATAAAATAAAAAAAGCTTGGGAGGATGACCTAAATTGTCAGATTTCTGATGTTAGATGGAACAAAATTCTTAAACGGGTTAATAAATCATCTTTCTGTGCTCGTCATTCTCTCCTACAATTTAAAGTGGTTCATAGAGCTTACATTTTTAAACAGAAGCTCTCCAGTATTTACCCGAATGTTTCTCCACTTTGTAATAAATGCAACTCTGCTGATGCCTCTTTAATTCCTATGTTTTGGTTTTGCCCTACAATTGAAAAGTTTTGGCGCGAAGTATTTCATACCTTCTCACAACTTTTTAGGGTCCAATTTGACCCAAATCCCCTTACTGCCTTGTTTGGTATTATTGCAAATGAAGATATAACTTAAAATACTCCTAACCTACAGGTTTTAGTTTTTACCTCTCTTTTAGCAAGAAGAGCAATCTTGCTTAAATGGAAGGAGTCTACCCCTCCTACACATCTTCAATGGCTGCGTGATGTTACGTCTTATTTAAATTTAGAAAAGATCCACTGCTCAATCTTAAATTCAAAACAATCTTTTTATGATATTTGGGGACCTTTCCTAAATTACTTTTCCAATTTTTAAAGTTTAACAGTGCACAGACTTTTATGTATATTTTTATCTTCTCTTCTTAAGTGAATATGTCTTTTTTTTTCTAATTATCCATTGTCATCCATAACATTTCTTTTATGATGTATGACTTATCTTTAAATTTTTGATTACAGAGTGGTATACCTTTATGTGTTATGCTATTACATTTTGATCAATTTTATCACAATATATGAATGTACACAAGTTATGTTGAGATGTATCTATGTGTTGCACTCTGTAAATCTTGTTTTTTTTTCTTCTGAATAAAAATATTGTTAAAAAAAAAGCAGTCAGATGAATTGTGCACACAAGTGTCTGTACCCACAGTGGTTTGAGGCAATGCCTCTCAGCACCAGAGACCTGAGTTCAACCCTGACCTTACACATTCTTCCTGTGACAACTGGGAGATTTTCCCAAGTGTAGTGAGTTCCTTTAGTACTGATGCCACACTCTTATCTGGGAACACACCCTGAGAAGTAGATTCAGTCTGTAGATAATGGAGTTCTCTGATAGTTGCCATGATGGCGAAGGTTGCGTGAGACCATTGGCTAACTTGGTCACCATGATAAGATTCCTGTGAAAGAGGTGAAAGTCATTATCAGCAGGCACATCATTTTTGCCCTTTGGCCAAGTTCTGGCTAAATCAAAGTTCAAAGTAAATATATTATCAAAGTATATATATGTCACTATGTAGTGCCTTGGGCTTACCTTTCTAGCAAGCATTCACAGTAAAGCAGAAAAATACAATGAAAAACTACACACAAAGACTGACAAAGAACCAGAGTGCAAAAGAAGACAAATTGTGCAAATTTAAAACATAAATAAATGAATGACACTGAGAACATGAGTTATAGAGTCCTTAAAAATGAATCCATATTTGTGGAATTGTTTCAGAGTTCAGGTGAGTGAAGTTACACTTGCTGGTTCAAGAGCCTGATGCCTGAAGGGTAATAACTGTTCCTGAACCTGGTGGTGTGGAGCCTATGACTCCTGTATCTCCTTCCCAATGGTAGCAGTGAGACGAGAGCATATACTGGATAGAGCTGATCTTTGATGATGGATGCTGCTTTCTTGTGCCAGTGCTCCTTATAGATGTGCTCAATGCTGAGGCCTTTGATGGACGGAGCTGTGATTGGTGTACATTGGTGAAGGAGTTTGCTGTGTCCATTCTGTGGCAACTCACTCACTTCAAAGGTTCATTCTACTATCAAAGTATGTATGCAGAATACAACTCTGAGATTCATCTTCTCCAGATAGCCATCAAATACAGAAAAACCATGGCCCCCCGAGATGAAAAATAAAAGAAACATAATTCGCAAACCGCATAGCCCCCCCAAACTCTCCCTCGCACAAAAACTAACTGGTTGCCCACCTGGACTCGGGAGCTAAAACATCAAATCCCAAACCTCCTCACACAAAAAAACATTTAGCTCCCAACCCCTCACTCACCCAAAAAAAGTAACATCGCCCATTCACCAATCGGCAACAAGAACGAAAATGCAGAAAACTGAAGGAGACCAACATAAACTACAGACCGCGGTGATAATCTCATATATCTCGGAATTCCAAAGACACTTTGTCAGCATCGAGGAGAGCAACAGCTTGAACTTAGTCCATCCCTGGGGCCTTCATCCACTGAGAAGCAGGTTCCTGATCTCTGGCCTGATGCAGCCTCTCAACCCCCAGCCTGACACATTGAGTGACCACCTGCCCGGCCTCCTCCCATCCACCTCGGTGTTTCAATCTTGCTCAACGCTTCAATTGGCTTTGGGTCCCTCCAGACACTCAGGTCTCACCTGTGGCTCCAAGTAGCTGTTTGCCTGTGACAGCAGCTGCACCACTTTGACAGGCAGGCTAAACCAGGTGAGGGTCGTGGTGGGCCTTGTGGCCTGGTGAGACAGAGCTATGCCTATCCTAGCATGAGAAGTCAGCTCCAGTGGACTGGGCAGAGAGGTCCAAAGGCCAGGAGGCAGCTCTGCTACACTTTGTGGAAAGCAAAGGGCGTGACAAGGTACAGAAGAAGTCAGAATTAGAATCAGAATCAGGTTTATTATCACCAGCACATGACATGAAATTTGTTAACGTAGCAGCAGCTGTTCAATGCAATATATAATCTAGCAGAGAAAAAAAATAAAAAAAATAATAAAAATAAATAAACAAGTAGATCAATTACAGTATAGGTATATTGAATAGATTTTAAAAATACATGCTAAAAGAGAAATACTGTATATTAAAAAAAAGGTAGTGTCCAAAGATTCAAAGTCCATTTAGAAATCAGATGGCAGAGAGGAAGAAGCTGTTCCTGAATCGCTGAATGTGTACCTTTAGGCTTCTGTATCTCCTACCTGATGGTAACAGTGAGGAAAGGGCATGCTCTGGGTGCTGGAGGTCCTCAATAATGAATTGAATTGACTTTATTTCTTACATCCTTCACATACATGAGTCAGAATCTTTACGTTATGTCTCCATCTAAATGTGCAATGTGCCATCGTAGTAATTTATAATAAATAGAAGAGTCAATGTAATATAGAGTACACTCAAGTCAGTGTGAGTTCTTCAGTCTGATGGCCTGGTGGAAGAAGCTGTCCCAGAGCCTGTTGGTCCTGGCTTTTATGCTGCGATACCACTTCCCGGATGGTAGCAGCTGGAATAGACTGTGGTTGGGATGGCTTGCGTCTCCAATGATCCTACGGATACTTTTTACACACCTGTCCTTGTAAATGTCTTGAATCATGGGAAGTTCACAACTGCGCTAGGCTGTCCGCACCACTCTCTGCGGAATCCTGCGATTAAGGGAGGTACAGTTGCCATACCAGGCAGTGATACAGCCACACACACAAATTGCTAGAGGAACGCAGCAGGTCAGGCAGCATCTATAAGGAGAAGCACTGTGGACGTTTTGGGCCAAGACCCTTCGTCCTGATGAAGGTTCTTGGCCTGAAACATTGACAGCGCTTCTCCCTATAGATGCTGCCTGGCCTGCTGCGTTCCACCAGCATTTTGTGTGTGTTCATTGAATATCTAGCATCTGCAGATTTCCTCGTGATATAGCCAGTTAGGATGCTCTCAATTGTGCCCCTGTAGAAAGTTCTCAGGATTTTGGGGGCCCATGCCAAGCTTCCTCAACCGTCTGAAGTGAAAGAGGTGCTGTTGTGCCTTTTTCACCACACAACTGGTGTGTATAGACCACGTGAGGTCCTTGGTGATGTGGATGCCGAGGAACTTGAAGCTGTTCACCCTCTCAACCCCAGATCCATTGATGTCAATGGGGGTTAGCCTGTCTCCGTTCCTCCTGTAATCCACAAGCAGCTCCTTTGTTTTGGCGACATTGTTTTCTTGACACCTCTGTGTCAGAGATGACTTCTTCCCTGTTGGCCACCTCATTATTGTTTGAGTTTAGGCCAATCAATGTAGTGTCTTCAACAAATTTAATTAGCAGATTGGAGCTGTGGGTGGCGATACATTCATGGGTATACAGGGAGTAAAGGAGGGGACTGAGTACACAACCCTGAAGGACTCCTGTATTGAGAGTCAGAGGGTTGGAGGTGAGGGAGTCCATTCTCACAACCTTTCTGGTTTCTGAGACACTGCAACCTTTCTGAGATACCGCTCCCTGAAGATGTCTTGGGTCATCTACTTAATAGCACAATCCTGATTGAGAAGTTGCAGAACCTGGGCCTCTGTACCTCCCTCTGCAAATGGATCCTCAACTTCCTAATCAGAAGACCACAATCTTTGAGGATTGGTGATAACATATCCTCCTTGCTGACAATCAATATTGGCACACCTCGGGGGTATGCGTTTAGCCCACTGTTCTACTCTCTATATACACATGACTGTGTGCTAGGCATAGATCAAATACCATCTATAAATTTGCTGACAATACAACCATTGTTGGTAGAACCTCAGGTGGTGACGAGAGGGTGTACAGGAGTGAGATATGTTAACTAGAGGAGTGGTGCTGCAGCAGCAACCTGACTCTCCGCGTCAGTAAGATGAAAGAGCCGATTGTGCACTTCAGGAAGGGTAAGACAAAGAAACATATACCAATCCTCATAGAGGGATCAGGTGGAGAGAGTGAGCAGTTTCAAGTTTCTGGGTGTCAAGATCTCTGAGGACCTAACCTGGTCCCAACATATTGATGTAGTTATAAAGAAGGCAAGACAGCAGCTATACTTTAATAAGACTTTGAAGAGATTTAGCACATCAACAAATACACTCAAAAACGTTTATCGTTGTACCATGGAGAGCATTCTAACAGGCTGCATCACTGTCTAGTATGAGACAGTTACTGCATAAGACTGAAGAGAGCTACAGATGGTGGTGAGTGGTGTCCTTACAGTGAATGAACTTGTGCTGTGTGTTTGGACAATTATTTCCAGGATTTAAGTCTGGCACTGTGAAAGGACATAAAAATAGGTCTCAAAGTCGAAGTAAAGGGTACTTAGTTATTGCTGATTGGTTTATTGCTATCACGTGTACTGAGGTACAATGATAAACTTCGTTTTGCATGCCATCCATGCAGATAAATTCATTACATCAGTGCATTAAGGTAGTAAAAGGGAAACTGATAACAGAATGCAGAATAAGCTGTTAGAATTACATGGAGTCCATGGAGGGGAAGCTAGTTTCCATCATATGCTAAGTGGTGTTTCTGCAGTCTCAGACTTGCCGTACCAAGCCCAGATACCTTTGTTTTCTCAGGTGCATATATAAAAATTGATGAGGGTCAAAGGGGACATGCCAAAATTCTTTAGCTTCCCAAGGAAGTAGCGGTCTTGGCCTTTGTGTCTACATGGTTGGACCATGGCAGGCTATTGGTGACGCTCACTCCTAAAAACCTAATGCTCTCAACCATCTCAATTCAACCTCAGCACTGTTGATGTAAACAAAAATGTATGCACTACCCCCTTCCTGAAGTCAATGATCAGTTTTGCTGAGATTGAGGAAAAGGTTGATGTCATGACACCATATCACTAGACTTTCTGTACTTCAGCTTATCTTCACTTCAAATACTGGTGGTGTCACCTGAAAACTTAGAGAGTAGAGTATGTGCACACAGTCATCAGTTTGCAGGGAGTGAAGTTACATCTAGTTTTGTACAACCTTTTATCCCATGTACCCTGGAAAGGTGAAATTATGAATGTGCAGTTTGTAATGGAGATGTGAGGTCAGAAGTTCTCCTCAGGATCAAATAGAGTTCCACTGTGTCAAAGACCTAGTTTGGCCTGAGACAGTGTCCCAGGAGCTGAATAAAATTGATGGCAGAAGATAGAGGTAAAGGCAGATTGGGCTAAAGGTAACCGTCTTGTCTATATTTAGATGTAAATGTTTAAAAACCAAATATTGATTAATCACTGAGGCATCAGAAGTTGAGAGGGATTTGTGCTGAAATGGAGCTGGATAACATCAATGTGCACATGAACACTAAACTTGGATATGCAGGTAGAATCACACAGCACAAGACAGATTCTTCGACACTCTTAGTTAAGATCAACCAACAAACCGGCATTTTTTAATCAATCCTGCACCAATTCCATTTTACTGTCCCTGATTCCCATCAGTTTCCACCACCCCAGGATCAACCACCCACCTACACACAAGGGCCAATTTACAGTGGCCAATTAACCTTCCAACCGACATGCATTTGGGATGTGGGAGAAAACTGCAGGATCAAGCTGGTCACAGGAAGAACATGCAAATTCCACACAGACAGCACCCAAAGTGGAAATCAAATCTGAATGGCTGGAGCTGTGAGACACAGGCTCTTCCAAACAGATGAGAACAGGTCTTTGGGGTCTCCATGCAATGCTAAGCAGGCAAGAACTGGGTGTGTAATGGCTGATTCCAGGTTATGAATGAACAAGCAGGGGCAAACTGAGACCAGTGAAAAGGCACAACAACTAAACACTGACTAGTTTTATTACATAGCTCTGTACAGGCTGGCTAATTCTCTGTCTGAGGTGGTGGTGAGAGGCACTGAAGCACCACAAGGGACTGTTCTGTTTCTGTTCACACTGTACACCTCAGACTTTCAGTACAACTCTGAGCCTTGACGCTTGCAGAAGTTCTCAGATGACTCTGTGGTGGTTGAGTGTATCAGAGATGGCCAGGAGTTGGAGTACAGAGGACAAGAATCACCTGGTGTGGCCAAAACCAGGGGGATTGATGTTAGGAGGAAGAGGACTGTGGTGGGTCCTGTAGACATTCTGGAAGAAAGAGTTGCAGTGATGGAGGAGTACAAGTTTTTGGGTGTTCACCCCGACAACAGACGTGACTGGAAAGCCAACACCAAGGCTGTTCACAAGAAGGGGATGAGCAGACTCTATTTTCTACAGAAGCTGAGATCCTTCAATGTGGGCAGCAGGATGCTGGAGATCGTTTGCCAGTCTGTTGTAGCGAGTGCGGTCTTCTTTGTGGCTTTATGTTGGGGGAGCAGCATCAGTGAGGATAATGCAAAAAGACTAAATAAACCCATCAGAAACGCTGGATCCACCCTTGGTTACAACCCAGACTCTTTTGAGTTAGTGGTGGAGAGGAGATCACTAAACAAACTGTTATCTATCATGGACTATCTGGCACATCCTCTCCATTCCTACTGAATAAGCAGTGGGGCATCTTTTCAAGCAGACTAATTCAGCTTCACTGTCACAAGGATCATTACAGAAAATCTTTCCTACCAAATGCGATAAGCATATAAAACAGATCATCTCTGTGCAACAGGAGAACACACAACATAGTACAATAGTCTCTCCTTTATTATTTCATACATTATTATTGCACATGAATGCACATTGGTACGTTATTATTGTGTACATTATCATTAGTTAAGTCTGCACGCCGCTAAGTGTGTTTAAATGTCGTTGGGGTAACAGAAGAATTTCCTACTCAGGATCAATTAAATATTCATTATTATTACTATTATACTATGAACATTGTCATCATTTAGCATAGCAATGCAGAATCACCTGTGCCTAGCAAATTTCTTAATGTTTTATGATAACACTTCAACATGTATGATAGATTTCAGCCCTCTTAATGATAGGAGTTTTGTTTTTGTTTAAAATTTTGTATTCATAACAGGCTGTGACAATGTTAAATGAAAATATGCAGCAGTAACAATGGTGTGAAGAAGCAGCTCCGGCTGACAAGTGGCCCCTTTGTCCATTCCATGTGATATGCTTGAACACTCACACTTCAGGATAAACGGCATTTGAAGCAATTCCACAGTTGTTATCCATGTCCTTCGCCATGTGGACATATCCTTTATTGCCCCAGTTTGATCCCCAGCTGAAGTAACAAAGAACACAGAAGTTAGAATAGTATAGGAATGAGCCCTTCAGCCCACAACGTTGTGCTAACTAATTAAGCTAATGACACTTTATTAAACTAACCCATTCTACCTGAGCATGGACCATATCCCTCAATTCTCTGCATCCTCACAGCCTTTCTAAGTGCCTCCATCTTATCTGCATCTACTACCAGCCGGCAGTGTATTCCAGTCCCCCACCATTCCCTGTATAACAAATAAACAGTTTTGTATTAACATTCTGATGAGTCATTTATTCAAAAATCTCATGTAAACAAAATATGCAGGTGAAATTGTGCTTGACAGTAAAGGCAGGTGGCAGGACGGCAGTCACTGGGATAGAACCATTGTAAAAAGGCCATTTTGCCCAGGATCCTTTAACAGGATCATTGCTGATCTCTACCTTAATGTCATTTATCGCCTCCACGTCTTTGCTGAGAGTACCCAACAAAAATCTGCCAGGGATCAAAACCTCGTCATCCGCAGATTTCTGCATTTTTCACCATGCTTAGTATCAAAATCAGCATCAACTGACATACGTCATAAAATTTGTTTGTGGCAGCAGTACAGTGCAAGACATAAAAATTACCATAAGTTATAAGTAGATAGATAATACAAAAGAGGAACAGTGAGCGTATGGACCGTTCAGAAATCTGATGGTGGAGAGGAAGAAGCTGTCCCTAAAATGTTGAGTGTGTGTTTTAAGGCTCCTGTACCTCCTCTTTGATGGTAGGGATGAGAAGAGGGCATGTCCAGGATAGTAAGGGTTCTATTGATGGATTCTTCAAGTATGGATACCAGAACTGCCCGCAGTACTGCAGGTGCGGTCTCACTGGTAGCCTGTATAGTTGCAGCATGACCTCCCTGCTCTTAAATTCAATCCCTCTAGCAATGAAGGCCAACATTTCATTTGCCTTCTTGATAGCCTGCAGGCCAACATTTTGTGATTCATGCACAAACATTCCCAAGTCCCTCGGCGCAGCAGCATGTTGTAGTTTTTTTTTAACCATTTAAGTCATAATCTGCTCTTACATTTTCCTTCCAAAGTGGATGACTTCACATTACAAACATTGTACTCCATCTGGCAGACCCTTGCCCACTCACTTAATCTATCTATATCTCTCTGCAGACTCTCTGGTTTTTATTTAGAGATACAGCGTGAATTTGGCTCTTTGAACTGTGCTGCCAGCAACCCACTAAATTAACCCTAATCTAATCACAGGGCAATTTATAATGACCAATTAACCTACTAATTGGTAAGTCTTTGTGCTGTGGGAGGAAACTGGAGCACCCAGGGGAAACCTACACATTCACAGGGAGGACGTACAAACTACCTACAGAGGACGTGAGAATTGAACTCCGAACTTTGATGCCCCAAGCACTGTACGGGCCCTTTGGCCCGTGATGTTGTGCTAACTCTTTAACCTACTATAAGCTCAATCTAACATTTCCTTCCCACATAGCGCTCTATTTTTCTTTCATTCATGGGCTTATCTAAGAGTCTTTTAAATGTCCCTAGTGCATCTTCTGTGAAATCTAATTACGTTGGTATAAATCTTAGCTGGAGGGAATTGAAAAGTATTTTTTAAACTTGTCAGTAGCACAAAAAGTTGCAGACCAGGAACATTGACAGTTCTTCTTTGCACAGATGCCACCTGTCTTGCTGATTTCTCACAGCATTTTCATTTTTTTTGTTACCAAGTAACTTCATATTTTCATTACTTCATTATAAATAAAATCAAACTTTGAGTTTAGATCAACTTATGCTAGATGCAGTCTCCAATCCCCACATGGCATCATACCTGTTCTTTACTATCCAATATGGCTTCTGATTTTCCATTCCATATCCAACCACCAAAATTCCATGATCAAGGTCCACAGTACTGCAGTGAGGCTCATAAAATATTCCTGCAGAAAATTTTAAAAATTGCATGTTATCATGTAATTACACATCAATGTGACAAATTCCACAATATTGGAAATCTATGTTGGAATTATAAAATCCCACATGAGGTAGCCAAAGGCAAAACCAGCGAACTGCAGAGCTGGGTTGCGGAGAGATCAGAATGGAGTAAAAGTTTGATGTGAATTCATTACATCTCCACTTCCTGGGCTCACTCACATCTTATTTAAGGAATCATAGCAAGGAAAGGTCTTTCCTCTGACATTGTAAAATCTGGTTTAATAGGTAGATGTGTCTATTCAGGATCTCAACTGAAAACCACTGGAGGGGTAAGAAGGGACTTCTCTCTCACTGACCTCTTTTCGTCAATGCTGACCATGTTGATCATCCAATTTCTTTCCAGCCTTAATGGTGTAGAATCCCAAAGCCCTTTTCTTTTTGCTCCTGATTCTTTGGCAGCCCCTCAGAGCTGGGGATGACTTGGGTTCTGAGGCGGATAATGATGCCAGTGATGGATGGAATTGCAGTCTCCTCCACTGATGGGGCTGCCAAGCTGGGTCCTCTCCTGCTGCCTTCCCAGAACTGCTGTGTGCCCCCAGTACACAAACCACCCAAATGCTCCTTCTCTACTGTGAGTGGTGACATAGAACACTACAGCACAGAAAATGGCCCATTGACCCATCTAGTCCACGCCAAACCATCAATTTGCCTAGTCCCATTGAACTGCACTCAGACTATAGTTCTCAATACCCTTCCTTATCTGTGTAGCTATCCAAATTTCTCTTAAATTTTGAAATCAACCCCCCATCCACCACTTTCACTGGCAGCACCTACTACATTCTCACTACCCTCTGAATGTTCTCTCTCATGTTCCCCTTAAACATTTCACCTTCCACCCTGATGCACCATCAATAACTCACACTGAGACGTAGGCGAGATATCGGCTTTTATTGACTGGAAGAAGGAACCAGGAGTGAGTGTCTATCATACAAGGTCTTGGAGACTGAGGCCGAGCGTCAGGCCGCAGGTCTCCTTTATACAGGGGCCTGTAGGAGGAGCCACAGGAGCAGTCAGCAGGGGCGTGTCCCGACAGGCACATAGTTCACCACACACCCTTAATCCATGATCTCCAGTTGTAGTCTCAGCCAACCTGAGTGCAAAGAAGACTGCTTGCATTTACCTTATCTGTACCCCTCCTCTATCAAATCTCTCCTCAGTCTTCAATGTTCTAGCAAACAAAATCCTAACCTATTGAACCTTTCTCTATAACTCAGGTCCTTAAGATTTTCCCAATCTCCTTCAGCTCCACACATATGCAGTGCTCTCAGTACCATTAACTGTTCAAGCTAACAAAATGACTTTTCTGTATTGTTATAATGAAATGGCTTCTCTGTAATCTTACTTAATGCTGTAATGGGTTTCTGTGTCTGGAATGTTTGGGATATAACTGCAGATAAGGGGGAACTAACCAATGGAGAATTGTTATGCTATCTTGTATGTGTGAACGGAGCAAGAGTTTGTAGTCTTTTTTTGGGGAGGCGAGCGAGGAGGACGGACGTGTGATGAGCGGACAGCGATTCCAGGGTGGCGGATACTGGACGCCGGTGGCAACTATAAAATTGTAATTATTTATTCGCCTTTGGTGTATTGTCTGATATTTGTGCTGCGAGCGTGTACTGGGGGAGCATTACACCGTATTTACACCAAAGTATTGCACTGTTGGCAGGGTGATGGTGGTTCATCCTAGGCAAATGGGGTAAATTGGGGGCACAGATGCTACACCTACATCAGATTCTGATCTTCCGGGGGTCATGTGTGAGAGACCCCCAGGGTTCAGTGGAGATGTTGCATTTTCTCACAGAAGCTTAGGTCACAACCTTCCAGCTGAAAAAGAACAACTTGAAGTCACATCTGTCTCAAAGTAATGGGAAGTATTTCAGAAGGAGTTTCAGACTAAATGTCTTCCCCTAAAGAAAAGCTTGTGGGAGGAGCGAGCAAAAATGGTGCCAGAGGTTTTTGTTGACCCAGGTAACTTCTTACAGATCATCCACAAAACAGCTTATTCTTCCTTTCTTATGTCTTCCTTTTCTTCTCAAGATGGCTGGGATTTTGTCAGAATCCGCAATCTACAACGACAATTCTCTGCAAGCAGTGGGTTTTAGCATTGGCCATGCAGCCTGGCATTCCAGTATCTCAGGAAACAGCTCCATAACTGAACCAGTTTCACTAACTGAAGTCTCATGGGAGTATGAAACACCAGGACAGCTGGCAGAAGAAGGTGTGCGTGTGTGCGCGTGTGTGTGTGAGAGAGAGAGAGAGAGATGACAAGACAAGGTGCACAGTGAACAGGATGGGGGAGAAAAGGGACGCTTATTGATAAACTGTGATACCGGTAAGTTCTAGTGTTTCTCAAATTACTGTTCTTGTCACATCCTGTCCATAAAGTGAAAAACAAGATTAAAGGGAAAGTGGCAGATTGGAACTAAAATATACTCAGGTTCAGGGAGAAAAGGACAATGGTTGATGAGTCCTTTTGCGACTGTAATATCATTGCCAGTGGGGTTCCTCATAGGTCAGTAGTCCACCCCTCACTGTAAAGGTGATGGAGGCAGAAACTCTCATCACCTTAAGCCTATTTTTGGATGTGCAGTGCAAGAGCCATAGTCAAGAGGGCTTTGTAACAAGCGTAGAAAGGTAGATTCCTTCTTTGTTGATCAGCACTGGCACAATAGTATGAATGGGCTCCTTTGGTGTCCAGGAGTTTCTGTTATTCTGCAGTTCCGTTGTATTCTGATCTATCCCTCTCCTTCCAGTTTTCCTTTATCCTGTACAATGATCCATGGCATCCCAACTAACGACAGAGGCAAATTGATCCCTCATGACTGCAGTAACCACAGACAAGGTGATTCAAAGTACTGGTGTAGGGTTTGAGATTGAATGGGCAAAACATGGAAACTTGGCTGGTCTTCTTAGGAATCCACCTGAACATAAAACAGAAAGGTCACTTGGCCCCGGGAGATTGCTGTAGCTTATCAAGTGAACATGGCTGAACTACATCAGCACTCAGTTCCCATAAGCTTTCATCACGTTGCTTATCAAAAATCTAACAGGAATGAAAATTTAGAATGATTGAACAACCATGTTATCATAAAATGTCCTCTAATTCACTAAAGTTCTTGAAGGAAGGGCTTTGCTATCCCCACCTGGGTTCTGGTGTTAACACCGGACTTACCAGTGTCACGGAAGTTTAACTGCTGTTTGAAATTATCTAGCAAGCCACTAAATTCAAGGGTAATTTGGGAAGCAGAGTGATATTCCATAATTATCTTTCCCAGCTGGCCAAGAGTTCCTCCCCTACCCCACCAACGCAGTGAAGTGACCCCACTTCATGGATTCTGATGGAAGAAAACGAAGGTGAAGAAAGAAAATGCTGCTACTTTCCTCCTCTGAAAATGGACATTTTAGGCAAAAGAATGTCCTGTATATCACTCAGATGGATGTTCCATTATTATTTGTTCACAAGCTGTGAACATTGCTGGCAAATTGGTGCAGTTAGCACTACCAGTGCCTCACAACTCCTAGGAGCCAGGTCCAATCCTCACCTTGGGATCTCTCTTTGTGGAGTTTGCACATTCTCCTTGTGAATGTATGGGTTTCCTCCCTTGGCTGGCCAACATCTGCTGCCCTTACCCGAACTGGCCAAAATGTGAGTGCTTACACAACCATCTGTTTGATCCCTAAGTAGTTGAGGAAGGCTTTCGGAGATAGGTGGCTCAGCAACACCATCTCAGGGGGCAATGAGGGATAGGCAATAAATGCCAGCAATGACCAGATGCTGAAAAATAATAAAAATTCTTTAAAACAGAGCTGCCCCAAATTAATAAGCTGAAGCCCAAGACTAATTTTGGAGGAACTTTGGTCAGCTATTTTGGCCTGTGCATTGTTCTTAGCTTAGTTCTGCAAGCAGATTTGAGCCAATTTACTTCTCCCAATAAAAAAAACAGAATAGAATCTTGTTCCCAGATACAAGTTTCGGAAGGTTAATTCTGTTTCTCTTTCCACAAATGCTGTCTGCCCTGCTAAACATTTTCTATTCTTGAAATTAAGGTTTAGTGTCACCAAACCCACACCTGAATTTTTCTCCTTTTGTCTCCTTTTCAACCTTACCTGCAAATCCTGCTCCTTACCTGATTTGTACAACATGAAGGATCTGTGCTCTGCGTCGATGCCAGCTGAAATCGGTCCAACAGTGGCCACTGCTGCAGCTAAATCCACTTCGGAGTCTTTCCGAATCTGCGTGACACCCTTGCAAGTGGCAACAATGTCACTCTGTTCGAATTTACAATCACCATTCTAAAGGGAAAGACGCCAGTCAGTACATATGAAATCCAAGTGAAGGCCAGGAAATGTGTGGCACCAATGAGACAACTTTGCAGGAATCTCTTTCTAACATGAGATATTATCATAGAATCATGCATCACAGGAGTCTTTCAGTCCACTTAATCTGTTGATGACCATCAAGCATACATACTCATTTGTTATATTCTCCTTATTCATATCATTCATACTTAAATTCTACCAGTAGCCCATACACTGAGGGCAATGTGCAGTCTCTAATTAGCCACCAGCTTGCATTTATTTAGAACATGGGCAAAACCTAGCCACCAAAAGCAACGCACAAGACCATGGAGCAACTGTACAAATCGCACGCTGGAAGTGGGAATTGAACCCGGGTCTCTCCAGCTGTGTGGGACCAGCTCTACCAGCCGTCAAGCTGAGCAAATAGTTTGACAGTTATTTGGAAAGTACAAAGAATGGGAGGAAAGGAAAGGGAACATTACCTTTGCAATGTATGGATAAGATTGTTCGGAAGCAATTCCTTGATCTTTTATGAATGCGAAGCTGGCCATGACAGATCCACCATTACAGCCTGCATTCCCCACAGTTCTGCTGCAGTCCATCAGGTACTGTTCACTCAGGGAAATGAGCTTTCCTGTTTTGTTAAATACCTGTCCTTCCAGTACTCCAGTTGTGCTGAATGCCCAGCAAGAACCACATTGGCCCTAGTAAATACACAAAGATTCAAAGTGAGATGAGGAGGAGGAGCAGTACTGTGCACCAGTCCTTGTCTTCATGATTATTCAGAAGTACTGAACTCCTTCAAGGGCAAAATAAGGTGAGACAAGTGGAGAAATGGGTTAAAGAACACCAAACTTCAGTTCTAAATAAAAACAGAAAACGTTCAGTAGATCAGGCAGTGTCTGTGCGAAAAGGAACAGAGTAAACACTGGGGTCATCTGAGACTGACCTCTGGAAAGGAGATTTTGTTGAGTGTCCCTGAAGAGTTCGATCGAGTTGCACTCGAGCAGCTGGTGGAATGGCCACTCATGATCCTGACCAGGGCAGTGCGAAAGGCCAATCTAACTGTGTAATGCCCTGGTTTTATTTTTACTGTATGCTGTATGTGTTTCATTTTGGCAGTTCTGTAAGAGCAGCTTGTTCCCTTTCCAGCTTGTTTGGGTTATGGTTGACGATAAGAGATGAGGAGAAATGTGTGCCATCCAATTAGGATGGTCAGTTTAAGGGGAGGTTTCTCTGGTGAGGGACACTAAGGCTGGCTTGGGCTTTTGTTCGTCAGGAGATGAAGAGAGAAGACACTGGAGAGAGCCGGTCGTAGCATACGATCCAGTGGGAGACCCGTCTGTTGGAGATGGATTGTGAGCGACGTTCAGAAGGTGGTGTGGGTGTTCACGCTGACTGAGGGCCCAGCATGTGAGTGACAGAGAAGTTCAAGATGAGCTCCAACGTGCACATTGGACTGTTTAATTAGAATGGGCCCTTTTCTTTTTGTCATTCTTTACTATAGTTAAGATTCATGAATATAATTCCTTTAATCATATGCAGTGTACAGTCTGTTATTTCATGGCACCAATTTGTAACAGGGCAGCGAATTATACAACATCCGCACAACAGGGGTTTGGTGTAGGAGTGCGCCTCAATCTCACGAGTTTGATGAGCTGGAGGTTGTCTTCCCTAGACTTACACAGCTGATTAAACCAGGGATTTCACTGGGAATCAATTCCCTTAAATGTCCAGTCAGACAGAGAGAGCTGAATGATGATTCAGCCATGGAGTAACTGAATGCAGAGGCCCTTTCTCCAAAAATCCCAACAGTCTTTCTCAAGCGGCAAAGCATGGAGCTGGACTCTGCCAGCTGTGAAGGCATGACGGATCTGAACTTGTTTTAATTTGTTCCAATATTCAGCGATATTTTAAACTTTCAATCAAAAACAGAAAAACTGCAGATTCAGTAAGGATGGATCTGTTGAAAAATCTTTGATCTGAAAAATTGACATTTGTTTCTCATTCTGTTGTGGTCCGGTCTGGAGTCCGCATTCCGGTTCTTGATCCAGTCCATAGACTCCGGACTGTGGGTCTAGTAGCCGTCCCTCCTTTTGCCATTGAGCCCAATTAGTCACGCCTGTGGATCATCGTGGCTTGTTGAGGCTCAAGGAGACTCACCTGATGCCCATCGGCTGGCCTGAGGGGGCTCTGGGACTGAGTGGAGTTGTGGGTTGTCCTGGCTTAGAGTTCCCCAGTTAAAAATGAGTTCTTCGAGTAAGCCTGGCAGACACCCTGGACCTAGTTCCCTTCCTATCCTTTGCCTCTGTCGGGCAAGCCTAGCTGGACTGCCTTTGCCTGGTGGCGTCTCTGCCCCTTTCCATCCCTCGCTCCTGACAGGTTGTACCCTGCATCCTACCCAGGAGCCCTGTGACCTGCTCAGGCCCCCATGTTCCTGCCTGAGAGGTCCGGTCCCTGCCTAGGAGTTATGTGGCCCGACCAGAGGTCTCTGCCCCAACTTATCCCTTGCTATTGACGGGTTGTACCCTGCATCCTACCCAGGAGCCCTGTGAAATGCTCAGGCCCCTGTGTTCCTGCCTGGGTCTGGACACTGCCTAGGGGTTAGACAGCCCGCCCAGAGGTCTCTGCCCCTGCCTATCTCGTTACTGACGAGTTGTAAACTGCAAGCTACCCAGGTATCCCGTGACCTGCCCAGTCTGCCGTGTACCGGCCTGGGAAGACTGCGCCCTGCCCAGGAGTTATGCGACATGCCCAGTGAACTCCAAGATCCTGCTTGCCTGAACTCCGGGATCCCGACTTGCCTTGCCTGAACTCTGGGACCCAGCCTTGCCTGAACTCCGGCATCTGCCTTGCCTTGCCTGAACTCCGGGATCTGCCCTGCCTTGCCTGAAATCTGGGATCCGCCTTGCCTTACCTGAACTCCGGGATCCCGCCTGCCTTGCCTGAACTCCGGGATCCGCCTTGCCTTGCCTGAACTCCGGGATCCGCCTTGCCTTGCCTGAACTCTGGGATCCCGCCTTGCCTGAACTCTGGGATCCCGCCTTGCCTTGCCTGAACTCCGGGATCCCGCCTTGCCTTGCCTGAATTCTGGGATCCGCCTTGCCTTGCCTGAACTCCGGGATCCGCCTTGCATGAACTCAGCGATCAAGCCTTGCCTTGGCTGAACTCCGGGATCCGCCTTGCCTTGCCTGAACTCCGGGATCCACCTTGCCTTGCCTGAATAACGGGATCCGCCTTGCCTTGCCTGAACTCCGGGACCCCGCCTTGCCTTGCCTGAACTCCGGGATCCCGCCTTGCCTTGCCTGAACTCTGGGATCCGCCTTGCCTTGCCTGAACTCCGGGATCCGCCTTGCCTTGCCTGAACTCTGGGATCCGCCTTGCCTTGCCTGAACTCCGGGATCCGCCTTGCCTTGCCTGAACTCCGGGATCCAGCCTTGCCTTGCCGAACTCCGGGATCCGCCTTGCCTGAACTCCGCGATCCCGCCTTGCCTTGCCTGAACTCCGGGATCCGCCTTGCCTGAACTCTGGGATCCCGCCATGCCTTGGCTGAACTCTGGGATCCAGCCTTGCCTGAACTCCGGGATCTGCCTTGCCTTGCCTGAACTCCGGGATCTGCCTTGCCTTGCCTGAACTCCGGGATCTGCCTTGCCTTCCCTGAACTCCGGGATCCCGCCTTGCCTTGCCTGAACTCCGGGATCCCGCCTTGCCTTGCCTGAACTCCGGGATCCAGCCTTGCCTTGCCTGAACTCCGGGATCCGCCTTGCCTTGCCTGAACTCCGGGATCCAGCCTTGCCTTGCCTGAACTCCGGGATCTGCCTTGCCTTGCCTGAACTCCGGGATCCCGCCTTGCCTTGCCTCAACTCCGGGATCCCGCCTTGCCTTGCCTGAACTCCGGGATCCCGCCTTGCCTTGCCTGAACTCCGGGATCCCGCCTTGCCTTGCCTGAACTCCGGGATCCGCCTTGCCTTGCCTGAACTCCGGGATCCGCCTTGCCTTGCCTGAACTCTGGGTTCCGCCTTGCCTTGCCTGAACTCGGGATCCGCCTTGCCTTGCCTGAACTCCGGGATCCGCCTTGCCTTGCCTGAACTCCGGGATCCGCCTTGCCTTGCCTGAACTCCGGGATCCGCCTTGCCTGAACTCCGGGATCCGCCATGCCTGAACTCCGGGATCCGCCTTGCCTGAACTCCGGGATCCGCCTTGCCTGAACTCCGGGATCCGCCTTGCCTTGCCTGAACTCCGGGATCCGCCTTGCCTTGCCTGAACTCCGGGATCCACCTTGCCTTGCCTGAACTCCGGGATCCACCTTGCCTTGCCTGAATAACGGGATCAGCCTTGCCTTGCCTGAACTCCGGGATCCGCCTTGCCTTGCCTGAACTCCGGGATCCCGCCTTGCCTTGCCTGAACTCTGGGATCCGCCTTGCCTTGCCTGAACTCCGGGATCCGCCTTGCCTTGCCTGAACTCTGGGATCCGCCTTGCCTTGCCTGAACTCCGGGATCCGCCTTGCCTTGCCTGAACTCCGGGATCCAGCCTTGCCTTGCCTGAACTCCGGGATCCGCCTTGCCTGAACTCTGGGATCCCGCCATGCCTTGGCTGAACTCTGGGATCTCGCCTTGCCTGAACTCCGGGATCCTCCTTGCCTTGCCTGAACTCCGGGATCTGGACTTCCCTGAACTCCGGGATCTGCCTTGCCTTGCCTGAACTCCGGGATCTGCCTTGCCTTGCCTGAACTCCGGGATCCCGCCTTGCCTTGCCCGAACACGGGATCCAGCCTTGCCTTGCCTGAACTCCGGGATCCGCCTTGCCTTGCCTGAACTCCGGGATCCCGCCTTGCCTTGCCTGAACTCCGGGATCCAGCCTTGCCTTGCCTGAACTCCGGGATCTGCCTTGCCTTGCCTGAACTCCGGGATCCCGCCTTGCCTTGCCTGAACTCTGGGATCCCGCCTTGCCTTGCCTGAACTCTGGGATCCCGCCTTGCCTTGCCTGAACTCTGGGATCCCGCCTTGCCTTGCCTGAACTCCGGGATCCCGCCTTGCCTTGCCTGAACTCTGGGATCCCGCCTTGCCTTGCCTGAATTCTGGGATCCCGCCTTGCCTTGCCTGAATTCTGGGATCCGGCTTGCCTTGCCTGAACTCTGGGATCTGCCTTGCCTTGCCTGAACTCCGGGATCTGCCCTGCCTTGCCTGAAATCTGGGATCCGCCTTGCCTTGCCTGAACTCTGGGATCCCGCCTGCCTTGCCTGAACTCTGGGATCCCGCCTTGCTTGAACTCTGGGATCCCGCCTTGCCTTGCCTGAACTCCGGGATCCCGCCTTGCCTTGCCTGAACTCTGGGATCCCGCCTTGCCTGAACTCTGGGATCCTCCTTGCCTTGCCTGAACTCTGGGATCCGCCTTGCCTTGCCTGAACTCAGGGATCCCGCCTTGCCTGAACTCCGGGATCCGCCTTGCCTTGCCTGAACTCCGGGATCCGCCTTGCCTTGCCTGAACTCCGGGATCCGCCTTGCCTTGCCTGAACTCCGGGATCCCGCCTTGCCTTGCCTGAACTCCGGGATCCCGCCTGGCCTTGCCTGAACTCCGGGATCCAGCCTTGCCTTGCCTGAACTCCGGGATCCACCTTGCCTTGCCTGAACTCTGGGATCCGCCTTGCCTTGCCTGAACTTCGGGATCCCGCCATGCCTTGCCTGAACTCTGGGATCCAGCCTTGCTTGAACTCTGGGATCCCGCCTTGCCTTGCCTGAACTCTGGGATCCCGCCTTGCCTTGCCTGAACTCCGGGATCCGCCTTGCCTTGCCTGAACTCCGGGATCCCGCCTTGCCTTGCCTGAACTCTGGGATCCCGCCTTGCCTTGCCTGAACTCCGGGATCCTGCCTTGCCTTGCCTGAACTCTGGGATCCCGCCTTGCTTTGCCTGAACTCCGGGATCTCGCCTTGCCTTGCCTGAACTCCGGGATCCCCCTTGCCTTGCCTGAATTCCGGGATCCCGCCTTGCCTTGCCTGAACTCCGGGATCCCCCTTGCCTTGCCTGAACTCCGGGATCGCGCCTTGCCTTGCCTGAACTCCGGGATCACGCCTTGCCTTGCCTGAACTCCGGGATCACGCCTTGCCTTGCCTGAACTCCGGGATCCGCCTTGCCTTGCCTGAATTCTGGGATCCCGCCTTGCCTTGCCTGAACTCTGGGATCCCGCCTTGCCTTGCCTGAACTCCGGGATCCCGCCTTGACTTGCCTGAACTCCGGGATCCCGCCTTGCCTTGCCTGAACTCTGGGATCCCGCCTTTCCTTGCCTGAACTCTGGGATCCCCCTTGACTGAACTCCGCGATCAAGCCTTGCCTTGCCTGAACTCTGGGATCCCCCTTGCCGGAACTCCGCGATCAAGCCTTGCCTTGCCTGAACTCCGGGAACCGCCATGCCTTGCCTGGGATCCAGCTTTGCCTTGCCTGAACGCTGGGTTCCAGCCATGCCTGAACTCCAGGATCCCGCCTTGCCTTGCCTGAACTCCGGGATCCACCTTGCCTTGGCTGAACTCCGGGATCCCGCCTTGCCTTGCCTGAACTCTGGGATCCCGCCTTTCCTTGCCTGAACTCTGGGATCCCCCTTGACTGAACTCCGCAATCAAGCCTTGCCTTGCCTGAACTCTGGGATCCCCCTTGCCGGAACTCCGCGATCAAGCCTTGCCTTGCCTGAACTCCGGGATCCGCCTTGCCTTGCCTGAACTCTGGGATCCAGCTTTGCCTTGCCTGAACGCTGGGATCCAGCCATGCCTGAACTCCAGGATCCCGCCTTGCCTTGCCTGAACTCCGGGATCCACCTTGCCTTGGCTGAACTCCGGGATCCCGCCTTGCCTTGCCTGAACTCCGGGATCCGCCTTGCCTTGCCTGAACTCTGGGATCCGCCTTGCCTTGCCTGAACTCCGGGATCCCGCCTTGCCTTGCCTGAACTCCGGGATCTGCCTTGCCTTGCCTGAAATCCGGGATCCGCCTTGCCTTGCCTGAACTCCGGGATCCGCCTTGCCTTGCCTGAACTCCAGGATTCCGCCTTGCCTTGCCTGAACTCCGGGATCCCCCTTGCCTGAACTCCGCGATCAAGCCTTGCCTTGCCTGAATTCCGGGATCCGCCTTGCCTTGCTTGAACTCTGGGATCCCGCCTTGCCTTGCCTGAACTCCGGGATCCCGCCATGCCTTGCCTGAACTCCGGGATCCGCCTTGCCTTGCCTGAACTCCGGGATCCGCTTTGCCTTGGCTGAACTCCGGGATCCTGCCTTGCCTTGCCTGAACTCCGGGATCCCGCCTTGCCTTGCCTGAACTCTGGGATCCCGCCTTGCCTTGCCTGAACTCTGGGATCCCGCCTTCCCTTGCCTGAACTCTGGGATCCGCCTTGCCTTGCCTGAACTCTGGGATCCCGCCTTGCCTTGCCTGAACTCTGGGATCCGCCTTGCCTTGCCTGAACTCCGGGATCCCGCCTTCCCTTGCCTGAACTCTGGGATCCGCATTGCCTTGCCTGAACTCTGGGATCCCGCCTTCCCTTGCCTGAACTCTGGGATCCGCCTTGCCTTGCCTGAACTCTGGGATCCCGCCTTGCCTTGCCTGAACTCTGGGATCCCGCCTTGCCTTGTCTGAACTCTGGAATCCGCCTTGCCTTGTCTGAACTCTGGGATCCCGCCTTGCCTTGCCTGAACTCCGGGATCCGCCTTGCCTTGCCTGAACTCCGGGATCCGCCTTGCCTTGCCTGAACTCCGGGATCCGCCTTGCCTTGCCTGAACTCCGGGATCCGCCTTGCCTTGCCTGAACTCCGGGATCCGCCTTGCCTTGCCTGAACTCCGGGATCCGCCTTGCCTTGTCTGAACTCCGGGATCCGCCTTGCCTTGCCTGAACTCTGGGATCCGCCTTGCCTTGTCTGAACTCTGGGATCCCGCCTTGCCTTGCCTGAACTCCAGGATCCAGCCTTGACTTGTCTGAACTCTGGGATCCCGCCTTGCCTTGTCTGAACTCTGGGATCCCACCTTGCCTTGCCTGAACTCCAGGATCCCGCCTTGCCTTGCCTGAACTCCGCGATCAAGCCTTGCCTTGCCTGAACTCCGGGATCCCGCCTTGCCTTGCCTGAACTCCGGGATCCGCCTTGCCTTGTCTGAACTCTGGGATCCAGCCTTGCCTGAACTCCGGGATCCCGCCTTGCCTTGCCTGAACTCCGGGATCCGCCTTGCCTGAACTCTGGGATCCCGCCATGCCTTGGCTGAACTCTGGGATCCCGCCTTGCCTGAACTCCGGGATCCTCCTTGCCTTGCCTGAACTCTGGGATCCGCCTTGCCTTGCCTGAACTCCGGGATCCTCCTTGCCTTGCCTGAACTCCGGGATCCTCCTTGCCTTGCCTGTACTCCGGTATCCCGCCTTGCCTTGCCTGAACTCTGGGATCCACCTTGCCTTGCCTTGCCTGAACTCAGGGATCCCGCCTTGCCAGAACTCCGGGATCCGCCTTGCCTTGCCTAAACTCCGGGATCCGCCTTTCCTTGCCTGAATTCCGGGTTCCGCCTTGCCTTGCCTGAACTCCGGGATCCCGCCTTGCCTTGCCTGAACTCCGGGATCCCGCCTTGCCTTGCCTGAACACCGGGATCCAGCCTTGCCTTGCCTGAACTCCGGGATCCGCCTTGCCTTGCCTGAACTCTGGGATCCGCCTTGCCTTGCCTGAACTTCGGGATCCCGCCATGCCTTGCCTGAACTCTGGGATCCCGCCTTGCCTTGCCTGCACTCTGGGATTCCGCCTTGCCTTCCCTGAAATCCGGGATCCCGCCTTGCCTTGCCTGAATTCCGGGATCCCGCCTTGCCTTGCCTGAACTCCGGGATCCCGCCTTCCCTTGCCTGAACTCTGGGATACCGCCTTGCCTTGCCTGAACTCTGGGATCCAGCCTTGCTTGAACTCTGGGATCCGCCTTGCCTTGCCTGAACTCTGGGATCCCGCCTTCCTTGAACTCTGCGATCCAGCCTTGCTTGAACTCTGGGATCCCGCCTTGCCTTGCCTGAACTCTGGGATCCGCCTTGCCTTGCCTGAACTCTGGGATCCCGCCTTCCTTGAACTCTGCGATCCAGCCTTGCTTGAACTCTGGGATCCCGCCTTGCCTTGCCTGAACTCTGGGATCCGCCTTGCCTTGCCTGAACTCCGGGATCCCGCCTTCCCTTGCCTGAACTCTGGGATCCGCATTGCCTTGCCTGAACTCTGGGATCCCGCCTTCCCTTGCCTGAACTCTGGGATCCGCCTTGCCTTGCCTGAACTCTGGGATCCCGCCTTGCCTTGCCTGAACTCTGGGATCCCGCCTTGCCTTGTCTGAACTCTGGAATCCGCCTTGCCTTGTCTGAACTCTGGGATCCCGCCTTGCCTTGCCTGAACTCCGGGATCCGCCTTGCCTTGCCTGAACTCCGGGATCCGCCTTGCCTTGCCTGAACTCCGGGATCCGCCTTGCCTTGCCTGAACTCCGGGATCCGCCTTGCCTTGCCTGAACTCCGGGATCCGCCTTGCCTTGCCTGAACTCCGGGATCCGCCTTGCCTTGTCTGAACTCCGGGATCCGCCTTGCCTTGCCTGAACTCTGGGATCCGCCTTGCCTTGTCTGAACTCTGGGATCCCGCCTTGCCTTGCCTGAACTCCAGGATCCAGCCTTGACTTGTCTGAACTCTGGGATCCCGCCTTGCCTTGTCTGAACTCTGGGATCCCACCTTGCCTTGCCTGAACTCCAGGATCCCGCCTTGCCTTGCCTGAACTCCGCGATCAAGCCTTGCCTTGCCTGAACTCCGGGATCCCGCCTTGCCTTGCCTGAACTCCGGGATCCGCCTTGCCTTGTCTGAACTCTGGGATCCAGCCTTGCCTGAACTCCGGGATCCCGCCTTGCCTTGCCTGAACTCCGGGATCCGCCTTGCCTGAACTCTGGGATCCCGCCATGCCTTGGCTGAACTCTGGGATCCCGCCTTGCCTGAACTCCGGGATCCTCCTTGCCTTGCCTGAACTCTGGGATCCGCCTTGCCTTGCCTGAACTCCGGGATCCTCCTTGCCTTGCCTGAACTCCGGGATCCTCCTTGCCTTGCCTGTACTCCGGTATCCCGCCTTGCCTTGCCTGAACTCTGGGATCCACCTTGCCTTGCCTTGCCTGAACTCAGGGATCCCGCCTTGCCAGAACTCCGGGATCCGCCTTGCCTTGCCTAAACTCCGGGATCCGCCTTTCCTTGCCTGAATTCCGGGTTCCGCCTTGCCTTGCCTGAACTCCGGGATCCCGCCTTGCCTTGCCTGAACTCCGGGATCCCGCCTTGCCTTGCCTGAACACCGGGATCCAGCCTTGCCTTGCCTGAACTCCGGGATCCGCCTTGCCTTGCCTGAACTCTGGGATCCGCCTTGCCTTGCCTGAACTTCGGGATCCCGCCATGCCTTGCCTGAACTCTGGGATCCCGCCTTGCCTTGCCTGCACTCTGGGATTCCGCCTTGCCTTCCCTGAAATCCGGGATCCCGCCTTGCCTTGCCTGAATTCCGGGATCCCGCCTTGCCTTGCCTGAACTCCGGGATCCCGCCTTCCCTTGCCTGAACTCTGGGATACCGCCTTGCCTTGCCTGAACTCTGGGATCCAGCCTTGCTTGAACTCTGGGATCCGCCTTGCCTTGCCTGAACTCTGGGATCCCGCCTTCCTTGAACTCTGCGATCCAGCCTTGCTTGAACTCTGGGATCCCGCCTTGCCTTGCCTGAACTCTGGGATCCGCCTTGCCTTGCCTGAACTCTGGGATCCCGCCTTCCTTGAACTCTGCGATCCAGCCTTGCTTGAACTCTGGGATCCCGCCTTGCCTTGCCTGAACTCCGGGATCCCGCCTTGCCTTGCCTGAACTCCTGGATCCCGCCTTGCCTTGCCTGAACTCCGGGATCCGCCTTGCCTTGCCTGAACTCCGGGATCCCGCCTTCCCTTGCCTGAACTCTGGGATCCGCCTTGCCTTGCCTGAACTCTGGGATCCCGCCTTGCCTTGCCTGAACTCTGGGATCCGCCTTGCTTTGCCTGAACTCCAGGATCCCGCCTTCCCTTGCCTGAACTCTGGGATCCGCCTTCCCTTGCCTGAACTCTGGGATCCGCCTTGCCTTGCCTGAACTCTGGGATCCCGCCTTGCCTTGCCTGAACTCTGGGATCCGCCTTGCCTTGCCTGAACTCTGGGATCCCGCCTTGCCTTGCCTGAACTCCGGGATCCCGCCTTGCCTTGTCTGAACTCTGGGATCCGCCTTGCCTTGTCTGAACTCCGGGATCCCGCCTTGCCTTGCCTGAACTCCAGGATCCCGCCTTGCCTTGCCTGAACTCCGGGATCCGCCTTGCCTTGCCTGAACTCTGGGATCCGCCTTGCCTTGCCTGAACTCTGGGATCCCGCCTTGCCTTGCCTGAACTCCGGGATCCGCCTTGCCTTGCCTGAACTCTGGGATCCGCCTTGCCTTGTCTGAACTCTGGGATCCCGCCTTGCCTTGCCTGAACTCCAGGATCCCGCCTTGCCTTGTCTGAACTCTGGGATCCGCCTTGCCTTGTCTGAACTCTGGGATCCCGCCTTGACTTGCCTGAACTCCAGGATCCCGCCTTGCGTTGCCTGAACTCCGCGATCAAGCCTTGCCTTGCCTGAACTCCGGGATCCCGCCTTGCCTTGCCTGAACTCCGGGATCCGCCTTGCCTTATCTGAACTCTGGGATCCAGCCTTGCCTGAACTCCGGGATCCCGCCTTGCCTTGCCTGAACTCCGGGATCCGCCTTGCCTTGCCTGAACTCTGGGATCCGCCTTGCCTTGCCTGAACTCTGGGATCCCGCCTTGCCTTGCCTGAACTCCAGGATCCCGCCTTGCCTTGTCTGAACTCTGGGATCCGCCTTGCCTTGTCTGAACTCTGGGATCCCGCCTTGCCTTGCCTGAACTCCAGGATCCCGCCTTGCCTTGCCTGAACTCCGCGATCAAGCCTTGCCTTGCCTGAACTCCGGGATCCCGCCTTGCCTTGCCTGAACTCCGGGATCCGCCTTGCCTTATCTGAACACTGGGATCCAGCCTTGCCTGAACTCCGGGATCCCGCCTTGCCTTGCCTGAACTCTGGGATCCGCCTTGCCTTGCCTGAACTCAGGGATCCCGCCTTGCCAGAACTCCGGGATCCGCCTTGCCTTGCCTGAACTCCGGGATCCGCCTTGCCTTGCCTGAACTCCGGGATCCGCCTTGCCTTGCCTGAACTCCGGGATCCCGCCTTGCCTTGCCTGAACTCCGGGATCCCGCCTTGCCTTGCCTGAATTCCGGGATCCCTCCTTGCCTTGCCTGAACTCTGGGATCCCGCCTTTCCTTGCCTGAACTCTGGGATCCCCCTTGACTGAACTCCGCGATCAAGCCTTGCCTTGCCTGAACTCTGGGATCCCCCTTGCCTGAACTCCGCGATCAAGCCTTGCCTTGCCTGAACTCCGGGATCGGCCTTGCCTTGCCTGAACTCTGGGATCCAGCTTTGCCTTGCCTGAACTCTGGGATCCAGCCATGCCTGAACTCCAGGATCCCGCCTTGCCTTGCCTGAACTCCGGGATCCACCTTGCCTTGGCTGAACTCCGGGATCCCGCCTAGCCTTGCCTGAACTCCGGGATCCGCCTTGCCTTGCCTGAACTCTGGGATCCGCCTTGCCTTGCCTGAACTCTGGGATCCCGCCTTGCCTTGCCTGAACTCTGGGATCCCGCCTTGCCTTGCCTGAACTCCGGGATCCGCCTTGCCTTGCCTGAACTCCGGGATCCGCCTTGCCTTCGCTGAACTCCGGGATCCCGCCTTGCCTTGCCTGAACTCTGGGATCCCGCCTTGCCTTGTCTGAACTCTGGATCCAGCCTTGCCTGAACTCCGGGATCCCGCCTTGCCTTGCCTGAACTCCGGGATCCGCCTTGCCTGAACTCTGGGATCCCGCCATGCCTTGGCTGAACTCTGGGATCCCGCCTTGCCTGAACTCCGGGATCCTCCTTGCCTTGCCTGAACTCTGGGATCCGCCTTGCCTTGCCTGAACTCCGGGATCCTCCTTGCCTTGCCTGAACTCCGGGATCCCGCCATGCCTTGCCTGAACTCCGGGATCCCGCCTTGCCTTGCCTGAACTCTGGGATCCGCCTTGCCTTGCCTGAACTCAGGGATCCGCCTTGCCTTGCCTGAACTCAGGGATCCCGCCTTGCCAGAACTCCGGGATCCGCCTTGCCTTGCCTGAACTCCGGGATCCGCCTTGCCTTGCCTGAACTCCGGGATCCCGCCTTGCCTTGCCTGAACTCCGGGATCCCGCCTTGCCTTGCCTGAACTCCGGGATCCAGCCTTGCCTTGCCTGAACTCCAGGATCCGCCTTGCCTTGCCTGAACTCTGGGATCCGCCTTGCCTTGCCTGAACTGCGGGATCCCGCCATGCCTTGCCTGAACTCTGGGATCCCGCCTTGCCTTGCCTGGACTCCGGGATCCCGCCTTGCCTTGCCTGAATTCCGGGATCCCGCCTTGCCTTGCCTGAACTCCGGGATCCCGCCTTCCCTTGCCTGAACTCTGGGATCCCGCCTTGCCTTGCCTGAACTCTGGGATCCCGCCTTGCCTTGCCTGAACTCTGGGATCCACCTTGCCTTGCCTGAACTCTGGGATCCCGCCTTGCTTGAACTCTGCGATCCAGCCTTGCTTGAACTCTGGGATCCCGCCTTGCCTTGACTGAACTCCGGGATCCCGCCTTGCCTTGCCTGAACTCCGGGATCCCGCCTTGCCTTGCCTGAACTCTGGGATCCCGCCTTGCCTTGCCTGAACTCCGGGATCCGCCTTGCCTTGCCTGAACTCCGGGATCCGCCTTGCCTTGCCTGAACTCCGGGATCCCGCCTGGACTTGCCTGAACTCTGGGATCCCGCCTTGCCTTGCCTGAACTCTGGGATCCCGCCTTGCCTTGCCTGAACTCTGGGATCCCGCCTTCCCTTGCCTGAACTCTGGGATCCGCCTTGCCTTGCCTGAACTCTGGGATCCCGCCTTGCCTTGCCTGAACTCTGGGATCCCGCCTTGCCTTGCCTGAACTCCGGGATCCGCCTTGCCTTGCCTAAACTCCGGGATCCCGCCTTCCCTTGCCTGAACTCTGGGATCCCGCCTTGCCTTGCCTAAACTCTGGGATCCGCCTTGCCTTGCCTGAACTCTGGGATCCCGCCTTGCCTTGCCTGAACTCTGGGAGCCCGCCTTGCCTTGTCTGAACTCTGGGATCCGCCTTGCCTTGTCTGAACTCCGGGATCCCGCCTTGCCTTGCCTGAACTCCAGGATCCCGCCTTGCCTTGCCTGAACTCCGGGATCCGCCTTGCCTTGCCTGAACTCTGGGATCCGCCTTGCCTTGCCTGAACTCTGGGATCCCGCCTTGCCTTGCCTGAACTCCGGGATCCGCCTTGCCTTGCCTGAACTCTGGGATCCGCCTTGCCATGTCTGAACTCCGGGATCCCGCCTTGCCTTGCCTGAACTCCAGGAACCCGCCTTGCCTTGTCTGAACTCTGGGATCCCGCCTTGCCTTGTCTGAACTCTGGGATCCCGCCTTGCCTTGCCTGAACTCCGCGATCAAGCCTTGCCTTGCCTGAACTCCGCGATCAAGCCTTGCCTTGCCTGAAGTCCGGGATCCCGCCTTGCCTTGCCTGAACTCCGGGATCCGCCTTGCCTTATCTGAACTCTGGGATCCAGCCTTGCCTGAACTCCGGGATCCCGCCTTGCCTTGCCTGAACTCCGGGATCCGCCTTTCCTTGCCTGAACTCTGGGATCCGCCTTGCCTTGCCTGAACTCTGGGATCCCGCCTTGCCTTGCCTGAACTCCCGGATCCCGCCTTGCCTTGTCTGAACTCCCGGATCCCGCCTTGCCTTGTCTGAACTCTGGGATCCGCCTTGCCTTGTCTGAACTCTGGGATCCCGCCTTGCCTTGCCTGAACTCCGCGATCAAGCCTTGCCTTGCCTGAACTCTGGGATCCCGCCTTGCCTTGCCTGAACTCCGGGATCCGCCTTGCCTTATCTGAACTCTGGGATCCAGCCTTGCCTGAACTCTGGGATCCCGCCTTGCCTGAACTCCGGGATCCTCCTTGCCTTGCCTGAACTCCGGGATCCGCCTTGCCTTGCCTGAACTCTGGGATCCTCCTTGCCTTGCCTGAACTCCGGGATCCTCCTTGCCTTGCCTGAACTCCGGGATCCGCCTTGCCTTGCCTGAACTCCGGGATCCCGCCTTGCCTTGCCTGAACTCTGGGATCCGCCTTGCCTTGCCTGAACTCAGGGATCCCGCCTTGCCTGAACTCCGGGATCCGCCTTGCCTTGCCTGAACTCCGGGATCCGCCTTGCCTTGCCTGAACTCCGGGATCCCGCCTTGCCTTGCCTGAACTCCGGGATCCCGCCTTGCCTTGCCTGAACTCTGGGATCCCGCCTTGCCTTGTCTGAACTCCGGGATCCCGCCTTGCCTTGCCTGAACTCCAGGATCCCGCCTTGCCTTGTCTGAACTCTGGGATCTTCCTTGCCTTGTCTGAACTCCGGGATCCCGCCTTGCCTTGCCTGAACTCCAGGATCCCGCCTTGCCTTGCCTGAACTCCAGGATCCCGCCTTGCCTTGCCTGAACTCCGGGATCCCGCCTTGCCTTGCCTGAACTCCGGGATCCGCCTTGCCTTATCTGAACTCTGGGATCCAGCCTTGCCTGAACTCCGGGATCCCGCCTTGCCTTGCCTGAACTCTGGGATCCGCCTTGCCTTGCCTGAACTCAGGGATCCCGCCTTGCCAGAACTCCGGGATCCGCCTTGCCTTGCCTGAACTCCGGGATCCGCCTTGCCTTGCCTGAACTCCGGGATCCCGCCTTGCCTTGCCTGAACTCCGGGATCCCGCCTTGCCTTGCCTGAACTCCGGGATCCCGCCTTGCCTTGCCTGAACTCCGGGATCCCGCCTTTCCTTGCCTGAACTCTGGGATCCCCCTTGACTGAACTCCGCGATCAAGGCTTGCCTTGCCTGAACTCTGGGATCCCCCTTGCCTGAACTCCGCGATCAAGCCTTGCCTTGCCTGAACTCCGGAATCCGCCTTGCCTTGCCTGAACTCTGGGATCCAGCTTTGCCTTGCCTGAACTCTGGGATCCAGCCATGCCTGAACTCCAGGATCCCGCCTTGCCTTGCCTGAACTCCGGGATCCCGCCTTGCCTTGGCTGAACTCCGGGATCCCGCCTAGCCTTGCCTGAACTCCGGGATCCGCCTTGCCTTGCCTGAACTCTGGGATCCGCCTTGCCTTGCCTGAACTCTGGGATTCCGCCTTGCCTTGCCTGAACTCCGGGATCCCCCTTGCCTGAACTCCGCGATCAAGCCTTGCCTTGCCTGAATTCCGGGATCCGCCTTGCCTTGCTTGAACTCTGGGATCCCGCCTTGCCTTGCCTGAACTCTGGGATCCCGCCTTGCCTTGCCTGAACTCCGGGATCCGCCTTGCCTTGCCTGAACTCCGGGATCCGCCTTGCCTTCGCTGAACTCCGGGATCCCGCCTTGCCTTGCCTGAACTCTGGGATCCCGCCTTGCCTTGCCTGAACTCTGGGATCCCGCCTTGCCTTGCCTGAACTCTGGGATCCCGCCTTCCCTTGCCTGAACTCTGGGATCCGCCTTGCCTTGCCTGAACTCTGGGATCCCGCCTTGCCTTGCCTGAACTCTGGGATCCGCCTTGCCTTGCCTGAACTCCGGGATCCCGCCTTCCCTTGCCTGAACTCTGGGATCCGCCTTGCCTTGCCTGAACTCTGGGATCCCGCCTTGCCTTGCCTGAACTCTGGGATCTGCCTTGCCTTGCCTGAACTCTGGGATCCCGCCTTGCCTTGCCTGAACTCTGGGATCCCGCCTTGCCTTGTCTGAACTCTGGGATCCGCCTTGCCTTGTCTGAACTCTGGGATCCCGCCTTACCATGCCTGAACTCCAGGATCCCGCCTTGCCTTGCCTGAACTCCGGGATCCGCCTTGCCTTGCCTGAACTCTGGGATCCGCCTTGCCTTGCCTGAACTCTGGGATCCCGCCTTGCCTTGCCTGAACTCCGGGATCCGCCTTGCCTTGCCTGAACTCTGGGATCCGCCTTGCCTTGTCTGAACTCTGGGATCCCGCCTTGCCTTGCCTGAACTCCAGGATCCCGCCTTGCCTTGTCTGAACTCTGGGATCCGCCTTGCCTTGTCTGAACTCTGGGATCCCGCCTTGCCTTGCCTGAACTCCGGGATCCCGCCTTGCCTTGTCTGAACTCTGGGATCCGCCTTGCCTTGTCTGAACTCTGGGATCCAGCCTTGCCTGAACTACGGGATCCCGCCTTGCCTTGCCTGAACTCCGGGATCCGCCTTGCCTGAACTCTGGGATCCCGCCATGCCTTGGCTGAACTCTGGGATCCCGCCTTGCCAGAACTCCGGGATCCTCCTTGCCTTGCCTGAACTCTGGGATCCGCCTTGCCTTGCCTGAACTCCGGGATCCTCCTTGCCTTGCCTGAACTCCGGGATCCCGCCTTGCCTTGCCTGAACTCCGGGATCCCGCCTTGCCTTGCCTGAACTCTGGGATCCCGCCTTGCCTTGCCTGAAATCCGGGATCCGCCTTGCCTTGCCTGATCTCCGGGATCCCGGCTTGCCTTGCCTGAACTCCGGGATCCCGCCTTGCCTTGCCTGAACTCTGGGATCCCGCCTTGCCTTGCCTGAACTCCGGGATCCGCCTTGCCTTGCCTGAACTCCGGGATCCCGCCTTGCCTTGCCTGAACTCCGGGATCCCGCCTTGCCTTGCCTGAACTCTAAGACTCTCCCGGAACCCCATACTCACCTTGAACATCACCTCCCTCACGCACACCATGGTCACCACATCTTGTCTATTGTTTAGTTGTTCCCGTCCTGCCCCCAGTACTTCAGTGCCTGTGTCCTGCGCTTGGGTCCATCCTCCTGTCCCCTTATGACACATTCTTGTCTGACCTGAGTGTGCCTAACATTCCACTGATCATTTTAATTTTTAAGAAATTTGATAATGTTGGAAAGGATGGTAGGCAGTAATATATGTGAAGAGAGGGATTGGTTAGTACAGTGTGAGGGAGGAAGGGAGTGCTGCAGAAGAGATGGCAATTGAAAAAACAACAAGTGTTCTGGGTAAAAATAAGAAGGGAAATACAGGGAAGGCAAATAAAGAATTTTCTTTGTGTGACTGTGTAGGGGGAAGAGACTACAATTTTGCTGCATAAAGGAAAAATTGCCCAATGATTTCACCTTAATCAAGTAATTACATGGTTGTACAAACTTCAGTAAATTACTCATTTGGCACCGCCTTTCCAAATTTGATCTATCCCAGTGAAGTTTTGATATTGTTCATTATCAATAAACCGTGCAGTAATTGAGCCTACCAGGTAGCTGATGGTTACCTGATCCTTCACTGGAGTTACGTAGCCCTTTGGCCGCCAATCAACGTGTGGAGGCAATTGAGCATTTTCTTTTGGTGCAAATATTTTCCATGTTGAGTTCTCAACTTCCTTTCTCTTGTCTGTATTCAACCGAAGTTGCTTGAATTCATCCAGAGTCTAGAAATTCAAAAAATCTGAAATTTTATCTTCTACGAGTTTAAAGAATCTGCCATAATGTTTTACATGTCCATGATTGTTCACTGCACAAAAAAAAGCATTCATTTAATTCTGATTGCTGGAAATGAGAGTTTTTGAGAATCACTGTCAACAATGAGATATCCTGGACAACCAAGCAAATCATGTATGTATGATCCAATAACTGGGTCATCTTAACCATAGAGAGAAACAAAAGAATGTTTACAGAAGAGCTGATAGGCTTCAATAGACAAGGGAGCTGTAGAAATGACAACAATAAGAACATTGATTGTTAAGATGGAGGATATAACTGGAAAATGATCACTGCTCAAAGATAGATGGAAATTGAGTCATTCATGAACTTCCTTTGAAGAAAGATATATGTCTCCTGTATATACATTGAGAATTAAGATGGCATGCTGGAAGACATAACTACATCAATGCATGATGCACCATCAATAACTCACACCGAGACGTAAGGCGAGATATCGGCTTTTATTGACTGGAAGAAGGAACCAGGAGTGAGTGTCCATCATACTATGTCCTGGAGACTGAGGCCGAGCGTCAGGCCTCAGATCACCTTTATACAGGAGCCTGTGGGAGGAGCCACAGGAGCAGTCAGCAGGGGGCATGTCCAGACAGGCACATAGTTCACCACAATGCACCAGTACATTCACATCCTCTGCAGACACAAGAGTCTCTCCCTCTCTCCCTCCTCACCTGAGTAGGAGTGCCGGCCATGAGGCCAGCCAGAACCGAGCAGATTACTGAGGGTGACAGTGTGTGCATCCTTCATCCTATTTACTTCCCATCCCAACGTTTCTCAGGCCCTATAAGATTCATGTACAAATGTTGTAGTTTAAAGACACATCTCCCACCTTACCATGACTATACCTCTAATCATCAGTACATGTGGTCTTTAAAATAGGCCAGAGGAAAGGGCAGTGAGTCCTCGATGGCGAGTCTGCGTCCTAACCCTACTCTGGATGGTGTGGATAAGGGCTACATAAAGGCAGCATGGATGAAGGCTGACACCCATGAACACAAATGTGCTTCTGTCATCATTCAGCCGATCATAAAGGTACAAGAGCAAGAAGGAGCACAACTGCAACCTGCCAAACATTGTAATGAAGAGCCTGAGCCCATCTTCTCCAGAGACAGCAGCTCCAGCTCAACACTTTCCAAGCTGGTATGAAGGGCACCCCAAACACTCAGTACATGAGATCTACCCTGTGGGCTCAGTGCCACCTTCACACTATGCCAGGTTGTGCCATCATAGCTCTGTACTTCACCACTGGCCAGAACTTTGAAAATGCCATAGCACATGGGTAACACTTCCTCAGCAGATTTCCAGGCCAGTTAATGCCGTGCCCTGGTACACAGGCAAACCTCCCTGGGCAAAGAGACAGCACCCTCCTCACAGTGACAGAGTTCATGCTGCAAAGGACAGGACTCAGGTGCAGAGGAACAGTAGCATCCCCAGGAAGAGATAGAAACAAGAGGGTAGAAGTTGGAATCAGAACGACTGAATGACACCATGAGGTAATTCATCCTCTCTGACACAATGACCCCACTTAGGCAATGAATGAGAGATCTAGAAACATAGAAATATAGAAAACCTACAGCACAATACAGGCCTTTCGGCCAACAAAGTTGTGCCGAACATGTCCCTGCCCTAGAAGTTACTAGGCTTACCCATAGCCCTCTATTTTTCTAAGCTCCATGTACCTATCCAAAAGTCTCTTAAAAGACCCTATCATATCCGTCTCCACCACCGTTGCCGTCTGCCCATTCCACGCACTCACCACTCTATGTAAAAAAAAACTTACTCCTGACATCTCCTCTGTACCTACTCCCCAGCACCTTAAACCTGTGTCCTCTGGTGGCAACCACCTCAACCCTGGGAAAAAGCCTCTGACTATCCACACGATCAATGCCTCTCATCATCTTGTACACCTCCATCAGGCCACCACTCATCCTCCGTCGCTCCAAGGAGAAAAGGCCGAGTTCACTCAACCTGTTTCCATAAGGCATGTTCCCCAATCCAGTTGAAGTCCATCAGACAAAGTCAGCATGGATTTGTGAAAGGAAAATCATGTCTGATGAAGCTTACAGAATTTTGAGGATGTAACTAGTAGAGTGGATAGGGGAGAGCCAGTAGATTTGGTATATTTGGATTTTCAAAAGGCTTTTGACAAGGTCCCACACAGGAGATTAGTGTGCAAACTTAAAGCACACGGTATTGGGGGTATGGTATTGATGTGGATAGAGAATTGGTTGGCAGACAAGAAGCAAAGAGTAGAAATAAACGGGAACTTTTCAGAATGGCAGGCAGTGACTAGTGGGGTACTGCAAGGCTCAGTGCTGGGACCCCAGTTGTTTACAATATATATTAATGATTTAGACGAGGGAATTAAATGCAGCATCTCCAAATTTGTGGTTGACACGAAGCTGGGCGGCAGTGTTAGCTGTGAGGAGGATGCTAAGAGGATGCAGGGTGACTTGGATAGGTTAGGTGACTGGGCAAATTCATGGCAGATGCAATTTAATGTGGATAAATGTGACGTTATCCACTTTGGTTGCAAGAACAGGAAAACAGATTATTATCTGAACGGTGGCCGATTAGGAAAAGGGGAGGTGCAACGGGACCTGGGTGTCATTGTACACCAGTCGTTGAAGGTGGGCATGCAGGTACAGCAGGCGGTGAAAAAGGCAAATGGTATGTTGGCATTCATAACAAAAGGATTTGAGTACAGGAGCAGGGAGGTTCTACTGCAGTTGTACAAGGCCTTCGTGAGACCACACCTGGAATATTGTGTGCAGTTCTGGTCCACTAATCTGAGGAAAGACATTCTTGCCATAGAGGGAGTACAAAGAAGGTTCACCAGATTGATTCCTGGGATGGCAGGATTTTCATATGAAGAAAGACTGGATCGACTAGGCTTATACTCACTGGAATTTAGAAGATTGAGGGGGGATCTTATTGAGACGTATAAAATTCTAAAGGGATTGGACAGGCTAGATGCAGGAAGATTGTTTCTGATATTGGGGAAGTCCAGAAATAGGGATCACAGTTTAAGGATAAAAGGGAAACCTTTTGGGACCGAGATGAGGAAAAACTTCTTCACACAGAGCGTGGTGAATCTGTGGAATTCTCTGCCACAGGAAACAGTTGAGGCCATTTCATTGGCTATATTTAAGAGGTAGTTAGATATGGCCCTTGTGGCTAAAGGGATCAGGGGGTATGGAGAGAAAACAGGTACAGGGTTCCGAGTTGGATGATCATACTGAATGGTGGTGCAGGTTTGAAGGGCTGAATGGCCTACTCCAGCACCTATTTTCTATGTTTCTATGCTTCTATGTTTCTAAATCTCCTCTGCACCCTTTCAATGGCTTCCACATCCTTCCCATAGTGAGGCGACCAGAACTGAGCACAGTACTCCAAGTGGGGTCTGACCAGGGTCCGATATAGCCGTAACATTACCTCTCGGGTCTTAAATTCAGTTCCACAATTAATGAAGGCCAATACACCATACGCTTTCTTAACCACAAAGTCAACCTGCGCAGCTGCTTTGAGCCTCCTATAGACTTGGACACCAAGATCCCTCTGATCCTCCACACTGCCAAGAGTCTTATCACTAATACTATATTCTGCCATCATATTTGACCCACCAAAATGAACCACTTCACACTTATCTGGGCTGAACCCCATCTGCCATTTCGCAGCCCAGTTTTGCATCCTATCAATGTCTTGTAACCTCTGACAGCCCTCCACACTATCCACAACACCTCCAACTTTTGTGTCATCAGCAAACTTACTAACCCATCCCTCCACTTCCTCATCCAGGTCATTTATAAAATTCACGAAGAGTAGGGGTCCCAGAACAGACCCCTGAGGCACTCCACTGGTGACTGACCTCCATGCAGAATATGACCCGTCTACAACCACTCTTTGCTTTCTGTGGGCAAACCATTTCTGGATCCACAGCTTCCTTACTTTCTCAATAAGCCTTGCAAGGGGTACCTTATCAAATGCCTTGTTGAAATCCATATACACTACATCTACTGCTCTTCCTTCATCAATGTGTTTAGTCACATCCTCAAAAAATTCAATCAGGTTCATAAGGCATGACCTGCCCTTGACAAAGCCATGCTGACTATTCCTAATCATATTATACCTCTCTAAATGTTCATAAATACTGCCTCTCAGGATCTTCTCCATCAACTTACCAACCACTGAATAAGACTCACTGGTCTATAATTTCTTGGGCTATCTCTACTCCATTTCTTGAATAAAGGAACAACATCCGCAACCCTCCAATCTTCCGGAACCTCTCCTGTCCCCATTGATGACTCAAAGATCATCACCAGAGGCTCAGCAATCTCCTCCCTCACCTCCCACAGTAGCCTGGGGTACATCTCGTCTGGTCCCAGGGACTTATCCAACTTGATGTTTTCCAGAAGCTCCAGTACATCCTCTTTCTTAATATCTACATGCTCAAGCTTTTCAGTCCACTGCAAGTCATCACTACAATCACCAAGATCCTTTTCCACTGTGAATACTGAAGTAAAGTATTCATTAAGTACCTCTGCTATTTCCTCCGGTTCCATACACACTTCCCCACTGTCACGTTTGATAAGGTCCTTTTCTTTCACATCTTTTTCTCTTGCTCCTCACATACCCTTAAATAGTCATAGAATGTGGGAAACATGTCAGCCACAACAAAAAGCACAAGGGCTTAACAACTCTAGTTAAGATATTGATGCATAAATACAGGTGCTCCAAAACCCTAGAAGCTCAATGTTCTATGGCAAGCCACAGGGCTCATGACAGAACTGCTGCATCCCACCACTGGTCGTGATGCTTTCCTGACGGTGGACCGGCGCACACTGACACAGCCCAGCACCTGACCATGCCATCAGAATACAGTGCATCCAGGCCCAAAGCTGCTCCGGGTCACTCTGCACAACTGTGCTAAGGGAGCTTTCATCTACCAGTTAGCTCTGGTTCGGTGTTGAGGTGGTGAGGTGGAGCCACTGGGAGTCAGGAACCAAAGGGAACACGCAAGCAAACTGGAGAATTATTCAATGGATTTGACCTTGAATAAATGGACAAAAATATTTGGCTTGCTGGATAGCTTGATTTTGGTTTTCATGTTGAGTGTATTATCCTTGAGGTGACCAGAAACACAAGTACAGGTATCAAGTGAACTATATTGAGTTTGAACAGGGCAAAAGTGCCCTGCACCTTGTTCTTTCACATCCCTTTTAATTTTTTAACCACTTACACCGCTGGAATTTATATGGAATCTTAAACTCCCAAAACCTCTAGGAAGCAAATGTAATATTCCTAAGGGCAAAGTGTGTGAACTTCTCAGTACTTTATACTGGACTAATTTTATGTACGGTGTTTAGCTCCAACAATGTTGGGCAGTTAGGTATTCAAATTAAAGAAAATAGACTTAAAAACAGAAAACACTGGAAAAACTCAACTGATTGGCCAACATCTGTGAAAAAAGAAACTGTCAATATTCTTGATTGTTTGTCAGAACAAAATGAACATTTGGTACACTTCATGTTTGTTCTATGATGCAACGCCACATTTGATCAATTGGTAATATTTTTGGAAGTTGGCATCCCTCACTTCCACTTTGTACGTACCAGATCGCCAAACTGGTTCATCCCCACAGTGAATGAATGCTTCCCCATTGAATGCTCCAGGTTATGTTGTTCAATGTATCTCATATTCTTCTCCCAAACCATTCTTCTGTAATTTATATTTTCCTAAAAGCAACATTACACTAAAAGTTATTTTATTTTATCATTGTGTCAAAAATCTGTTAATACTCCACCAGCCTAATCAAATAGGAATGGAGAGATTCCATATCTCACGTCAATATTCCCATTTATCCATTCCCACTATACCTCTGAAGTTCTGTATTAGGGGATAGCACACATTAATAATGACAATGGAGGATGAACACCAAGGTAATAGCCTTAAACGTCGTCCACAGTGATCCTCTGCTGTCTTCTGTGCAGAACAGTTGTGTACTCTTGAACTGTTGTGTACCAATCTACTGTTGGATAAATATTACTGCCGGTGTACACTAAAGGACTTCGCTCCACCATCCATAATAGAAGCCAAACTCTGTGGGTACCAGTGGGAATCTGCAGTTCCTCATTGCATCGTTCTTTCTGGTTGCTGGAAGGAAGTAGAGCCATCATAGGAGTGATATTCAGAAGGAAGACTCTCTGAATGAGTGCTCTGTTACCACCTAGCTCCCACTATCAAGCAGTAAGTGAACAAACCAGAATATCTGGCTTGTTGTACACTTGTCCAGCTTTGGCTAAGATCTGCAATTCTCCACATAGAACATTCCAAGAAATGAATGATGAATGTGTCTTAACTTTCGAAATTAACATGCAGAGAGAACTGTGCTAAATGCCACAGTGACGAAACAAATTGATGAAGGTAGATTGGTGCAAGTGCTGTATGTAGATTCTAATAAGGTGTTTGACAAGTTTCCCATGGTAAGCTCATTCAGAAAGTCAGGAGGCATGGGATCTCGGGAAAATGGCTGTGTGGATTTTCAAGTTTAAAAGTTCAAGATAAATTTATTATCAACTAAATTTAAGTCACCATATACAACCCTGAGATTCATTTTCTTGTGGGCAATCACAGTAAGTACAAGAAACACAATAAAATCAATAAGAGACCACAGCCAACAGGGCAGACAACAAGCAATGTGCAAAAAAACCAACAGAGCAAATACAAGAAAGATAAAATATTAATAATAGTATTAAACAATTAGAGATACAAAGCAATATGTATGCATGTAAATCTTCAGAAAGTCACAGAACTAAACACCACTACAATAGTCTCAAAGTTCCTAGTGATGATTACGCTTGGCTATGCCCATACCTCAGGTTTTATCAGCCTGAGTTGAGAAAAACATAAATGCATAATTAAAGAAATAAACAAACAGTAAATATTGAGAATATGAGAAGGCTGTGAATGTGAAGTTGCAGGAACAGTTCAGTGATGGGTGCAACTGCATGAAGCGAGCATGACCTGGATGATAGATGTTGATTTTCTGTAACAGTGCTCCATGTAGATGTGCTCAGTGGTGGGGAGGGCTTTAGCCATGATGGACTGAACAGTATTCACTACTTATTGTAGTCTCTTCCATACAAAGGCATTGTTGTTTCCATTTATAGAAGTTTTTTAGTTTTAGGTGACATGCTGAATCTTCACAAATTCCTAAGAAAGTAGAGGCATTGCCATGCTTTCTTCATAATGGCACTTACATGCTGGACCCAGGACAGATCATCTAAAGTGATATCTCTGTCATAACAGGGGCGCTGGGAACGGACCCAAATGCAAGATACAGGACAAGGAACTGGAAACTAGGATCCTGGCCTTGGACTCCGAATTAGAAACTGGACAAGGACCCAGAACCTGGGTATTGACAGGCTTGGACCCTGGAACTAGGCGAGGACATGGCATGGCTACAGGACTGCACATGGCTTGGGTTCTTCGTGGCTTGGCTGCAGGTCTAGACGTGGAACTCCTGCACAGGACGAGGCACGTGGACAGGACAAGAACCCGAAGCCTTGACTCGATCTTGGGACACCTGAACAGGAAGCCCTAGTCTTGAGAGAACAGGAACACAAGGACATGGAACACAGAGTCAGGACCCCTCCTAGGGAGCAGGACATAGGGCCAGGAATCATACACAGAACACAGAGAGACAGTTCTCAACACAATGTAGTGGAAAATAGCCAGACCTTCCTAGCGAAGGCATGGACACAGAGATGGTTCCCAACACAAGGTAGCGGCAAATGGCCGGACCTACCTAGCAAAGGCATGGACACAGAGACAGTTCCAAACAACAATGGACAGTTCCTTATCTAAACACAGCAAGGCTCCAGTCTTGATCTGGTGGTAGAATTTGACAGTGATACAGGCAGGGACGCAGGCAAAGGCTTTAGGTGAAAGGGGAAGGGAAGGGAAGGGAACAGTTCAGCAAATGAAGCTCTTCTTCTTGTTTTACAGCGGTTGGCACCCAGCTTAATGATGCATTACTGCCACCTTCTGCTCCGGAGAGTAGATCAGACAATAGACTCATACTCTAAATCTCTACACACACACACACACCTGCACCTTATCCTTTCTTCCCCCAGTTCCCTTAGATTAATTCTCATCATCTCTCTCTGTATCCCATACTTCCTGCAACTCAGAACTACATGTTCTACTGACTCCTCTTCCTGACATTCCTCACACAATCCTGTCTGGTGTTTCCCTATCAATTTCAATGTTTGGTTTAGTGCACAGTGCCCCAGCCTTAACCTAGTCCACACAATTTCCTCTCTTCTGTATCTACTTCCTACCCTAGTACCTGCAACACTTTATTATATTTGATATAAATGCCTCCCTTTCCCCTCCCTGTCCCATTTTTCTTGCCACATTTGGATAATTCTTTCCCAGATTATACACTTAGCCTCTGCTTTACTGATACTAATGTGCATTTCTATATTTTCTTTCTTTAACGCCCTCTTTGCCAACTCATCCACCCTCTCATTCCCCTTCACCCCTACATGAACTGAAACCCATAGAAATTTAACCTGACCTCTCTGATTTGCAACTCTTGTGACTGACTGAAGGACTGAAGTGCATCTTGCCGGCTGTTTGAGTGAGAAGACCTTAAACGTGCTAGAACTGAGGATGAATCTGAGCATATCAACGCTTTGACAAGTCTAGCTTTCTCCACCGAATGCAACGTAACCAACACTGCCATCATCTCCACTGTATACACCGCTAACTTATCAGATGTTCTTCTGCTGATTGCAATTGCTTTTGCTGGTGTAGCCACTCCAAACCCTGTCACTCCTGTTTCAGGTTCCTTAGCACCATCCGTATAAATCTGAGTATAATCACTATACTTCTCCATCACATGATAGTTAAATGCACTTACCAAGTCAGTTTTATACTTTCCTTTTTACCTCTAACAAATGCCAGTTTACGTCAGGCCACACAAGCTTACATGGAGCTACAACCGGATAAACTACTGAAGGACTTGCCCTCAGATCAAACACTCCACATTCTTTAGCAATATCTTTCCCTACCTGACTAAAGTTATCCTTCTGAAACTTCCCATTCTCCCAACACTCCTGCAACACTCCTTTTGCAAGGTGAGAATCATTGTGCCCCTGCAAATTATCCCAGTAGTTTCCATCAATTGCTTCCTTCTTAGTTTCAAAGGCATTAATCCCAATTCTACCTGTAGGGCTGATACTGGTGATGTTTTAAAAGCCCCACTGCACATTCCAAAAACCTGAGCCTGAATCACATCCAGTTTCCTAGCTGCTGATCCATATGTTGCATTTCACTAGTCCAACACAGATCTTACTAAAGCCACATACATTCTCTCCAATGCTGAACAACTTGCTCCCCATTCCCTACCAGTCAAACATCTCATCACATTTATTACTTTTTTACATTTCTCCTCAACTTTCCTGATATGGTCTGCCCATGTTAATCATGAATCAAATATAACTACCAGAAATGTAAATGATCCAACCCTTTCTAATTCTATCCCATACTATCCATAATTCTATCCATAACTTCTTCCCTACCTCAATTCTTTTCCTGGTGAAACATACAGTTTGAGCTTTTTCTACAGAAAATCTGCATCCCCAAGCATAACCCCACTCTACCACTTCATCAATTGTTCCTTGTAGTTTCCTGATTATATGCTCCGTGTTCCTGCCTCTTTTCCACAAGGTCCCATCATCCGCAAACAGTGACCTATCTGTATCCACTGGTACCTTTCTGAAGACTTCATTGATCACACTACCCTGAGGTGCCATTTCCCACTATGTAATGATTTGATAACTCCAACCCAATCCAAACTTGAATTTTCCTACCAAACAAAAAATCTTTAATCCAATTAAAAACTCTCCCCCCAACCTGCATATTTAGCAGTTTAATTATCAATCCTTCCTTCCACATCATGTCATAGGCTTTTTCTATGTCAACAAACACTGCAACTACTGACTCTTTATTTGCCTGGGCCTTCCTTATTTCAGTGTCTAACATCACTGAGTCCATGGAATTCCTTCCCTTGCTAAAACCACTCTGATAACTTGCCAGCATTCCCCTCTTTTCAAGCTCATATGATAACCTTTCAGTTATCATCCTTTCCATTACCTTACATATATTTGATGTTAGTGCTATTGGTCTGCAGCTAGTGGGTTTTGACAGATCCTTGCTGGGTTTCCTTATTGGAATTACTACTGCTTCTTTCCATGCACTTGGTAATCTTCCTTCCTCCCACACTCTATTATAAAGATGCAGTAACTTCAAGAGCGCTCCTTCTCCTAGATTTTTTAGCATAACATAGCATATCAGATCTTTCCCTGGGGAGGTTGGTCTTGATCTCTTTATTGCTCTCACCATTTCTGCCAAAGTAAATGGATCATCAATTATATCATCTGTTTCTTCCCTCCTGTTTAACACACCTGGGTATTGACTCATTGTTCTTTCCCTTCTCCTTCTCCCTTCTTCAGACAAATTTTCTAAACTGTGTATCTGTACAAATGACTTGGCCATGATCTCAGCCTTATCCCTGCTGGAGACTGCTGTTTCCTCCTCAGATATCATTACTGGATATTCTCAATCTCTTCTATCTCCCCTCATCCTCCTAATCATTCCCCATACCTCTCCCACAGCTGTTGTTCTTCCTATTTTGTTGCAGGGACTCCTCCAAATTGCCCTTTTAGCTTGACGTATAGTTCTTCTCACCACTGCCTATGCCTTCTTATATTGAATCAAATGCTGCATATTATGGGTTCTTTTAACTGGTCTGAATGCTCTATTTCTGTTTTTTACAGCCTGACAACATTCCTCTGTCCACCACAGAACCAGTTTTCTATTCACTCTATTTTGACTCCTGGGTATAGATCCTTCTGTTGCCATAATAATTGCTGAAGTCACCTGACTGTTTAATTCATCTCTACTTCCAGAAACGTCAGTCTTTGTCAATGCTTCTTCACTTAACTTCTGGAACTTACCCCAATCTGCTTTTCCAAACACCCACTTTGGGATTCCCTCACCTGGTCTTATTTCAATTCTTTCACCCACTGAACATGAAACTGAATAGTGATCGCTGCCTACTGTTGAAGCAGTCCAAACTCCTCAGTTACTAACTCCAGCCAAGGTATTAGACACTAATGTGACATCTAATACTGATTCAGTTCCTGTTGATATGTTTATCCTTGTTCCTCTACCATCATTCATACACACCAAATCCTTTCTTCCATCAAATCTTCAATTACTTTTCCATTTGAATTTGTATATGAATTCCCCCATATTGTGCTGTGAGCATTGAAATCTGCACACCACACTACTTTATGTCTGTTTTGTCCTTGTATCCTTAGTAGGCTGTCAAAATCCAACCTTTTACATGGATTGTAGTAGTTAATTATAACCACTCCCTCCCTTCTCTCCCATACATCAATCACTATGTATTCCTGATCGTCTCTTTTTTCCAGTACCCTATATGGTATACTTTGCTTGATTAACATAGCACAACCCCCTCCTTCCCCTAGATTTCTATCTTTCCTTATCATTGTATATCCATATACCACAAAGTCTAAAGTTGGTTTCAACCAAGTTTCCTGGATACACACTACATCCGGTTTTACAACCATTTCTTTAATAAAGTGCTTGAATGCCTGGCTATTGGCCAGCAAGCTCCTTGCATTCCATTGCAAAAGAGTCACCATAATGAGTATTAACCAACCCATGACTCTTCCTGGTTTGACTAATTGATAAGGTTCTCCGTCACTTCTTCCCATGTCAGTCCTACTAACCCTAAATGGTTTACTGCTGCTTTGACCACCAGCTGAATTCTGTCACTTTTTGACTTTACCTCAGCCGTACTATTAAACACTTCTGCAATGAATGTTACTAGAGCCTTTATGTCAACATAAATCCTGTCATTTGTTCTTTGTTGCATCTCTTGCATCCCTATTGCTCCCTGTTCATTAGGAGCATTATTCTGTTCTCTTGACATTCTTACAGCTTCTGCATAAGTGACCTTTCTTTTCATTCTTACTTCTTGAATTTTATTCTCACGTCTCATAACCTCACACCCATTAATGCCACTGTAGTGTTCTCGCTCGGGTGTAACAGAATGCCGAACTAAACACCGAGATAAACCGTAGTCAATGAAAACAGGGTCGCAGTAAGATTAACCATTTACTGTTCGCTCTTCCTCATTAATGTATGGTGAAAACTGTTGATAAAACAATACAAGATTTGTACAGCATTTGTTTCCTTCTTGATATTACATTTACATCGTAAATACTTGCAAAAGTAAAACTACAACTACATTACATTAAAGTGCAGCATACAGTCAGAATCTACCTATGCCATTGACTGCTTTAAATACACTTCAACACAAACTATCTGCAACTCTTTAACTAATGAAAACATAAACCTTATCGATCGTCGTTACTTTTAACAGAATCGGCGTTAACATTTTAATTCAACATATCGATTATCTCATGACTTACGGCATTGCTTCCACTATGTTTCTAGTGCATAGAAAGACAACTTTTCTTGTGCTGGACTTGCACATGTGAGCCCCCCACCTTCCCGTTTCTCCAAACCGGTGTTTTCCCACAGGACGCGGCGAAACCGGATGTGACGTCATCACATGCCGCGATATATCACAGACAACGAATTTACTTTAAACAATCCTAACTTTAACTATGATGCTAACAAACGACTTACTAAAGTGAAAATATTATAAACTAAATAACTGCCATAAAGGCAACAAAGCCACATTATGAGTTCCTCCACAATTACAGCATTTTGGTTGCACTCCTGTTCCACACTTTCCATACCCACAACCAGCATGTCTCCTCTGCCTATACAGTTTTTAGCTATGTGTCCAAACCTTTGACAATTATAGCACCTCAATGGCTTTGGCACATACACCCTTACTGGGTAACTCATGAAATCCAGGAACACCTTCCCTGGCATTCTTTCTTCTTCAAATTCAATCAATACTGTTTCACTTTCCTTTTTCACTCCCTCCTTTATTGTTTTCAGTCTTTGAACATTCATTACTTTTCCTCCTTTGATATTCCTCTTTAACTCCTCCATATTTATACTCATTGGTACCCCCATGATCACTCCTTTACATCCATTACCATTTTGTGCTCCAACCCTCCCTGTGTATTCTACCTTACATTTTCCTATCTCTCTTAATTTGAGTGCTTTCTCAAGCTGTTCCTCATTCACACATCTTACCAATAGGTTGCCATCTTTAAGGACTTTTGCAAATACAATTTCCCCTATTTTATTTACCAGTGTTGTTGTTAGCACAAATGGGTTAATTTTCTTCATGTTTCCCTTGAGCCTTCTCATTAAACCTTATTATGACAACACCTTCTCTCTGAACTTGTTCATCTTCCTCACTTTCAGAGCACTCTCCACTGTCATTTCTTATTCTTTCACACCCTTTGTCTCAGTTTTCATTCATCCATCCCCTCACTATCTCCTCATTTCCTTTAATTCTCCCGTCACAACCATCCATTTCTCCCCAGCTGCCTCGCCAAAGTCAGCTGTTCAGCAGCTTGCTCAGCCTTGCTGCTAACCTGCACCAGAACCAGAAACACAGGCATGCACTGGCCAACCCTTGCCCAGTTCTGGGTGCAACCAGCCTCAACCATCAAGTGAGCCCCATGCCAAACAAATGAAGCTTCATCTTCTTCTATTTCCAGCAGTTTAGACGAATCTAGGCTTATTACTGCCCTCTGCAGGATGTACAATTGATTACAGAATTTCAAGAAACTCAAATTCTCAAATATAAGTTAGTCGCACGTAGAAACTGAATAATAAACTCTTCAATCAGATGGCGATTCTCTTGGTGGCCAAACAAAGATTTAATTGAAAAACAAAATACATTTAAGTCAGACAGCTTCATGAGCAATATTCTTCTTTCGATTTTATATTGATTACAACTCAGCAAAACATGCTGAACTGTCTCTGGACTACCACAATCACATAATCCAGTTGGATGTCTTCTTTAATACTTATCTTTAAGTATTAGTTTAGCCCACAATGCCCCAACCTAAATCTTGTTAATTTCACCATATCTCTATGATTTAAAGAGTAACAGTCTGAGACCTTTTTAACTAAAGGGTGACTAGAAAAGAAATGCCTTCCTTTTAATTCATTTTTCCAATCCTCTTGCCATTTCTTCTCTATGCTTTTTTTAAATCCTACTTCTCAATTCTGCTCTGCCTGGGGGTATTCTAATTCCTACTTGCCCGCTCTGTAAGGAAGACTTTGCAATGCCATCCACAATCTCATTTCCCTCCACCCCAGCATGCTCAGGTATCCATGTAAATCTGACTTCACAACTCATCTTCCCTATTCTAAACAAAGCTAAGAGAATCTCAATAACACCATCAGGACGAGCTTTTGATGTATTCCCTTTTATAGCCTCTAAGGCAGCAGCAAAATCTGAACAGATGACAACCCTGCATAGTCGAGAGTCTTCCATCCACCATAAGGCCCAGAGGATTGTTAACAATTCTGTTGCAAAGACAAACACCATCTGAAACCCGGTGACCAAACCCAACTCCAAGTTGAGACACGTACATCCCAAATCCTGCCTTTCTGCTCTCTGGGTCCACTGAGCCATCGGTAAAAATCTTCAGAAAAGATCCCCATTTATTATTTAAATATTCATTTACGATCAACATTGCTAGCAAATGAAGCTGAATCCAGGAGTTATTTATGTAGCCAGCCCAAAATGAGAATTAGGTGCTTCAATTAGAGCATCCAACAGAACAAGGGAAAACCAGAAAAACTGGAATAAGGAACGAGAATGCGGACTTCACAGAGCAGACCATGACAAACACTGAGGAATTTAAAGTTGTTGACTTCGTCCCCTCAGATCCTTCGATGAGGACAGGCTCATGGACTTTTAGTTTCCTCCTCCTGAAATCAATAATCACCTTTGGAGTTGGCTTCCCCACAGAGGCAGAGGTGGTATTAAATGGAGCATATTCTGCCTGGTGCTGTTCTGCAGGGATCTCTTCTGGGATCCCTGCTCTTTCTGATTTGTACACATGACTTAGATGAAGGAGTGGAAGGATAGGTTAGTAAGTTTGCAGATGACACAAAGGGTGGTGGTGTTGTGGATAGTGTAGAAGGCTGTCATAGGTTACAAAAGGACATTGATAGGATGAGGAGCTGAGCTACAAGTGACAGATGGAGTTCAATCCAAAGTGTGAAGTCATACACACTTGTCTGCCAGTTTTCAGCCCACCTTCCAGCTGATACAGATCCCACTGCAAGCTTTGATAGCCCTCCTCACTGCCCACTACACCCCCAACTTTGGTGTATGACCACAATTTGCTGATCCAGTTTACCATATTATCATCCAGATCATTGATATAGATGACAAACAACAATGCACCCAACACCAATCCCTGTGGCACACCACTAGTCACAGGCCTCCAGTCAGAGAGGCAAGTATCTACTATCTCCCATGAAGCCTTCATCAAATTCAATTTATGTTCTCATCCTGAATACCAAGAGAATGAACCTAAACCAGCCTCCCATGAGGAACCTTGTCAAAAGTCTTGTTAAAGTCCATGTAGACAGCATCTCCTGCCTTAATCAACTTTCCTGGTAACTACCTCAAAACCCTATAATTTTTATTAGACACAACCTCCTGTACACAAAGCCCTGTTGGCTACCCCTAATCAGGCCCAGTCTAATCCAAATAGTTATATATCCAGTCCCTTATGATCCCTTCCAATGACCTACCCACTGCTTACATCAGTCCTATAACTCCCCAACTTATTCTTAGAGCTTTTCTTAACCAGCACTAGCTATCCTCCAATCCTCCTGCAACTCACCCATGGCTAAGGATGTTTTTAACACCTCTGCGAGAACTCCTGCAATTTCTGCACTCTCTTTTGAGTCTTAGTATAAAGCAGTAGTAGGAAAAATATCATCGTTCTCAGTTAACAGTCCTCCTGCCTCTTTAACATTCTGTTCACTCAAGCTCTGCAAAACTCCTTCTGACTCACACCCCTATTGCTGAATAATATTAGCTCCATGTCTGGTGATGACTCCAGTCTGAAATTGTCATCCTTGTTCTGCTGTCCCTTATTGGTCTCATTCCTCACTGTATCCATTGTTCTTCGCCTGAACCTTGGACCTCCTCCATCAAGTATTTGGTGATGTTACATTATATCCTTTCATGAGGGGAACAAGCTTCACTTATCCCCCTAAAGGGTCTTGGGGCACATCAGTACTTAAAACACTGGATAAGTGCTCTATTAAAACACTGTTAGACATAATCTGAATCACTGTTCCCTCTAAGCTGTGCGGGTGTGCAGCCTTGCAGTAACTGAACTGCCCCCATCCACATAGCCTTTATTGCTGCACAACTGGAACGTTAATATGATTTTGAAATCTAGTTGTGAAATACCATATAATTAAATGTGCATTTTTGTGTGAAGAATGGGAACATCGAACCCTAAATTCCCCATGTATTTTTGTTTGCATTCTGTGTGGGGGAGGGGGATTTGGGGTCGATAGTCCTGGTCTATTTTTGTTTGTATTTTGTGTGAGGGAGGGGGGGTGTTTGGGAGATTGATAGTCCTGGTCTATTTTGGTTAGCATTCTGTGTGGGGGAGGGTGGATTTGGGGGATCGAGAGTCCTGGTCTATTTTGGTTAGCATTCTGTGTGGGGGAGGGGGATTTGGGGGATTGAGAGTCCTGGTCTATTTTGGTTAGTATTCTGTGTAGGGGAGGGGAATTTAGGGGATCGATAGTCCTGGTCTATTTTTGATTCTATTTTGAATGGGTGGGGGATTTGGGGGGGGGGGGTCGATAGTCCTGGTCTATTTTGGTTAGTATTCTGTGTGGGGGAGGGGAATTTGGGGTCGATAGTCCTGGTCTATTTTTGATTCTATTTTGAATGGGTGGGGGATTTGGGGGGGGGGTCGATAGTCCTGGTCTATTTTGGTTAGTATTCTGTGTGGGGAGGGGGATTTGGGGGATCGAAAGTCCTGGTCTATTTTGGTTAGTATTCTGTGTGGGGGAGGGGAATTTGGGGTCGATAGTCCTGGTCTATTTTTGTTAATATTCTGTGTGGGGGAGGGGGATTCGGGGGATCGATAGTCCTGGTCTATTTTTGTTTGTATTTTGTGTGGGGGAGATGGTTTTGGGATTGCTGACCCTTTTGCCGCTCTTTTCTTTCTCCGTTCCGTGGCTGTTAGGATAAGAATTTCAGTGTAGTATACATTGGTAATAAATGAACTTTTGGTAACTCATTGTTAATAAACATTAACGCTGTCCAGTCAAAACTATTTCGCCATTTTGCCACTGAGCCTATCAGTTGCCTGACAGGTTCCTTGTGTTGTGAGTTGCGGCTTGTTTTTGTTTGATGTGAAATACTCTATATTCTGACTTGTTCAGGTAATCTTTCAAAAAAAATAACCTAATAAGATTGTGTTAATTATAAAATTGTTAAAACATTTTTTACATTAATTTTGTTAACATTTTACTTTATTATAAATGTTTACTGACTTCGTTAAACTTTTCAAATCATAATTATTTTTAGCATTCTTGTTATTTTATTCTCCTCAGAATGTCAAAAAGCAAAGCAAAGGAAGAGTTAATGCTTTGAATTGTAAAGCTTGTACACAAGGTAGAGTGGCTTTTGCAACTCGTAGATACTGAACTATCATCTTCACATAAAAAAAACTAATAAAGTTGGCGATTATTTTACATTATCAAGATACTCGTGATGTTGTACTTGTGTGGAAGCGGAAGTTGGGGACAAGTAGTGGAAAAACAGGAAGAATGGAAGTTATATTAATTAAAATGGCATCTTAACCGGAGAATTCATAGAGACACGGTTACCAAATTACTCAGCCAGAAGAAAAGTAGAATTTTGCGCATATTAACTGAAACACCACAGGAACGTGAAGCAAGAGTGAAATGAGATGCGGGACAGAAGTCTAAATGATATGCTCAATGGGATAACATTATCTTCGCAATTAAAAATAATGCCTCTATGCCTTCCGTGCAAGAAGTCCATGCATGTGTGGCCAAATATGTAAATACGCCAGAGTTGGTACAACACGAACTTTATGTTTGTATTTGTTGAGTGCATCAGCTCAGTGTTTCAGAAACAGGTAATGGAAAAGTTGCGAAATCTGCTTTCCAAACACTAACTGCTCGCGGAAGTACAGACATCTCTCTACAGAAAATGTTAATGTTCTATTTTAAGTTTCGACTGGTAAACGAATTTTTCTGTAAGACTGTGGGTATTTTAAAACATGTGACAGTATCAATATTGTTGAAGCAATAAAGTAAGATTTAAACATCAGCAAAAATCCTGATATTCAAAAGGGGATGTTTACGGCAGATGGGGAAATGTTATGCTTGGAAAAAACGGTGGGGCAGCAGTTCTTCTGTCGGAGCACATTGAGTCCACGCTGAAAATCTGGGATTAGACGACGCATATGGAAAAGTTATCATTTAGGCAGGATACAGAAACACTGTATACAATGCTCAGCAGGTCGTTGGTTACAAAAGGAAAACTAGAAGAATTAGCTAATGTCGCAGAGCTAATTAAGTAAAATGGCTGACAAGACATTTTGCCGTTACTGCTTTAAGGGATTACAAAGTTTTGATCCAGAATTGCAAAGGGTGAGTTAATGAATGTAACGATCCAATCAGAAACTACTGCCTAAAGATCTTGACCAACCCGCAATCTGATAATACTAACATTTAGTTACAACTGGAAAGCTGGAAGGAAAAAGAAGCAGAGGCAGACAGAATGAAAATGAGATGGATTAACATCATGGTTAGAAACAGACGGGGCAACAACTACAATCCGGAGGGTCAGGGACCATGATGGAGGTGAGAGGCATGATCGCCCTCGCCGGACGGCAAGGCACCTGAAAAAAAACTGGCCGTAACGATATTTTAGAAGGTCTGGCATCTCTTTGTAAGGTCCTTCAGAAAAGTTGTTTGAATACAATTGAAGCACTACAATAGAAACAAGTTGTATCTTGGCGATACTGTTTACTGAATGAGAAAATCCGCTTGCATCTACAAGTTCTGACATCGATATTATTAGATTTATTAAATATGTGTGCAATTACTTGGGCAATGGATTTCCTGACGATGATTAAGAGAATGGCGAGCTTTTGACCCCGTTATTGCAAATGCAGCCAATTTTGCAACTGGAAGAGAATGATGTATGACTGACACAATACTCAAGCTCTTGTTACAAACCATGATGAAAACGTTTCTGAGAAAGTTGAGACTGGTTCAATTAAGACGCCCACTGGTATATTGAACTGTGCTTGGAAACGAAGAATTTGGAAAACCGTCAGTACCTGTTGGCATCGTTGGAATATTTCAAGCTTCTAGGGCTGACTGTGAACTTGGATTCAGTCTTGTGAATTCAATCAAAT